>NC_135312.1:73401661-74050447 GCF_048772815.1 Callospermophilus lateralis | reverse complement strand
ATCATTACTCCAGTCACACTTTCTCACACAAATTTCATTCTTATATTTGGAAGCGTTTACTTGCAGGATTACTTTGAATTTTGAGGTTTCACTTGATTTTCCCCTATAGTGATAGAGGCAGTTGAAACTCTAAATCAAACATGGTTTGTGCTAGCTGCTTAAAACTTGTCACACTCAATTTTTTCTCAATGCACTCTCTATGCTTTGTTCCCTGTTGATGTTTCCCTAAGCATAGGCAAGGATATAACACTTTCATTTGAAATTGTTTGCCAAGCTTGCACAGAACTCCGAGTTTACTTCAATCTCTGCCAGTATTTTTTAACCCAGTTTTGATGATACTTTGAAGAAATGATACTTACTCCAGTTGCAATTCTCCTACCAAATTTCATTTTTCTAAGTTGATGCATTTGTTTGCTTGTACACTTGAGTTTTTAGAATTCACTTCATTTTCCTTATAGTTATAGAGGAAGATAGAACTCTAAATCGAACATGGTTTTTGCTAACAGCTTGATACTTGACAAATCAATTACTTCTCAGTGTGCTCTTTACATTTTGTTCCCTATTTATGTACACCTAAGCAGAGGCAACAACAAAAAAGAAACCACTTTCATTTGAAAGTGTTTGCCAAGATTCTATGGAATTCCGAGTTCCCTGAAGTCTCAGAAAATATTTTTTCACTAGATCTTGTTGATACTTGAAGGAATGATTTGTATTCTGTCACACATGGGCCCCCAAGTGTCATGTTCTAGTTTGAAGAGCTCATTTGTAGGAACACTTTCAATTTTCAGGTTTCACTTTGTTTTCCCCTATAGGGATAGAGGGTTTGGGAAATGTAAATCATCATGGTTTGTGCTACATGCTTGAAACTTGACACACTAAATTAGTTCTCAGTGCACTCTCTAGGTTTTGTTTCCTTGTGAAGTAGTTCTAAGTAGAGGCATGGATAAAAACATTTTCATTTTAAAGCACTTGCCAAGCTTCCACAGAATTCCAAGTCTCCTGGAATATCAGCTAACATTTTTTCACCAAATCTGGTTGACACTTTGAATGAATGATTGGTACTCCAGTCGTACATGGTCCCCAAAATTCCATTTTTCTAGGTTGAATCATTGATTTGTAGGAAAACTTTGAATTTTTCGGTTTCAATTCGTTTTTCTCGAAAGGGTGATAGGCACTTGGAACACAAAATTGAACACGTTTTTTGCTAGCTGCTTGAAAATTGACAATCTCAATTTGTTCTCAGTGAGCCCTCTATGCTTTGTTACTTGTTGAAGTAGCCCTAAGCAGAGGAAAGGAAAAAAACACTTTCATTTGAAATGGTTTGCCCAGCTTCCACAGAACTCTGATTTTACTGGAATCTCAGCAAATATTTCTTCACCTGGTCTTGTTGATACTTTGAAGGAATGATCGGTGCTTCAGTTGCACTTGGCCCTCAAATTTTATTTTTCTAATTTGAAGTATTCCTTTGCAGTAAATCTTTGAATTTTAAGTTTCACTTTATTTTTCCTATAGGGATAGAGGAATTTGGTACTCTAAATTGAACATTGTTTGTGCTAGGTACTTGACTCTTGACACACTCATTTAGTTCTCAGTGCACTCTCTATGCTTTTTTCTATGTTGAAGCAGTCCTAAGGTGAGGCAAGAAAAAGAAAACATTTTCATTTGATTGTGTTTGCCAAGCTGTCACAGAACTCCACGTTTACTGGAGTCTCAGCAAATGTTTTTTCACCCAATCTTGTTGATACTTTGAAGGAATAATTTTTCTTGCAGTCACACTTGCGCCCCCAAATTTTATGCTCTTAGGTTACAGCATTCGTTTTCAAAAACATTTTGAACTTTCAGTTTTCACTTTTTTTTTAACCTGTAGGGATAGAGGCTTGTAACTCTAAATTAATTATGGCTTGTGCTAGCTTTTTGAATCTTGACATACTCAATTTGTTCTCAGTGCACTTTCTATTCTTTGTTCCCTTTTGAAGTAGCCCTAATCAGAGGCAAGGAAATAACACTTTCATTTGAAAGCGTTTGCCAAGCTTCAACAGAATTCCAAGTGTACTGGAATCATATCAAATATATTTTAACCCATTCTTGTTAATACTTGGAAGAAATTTTCCTTCTGCACTTGGCTCCCCAAATTTCATTCTCCTAGGTTGAAGCGTTTGTTGGCAGGAACACTTTGAATTTTTAGGTTTCACTTTGTTTTCCCCTATAGAGATAGAGGCAGTTGGATCACCAAATTGATCATTCTTTGTGCTAGTTGCTTGTAACTTGACACACTCATTTACTTCTCAGTGAGCTCTCTATTCTTTGTTCCATGTTGAAGTAGCCCTAAGTAAAGCAAGGAAACAACACTTTCATTTCAAAGCATTTGCCAAGCATCCACAGAACTCTGAGTTTACAGGAGTCTCAGCAAATATTTTTTCACATGGTCTTGTTCATACTTTGAAATATTGATCAATACTGCAGGCACAGTTGGTCCAACAAAATTCATTCTTCTAGGTTGAACCATTGGTTTTCAGGAACACTTTGAAATTTCAGGTTTCATTTCTTTTTCCCGTATAGAGATAGAGATAGAGACATTTGGAACTTTAAATCAAACATGGTTCGTGCTAGCTTCTTGAATATTGACACACTCAATAAGTTCTCAGTGCACTCGATCCTTTTTTTCTTGTTGATGTATCTCTAAGAAGAGGCAACAAAAAAACACTTTCATTTGAAAGTGTTTGCCATGCTTCCACAGAACTCTGAGTTAACTGAAATCTCAGCAAATATTTTTTCACCCAATCTTGTTGACACTTGAAAGGAACGATCAGTACTCCAGTCGCACTAAGCCCCCAAAATTTCATGCTTCTAGGTTTAAGCATCCATTTGCAGGAAAACATTGAGCTTTTAGTTTTAACTTCGTTTTCCCCTATAGGGATAGAGGCTATTGGAACTCCAAATCAAACATGTTTTTTGGCTAGATGCTTGTAACTTGACACACTCAATTAGATCTCAGTGTGCTATCTATTCTTTTTTGCCTTTTGAAGTAGCCCTAAGCACATGCAAGGAAAAAAAACACTTTCATTTAAAATGGTTTGCCAAGTTTCCACAGAACTCCGAGTTTACTGGAATCTCAGAAAATATTTCTTCACCTTATTTTGTTAATACTTTGAAGGAATTATTGGTACTTTAGGGGAACTTGGCCCACCAAAATTTATTTTTCTAGGTTGAAGCATTCATGTGCACGAACACTTTGATATTTTAGGTTTCACTTTGTTTTCCTCTAGAGGCATAGAGTCATTTGGAACACTAAATTGAAAATGGTTTGTGCTAGTTCCATGAAATTGGATACAATCAATTAGTTATCAGTGTGCTCTCAATGCTTTATTTCCTGTTGAAGTAGCCCTAAGGAGAGGCAAGGAAAAAAATTTTCATTTGAATGCATTTGCCAAGCTTCCACAGAACTCGGAGTTTACTGGAATCTCAGAAAATATTTTTTCACCCAACCTTGTTGATGCTTTGAAAGAATGATAAGTCCTCCATTTGCACATAGCCCCCAAAATTTCATTCTTCTAGGTTGAAATATTCGTTTGCAGAAACCAATTGAATTTTTAGGTCTCCCCTAAAGGGATAGAGGCAGTTGGAACACTAAATCAAATATAATTATTGCTAGCTGCTTGAAACTTGACGTACACAGTGCACTCTCTATGTTTTGTTCCCTGTTGAAGTAGCCCTAAGCAGAGGCAAAGAAATACCACTTTCATTTGAAAGCATTTGGCAAGCTTCAAAAGAACTCCAAGTTTTCAGGCATCACATCAAATATCTTTTAATCTGGACTTCTTGATATTTTTTTAATTTATTTATTTATTTTTTCATCTTCCATACATTTGATTCAAATGAGTTATGCATTTCCATTTTTACCCCAAATACAGATTGCAGAATCACATCAGTTACACATTCACAATGTTTACATAATACCATATTAGTGACTGTTGTATTCTGCTGACTCCATTTACAGTTGGCCCCCCAAATTTTATTTTCTAGGTTGAAACATTTGATTGCAGGAACACTTTGAATTTTTATGTTTCACTTCTTTTTCCACTATAGGGATAGAGGCATTTGGGACTCTAAATCAAACATTTTTTTTCTTGATATTTTAAACCTGACACACTCAATTAGTTCTCAGTTCACTCTCTATGTTTTGTTCCCTGTTGAATTAGTCCTAAGGAGTGGCAAGGATAAAACACTTTCATTTGAATTCGTTTATCAAGCTTCCAAAGAACTCCAGTTTACTGGAATCAAAGAAAATATTTTTTCACCCAAACTTGTTTATACTTTGAAAGAATAATCGGTACCCCATTTGTACTTGGACCCATAAATGTCATTATTCTAGTGTGAAGTGTGCATTTGCAAGAACACATTGAATGCTCAGGTTTCACTTCATTTTTCCCTATAGGAATAGAGACAATTGGAACTCTAAATCAAACATGATTTCTGCTAGCTGCTTGAAATTTGACACACTCAATTAGTTCTCAGTGAACTTTCTATGTTTTGTTTCCTCTTTAAGTATCCCTAAGCAGAGTCAATGAAAAAACACTTTCATTTTAAAGAATTTGCAAATCTTTCACAGATCTCTGAGATTAGTGGAATCACTGCAAGATTTTTTTTTTAGAGAGAGAGAGAGGGAGAGAGAAAGTGAGAGAATTTATTCATACTTCTTTTTCTTAGTTTTTGGTGGACACAACATCTTTTTTGTATGTGGAGCTGAGGATCAAACCCGGGCCACATGCATGCTACCACTTGAGCAATATCCCCAGCCCAACTGCAAGTATTTTTTTCAGCTGGTATTGTTTATACTTTGAAGGAATGATCGGTACTCCAGTCACACTTAACCACCAAATTTAATTCTTCTAAGTTGATTCGTTTGTTTGCAGTATCACTTTGAATTTTTAGGTTACCCTTCGTTTTCCCCTATAGGGATATAACCATTTGGAACTCTAAATAGAACATAGTTTTTGCTAGCTTCTTGAATCTTGATACACTCAATTTGGTCTCAGTGTGCTCGCTATGCTATGGTCCCTGTTGAAGTAGCCCTAAGCAGAGTCAAGAAATAAACACTTTCATTTGAAAGTGTTTGCCAAGCTTCCACAGAACTCCAAGTTTACTGGAGTCTCAGCAAATATTTTTTCACCCGATCATGTTGGTTCTTTGGAGAAATGATTGGTACTCCAGTCGCATTTGGGCCCTGAAATTTCATGCTTCTTGGTTGAAGTGTTCGTTTGCAGGAAAACATTGAATTTTTAGGTTTCACTTCATTTTCCCCTATATGAATAGACACTTTTGAACTCTAAATCAAACATGGTTTGTGCTAGCTTCCTGAAACTTGATATACTCAATTAGTTGTCATTAAACTCTCTATTTTTTACTCCTTTTTGAAGTATGCCTAATTAGAGGCTAGGAAATAACACTTTCATTAGAAAGCTTTTGCCTCGCTTCAACAGAACTCAAAGTATATATGAATCAAATTAAATATTTTTTAACCTGGTCTTGTTGATATGCTGAAGGAATGATCAATTCACCAGTCACACTTGGCTCCCCAACTTTTATTCTTCTATGTTGAAGTGTTCGTTTGTAGGAACACATTGCATTTTTAGGTTTCACTTCGTTTTCACCTATAGGGAGAGAGGCAGTTTGAACTCTAAATCGAACATGGTTTAGATAGCTCTTTGAAACTTGAAATAGTCAATTAGTTCTCTGTGAACTCTCTCTGTTTTTTTCCCTGTTTAAGTACCCTTAAGCAGAGGCAAGGAAAAAAATGCTTTCATTTGAAATTATGTACCAAGCTTCCACAGAACTCTGTGGAATCTCAGAAAATATTTTTTCACCTGGTCTGGTTGATACTTTGAAGGAATGATCAGAAATCCATGTCGCATTTTACCCCTCAGATTTCATTCTTCTAGGTTGAAGCATTCGTTTGCAGGAACATTTTGAATTTTTAGAGTTCACTTTGTTTTCCCCTATAGGAATAGAGGAATTTGTAACTTTGAACTAAGCATGGTTTTTGCTAGCTATATGTAACCTGACACACTCAATTAGTTCTCAAAGAACTCTCTATGTTTTGTTCCCAGTTTAATTAGTTGTAAGCAGAGTCAAGGAAAACACACTTTCATTTGAAAGTATTTACCAAGCTTTCACAGAACTCCCAGTGTACTGGAATTTCAAAAAATATTTTTTTTATCTGATCTTGTTGATACTTTGAAGAAATGATCGGTACTCCATTCACTTTTGGACTGCCAAAATTCATAATTCTTGGTTGAAGAGTTTGTTTGCAGAAACAGTTTGAATTTTTAGGTTTCACTTCATTTTCCCCTCTATGAATGGACACATTAGGAACTCTAAGTCAAACATGGTTTGTGCTAGCCTCTTGAAACTTGACATACTCAAGTAGTTGTCAGTGAACTCTCTATTCATTATTTTCTTTTGAAATATCCCTAATCATAGGCAAAGAAATAACACTTTAAAATGAAAGTGTTTGCCTCACTTCAACAGAACTCCGAGTTTACAGGAATCAGGTCAAATATATATATATATATATATATTTAATTCCATCTTGTTGATATGTTGAGGGAATGATTGCACTTGGTCCCCCAAGTTTCATTCTTCTAGGGTGAAGTGTTCATTTGCAGAAACACATTGAATTTTTAGGTTTCACTTTGTTTTCACCTATAGGGATAGAGGCAGTTTGAACTCTAAATTGAACATGGTTTTTGATAGCTGTTTGAAAGTTGACACACTCAATTAGTTCTCAGTGCACTTTCTATGCTTTCTTCCTTATTGAAAAAGCCTTAAGCAGAGGCAAGGAAAAACAATGCTTTCATTTGAAAGCATTTGCCAAGCTTCCACAGAACTCGGTGTTTACTGAAATCTCAGCAAAATTTTTTTCACCTGATCTTTTTGATACTTTGAAGGAATGTTCTGTACTCCCATCACACATTTGCCCTCTGAGTTTAGTTGAATCAATACAAGAATTTTTTTTCACCCACTCTTGATGATACTTTGAAGGAATATTTGGTAATCCAGTCACACTTGGAACTTTAAATTTCATTGTTCTAAGTTGATTCATTTGTTTTCAGGGGCACTTTGAAATTTTTGGTTTCACTTCGTTTTACCCTATAGGGATACAGTCATTTAGAACTCTAAATCAAAGATTGTTTTTGCTTGCTTCTTGAATTTTGACACACTCAATTAGTTCTCAGTGTACTCTCTATGCTTTGTTCCTTGTTGAAGTAGCTAAAAGCAGAGGCAAAGAAAAAATACTTTCATTTAAAAGTGTTTGCCCAGCTTCCACAGAACTCCCAGTTAACTGGAGTCTCAGCAAATATCTTTTCTCCTGATCTTCTTGATACTTGAAAGGAATGATTAGTACTCCAATCGCACTAGGCCCCCAAAATTTCATTCTTCAACATTGAAACATTCATTTGCAGGAACACATTGACTACCTATAGTAGTCAATATCTACTTATATTATAATATATATGTTCCATGTTGAAGTAGACCTAAGCAGATGCAAGGAAAAAACACTTTCATTTGAAATGGTTTTCCAAGCTTCCACAGAACTCCGAGTTTACTGGAATCTCAGCAAAAATTTCTTTAATACCAATACTTTTCAAGCTATTTCAGGAAATAGAAAAAAAGGGAAAACTTCCAAATTCATTCTACGAGGCCAACATCACCCTGATTCCTAAACCAGACAAAGACACTTCAAAGAAAAAAAAAAAAACTACAGACCAATATCTCTAATGAACCTAGATGCAAAAATCCTCAAGAAAATTCTGGTGAATCAGATACAAAAACATATCAAAAAAATTGTGCACCTTGATCAGGTAGGATTTATCCCTGGAATGCAAGGCTGGTTCAATATACGGAAATCAATAAATGTTTTTCACCACATCAATTGGCTTAAAAATAAGAACCATATGATCATCTCGATAGATGCAGAAAAAGCATTCAACAAAGTACAGTGTCCCTTTATGTTCAAAACTCTAGAAAAACTAGGGATAACAAGAACATACCTCAATATTGTAAAAGCAATCTATGCTAAGCCTCAGGCTACCTTTATTCTGAATGGAGAAAAACTGAAGGCATTCCCTCTAAAATCTGGAACAAGACAGGGATGCCCTCTCTCACCACTTCTGTTAAACATAGTTCTCAAATCACTGGCCAGAGCAATTAGACAGATGAAAGAAATTAAAGGCATAAAAAAAGGAAAAGAAGAACTCAAATTATCACTATTTGCAGCTGACATGATTCTATACCTAGCAGACCCAAAAGGGTCTACAACGAAATTATTGGAGCTAATAAATGAATTCAACAAAGTGGCAGGATATAAAATCAACACGCATAAATCAAAGGCATTCCTGTATATCAGTGACAAATTTTCTGAAATGGAAATGAGAACAACCACTCCATTCACAATATCCTCAAAAAAATAAAATAAAATACTTGGGAATCAACCTATAAAACAGGTGAAAGACATCTACAATGAAAACTACAGAACCGTAAGGAGAGAAATAGAAGAAGTTCTTAGAAGATGGAAAAATATACCCTGTTTATGGATAGGTAAAACTAACATCATCAAAATGGCGATATTACCAAAAGTTCTCTATAGGTTTAATGCAATGCCAATCAAAATCCCAATGGCATTTCTTGTATAAATAGAGAAAGCAATCATGAAATTCATATGGAAAAAAATAAGACCCAGAATAGCAAAAACAATGCTAAGCAGGAAGTGTGAATCAGGCGGTATAGCGATACCAGACTTCAAACTATACTACAGAGCAATAGCAACAAAAACAGCATGGTACTGGTACCAAAACTGGCGGATGGACCAATGGTACAGAATAGAGGACACAGAAACCAATCCACAAAATTACAACTATTTATATTTGATAAAGGGGCTAAAAGCATGCAATGGAGGAAGGATAGCATCTTCAACAAATGGTGCTGGGAAAACTGGAAATCCACATGCAACAAAATGAAACTGAATCCCTTTCTCTCACTATGCACAAAAGTTAACTCAAAGTGGATCAAGGAACTTGATATCAAATTAGGGACATGGCATCTGATAGAAGAAAAAGTTGACAACGATCTACATATTGTGGGGTCGGGCTCCAAATTCCTCAATAGGACACCCATAGCACAAGAGTTAATAACTAGAATCAACAAATGGGACTTACTCAAACTAAAACGTTTTTTCTCTGCAAAAGAAACAATAAGAGAAGTAAATAGGGAGCCTACATCCTGGGAACAAATCTTTACTCCTCACACTTCAGAAAGAGCTCTAATATCCAGAATATAAAAAGAACTCAAAATATTAGACAATAAGATAACAAATAACCCAATCAACAAAAGGGCCAAAGACCTGAACAGATATTTTTCAGAGGAGGACATACAATCAATCAACAAGTATATGAAAAATTGCTCACCATCTCTAGCAGTCAGAGAAATGCAAATCAAAACCACCCTAAGATACCATCTCACTCCAGTAAGATTGGCAGCCATTAGGAAGTCAAACAACAAGTGCTGGCAAGGATGTGGGGAAAAGGGTTCACTTGTACATTGCTGGTGGGACTGCAAATTGGTGCGGCCAATTTGGAAAGCAGTATGGAGATTTCTTGGAAAGCTGGGAATGTAACCACTATTTGACCCAGCTATTCCCCTTCTCGGTCTATTCCCTAAAGACCGAAAAAGAGCATACTACAGGGACACTGCTACACCCATGTTCATAGCAGCACAATTCACAATAGCAATACTGTGGAACCAACCTAGATGCCCTTCAATAGACTAATGGATTAAAAAATGTGGCATTTATACACAATGGAGTATTACTCTGCATTTAAAAATGGCAAAATCATAGAATTTGCAGGGAAATGTATGGTATTAGAACAGATTATGCTAAGTGAAGCTAGCCAATCCCTTAAAAACAAATGCCAAATGTCTTCTTTGATATAAGGAGAGGAACTAAGAACAGAGTATGGACGAAGAGCATGAAAAGAAGATTAACATTAAACAGGGTGAGAGTTGGGAGGGAAAGGTAGAGAGAAGTGAAATTGCATGAAAATGGAAGTAGACCCTCAGGGGTATACAAAATTACATACAAGAGGAAGTGAGGGGAAAGGAAAAAAAATATAAGGGGGAGAAATGAATTACAGTAGAGGGGGTAGAGAGAGAAGAGGGGAAGGGAGGGGGGGAAATGTAGAGGATAGGGAAGGCAGCAGAATACAATAGACACTAGCATGGCAATATCTAAATCAATGGATGTGTAACTGATGTGATTCTGCAATCTGTATATGGGGTAAAAATGGGAGTTCATATCCCACTTGAATCAAAGTGTGAAATATGATATATCAAGAACTATGTAATGTTTTGAACAACCAACAATAAAAATTTAAAAAAAAATTTCTTTACCTGAGCTTGTTCATACTTTGAAGGAATGATTGGTACTTTAGTGGAACTTGGCCCACCAAATTTCATTCTTCTAGGTTGAAGCATTTCTTTGCAGGAACACTTTGATATTTAAGGTATCATTTTGTTTTCCCCTAAAGGGATCGAGTCATTTGGAACTCTAAATTGAACATGGGTTGGGCTAGTTCCATGAAACTAGACCCACTCAATTAGTTCCGCAGTGCACTTTCCATGCTTTGTTTCCTGTGGAAGTAGCCCTAAGCAGAGGCAAGAAAAAAAAATTACATTTGAATGTGTTTCTCAAGCTTCCACAGAACTCAGAGATTACTGGAATCTCAGCAAATATTTTTTCACCATATATTTTTGATACTTTGAAGGAATGGTCAGTACTCTAGTTTCACTTGGCCCCTCCAAATTTCATTTTTCTAACTTGAAGCATTCATTTGCAGGAATACTTTGAATTTTGAAATTTCAATTCATTTCTCCCTATAGGGATAGAGTAATTTAGAACTCAAAAACAAATATGGTTTGTGCTAGCTTCTTGAAACTTGACACACCCACTTGGTTCTCAGTGATTCCTATATGCTTTCTTTCCTGTTGAAGTAGCCCTAAGTAGAGGCAAAGAAAAAACAATTATTTTTGAAAGAATTTTCAAATTTTTTGCAGAATTCTGACTTTACTAGAATCGCAGCAAATATTTTTTTCACCTGATTTTGTCATACTTTGAAGAAATGATCAGAATGCCATGTGCACTTGGCCCCCCAAAATTCATTTTTTATGTTGAAGCATTCGTTTGCAGAAACATTTTGAATGTTTAGATTTAACTTTGTTTTCCCCTATAGGGATATAGGCATTTGGAACTGTAACTCAAACATGGTTTCTGCTAGCTGCTTGAAATTTGACACACTCAATAAGTTCTCATGTCGCTCACTATGCTTTGTTACTTGTTGAAGTAGCCCTAAGCAGAAACAAGGAAAAAAATAAACCTTTCATTTTAAAGCGTTTGCCAATATTCCTCAGAAATCTGAATTTACTGAAATTTCAGCATATATTTTTCATCCGATCTTGTTGATACTTTGAAGAAATGATTGGTAATCCAGTTGCACTTTTTCCCCCAATTTTGTTCTTCTAGGTTGTTCATTTGCAGGAAAACTTTGAAATTTTAAGTTTCACTTTGTTTTTCCATATAGGGAAAGAGAGAGTTGGACCTCTAAATCAAACATGGTTTGTGGTGGCTGCTTGAAACTTGACACACTCAATTAGATATCAGTGCACTCTCTATGTTTTGTTCCCAGTTGAAGTAGTCCTATGCAGAAACAATAAAAAAACCCTTTCATTTCAAAGCATTTGCAAGCTTGCACAAAACTCTGATTTCACTGGAATCTAAGCAAATATTTTTTCACCCAATTTGTTGACACTTTGAAGGAATGAGTGTAGTCCAATGCACTTTGCCACCAAATTTCGTGTTAAAGGTTGAGGAGTTCATTTGCAGGAACACTTTGTGTTTTTAGGTTTCACTTTTTTTTCCCCTATAGGGATAGAGGCAGGTGGAACGTAAAATCAAATATGGTTTGTGCTAGATGCTTGAAACTTGACACTTTCAATTAGTTCTCAGTGTGTTCTCTATGCTTTCTTCCCTTTTTAAATAGCCCTAAGCAGAGGAATGAAAAAAAAAAAAACAATTACATTTGAAATAATTTGCCAAGTTTCCACCGAACACGAATTTTACTGGAATCTAACAAATATTTTTTCACCCTATCCTGTGATACTTTGAAGAAATGAATAGAATGCCATTCACACATGGACCCCAGTTTTCATTCTTTTAGGTTAAAGCATTCATTGGCAGGCACACTTTGATTTTTTAGATTTCATTTTATTTTTCTCTATATGGATAGAAGCATTCGGACCTCTAAAACAAACATGGTTTCTGCTGAGTGCTTAAAACGTGACACACTCAATTAGTTGTAAGAGCACTCTTTATGCTTTCTTCCCTATTGAAATAGCCCTAAGTAGAGGCAAGGAAAAAACACTTATATTTGAAAGCGTTTGCCAAGCTTAAACAGTACTCCAAGTTTACTGGAATTTCAGCAAATTTTTTTCACCCAATCTTGTTGATACTTTGAAAGAATGATCCATACTGCAGTAGCACTTGGTCCCCAAATTTTCATTCTTCTAGGTTGAAGAGTTCGTTTGCAGGAATACTTTGAATTTTTAGGTTTCACTTCATTTTACCCTATAGAGATTGAGACAGTTGGACCTGTAAAGAAAACACTTGTTTCCCCTAGCTGCTTGATACTTGACACTCTCAAATGGTTCTCAGTGTGATATCTACACTTTGTTCAATGTTGAAGTAGACCTAAGCAGAGGACAGGAAAAATAATTCTTTCATTTGAAATCATTGGCCGAGCTTCCACAGATCTCCGAGTTTACTGGAATATCAGCAAATAGTTTTCAACTGATCTAGTTGGTACTGGCAGCAATGATTGATACTCCAGGCTCACATGGCACCCCAAATTTCATTATTCTAGGTTGAATCATTCGTTTGCAAAAAAACTTTGAATTTTTAGATTTCACTTTGTTTTCCCCTATAAGATTAGATGCATTTGGAAACCTAAATCAAACATGGTTTGTGCTAGCTGTTTGAACCTTGACACTCTCAATTAGTTCTCATTGACCTCTCTATGCTTTGTTTCTTTTGGGATTAGTTCTAAGGTTAGGCAAAGAAAAAACACTTTCATTAGAAAGGATTTTTACAAAGCTTCCACAAAACTTTGGGTTTACTGGAATCTCAGCAAATATATTTTCACTTGATCTTTTTGATACATGTCAGGAATGATCGGTACTCCAGTTGCAATTGACCCCCAGATTTTGTTCTTCTGTTTAAGTATTCATTTTAAAGAACACTTTGAAATTTGGGGTTCCAATTTGTTTTTTTCTATAGGGATAGATGCAGTTAGAAATCTAAATCAAGAACGCTTTGTGCTACCTGCTTAAAACTTCACACACTCCATTAGTTCTCAGTGTGCTTTCTATGCTTTGTTCCCTATAAAAGTAGCCCTAAGCATAGAAAAAGAAAAAACAATACACTTTCATTTGAGAGTGTTTTCAATGATTCCACAGAATTCCGAGTTGACTGGAATTTTAGCAAATATTTTTTAACCTAATCTTGTTGATAATTGGCAAGAATGATCAGTACTCCACTGACATATGGCTTTCCAATTTTTTTTTTCTACGTTGAATCGTATGTTTGAAGAAACACTTTTAATTTTTAGGTTCCATTTTGCTTTCCCCTATAGGGATAGATGCGGATGGAACTCTAAATGAAATACAGTTTGTGCTAGCTCCTTGAATGTTGACACACACAATTTGTTCTAAATTCACTCTCTACGATCTGTTCCCTGTGAAAGTGTCCCTAAGTAAAGGCAAAGAAAAAACTTTTATTTGAAAGCATATGCCATGGTTCCACAGAACACCTAGTTAACTAGAATCTCAGCATATATTTTTTTCACCTGACCTTATTAATACTTGGCAGGAAATATTGGTATGCCAGTCATACTTGGCACCCCAAATTTAATTCTTCTAGTTTGAAGTGGTATTTTGCAGAAACAACTTGAAATTTTAGGTTTTATTTCATTTTCCACTAAAGGGATAGATGCATTTTGAACTCAAAATTGAAGACAAATTGTGCTTGCTGCTTAAAACTTGAAACACTCAATAAGTTTTCAGTGCATTCTCTATGCTATTTTCCTGTGGAAGCAGCCCTAAGCAGATGCAAGCAAAACACTTTCATTTGAAACCATTTGCAAAGTTTCCACAGAACTCCGCAATTACTGGAATCACAGCAAATATTTTTTCACCCAATCTTCTTGATACTTCGCAGGAATAATGGATACTCCAGTTACAAATGGTACCCAAAATTTCATTCTTCTATGTTGAAGCTTTCGTTTGAAGGAAAACTTTGAATTTTTACGTTTCACTTTGTTTTCCTCTATAGGGATATATACATTTGGATTGCTAAATCAAACATGATTTTTGCTAGGTGCTTGAAAATTAACAAAATTAATTCTCAGTGCACTCTCTATGTTTGTTCTCTGATTAAGTAGAACTAAGCAGAAGCCAGGAAAAACACTTTCATTTGAAAGTGTTTGCAAGGCTGCCATAGAACTCTGAGTTTACTGAAATCTCAGTAAATATTGTTTCACCCGAATTTTTGATAGTTGTCAGAAACCATTGGTATTCCAGTCACACTTGGTCCCCCAAATTTTGTTCTTCTAGGTTGAAGTATTTGTTTGCAGGAACACTTTGAATTTTTAGGTTTCACTTCATTTTCTCCTAATGGGATAGATGCAGTTGGAAGTCTAAATCAAACACGATTTGTACTAACTTTTTGAAAATTAAAACACTCAGTTAGTTCTCAGTGTGCTCTCTATACTTTGTTCCCTGTGGAAGTAGCCTTAAGTAGAGGCATGGAATAAACACTTTCATTTGAAAATGTTTTTACCAAGCTTCCACATAACTTTGAGTTTACTGGAACCTCAGCAAACATTTTTTGACCTGATCTTGTTGATACCTGGCAGAAATGAATGGTACTCCCGTTCAACTTGACCCCCAGAATTTGATTTTCTAGGTTGAAGCGTTTATTTGCAGGAATACTTTGATTTTTTTTAGGTTTTACATCATTTTCTTCTAAAGGGATAGAGGCAGGTGGAACTTTAAATCAAACAAGATTTGGGCTAGCTGCTTGAAACTTCACACACTATTAGTTCTCATTGTGCTCTCCATGCTTTATTCCCTGTTGAAGTAGTCATAAGCAGAATCAAGGAAAAAACACTTTCATTATAAAGTGTTTGCCATGCTTCCACAGAACTGTGAGTTTAATGGAATCTCAGGAAATAGTTTTTCACCCAAGCTTCTTGATACTTGGAAGAAATGATTGATACTCCAGTCACACTTGTCCCCCTCCCCCCCACACCAAATTTCGGTTTTCTAGGTGGAATCGTTCTTTTTCAGGAACACTTTAAATATTAGGTTTCACTTTGTTTTCCGCTATAAGAATAGATGCATTTCAAACTCTAAATCAATCAGGGTTTGTGCTAGCTGCATGAAACTTAAAACGCTCAATTAGTTCTCCATGAAATCTCTATGTTTGCTCCCTGTTGAAGTAGCCCTATGCAAAGGCAAGAAAAAAACAATTCCGTTTAACTGTTTGCCAAGCTGCCACAAATGTCTGAATTAATTGGAATCTCAGCAATTATTTTATTTACCCAATCTAGTAGATACTTTGCAGGAATGATTTGTACTCCAGTCCCACTTGGCCCCCCAATTTGCCTTCTTCTAGGTTGAAGCATTCACTTTCAAGAACCCTTTGAATTTTTAGATTTCACTTCATTTTCCACAATATTGAAACTTTCAGTAGGAAGTCTAAATCGACAACGGTTTGTTCTAGCTGCTTGAAACTTCACACACTCCATTAGTTCTCAGTGAGCTCTCTGTGCTTTCTTCCTTATAGAAGTAGCCCTAAGAATAAGCAAGGAAAGAACTCTTTCATTAAAAATCGTTTGACAGTCTTTCACAGAATTCCAAATTTACTGGAATCTCATCAAATATTTTCTCACTCAAACTTATTGATAGTTGGCAGAAAAAATTGGGACTCCAGTCACACGTGTGACCCCAAATTTTGTTTTTCTAGGTTGAAACGTTCTTTTGCAGGAACACTTTGAATTCTAGGTTTCACTTTGTTGTCCTCTACATGAATAGATGCAGTCATAACTCTATGTTGAACAAGCTTTGTGGTAGCTATTTGAAACTTCAAACACTGAATTAGTTCTCAGTGCCCTCTCTATGCTTTTTTCCCCCTTGAAGTAGCTCTGAGCAGAGCCAAAGAAAAAACACATTCATTTGAAAGTGTTTGCCAATCTTCCAAAGAACACCGAGTTTAATGAAATCTCAGCAAATATTTTTACACCCAATCTTGTTGACTCTTAGCAGGAATGATAGGAACTCCCATCAAGATTGGATCCCCAAATTTTATTCTTCTAGTGTTAAGCTTTCATTTGCAGGAACACTTTGCATTTTTAGGTTTCACTCTGTTTTCCCCTATAGGGATAGATGTAGTTTCAACTCTAAATAAAACACAGTTTGTGCTAGCTGCTTGAAACTTTATATAATTAATTAGTTCTCATTGTGCTCTCTATGCTTCGTTCCCTGTTGAGGTAGCCCTAAGCAGAGGCATAGAAAAAACACTTTTATTTGAAAGCATTTGCAATGCTTTCACCGAACTCCTAGTTTACTGGAATCTCAGCAAATATTTTTACAGCTTAACTTGTTGATACTTGTCAGGAATGACCAGTAATTCAGTCGCAGGTGGCCCTCCAAATTTTGATCCTTTAGCTTGAAGAATTGTTTTGCAGGAACAGTCTGAATCCTCAGGGTTCATTTCATTTTTCACTAAAGGGATAGATGCATTTGGAACTCTAAATCAAAGATTTTCTGGGCTAGCTGCATGAAATTTGAAACACTCAATTACTTTTCAGCGAGCTCTCTATGCTTTGTTCTCCGTGTCAGCAGCCCTAAGCACAGGCAAGAAAACACTTTCATTTGCAAGTTTTTGCCAAGCTTCCACAGAACTCTGTGATTACTGGAAATAATACTGCAAATATATTCTCACCTGATCTTGTTGATTCTTGGCAAAAATGATTGGTACTCCACTCGCACATGGCCCCCCAAATTTCTAGATTGAAGCATTTGTTTGAATAACACTTTGAATTTTTAGGTTTCACTTTGTTTTCCTCTTTAGGCATAGATGCATTTGTAATTCTAAATCAAACATGGTTTGTGCTAGCTCCATAAAACCTGAAACACTCAATTTGTTGTTATTGTGCTCTCTATGTTTGTTTCCTGTTTATGTAGGTCTAAGCAGAGGTCAGGAAAAAAACACTTTCATTTTACAGTGTTTGCCCAGCTGCAACAAAAGTCCAAATTATCTGGAATCTCAGCATTTTTTTAATGGATGTTGTTTATACTTGGAAGGAATGATGGGTACTCCAGTCAAACTTGGCAAATCAAATTTCATTTTCCTAGGTTGAAGCATTCTTTTGCAGGAAAAGTTGAACTTTTAGGTTTTGTTGTTTTTCCAGTAAAGGGATAGACACATTTTGAACTATAAATTAAAGATAAGTTGTGCTAGCTGCTTTAAATTTGAAACACACAATAAGTTTGAAGTGTACATTTTATGCTTTGTTTCAATCCCACTTGACCCCTAAATTTGCATTCTTCTGGCTCAAAGCATTCACTTTCAAGAAAACGTTGAATTTTTTGGTTCACAATAGGGATAGTTGCAGATGAATTCTAAACCAAAAATTTTTGTGCTACCTGCATGAAACTTCACACACTCCATTAGTTTTCAGTGTACTCTTTATGATTCTTTACCTTTTGAAGTAGCTCTAAGTAGAGGCAAGGAAATAACACTTTCATTTGAAAGCATTTGCAATGCTGCCACAGAACTCCCGGTTTACTGGAATGTCAGCAAATACTTTTTCACGGGTCTTGTTCATACTTGGCAAAAATAATCAGTACTCCAATCGCACTTGGCCCCCAAGATTTTGTTCTTATAGGTTGCAGAATTCAGTTGAAGGAAAACTTTAAATCCTTACGTTTCACTTTCTTTTTCTCCTACAGGGATAGATGCTTTTGGAACACTGAATCAACACGGTTTGTGCTAATTACTTGAAACTTGAAACACTCAATTAGTCCTCAGTGCACTCTCTTTGCTTTCTTCCAAATGGAAGAAGCCCTAAAAAGAGGAAAGGACAGTATTCTTTCATTTGAAAGTGTTTTCCAAGCTTCCACAGAACTCCAAGTTGACTGGAATTTCAAAAAATATGTTTTCTTCCACACTTGTAGACACTTGGCAGGAATTATCGGTACTCCAGTGGCATGTGGCTTCCCAAATTTTGTTTTTCTAGGTTGAATCGTTTGTTTTAAGGAACACTTTAAATTTTTAGGTTTCATTTCGTTTTCCAATATAGGAATATATTCAGTTGGAACGGTGAATGAAACATGGTTTGTGCTACATGCTTGAATCTTGACACACTCAGTTTCTTCTAAATTCACTCTCTATGCTTTCTTTTCTGTGAAAGTAGCCCTAAGCAAAGGCAAATAATGAACACTTTCATTTGAAAGCATATACCACACTTCCACACAACTCCTAGTTTAATGGAAGCTCATCAAATATTTTTTCACCCAATCTTATTGATACTTGGCAGGAATTATCAGGACTCCATTCACATTTACACTTTAAAATTTATTTCTCTAGGTTGAAGCATTCTTTTTCAGGAAAAACTTAAAAAAATTAGGTTATATTTAGTTTTCCAATAATAGTAAAGATTTATTTTGAACTCTAAATTAAAGACAAATTGTTTTAGAATTTTTAAACTTGAAACACTCAATTAGTTTTCAGTGTGCTCTCTATGGTTTTTTCCTTGTGGAAGCAGCCCAAAGCAGAGACAAGGAAACACTTTTATTTGAAAGTGTTTGTAACGTTTCCAGAAAACTCCGTGATAACTGGAAACTCAGGAAATATTTTCTTACCCGATCTTCTTGTTATTAGGCAGGAATAATATGTAATTCATTTGCACATTGTCCCCAAAATTTCATTCTTCTATGTTACAATGTTCTTTTGAAGGAACACTTTGAATTTTTAGGTTTCACTTCGTTTTCCACTATAAGGATATATGCATTTGGAACACTAAATAAAACACGGTTTGTACAAAGGGCTTAAAAATCAACAAAATATATTAGTTCTCAGTATTCTCTCTATGTTTTTTTTCCTGTTGAAGTATACCTAAGCAGAGGCCAGGAAAAAACACTTTAATTTGAAAGTGTTTGTCAAGGTGCCATAAAACTCTGAGTTTACTGGAATCTCAGCAAATAGTTTTTTTTTTTCCCAATCTTGTTGATACTTGGCAGGAATGATGGGTATTCCAGTCACACTTGGCCCTTCAAGTTGCATTCTTCTACATTGAAGCATTGGCTTGCAAGAACACTTTGAATTTATAGGTTTCACTCTTTTTCCACAATAGTGATCGGTGCAGGTTGAACTCTAAATCAAACACGGTTTGTGCTAGCTGCTCGACACTTGACACACGCAATTAGTTCTCACTGTGCTCTCTATGTTTCATTCCCTGTTGAAGTAGCCTTAAGAAGAGGCAAGGAAAATGACTTTCATTTAAAAGCATTTGCCATGATTCCACAGAACCCCAAGTTTAGTGGAATCTCATCAAATATTTTTTCACCCGATCCTGTTGATACTTTTCAGGAATGATGGGTACTCCCGTCACATTTCCAAACCCCGCCCTAGATTTTGTTCTTGTAGGTTGAAGCATTTGTTGGTTGGAAGATTTTGAATTTTTACGTTTCACTTTGTTTTCTTCTATAGAGATAGAAGCAGTTGGAACACTATATCAAACACATTTTGTGTTACCTGCTGAAACATGAAACACTCAATTAGTTTTCAGTGAGCTCTCTATGCTCTGTTTCCTGTGGACATAGCCCTAAGCAGAGGCAAGGAAAAAAAACACTTTTGTTTGAAAGTGTTGACCAAGCTTACACAAAAATCCGAGTTGACTGGAATCTCAGCAAATATTTTTTTCTCCAAACCTTGTAAATACTTGCCAGGAATTATCAGTATTCCAGTGGCACATGGCTTTGCAAATTTTGTTTTACATTTTGAATCGTCCATTTGCAGGACAACCTTGAATTTTTATTTTTCACTTCGTTTTCCCCCATGGGGGTAGATGCAGTCGGATCTCTATATCAAACACGGTTTGTGCTACCTTCATGAATCTTGACAAATTTATTTAGTTCTCACTGCCATCTCTATGCTTTGTTCCCTCTTGAAGTAGCCCTAAGCAGAGACAAAGAAAGAACTCTTTCTTATGAAAATGTTTGCCAAGCTTCTAAGAATTCTGATTTTACTGGAAACTCATCAAATATTTTTATACCAATCATGTCGATACTTAGCAGAAATGATCGGGACTCCTGTCACATTTGGCCTCCAAAATTTTGTTCTTCTAAGTTGAAGCATTCAAATGCATAAACACCTTGAATTTTTATTTTTCACTTTGTTTTCCCCTATCTGGATAGGTTAAGTTGGCACTCTAAATCAAATACATTTTCTGCTAGCTCCTTGAATCTTGACACACTAAATTAGATCTCATTGTGCTCGGTATGCTTTGTTCCCTGTAGAAGTCGCTCTAAGCAGAGGCAAGGAAAAAACACTTTCACTTTAAATAGATTTTACCAAGCTTCCACAGAATTTGAGTTTACTGAAATCTCAGCAATTATTTTTTCACCTTATCTAGTTGATACTTGGCAGTATTGATCCATACTCAAGTCACACTTAACCTTCCAAAACTCGATTTTACATGTTGAAGCATTCGTTTTCTGGAACACTTTGAATTTTTTGGTTTTACGTTGTTTTCCCCTACAGGGATAAATACATGTTGAACTCTAAAACAAACAAGGTTTTTGCTTGCTGCTCAAAACTTGACACACTCATTTAGTTCTCATTGTGCTTTCTCTGCTTTGTTTCCTTTTGAAGTAGCCCTAAGAAGAGGAAAGGAAAAAAAAACTTTCATATCAAATCATTTGCCAAGCTTCCACAGAACTCCTATTTACTGGAATCTCAGCAAATATTTTTTTACTCAATCCTGTCAATACTTGGCTGGAATGATTGATACTCCTGTCATACTTGACTCCGCAAATTATGTGTTTCTAGTTTAAAGTGTTCTTTTGCAATAACACTTTTAATTTTTAGGTTTCATTTCATTTTCCACTAAGTGGATCGATGCATGTGGAACTCTTAATCAAAAATGATTTGTGCTAGCAGAGTGAAACTTGAAACCCTCTATTAGTTTTCAGTTTGCTCTCTATGTATTGTTCCCTGTAGAAGCAACCCTAAGCAGAGGGGAAAAAGTCAACTTACTTGAAAGAGTTTGCCAAGCTTCCAAAAAATGCCAATTTTACTGGAATCCAAGCGAATATTTTTTCAAGCAATTTTGTTGATACCTGGCAAGAATGATTGGTACTCCTGTCCACTTAGGCCCCCAAATTTCGTACATCGAGATTAAAGCATTAGTATACATGAACACTTTGAATTTTTAGGTTTCAATACATTTTCCGTTATAGGAAAAGATGCAGTTGGAACTGTAAATCAAACCCGTTTTTTTTTTCCTAGCTGCTTGAAATATGACACACTCAATTAGTTCACATTGTAAACTCTATGTTTTGTTTCCTGTAGAAGTAACCCTAAGCAGAGGCAAGTAGAAAAACACTTTCATATGAACACATTTGCCAAGCTTCCACAAAACTCCAAATTTACTGAAGTCTCAGCAAAGTTTTTTACACCCAAACTTGTTGATACATAGCAGGAATGATTAGTACTCCAGTCTTACTTGGCCCCCAAAATTTCATTCTTCTAGTTTGAAGCATTTATTTGCAGTAACCCTTTGAATTTTAGGTTTCAGTTTGTTTTCCATATATGGATAGATGCAGTTGGAACTGTAAATCAAACACACTTTGTGCTAGCTCCTTGAAACTTAACACACTCAATTATTTCTCAGTACACTCTCTATGCTTTCTTTCCTCTTGAAGTAGCCCTAAGGAGGGGCAAGGAAAACACACTTGCATTTGAAAGCATTTGCCAAGCTTCCACAGAACTCCCAGTTGACTGAACTCTCAGCAATTCTTTTTTAACCCAAATGTGTTGGTATTTGGCAGGAATAATAGAAACTCCAGTCACACATGGTACCCCAAATTTTGTTCTTCTAGGTTGAAGCATTAGTTTGCAGGAACACTTTGAATTTTTACATTTCACGTCAATTTCTTCTAAAGAATAGATGCAGTTGAAACTCTAAATCAAAGATGATTTGTGCTAGCTGCTTGAAACTTGACACACTCAATCAGTTCTCAGTGTGCTCTCTATGCTTTGGTCCCTATTAAAATATTCCTATTCAGAGGCAAGAAAAAAATACCCTAATCCAAACCCTAATCCTAACACTAAACATAACTCTAATCCTAAAAGTAACCCTAAACATAATCCTAACCCTAACACTAACCCTATCACTAACCCTAACCCTAACCTAAACCTAAGACTAAATTTAACCCTAACCCTAATCATAACCTAAACCTAACCCTATCCCTAACCCTAACCTAACCCTAACCCTAAAACTAACACGAACTTATCACTAATCTAACCATAACCCTAACTAACCCTAAAAATAAGCCTGACCTTGCCCTAAGACTAACCATAACCCTAAGCCTAACCCTTAACCCTAACCCTAACCCTAACTCTAACACTAACCCTAGCTGTAACACTTCATTTTCCCTATGGAGATAGATGGAGTTGGAACTCTAAATCAAACACAGTTTGTGCTAGCTGCTTGAATCTTTTTTTAAAGAGAGAGTGAGTGAAGAGAGAGAGAGAAAGAGAGAGAGAGAGAGAGAGAGAGAGAGAGAGAGAGAGAGCAAGAGAGAGAAAATTTTTTTTAATATTTATTTTTTAGTTATCAGCGGACACATCTTTGTACGTGGTGCTGAGAATCGAACCTGGGCCACACGCATGCCAGGCGAGCGCGCTACCACTTGAGCCACATCCCCAGCCCCTTGAATCTTGACACACTCAATTAGTTCTCAAAGTGCTCTCTCTGCTTTGTTCCCTATTGAAGTAGCACTAAGCAGAGAAAAGGAAAACAAACTTTCATTTGAATGCTTTGTCAAGATTCCACAGAACTCCGAGTTGACTGATAACTCAGCAAATATTTTTTTCACCCGAACTTATTGACACTTGGCAGGAATGATCCATACACCAGTAACACTTGGCCATGAAAATATTGTACCTCTAGATTAAAACGTTCATTTGCAGGAACCCTTAAAATTTTTAGGTTTCACTTCAATTTCCCCTAAATGGATAGATGAAATTGGAACTCTAAATCAAACTCAGTTTGTGGTAGCTGCTTGAAACTTGACACACTCAGTTAATAATAACTGTGTTCTCTATGCTTTCTTCCCTCTTGAAGTAGACCAAAACAATTGCAAAGAAAAAAAAAACAACTTTATCCTAACCCTAATCTTAACTCTAACCCTAACACTAATCCTAACTATAACCCTATAACGTTCATTTGCAGGAACACTTAGAATTTTTAGGTTTCGCTTAAATTTCCCCTAAATGGATAGATGCAATTGGAAGTCTAAATCAAACTCGGTTTGTGCTAGATGCTTGAAACTTGACACACTCAATTAATAATAACTGTTCTCTCTATGCTTTATTACCTATTGAAGTAGACCAAAACAAATGCAAAGAAAAAAAACAACTTAATCCTAACCATAATCTTAAATCTAACCCTAAAACTAATCCTAACTATAACCCTAAATCTAACCCTAACACTATCCTTAGCACTAATCATAACCCTAACACTAACCCTAAAAGTAACTGTAATCCTAAACCTAACCCTAACCCTAACCATAACCATAACCCTGACCCTTTTCCCTATGGGATAGATGCATATTGAACTCTAAATCAAACAATGTTTTTGCTAGCTTCTTGAAACTTGACACATTCAATTAGTTCTCAGTGTGCTCTCTATGCTTTATTCCCTTGTGAAGTAGCACAAAAGCAGAGGGAAATAAAATACACTAACTCAAATCCTACTCCAAACCCTAAACCTAAAACTAATTCTAATCTTATCCCTAACACTAAGCCTAACCCTAACTCTAACCCTAACCCTAATTCTAGCGCTAATCCTTTGCTTTCCCTATAGAAATACATGCCTTTGGACCTCTAAATCAAACAATGTTTGTGCTAGCTGCTTGAAATTTGAAACATTCAATTAGTTTTCTTTGCACTCTCTGTGCTTTGTTCCCTCTTGAAATAGCCCTATGCAGAGGCACAGCAAAAAGACTTTCATTTGAAAGCATTTGCCATGCTTCCACAGAAATACGAGTTGACTGAAATCTCAGCAAACATTTTTGCACCCGAACTTGTTGATACGTGGCAGGAAAGATAGGTTTTCCAGTGACACAGGTCTCGCAAATGTTCGTTTATCTTGGTTGACGAGTTTGTTCGCAAGAAAACTTTGTATTTTTAGGTTTCATTTTATTTTCTTAATAGTGATAAACGCAGTTGAAACTCTAATTCAAACACAGTTTGTGCTACATGCTTGAAAACTGACACACTCAATTGGTTCTCAGTGTGCTCTCTATGCTTTGTTCCCTCTTGAAGTAGCCCTATGCAGCGGCACGGAAATAATACCATAACCATAACCCTAATACTAAGCCTAACCCTATATCTAATCCTAAATAAACAGAATCCTAAATATAACCCAAACCCTAACACAAATTTTAACGATAACCATAACCTAACAATAACCCTAACCTAACTGTAACCCTAACCCTAACCTTAATCCTAAACTAACACGAACTCTAAACCTAATCCTAACCCTACCCAAACTCTAACACTTAACCCTAACCCTAATGAGACCACTAAACCTAACCTAACCCTAACCATAACCATAAAGCTAAAAGTAACCCTTAACCTAAACCTAAACCTAGCCCTTCATTTTCTTTATAAGGATATATGGAGTTGGAACACTAAATCAAAAATGGCTTGTACTAGATGCTTGAAACTTGACACATTCAATTAGTTATCAGTGCACTCTCTATGCTTCATTCTCTCTTGAAGTAGCCCTGTGCAGAGGTAAGAAAAAACACCCTAAACCTAATCTTAATTTTAAACCTATCACTAAATCTTATCCCAACCATAACCGTAATCCTAACCTTAACACTGTTCCTAACCTAACCCTAACTCTAACCTCACCCTAACCCTAACTCTAAAACTACCCTAACACTAAATCTTACCCCTAACCCTATCTCTAACACTAATGCTAACCTAACCCTAACCATAGCAATAACCCTAAACCTAACCCTAACCCTTAACGCTAATTCTAACCCTAACCTTAACACTAAACCTTCTTTTTCTCTATATTTATATAAGTAGTTGGAACTTTACGTCAAACATGGTTTGTAATACCTGCTGCTGCTTGAAACATGAAACACTCAATTAGTTCTCAGTGCACTCTCTATGCTTTGTTTCCTCTTGAAGTTGCCGTACAGAGAGGCACAAAAAAAAAAAAAATTTCATTTGAAAACTTTGCCAAGCTTCCACTGAACTCTCAGTTAACTGAAATCTCAGCAAATATTTTTTCACCAGAACATGTTGAGAGTTGGAAGGAATGATTGGTACTCCAGTCGCACTTGGCCCCCAAAATTTCTTCTAGGTTTAAGGGTTCATTTGTAAGAACACTTTGAATTTTTAGGTTTTACTTTGTTTTCCCATGTAGGGATACATGCAGGTGGAACTCTATATCAAACAGGGTTTGTGCTTGCTGCTTGAAACTTGACATGCTTAATTTGGTCACAGTCTGCTCTTTATGCTTTGATTTCTGTTGAAGTAGCCCTATGCAGAGGCAAGAAAAAAAAAAAACAACCTAACCCTACCCTTAATCCTAACAATAAGCCTAACCCTAATCCTAACTGTAACCATAATCCTAACCCTAAACAAAACCCTAACCTAACCCTAACATGAACCTGAAACTTAACCCTAACCCTAACCTAACCCTAACCTACCCCTAATCCTAACCTAACCCTAACCCTACTTCTAACCCTAAACTAACCCTATCTCTAAACCTCACACTACCTCTACCTTAACACTAACTATAAACCTAATTCTAACACTAAGCTAAACCTAAACCTAACTCTAACCATAATCTAACTCTATCTCTAAACCTAACCATGAGACTCACCCTAATTCTAACACTTAACCTTAACCCTAACCCTAACCCTAACCCTAACTCTAAGCCTTTGTTTTCCCTATAGGCTTAGATTCAGTTTGAACTCTAATTCAAACACGGTTTGTGCTAGCTGCTTGAAATTTCACACACTCAATTAGTTTCAAGTGTGCACTTTATTCTTTGTTCCTTCTTGAAGTAACCCTATGCAGAGGCAAGAAAAAAACACCCTAACCCTAAAATTAAATCTAACCTCACCCAAAAACTAATCCTAATCATAACCTTAATCCTAACCTAACACTAAGTGTAAACCTAACCCTAATCCTAACACTAATCTAATCCTAACCGTAAGTCTAAAGCAAACCTAAAATGAATCGTAACCTAACCCTTTACTAACCCTATCTCTTAACCCTAACCCCTATCCCTGAAGCTAACGCTAACCTAAACCTAACTATAAACATAACCTTAACACTAATTCTTAACCTTAACCCTAACCCTAACCCTAACCCTAACCTTAGCCTTTTATTTTAATAGGGATATATGCTCTTGGTGCTTTAAAAAAAAATGGTTTGTGCTAGCTGCTTGAAACTTGACACACTCAATTAATTATCAGTGTGCTCTCTATTCGTTGTTCTCTGGTGAAATAGCCCTATGCAGAGGCAAAGAAAAAACACCATGATACTAACCATAATTCTAATGGTAACTCTAATCAAAACCATAACACTAAATCTAACCAAACGCTAATACGAACCTTAACGCTAACCTTGACCTTAACCCTAAGCCTAACCCTTACATAACCCTTACCCTAATCCTAAACTTAACCCTAAATCTAAACCTCAACCTAAACCTACCCTAACACTAACTCTTAACACTAACCCTAACCCTTACCCTAATTCTAGTCCCTAACCCTAACCCTAACCTAACCCTAACACTAGACCTTCATTTTCTCTAAATGAATATATGCACTTGGAACTCTAAACCAAACATGGTTTGTGCTAGCTGCTTAAAATCTCAAACACTCAATTAGTTCTTAGTGCACTCTCTATGCTTTTTTCCCTCTTGAAGTAGCCCTAAGCAGTGGCAAGGAAGAAACACTTTATTTGAAAATGTTACCAAGCTTCTAGAGAACTCCGAGTTGACTGAAATCTCAGCAATACTTTTTTACCCAAACTTTTTGAGAGTTGGCAGGAATGATGGTTACTTCAGTAACCCTTGGTCCAAATAATTTCATTATTCTAGATTGAAGCATTCATTTGTATGAACACTTTGAATTTTTAGGTTTTACTTTATTTTCACAAAGACAAATAGATGGAGTTGGAACTCTAAATCAAACACGGTCTGTGCTAACTGCTTGAAACTTGACACACTCAATTAGTTATCAGGGTGCTCTCTATACTTTGTTCCCTGTTGATGTAGCCCTATGCAGAGGCAAGAATAAAATATCCTAACCCTAACCCTAATCCCAACACTAACCCTATCCATAATCCTTACCATAATCTTAATTCTAACCCTAACCTTAACCTAACCCTAACCTGAATCTTTAACCAAACACTCACCCTAACATAACCCTAACCTTAAGCCTAACCCTAAAACTATCCATAACACTAACCCTAACCCTAACCTAACCCAAACTCTAAACCTCACTCTAAACCTACCTTAAAACTAACTCTTAACCCGAACCCTAATCCTAACCTTAACCTAAGCCTAACACTAAACATAAACCTAAACATAACCCTACTCTTTAACCTTAACCCTAACCCTAACCCTAGCCCTTTATTTTCTCTATCAGGATATATGCATTTGGAACACTAAATCAAACACGGTTTGTGCTAGATGCCTAAAATTTTACACACTCAATTAGTTCTCAGTGCACTCTCTATTCTTTGTACCGTCTTGAAGTAGCCCTATGCAGAGGCATGGGAAAAACACCCTAACACTAAACCCTAATCTTTAGCCAATACTGACCCTAATCCTAACTGTAACCCTAATCCTAACCCTAAACCTAACCCTAAACCTAACACTAACCTAAACTTAACCTAACCCTTAAACTAAACAAACATAAAACATAAATATTACCATACCCCTAACCCTAAACTAACCCTTACTCTGAACCTAACCATAACCCTACTCCTAACCCTAACCCTAACCCCTAACCATAACCATAACCCTTACACTAACCCTTCATTTACCATATGGGTTTTGATGCAGTTGAAACTTTAAATTAAACATGGTGTGTGCTAGCTGCTTGAAATTTGACACTCTCAATTAGTTCTCACTGCACTCTCTATTCTTTGTTTCCTCCCGAAATAGCCCTATGCAGAGCCATGGAAAAACCACCCTAAACCAAAACCCTAATCCTAAGCCTAACCCTAACCTTAACCCTAAACACACCCTATCCTTAAGCCTAACGTAACCCTAACTCTAACCCTAACACTTAACCCTAACTCCAGCTCTTATTTTCGTTATAGGGATAGATGCGGTTGGAACTCTAAATCACACATGGTTTCTTCTAGCTACTTGAAATATAACACACTCAGTTAGATATAAGTGTGCTCTCTATGCTTTGTTCCTTATTGAAGTAGCCCTAAGCAGAAGCACATAAAAAATAATTTCAATTGAATGCATTTGCCAAGCTTCTACAGAATTCCGAGTTGACTGAAAACTCAGCAAATATTTTCTCACCAGATTTTGTTGATACTTGGCAGGAATGATTGGTACTCCAGTCTCACTTGGCACTCAAAATTTTGTTCTTCTATTTTGAAGCTTCTGTTTGCAGGGACATTTGAATTTTTGTGTTTCACTTCCTTTTCCCTATAGGGACAGATGCAGTTGGAGATGTAAATCAAACACAGTTTATGCTGGATTCTTGAAACTTGACACACTTAACTAATGCTCATTGCACTCTCTATGCTTTGTTTGCTCTTGAAGTAGCCCTACACAGAGTAACATAAAAAAACATTTTCATTTGAAAGCTGTTTGCCAAGCTTCCACAGAACTCCGAGTTGACTGAAATCTCAGCAAATATATTTTCACCCGAACTTGTTGATACTTGGCAGGAATAATTGGTACTCCATTTGCAAAACTTTGTTCTTCTAGGTTGAAGTGTTCGTTTGCAGGAGCACTTTGAATTTTTAGGTTTCAATTTTATATAGGGATAGATACACTTGCAACTATAAATGAAACATGGTTTGTGCTAGCTTCTTCAAACGTGACTCACTCAATCAGTACTCAGTGTGCTCTGTATGCTTTGTTCCCTCTTGAAGTAGCCCTATGCAGAGGTACGGAAAAAACACCCAAACCCTTAACCCTAAACCAAAGCATACCCTAAATCTAATCCTAACACTAAACCTAACACTAACAGTATCCCTAACACTAACACTAAACCCAAACTAACCCTAACCCTAACAATAATCCTAACCTAGCACTAACACTAGCATAATCCTATTTCTAGCCTTAAACCTAATTTTAACCCTAACATAATGGTAACTATAAACCTAAACCTACCCTAACACTAACATTTAACCCTAAATTTAACCCTAAACCTAACCTAACTCTAACCATAACCATAACGCTAAATGTAACCCTTAGCCCTAACCATCAATCTAACCTAACTCTAACCATAACCATAATGCTAAACGTAACCCTTAACCCTAACCCTAACCCTAACCTTAACCCTAACTCTAGACCTTTATTTTCTCTATTGGGATATACACTGTTGGAACTCTAAATAAAACACAGTTTTTGCTACCTCCTTGAAACATGACACAGTCAATGAGTTCTCTGTGAGCACTCTATGCTTTGTTCTCTCTTGAAGTAGTCCTAAGCAGCAGCACAGAAAAAACAGTTTTATTTGAAAGCATTTCCCAAGCTTCCACAGAACACCTGGATTACTGAAATCTGAGCAAATATTCTTTTTTCACCCAATCTTGTTGATACTTAGAAGGAATGATTGGAACTCCAGTCTCACGTGTCCCTCAAATGTTGATCTTTTAGGTAGAAGCATTTTGTTGCAAAAACACTTTGAATTTTTAGATTTCATTTCTTTTCAAATATATAGGGATAGATTCGTTAGGAACTCTAAATCAAACACGATTTGTGCTAGCTGCTTGACACTTGACACACTACTCTAGTTCTCAGTGAGCTCTCTATGCTTTGGTCCCTCATGAAGTAGCCCTAATTTCATTTGAAAGTATTTGTGAAGCTTTCACAGAATTCCAAGTTGACTGAAATCTCAGCAATTATATTTCCACCCGAACTTGTTGATACTTGGCAGAAATAATAGGTACTCCAGTCAAATTTGGCTTTCAAATTTTCATTTTTCTAGGTTTAAGCATTTGTTTTCAGGAACACTTTGAATTCTTAGGTTTTGCTTCAGTTTCCCATATAGGGATAGACACAATTAGAACTCTAAATCAAACACGGTTTGTGCTAGCTTCTTTAAACTTGACAAACTTAATTAGTTCTCAGTGCACTCTCTGTGTTTTGTTTTCTCTTGAAGTAGCGCTATGCAGGGACAAGGAAAAAACACCCTAACCCTAACCCTAATTCTAACCCGAACCCTAAACCTAATACTAACCATAACCCTAATCCTAACACTAACACTAAACATGAGCTAACCCTAAACTTAACCATAACACTAACCCTAACCTTAATCTCACCCTAACGCTAACCCTAACCTAAACCTAACTCTAACTATAACCCTAACCATAAACAAAACACTTAACCCTAATTCTAACTCTTACGCTAACCCTAACCTTTGATTTTTTTCTTTAGGGATATAAGAAGTTGGAACTGTAAATCAAACACGGTGTGTGCTAGCTGCATAAAACTTGACACACACAATTAGTCACAGTGCACTCTCAATGCTTTGTTCCCTCTTGAAGTAGATCTAAGCACAAGCACAAAAAAACCCAATTTTATTTGAAAACATTTTCCAAGCTTCCATAGAATTCCTAGTTTACTGAAATCTCAGCAAATATATCTATCTATCTATCTATATATATATATATATATATATATATATATATATATATATATATATATATATATTTTTTTTTTTACCCGAACTTGTGGTTACTTGACAGAAAAGCTTGGTACTCCAGTCGCACTTGGCCCCAAAACTTTCATTTTTCTAGGTTGAAGCATTCGTTTTCAGGAACACTCTTTATTTTATGTTTCACTATTTATTTTATATTTCACTATTTTTATTTATTTTATGGTTGTGGTTATGGTCCCTCTTGAAGAGCCCTAAGTAGAAGCAAGGAAGACAAACTTTCATTGGTTAACTTTGGCAAGCTTCCACAGAACTCCAAGTTGACTGAAATCTCAGCAAATATTTTTCACCTGAACTAGTTGGAAGTTGGCAAGAACGATGGGTTCTCCAGTATATAGGGATAGATGCAGTTGGAACTCTAAATTAAACACCATTTGTGCTAGCTGCTTGAAACTGGAAAAACTCAATTAGTTCTCAGTGCACTCTCTATGCTTTGTTCCCTCTTGTAGTAGCCCTAAGCAGAAGCAATAAAAACACACCTTCATTACCTTCATTTGACAGCATTTACCAATCTTCCATAGAACTCTGAGTTGACTAAAAGTTAAGCAAATAATTTTTCACCCTAACTTGTTTAACTTTGCAGGAATGATCAGTACTCCAGTCCCACTTGGCTCCCCAAATTTTGTTCTTCAAGGTTGAAGCCATTGTTGCAGAACAGTTTCAATTTTTAGGTCACTTTCTTTTCCCCTATAGGTACCCATGAATTTGGAACTCTAAATCAAATACGGTTTGTGCTAGCTGCTTGAAACTTGACACACTCAATTAGTTCTCAGGGTGCTCTCGAGGCTTTGGTCCCTCTTGAAGAGCCCTAAGTAGAAGCAAGGAAGACAAACTTTCATTGGTTAACTTTGGCAAGCTTCCACAGAACTCCAAGTTGACTGAAATCTCAGCAAATATTTTTCATCTGAACTAGTTGAAAGTTGGCAAGAACGAAGGGTACTCCAGTCACACGTGGCCCCCCAAAATTTGTTCTTCTAGCTTAAAGCTTTGTTTGCAGGAACAATTTTAAATTTCAGGTTTTACGTTGTTTTCCCATTCAGGAATAGAGGCAGCTGGAACTCTAAATCAAACATGGTTTGTGCTAAATGCCTGAATCTGGACACACAAAATTAGATCTCAGTGAACTCTTTATGATTTTTTCCCTCCTCAAGTAGCCCTATGCAGACGCAAGGGGGAAAACACCGAAATCCTAAACCTAATCATAACCCTAACGAAAAACCTAACCCTAAACTTAACCATAACCCTAACCATAATTCTAACCCTAACCCTTATCTAACCTAAACCCGAACATTTACTCTAACACTAACCTTAATCTAAACTTAACCCTAAGCCTAACTCTAACCTAATGGTAATGCTAACCCTTACCAGACTTTAACCCTAACTCTAAACCTCACCCTAACCCTGCCCTAACACTAATGCTTAACCCTAAACATAAACCTAATCGAAACCTAACACTAAACCTAACCCTAATCCTTAACTCTAACCCTAACTCTAACTGTAACAATTACCCTTCATTATCTCTATAGGCATATATGCAGTTGTAACACTAAATCACACACGGTTTTTGCTAGCTTCTTTAAACTTGACACACACAATTAGTTCTCCATGCACTCTCTATTGTTTGTTCTCTCTTGAAGTAGACGTATGCAGAAACATGGAAAAAACAACCTAAAACTAAACCCTAATCCTTACCCTAACACTAACCTGAACACTAACTGTAAACCTAACTTTAACCTTAACCCTAAACTTAACTCTAACCCAAACCTATCTCTAACCCTAACCCTAAACCAAACCCTAACCTAACCCTAAACATAAATCTAACACTAACCGTAACCATAACCAAACCCTAACTCTAAACCTAATCCTAGCCCTAACCCTAACCCTTAATCCTAACCAGAAACCTATCCCTAAACCGTTGTTTTTCCTATAGAGTTAGATGCAGGTGAATCTACAAATCCAACATGGTTTTAGCTAGGTGCTTGAAACTTGACACACTCATGTAGTTCACAGTGCTTCCTCTATGCTTTCTTTCTCTTGAAATAGCACTATGAAGAGGCAAAGAAAAATCACCCAAATCTTATTGGTAATCCTAACCCTAACCCTAAAACTAATCCTAAATTAAAGCTTAATTCTAACCATAACCCTAACACTCACCTTTCACTAACTCTAAACTTAACCCTAACTCTAACCCTAATATAATTCTAAGCCTAACCTTATTCTAACCCTAAACCTAACACTAAAACTAACCTAACCCTAACCCTTAAAACTAACCCTATCCCTAACCATAATGCAAACCTAACCCTAACCATAACCATCAACCTAACCCTAATCCTAAACCTTAACCCTAATCCTATCCCTAACCCTAACCCTAGACCTTCTTTTTCTCCATATGTATATATGAATTTGAAACTCTAAATCAAATACAGTTTGTGAGAGCTGCTTGAAACCTCAAACACTCAATTAGTTATCAGTGCACTCTCTATGCATTGTTTGCTTTTGTAGTAGCCCTAAGTAGAGGTAAGAAAAACAAACGTTCATTTGAAAACTTTGCCAACCTTCCACTGAACTCTGAGTTGACTAAAATCTTAGCAAGTGTTTTTTCACTTGAACTTGTTTATAGTTGGCAGGAATGATCGGTACTCCACTTGGCCCCCCTAATTTCGTTATTCTAGGTTGAAGCATTCGTTTGAAGGAACACTTTGAATTTTTATGTTTTCCCGTTCAGGGATAGATGCTGTTGGAAATCTAAATCACACACAGATTGTACTAGCTTCTTGAAATTTGACACACTCAATTATTTTCAGAGGCTCTCTTTGATCTGTTCTAAGTTTAAGTAGTCCTATGCAAAAGCAAAGGAAAAACACCCTAACACTATCCATAATTCTAATCATAATCCTAACCCTAATCCTAACCATAATATTAATCTTAACCCTATCCATAACCCTAAACTGAACCTTAATCCTAACCAAAACCCTAAGCTAACCTTAACACTAAACCTAACATTAACCTAACCCTAATCCAAACCCTAACTCTAACCTAACCATAACTCAAAAACTCACACTAATCCTATGCTAAAACTAACTCTTAACCCTAACCTCAACCCTAACTGGTACCTAAAACTAACGCTAACCATAACCCTAACTCTAAAAATAATCCTTAACTCTAACCCTAACCTTAACCCTAACACTAGCCCTTCATTTTCTCTAAAGGAATATATGCAGTTGGAACACTAAATAAAATATGGTTTCTGCTAGCTGCTTGAAACTTAACAAGCACAATTGGTTCTCACTGAGCTCTCAATGCTTTGTTCCATCTAGAAGTAGCCCTATGCAGAGGCATAGAGAAAACACCCTAACCCTAAATCCTAATCCTTACAATAGCACTAACCTTAACTCTAACCTTAACCCTAACATTAACACTAAAACTAACCTCAACCTAACCCTAACCCTAAACAGAACCCGAACACTAACCTAATCTTAAACATAACCCTAACACTAACCTAACACTAAACCTAAACCTAAACCTAATCCTAACTTAACCCTAATTTTAAACTTAACCCTAACTCTCACCTTCACCCTAACCCTTAACCCTAACCAGAACCCTAACTCTAACCCTTCATTTCACTATAGGGATAGATGCAGTTGAAACTCAACATCAAACACGTTTTATGCTAGCTGCTTGAAACTTAAAACACTCAATTAGTTCTCAGTGCACTCTCTATGCTTTGTTTTCTCTTGAAGTAGCCCTAAGCAGAGACTCAGGAAAAAACTTTCATTTGATAGTGTTTTCCAAAGTTCCACAGAACAGCTAGTTGACTGAAATCTCAGCAAATATTTTTTCAGCCGAATTTGTTGATTTTTTTTGGAAAGATTAGTACTCCAATTGCACTTGGCACCCCAAATTTTGATCTTCTAGGTTGAATCATTCGTTTGCAGGACCACTTTGTATTTTTAGGTTACACTTCATTTTCCCGCATAGACATAGATAGGTGCAGTTGGAACTCTAAATCAAACACCATTTCTGCTAGCTGCTTGAAACTTAACACACTCAATTAGTTAACAGTGTGCTCCCTATGCTTTCTTCCCTCTTGAGTAGCCCTAAGCAGAGGCAAGAAAAACACACTTTCATTTGAAAACGTTTGCCAAGCTTGCACAGAACTCTGAGTTGACTGAAATCTCAGCAAATATTTTTTTCACCAGAACACTTGATACTTGGCATCAGTAATTGGAACCTCAGTCTCATTTGGCCCCCAAAATTTTGTTCTTCTAGGTTGAAGCATTCGTTTGCAAACACATTTTGAATTTTTAGGTTTTACTCCTTTTCTAATATAGGGATAGATGCAGTTGGAACTCTAAATCAAACACGGTTGTGCTAGCTGCTTGAAACTTGATGCACTCAGTTAGATCTCACTGTGATCTCTATGATTTGTTCCCTTTTAAAGTAGCCCTATAAAGAGGCAAGGAAGAAACAGCCTAACCCTTACCCTAATCATTACCCTGACTTTAACCCTAAACCTAACCTTATAATTAACTCTAACATTAACCCTAACCCTAACCTAACCACAACTCTAAACCTAAACCTAACCCTAACTCTAACCCTAAACTAACCATAACTCTAAACCTAAAACTGACCCCCCAAACCTAAATATTAATCTTAACCCTAACCTTAAACCTATCCTAACACTAACCCTAACAATAGCCCTAACCTTAACCATAATTCTTAACCCTAAACCTAACCCTAACCTAACCGTAGTTCTTCATTTTCACTGTAGGGATATATGCATTTGGAACTCTAAATCAAACACGGTTCGTGCTAGCTGCTTAAAACTTAACACACTAAATTATTTCTCAGTGCACTCACTATTCTCTGTTCCCTCTTGAAGTATCCATAAGCAGAAGCAAGGAAAACACACTTTCATTTGAAAACATTTGCCAAGCTTCCACAGAACTTCGAGTTGACTAAAATCTCAGCAAATATTTTTTTTTTTTTCACCCGAACATGTTGATACTTGACAAGAATGATTGGTACTCCAGTTGCACTTGCCCCCCCCAAAAAAATTTCTTTATCTATTTTTAAGGATTCATTTGTAAGAACACTTTGAAATTTTACGTTTCACTTTATTTTCACATATAGGGATAGATGCAGTTGAAACTCTAAATCAAATATGGTTTGTGATAGCTGGTTGAATCTTGACAGACTCAATTAGTTTTCAGTGCTCTATTTATGCTTTGTTCCCTCTTGTAGAAGCCCTAAGCACAAGCAAGAAAAACATGTTAATTTGAAATCATTTGCCAAACTTCCACATAACCCTGAGTTGACTATAAACTAAGCAAATACTTTTCCACCCGAAATTGTTTATACTTTGCAAGAATGATAGCTACTCCAGTCGCACTTGGCTCCCCAAATTTTGTTCTTCTTGTATTAAGACTTTGCTGCGAAACACTTTGAATGTTTATGATTCACTTAATTTCCCCCTATAGTGATAGATGCATTTGGAAATCTAAATCAAACATTCTTTGTGAAAGCTGAATGAAACTTGACACACTCAATTAGTTCTCAGTGTGCTATCTATGCTTTGTTTTCTCTTGAATTAGCCCTATGCAGAGGCAAGGAAAAACACCCTAACCCTAAAACTAATCCTAATCAAAACCATAACACTATTCATAACCATAAACTTAATCCTAACCATAACCTTAATGCTTACCTAACACTAGATCTAACCCTAACATTAACCCTAACCTCACCCAAAGCCTAATCCTAATCTTACCCTAAAACTAATCCTTACACTAACGCTAACCCTAACCTAACACTAACATTTAACCCTAACCCTATCTCTAACCACAAAAATAACCTAAACCTAACCATAACCATCAAACTAAATTTTCCCCTAACCCTTAATCTTAATCCTAACCCTAACCCTAACCCTAGCCCTTCTTTTTCTCTATAGGTATATATGCAGGTGGAAATTTAAATCAAACATGGTTTGTGCTACCTTCTTAAAACTTGGCACACTCAAATAGTTCTCAGGGTGCTCTGTATGCTTTGTTCCCTCTTGAAGTAGCCCTAAGCAGAGGCAAGGAACACACTTTCATTTGAAAATGTTCACCAAGCTTCCAAAGAACTACAACTAGACTGAAATATCAGCAATTTTTTTTATCTGAACTTGTTGATACTTGGCAGAAATAATCAGTACTCAAATTTTACTTGGCGCTCCAAATTTCCTTCTTCTAGGTTGAAGTGTTCGTTTGCAGAAACACTTTGAATATTTAGGTTTCACTTTATTTTCCCCTATAGGGATAGATGCATTTGAAACTCTAAATCAAACACGGTTTGTGTGAGCTGCTTGAAACTTGACACACTCAATTAGTTCTCAGTGTGCTCTCTATGCTTTTTTTCCCTATTAAAGTAGGCCTATGCAGAGGCAAGGAAAAAATGTATCCATAACCCTAATTCTAACCCAAACCTTAACACTAATCCTAACTGTATCCATATTCCTAACCTTAACCCTAACCCTAACATAATCCTAACTCTAACCCTACCTAACGTAACTTTAAACTTAACCCTAACCCTAACATAATCCTAATTCAAACCCTAACCCTAATACTAACCTACCCTAATCTAATGCTCACCCTAACCCTATCTCTAACCCTAACCTAACCCTAACTCGACCCAAACCCTAAATATAAACCCTAACCATAACCTTAACCCTAACCTTAACCTAACCCTAATTATAACCCTAACCCTTACCATAATCCTTAACCCTAATTCTAACCCTAACCAAACCCTAGCCCTTCATTTTCTCTATATGGAATATATGAAGTTGTAACTTTAAATCAAACACGGTTCATTCTAGCTGATTGAAACTTGACACACTAAATTAGTTCTTGGTATGGTCTCTATGTTTTGTTCCCTCTTGAAGTACCACTAAGCAGATGCACGAAAACAACACTTTTCTTTGAAAGTGTTTTACAAGGTTCCTCATAACTCCGAGTTGACTGAAATCTCAGCAAATGGTTTTTCACCCTAACTTGTTGATACTTTTTTGGAATGATTGGTACTCTTGTTGCACTTGGCCCACCAAATTTTGTTCTTCTAGGTTGAAGCGTTGCTTTGCAGGAACATTTTGAATTTTTAGGTTTCACTTTATTTTCCCATATAAGGATAAATGCATTTGGAACTCTAAATTAAACACGATTTGTGCTAGCTGATGAAACTTAAGACCCTAAATTAGTTCTCACTGCACTCTCTATACTTTGTTATCTCTTGAAGAAGCCCTAAGCAGATGCAAGGAAAACACACTTTCATTTGAAAGCATTTGCCATGCTTCCACAGAACTCCAGTTGACTGAAATCACAGAAAATATTTTTTCACACGAACTTGTTGACACTAGAAAGGAATAATCAGTACTCCAGTTTCACTTGGCTCCCAAAATTTTGTTCTTCAAGGTTGAATCGTTCATTTGGAGGAACACATTTTAGTTTTACATTTCACTTGATTTTCCCATATAATAATAGATAATGTTAGAACTCTAAATCAAATACGGTTTGTGCTAGCTCCATGAAGTTGACACACTCAATTAGTTATCAGTATGCTCTGTATGCTTTGTTCCTTCTTAAAGTAGCATTATACAGACGCAAGGAAAAAACACCATAACCCTAACCCTAATTCTAAACTTAACCTTAACCCTAATCCTAAATGTATCCATAAACCTAACCTAAACCATAAACCCTAAACTAACCCTAACTCTAACCCAAACACTGAGGGTATCCTTACCCTAACCCTAAGCCTAACCCTACCCTAATCCTAAGCCTAATACTAACTCTAACCCTAACCTAACCCTAACTCTAAATCTAACCCCAACTCTACCCTAACCATAACAATTAACCATAACCCTAACCTTAATCCTAACCCTAACCTAAATCTAACCATAAACATAACCCTTACCCTATCCATAATCCTTTACCCTAACACTAATACTAACACTAATTCTAGCCCTTCATTTTCACTGTAGGGTTTATACAGTTGAAACACTAAATTAAACACAGTTTGCACTAGATGCTTGAAACTTAACACACTCAATTAGTTCTAAGTGTGTTCTTTATGCTTTAGTTCCTCTTGAAGTAGCCCTAAGCAGAGCCAAGGAAACCACACTTTCATTTGAATTCATTTGCCAATCTTCCACAGAAATCCTAGTTGAATGAAATCTAGGCAAATATTTTTTCACCCAAACTTGTTGATCCTTGGCAGGAATAATTGGTACTCCAGTGTCACTTGGCCTCACAAATTTTATTCTTCTAGTTTGAAGCATTCATTTTCAAGAACACTTTGAATTTTTAGTTTTCACTTTGTTTTGCCATATTGGGATAGATGCCATTGAAACTCTAAATCACATATGGTTTGTGGTAGCTGCTTGAAACTTGACACACTCAATTAGTTCTCAGTGTGCTCTCTAAGCTTTGTTCCCCTTAAACTATCCCTATGCAGAGGAAAAGAAAAACACCCTAACCCTTACCTTAACCCTAATCCTTAGCGTATCCATAACCCTAACCTTAACCCTAACCCTAACCTAACCCTAACTGTCACCATAATCCTAACCCTAACATAACACTAATCCTAACCCTAACCCTAACCCAAACCTAACCCTAACTGTCACCATAATCCTAACCCTAACTTAACACTAATCCTAACCCTAACCCTAACCCAAATCAACCCTAACCCTAACTCTAACCCTAACCTAACCCTAAACCTAACCTCACCCTTACCGTAACCCTTACCTAACACTAAATCTAAACCTAACCAAAACCCTAACATATCCCCAACTCTAAACCTAACCCTTACCCAACCCTTAACCTAACACTTAACCCTAACCCTAACCCTATAGCTAACCCTATTTTATGCCTAAACCTAACCATAATCATAACCATAACACTAACCTTTAACCCTAACCTTCACCCAACCCTATCCCTAAACCTAGCACTTCATTTTCTCTATCGGGTTATATTCAGCTGGAACTCTAAATCAAACACTTTTTGTTTTATCTAATTGAAACTTGACACACTAAATTAGTTCTCAATGCCCTTTCTATGCTTTGTTCCCTCTTGAAGTAGCCCTAAGCAGAGATACAGAAAAAAACAATTTCATTTTAAAGCGTTTGTCAAGCTTCTACAGAACTCTGAGTTTACATACATCTCAGCAAATATTTTTTCACTCGATCTTGTTGATACTTGACAGGAATAGTCGGAACTCTAGTCTCACTTGGCCCGCAAAATTTTGTTCTTCTAGGTTGAAGCATTCGTTTGCAGAAACACTTTGAATTTTTAGGTTTCCATTCATTTTTCCAATACATAGGGATAGATATAATTGGAATTCTAAATCAAATATGGTTTTTTCTAGCTGCTTGAAACTTGGAAAACACAATTCGTTCTCAGTGCACTCTCTATGCTTTGTAAAATTTTGAAGTAGCCCTAAGCAGAGACAAAGAAAAAAGACCCTTACACTAACCACATCCAATCCCTAAACCTAACTCTAATCTTACCTGTAACCCTAACCCTAAACCTAAAAACACCCTAACCCTAACTCTAAACCTAACCCTAACCTAACACTAAACCTAACCCTAAACATAACCTTAATCCAAACCCTAACATAACCCTAACCCTAACCTAAACCTAACTTTAACTCTAACTCTAACCTAACCCTAACTCTAACCATAATACTAACTCTAACCCTAACACTTTAACCTAACCCTAACTCTAACCCTACCCTATTCCAACCCTAACTCTAACCCTAACACTATCTCTAACCCTAACCCTTAACACTAACGCTAACGCTAACACTAAACCTTTATTTTACTTATAGGAATAGATTCAGTTGGAACTATTAATCAAACAAGATTTGTGCTAGTTGCTTGAAACTTGAGACACTTATTTAGTTATCAGTGCACTCTCTAGGCTTCTTACCCTTTTGACATAGTTCTAAATAGAAGCACCAAAGAAAACCCTTTCATTGGAAGGCATTTGCCAAGCTTTTTCAGAACTCCGAGTTGACTGAAATCTCAGCAAATACTTTTTAACCCAAACTTGTTGATACTTGGGAGGAATGAACGGTACTCCAGTTGAACTTGGCACCGAAAATTTTATTCTTTTAGGTTGGTGTAATTGGACCTCTAAACCAAATACAATCTTGAAACTTGACACATTCAATTAGTTCTAATATGCTCTCTATGCTTTGTTTCCACTTGAAGTAGACCTATGTAGAAGCAAGAAAAAAACAACCTAACACTAACCCTAATCCTATCCCTAAACCTAACCCTAATACTAACTCTAATCATAATCCTAACACTAACCCTATTCTGAAACCTAACCTAACCCTAACACTGTCGCTACCCTAACCCTAACCAAACCCTCACCCTAACTTTATCCCTAACCTAACCTTAACCATAACCATAACCATAATCATAACCATAACTAACCCAAAGTGTAAAGCTAACTCTATGCTTGCCGTAATCCTTATCCTAACCCTAACCTATACCTAATCCTAACCATAACCCTAACCATTGCACTTAACTCTAACCCTAAGCCTAACCCTAACTCTAACCCAAAACCTAGACTTTCATTTTCCCTATAGGGATATATGCAGTTGGAACTCTAAGTAACACACGGTTTGTGCTAGCTTCATGAAACTTGACACACTCAATTACTTCTCAGTGCCCTCTCTGTGCTTTGTTACCTCTTGAAGTAACCCTAAGCAGAGGCACGGAGAAAACAATTTCATTTCAAAGAGTTTGCCACACTTCCACAGAATTCCGTGTTGACTGAATTCCAAGCAAGTATTTTTTCACCTTATCTTGTTGATACTTGGCAGGAATGACTGGTACTCTAGTTGCACATGGCCCCCCAAATTTCGTTCTTCTAGGTTGAAGTGTTCATTTGCAGGAACACTTTGAATTTTTAGGTTTCACTTCGTTTTCCCGCATAGGGAGAGATGCAGTTGGAACTGTAAATTAAACACAGTTTGTGCTAGCTACTTGAAATTGACATACTCAATTAATTCTCAGTGCACTCTGCATGCTTTGTTCCCTCTTAAAGTAGCCCTAAGCAGAGGCAAGGAAAACACCCTTTCATTTGAAAGCATTTGCCAAGCTTCCACAGAACTCTAAGTTTACTTAAATCTCAGCAAATATTTTTCCACACGAAGTTGTTGATAATTTGCAGGAATGATCAGTACTCATGTCGAACTTGGTCTCAAAATTTTCGTTCTTCTAAGTTGAATCTTTGGTTTGCAGGAACACTTTGAATTTTTAGGTTTCACTTTGTTTTCACCTTTCCAGATAGATTCAATTTTAACTCTAAATCAAACATGGTTTGTGCTAGCTGCTTGAAACTGTAGACACTCTATTATTTTTAAATGTGCTCTCTATGCTCTGTTTTATTTCGTAGTAGCCCTTAGCAGAAGCACGAAAAAAATACTTTCATTTGAAGGCATTTGCCAAGCTTTCACAGAACATTGAGTTGACTGAAATCTCAGCAAATATTTTTCTCACCTAATCTTGTTGATACTTTGCAGGAATGATAAGTACTCCACTCGCCCTTCGCCCCCCAAATTATGTTCTTCCAAGTAGAAGTGTTAGTTTGCAGGAAGACTGAATTTTCAGGTTTTCTTACAATACCCTAAATTTTAGGCTTCCTAATAAAAACCATAGCCCTAACCTAGCTCTAACGCTATTCACTACCCTAACCATAAACATAACCCAAATGCTAACCCTACTCATAACTCAAAAACTATTACTAATCCTACTCATAACTCCAAACCTATTACTAACCCTAACCCCATTCATTACTCTAATAGAAACCTGAATCCTAAACCTAATCCTATCAATTACACTAACCCTACCTTTAACCCTAATGCTAATTAGACCCCTAACCCTAAACCTTAACCTAATCCAAACCCAAAGCCTGAACTTGACCATACAAATATCTGTAACTCTAAACTTGGCCATTACCTTAAACCTAATTTTTACACTAAACCTAGCCATGAACTTAACCCTATAACTATCCCTACCATAGCCATAACCTGACCTTATTTTTAGTCTTAAAGCATGCACTAAACCTAACCTAAAAACAAACCCTAGCCCACATCCCGGCACTAAAACTAGCCTTAATCCTAACCCAAACATAACCTGCGGCAGTCTGGCTGGGCACAATTCAGGAGCCACTTGTCAAAAGAAACTAACTTTATTTTTAGAACCACAAACGATAAACAAAACAGCTCCTCAGAAAAAAACCCTCAGAGCCCAACTGCCACCACCAGCTTCCCACAAGCCACCCACCCCAACAACCTCCTCCTCCCACACCTCCTGCTCTTGAGGCCGATTGGCTGGGTCGCATGGGCGGAGCCAAAAAAGTCCCCCAATGAGCAGCTCCATGGTCTGAAAGGGCAGGGAAACAGCCCAATGAGCATCACCGCAGAGGAGCCAATCAGCTAGATGTTGCTAGATATTGCTGGGGCTGCTGTGATCTAATCATCAGCTGGTAGTCTGAAAGGGCAGGAAAACAGCTCAATAAGCATCTCCACAGAGGAGCCAATCAGCTAGGTGTTGCTGGGGCCGCTGTGAACCAATCATCAGCTGGCAGTCTGAAAATTTGCTGGAGCCCCTTCGGCTGTGGCTTTCAACATCTCCCCCTTTCTGTTTAAACAGCAAGCATGTGGCTTAGGGACCGTGCCTGCCTTAGGTTGTCCAATAGTACATATGGTCATTACCCATTATCGGATGAGCTGACCTCAAGGCATCAGCCTCCTGTCTTAGGTTGGTACCATAGTAATTGGATCTTACCCGTCACTGACTACCAGTCCAGTATACAGCCACACCTGTGTGGAGGTCTTCGTGCCAGCGGGGGGGGGGGGTGAGGTTCTTTGCCTCACCTCTGTTGGCGCCCAAATTTTAGCTGAAAGATCATGACAAGCAGAAGGGAGAAACATACACCAAGCCAAATGACGGCTCTTTTTGAAAAAATTGTACCACCGATGACACCATCAGCATAAATACCCTAACACTACCACAAGTTGCTGCACTAACAGATAGTTCACAATGCATATAGGTGAGTTCACAATGCATACAAGTGATCCAGGTAAGTTCTGTAAGCAGTTCAGTGATGGCTATTGCAGAAGCTGTAGATTGGTTTTATCTTTGTCTTCATGCACTGGGATGAAGATAGGAATTCTGGCAATAATGGCTAAAGAAAAAATTATGTAACATTCCAGAAGGCACTAAAAGAAAACAATTTTCTTAATAATGGCTAAAGAAAAAATTAACATTCCAGAAGGCATTAAAAGAAAACAATTTTCTTAACAATTTACATTATCTTTAAGAGAATTATTAAATATAATGAAAAGGAAAGGTGAAAGTAAAGAAACAGATCTGTTAACCTCCTTTTTTTGTTCACATTTTAAAACAATTCTCAACAGCTGTTTACCCAATTTAAATTAAACCATTTAAATCACGTGAATAAAAAAAAATTATTTGGATTCATTTTTTCATGAGCGCTCATCATATATGATGTATGGACATACATTCAAACATATAACACAAAACACAAGTGTGCACACATACATACGACACATAACATAATAGTAAAGGCCTTATAACTTTTTACAGGTGAAATCTCCATTGCAATGTTTAAAAACTCTATAGTCAAAAAATAGAACTGATCAGCAAAACATTAACCTAGGTCTGCATGAGCTCAAAAAACAAAATATGGGAAAGGGCAATAATAAAATAGATATTGAAAAAAGCATTCTGGTTCTGTCGCAGATGTAAGAATAACCAAACTGGAGTTCTGGATATCACATCTTCTCTTTTGTCTGTAGAAATCGCTTTAGTTAATCTGTCTGGAATCCAAATCAGCTGCTGTTCTCCCTGTGGAACACATAAGCAGACCCCCGATTCCAGGCAATCACTCGGTCAGGACCTTAGTTAATCTCTCTGGAATCCAAATTGGCTGCTATTCTCCCTCTGGAAACACACAAACAGACCCCCGACTCCAGACAATTACTGGGTCAGGACCATTACCATTGTCCTGTTAGAATATCCTTTCAAAGTACCTTGGTCTTATGTACATTTTTTGGACACATATGCCTTTCCGCAGCACTAAGCCCTGAAGAATCCAAATTTAAAAAGTTTAGAGTAAAAAGGGTTATTTTAAGTTTATCTTTGGGGAATATATACCCCTTCCCAATTCCTTCTTTTTGCTTTAATAAGTACATTTTAATAGTTTGATGAGCTCTTTCAACTATGCCTTGTCCCTGTGGATTGTATGGGATTTCTGTTATATGAGTAATGCCAAATGATGAGCAAAATTGTTTAAAAGAGGTAGAAGTATAACCAGGGGCATTATCTGTTTTTAACTGTTTTGGAATGCCCACAGTGGCAAAATTTTGTAAGCAATGAGCAATAACATCTTTAGTTTTTCTCCGGCATGAAGGGAGCCCATCAAAAATCCAGAAGAAGTATCAAATGTAACATGCAAATATTTTAATTTTCCAAATTCTGCCAAGTGTGTGACGTCCATCTGCCAAATATGGTTAGGTTTCAATCCTTTAGGATTGACTCCAAGATTAACTGGTGGTAAAAAGGTCACACAATTTTGACATTGTTTTATTATCTGTCTAGCTTGTTCCTTAGTTATTTTAAAACACTTTTGTAAAGTATTAGCATTGACATGGAACTTTTTATGAAAATTTATAGCTTCTTCTAGTGTAGAGAAAATATGTATGTCATGTGTAGTTTTATCTACTAAATCATTGCCCAAACTAAGGGCTCCAGGCAATCCTGTATGTGCCCTGATATGTCCTATAAAGAATGGATCTTTTCTGTCCCAGATTAGACTTTGTATAGTGGAAAGCAAAAAGAAAAGAGTAGAGAAAGGGAAAATCCTACCAGCATCATCAAGGGATACTATAGCATTAACTATATACGGACTATCGGAAAATAAATTAAATACAGAATTGTTAAACATCACAAAAGCCTGTAATACTGCCTTAAGCTCTACATTTTGAGCTGACTGTTTGGGTACGACAAATGTAAAAGTTTGATCAGGTGTAACTATTGCTGCTGTACCATTATTTGATCCATCAGTGAATATATTTGGAGCATTCTCGATAGGTGTTTTTCTTGTCATTTTTGGAAAAATTACACGATGCGATGACCAAAAAGACAATAAAGGATTAGATGGTAAGTGGTTATCAAATGAAACATTAGATTTGCACATGATTATTGCCCAAGTATTTAACTCATTAGCTAACTCATCAATTTGATTCATAGTATATGGAGTAATAATTTTATTGGGAGAAATTCCAAACACTCCCTTTGCTGCTTTTATTCCTTTGAGTATTAATTGTCCTACAGCCTAAGGATACCTAGTAAGAATAGCGTTAGGAGAATAAGATAAATGTATCCATAATAATGGACCTTCTTGCCAAAATACTCCTGTAGGAATATTTTTTGTTGGTAGTACAATAAATAATAAAGGCAAACTTATATCAATTCTATCCAAATGCATATTTTCCATATATGTTTCAATGATTTTTAATGCTTTTCTTTCTTTAGGCGTTAACATTCAGGGTGAATTTGGATCTGATGGACCTTTTAGGATATCAAATAAAGGTCTCAACTCTCCTGTTGGTATACCTAGGTAAGGCCTTATCCAATTTATGTCTCCTAAAAACTTTTGAAAGTCATTAAGTGATTTGAGTTGATCTACTCGTATTTGAATTTTTGGTGGACGGACCATGGTTGAGGATAATAGAACTCCTAAATAATTAATTGGAAAATTTAATTGTACTTTATCTATTGCTATCTCTAGATTATAATTTTTAATAAGTTTGTAAGTGTGGCATAACATTCTAGTAATGTGTTTTTAGCTTTCTCTGCTAATAATACATCATCCATATAGTGAAATATGTGTAGTTCAGGATTTTGATTTCTAAGTGGCTGGATTGCTTTGTTAACATAAATTTGACACATAGTTGGGCTGTTAGCCAACCCTTGAGGGAGTACTTTCCATTCATATCTCTGATCAGGACCTTCATTATTCAGTGCAGGGATAGTAAATGCAAAACGTGGACTATCCTTAGGATGAATTGGAATTGAAAAAAAACAATCTTTAATATCTATAACTAAAACATACCAAGTTTTGGGCAAAGCAGACAATTGAGGAATCCCCAATTGAGCAGGTCCCATAATAACCATCTCATTATTAATGGCTCTTAAATCTTGCAATAGTCTCCATTTACCAGATTTCTTTTAATGACAAAACTGGGAGTATTATGGGGAGATACAGAAGGTTGTATATGTTCTTCTGCTAATTGTTGTTTGACCAGATCATGGGCTGCTATTATCTTTTCTTTAGTCAGGGGCCACTGAGGAACCAATACTGGTCTTTCTGATTTCCAAGTAATTTTTATTGTCTCAGTGGCCCTTTCTGAAAATCCAACCCATGCCTGTCTGTTCCTTGATCTATTTGTATTGGTGCTGCTATACCTTGTTCTTGTTTTCCTAATCTTTTTCCTTTCCTAAAACCTTGTCTAGTCATAATAGTGGGTGCATTTTGGTTGATGTTATTTGTTAATGTCAAACCTAATTGATCTAGGACATCTCGTCCCAATAAATTTATAGGAAGTTGATACAATACATATGGCTGTATAGTTCCTTCACATCCTTCAGGATCCTTCCAATCTAATACCATTGCACTTCTTTGGGGATTAGTCGCCACTCCTAGGCCTCGAAGCGTTTGAGTGGCTTGTTGTAATGGCCAATGTTTTGGCCATTCTTGACGAGAGATGATGCTAAGGTCTGCACCTGTATCCAGTAGCCCATTAAATTCATGTCCTTGAATATTTAGTTTTAGCATGGGGCGAGAATCTAAATTTAAAGACAGCATAGCCCAATCTACACCTGTGGAGCCTAATCCCTTGGAACCTCTTTCTATAGCACGACTGGAAAATTTATCATGTAGGCTTGGTATTATTAGTAACTGTGCTATTCTATCTCCTGGTGAAATTACTGATATACCATTTGGAGAACTGGCTATGACTTTTATTTCACCTTCATAATCGGGATCAATTACCCCAGGACTTATCATAAGTCCTTTTAGAGTAGAAGAGCTGTGTCCCAACAATAAGCCTACTGTTCCTTTGGGAAGAGGTCCTTTCACCCCTGTGGGAATGACTTGAACTCCCATTTCTGGAGTTAGTACTGATCTGGTGGAGGCGCAGATGTCCAACCCTGCGTTCCCTCTGGTTTGTCTGATGAGGGATCTGATAGACAATGTGTCCTGGGCACTACCCTGATGGGGTTGCTGGGTTCCTCCAGTGCTCCGTATATTTGTGGTTTTGGGCCCCGGAGCATTGGGACCCCTGTCCATTTTTTGGCAATGGAGCCCAATGCCTTTCTCCACGATATTGTGGATAAAAACTTGGTCCTTGTTCTTTTTTTGATAATGGAGTACCCTCTATGGTGGTTTGAGAACGGCATTCATTACACCAATGTCTCCCTCTATGGCACCGTGGGAAAATACCTGGTATTCTACTCCTTTGATACCTAGTTTTGTTAAACCCTCCTCCTATGGGGCAATTCCTTTTAAAATGTCCTGTTTGTTCACAATTGTAGCATGTTCTTGGCCTAGAATCTAAAACCTGTTTTACTGCAGCTGCCACAATTTGCCCTTTTTTCATTAATGTCTCTGGCATCTAAAGCCTGTTTTACTGCAGCTGCCACGACTTGCTCTTGTTCATTAATGTCTCTACATAATTTAATATATGTGTTTAAATCTTCATGTTTCCATGGCCTAATGATATCTCTGCACCAACGATTTGCTTGGTCATAAGCGAGTTGTTGTATTAATGGCATTGCTTGTTCTGTATTCCCAAAAACTCTGGTAGCTGTTTGAATAAGCCTATCTACAAATTCAGCATAAGATTAATTAGTTCCTTGTATTATCTTAGATAATTGACCTTGTAAACCTCCATGTCCTTGTAAAGTCTTCCATGCCTTAACTGCATCTACAGCAATTTGTAAATATACACCAGGATCATATGCAATTTGTTGCTGCTGATCCACATAAGGTTCCTTTCCTAACAACATATCTAGATTTCTCTGAGGATAACCAGCTGCTGCATTTCGCCTAGCCGTCTCCTTGCAAAATTCCTCATTGGCAACCTTCCATAACAGGTATTGTCCTCCATTTAGCACAGCTTTACACATATTAGCCCAATGTGCTGGTGTCATGTTCAAGTTGGTAAAGGATTTGATCAAACTTACAGTGAAGGGTGCTTGAGGACCATAGGTTGTTACAGCCTCTTTTAGCTGCTTCACTGTTATGAAATTTAAAGCATGGTAAATTTGCTGCCCTCCTACCTCAAATACAGGGCATGTTAATACTTGAGATCCTGTCTCAGGATCCGAACTATCAACTGCGGGGGTTGGGGGCCTCTCAGCATATGGAGGTGGCCTTGTCAGTTGGACACTTACGTACTCTGGTGATAGAAGGTGTTAGTAGCAGTCTCCTGTAGAGGTGGTGCTGTTGGTTGGACACTTAAGCCCTCTGGTGATAGAAAGGTTTAATAGCAGTCTCCTTTTGTAACTTTCCCCCTGATGGCTTTTTCTGCTCTAAACTTTCTTTCTCTGTCTCATTAGCTCGAAAGACCTTCTCTCTTACTTGAATCTTTATGTCTTCTCCTTCTACTATCTTTGTCTGAATTGAAGGCTTTGGACTAATAAAACCAGATACCAACGCCCACAATGCCAATGTGCCAGCTGGCAGAGTTCCTGGGCTGTTCTTTTCCATTTTTTTTTTAATTCTTCACCATGATGGTTCCATTGTGATATATTTAACAACTCCTCCTTAAAAAGGCATGGGCTACATTTTTGCATTGTGTCAACGTATGCCCTGACTGTTCTTGATTTTACTGAGATGCCTTCTTCCTCTAACAATTTACTTAACACTCTTTCAGTTTGTTTTTTACTAATTTCTGATCCCGTATTTCTACTATAATACAACCCAACAAGATAACACCAAACAAAACCGAGACAGAATGAAATGAAAATGGAACAACAAAAATTCATTATAGCCTTTCTATCCTCCTTACATGTGCATCCGTCCTTTCTCCCTATCTGTTCCTCAGACGTAAATAGTTTTTCCTGAGAAGTGAGCGGTTTTTCTTCCCTCTCACTCATCTCCAGGGACAGGCAACTTAAAACAAAAATGAAGCAAAACAAAAGAGGAATCTTAAAATGGCTCCCCATCCTCTCACCCTGCCCTCAGGGGCGAGTGGTTTACTTACCCTCAGTCACTCCCCGTGCGAGCCACCAAATGCCGCAGTCTGGCTGGGCACAATTCAGGAGCCACTTGTCAAAAGAAACTAACTTTATTTTTAGAACCACAAACGATAAACAAAACAGCTCCTCAGGAAAAAACCCTCAGAGCCCAACTGCAACCACCGGCTTCCCACAAGCCAGCCACCCCAACAACCTCCTCCTCCCACACCTCCTGCTCTTGAGGCCGATTGGCTGGGTCGCATGGGCGGAGCCAAAAAAGTCCCCAAATGAGCAGCTCCGTGGTCTGAAAAGACAGGGTAACAGCCCAATGAGCATCACCGCAGAGGAGACAATCAGCTAGATGTTGCTAGATATTGCTGGGGCTGCTGTGAGCCAATCATCAGCTGGTAGTCTGAAAGGGCAGGGAAACAGCTCAATGAGCATCTCCACAGAGGAGCCAATCAGCTAGGTGTTGCTGGGGCCACTGTGAGCCAATCATCAGCTGGCAGTCTGAAAGTTTGCTGGAGCCCCTTAGGCTGTGGCTCTCAACAATAACCCTAGCCCTAACCTCATTCTAATCATTGCCCTAATACTTAACCTAGCTATAACCCCATCTGTTCCCCTAAACTGAACCCAAAACCTAATCCCCAAAATACCTCTATCCCAAGTCCTAAGGCTAGCACTAAGCCTAGACCTATTCCTAGCCCTAATTAGGCCTAACCTAACACTACAGCTAAGATTATCTCTAACTGTTCTCTAGCCCTAATCTTAGTTCTAACACTATCCCTTACCATTACCTAAACACTAGCCCTAATCGTAGACCTAACCCTATCAATAGCCCTAACCCTACAATTAACCATAACTCTAAATCTTCCCCCTAAGCCTAAGCTCACCCTAACGCTAGCAATAACACTATTGTTAATCATAAGACTAACCTTAATTTGAGCCTTAGCCCTAAAACAATATGGAGCCATACCACTATCTCTAATCCATAACCTAAACCAAATCCTAGCCGTACATCTAGCCCTAAGGCTATGCCTAATTTGGGTCCTATCACTAACCATAAATCTAACCTCTACCCTGACTCTCACCCTAACACTAACCATAGCTCAAAACATCACCATATACTTAAACCTAACCCTAAAACTAGACTTAGCCCTAACCCTAAAACTAGCCTTAATCATAACCCTAATTCTTACATTAGCCATATTTCTAACACTAGCCGTAATGTAACCCAAAACCTACCCTAATCCCAGCCCCAACCCTAGCTTTAACTCTATCTCTAACCCTAAACCTAGCCCTAACCCTTCCCCTAAACGTAACCCTAACTTTAATCCTTGCACTAACCCTAAACCTAACCCAAAACGTAACCCTAACCCTAACCATAACTCTAGCCGTAACCCTAGATCTAACCCTATCCATTACTTTAACTCTAACTCTAACCCTCAGCCTAACGCTAACACTATCCTTAACCCTAACATATTCATCACCCTAAACATAACCTGGAATTTAAACATAACCATATCCATTACCATAACTCTAACACCAACCATAATGCTTATTCAATCCTGGACCCTAAACCTTAACATAAACCAAACCCTAATCCTGACATTGAACCTAATAATATCCCTACCTCTAAACCTGACCCTTACCCTCATTCTAAATCTTACACTATACCTAGCCATAATACTATCCCGAAAACTATTCCTAACTATAACCCTAGATCTGACATTAGACCTAGTTCTAATGCTAGCCCTAAACCTAACACAAACCCTACCCCTAATCTTAGGCCTAACACTAACCTTAATCCTAACCCTAAACTTAAACTTAGCCCTAAGCATTATTTTAACCCTGGCCCTAGCTCTAAACCTAGCTTTAACATTATACTGTACCTTAACCCTAACCCTAATCCTAATCCTAATCCTAGACCTAAACCTAAGCCTAACCCTAAAACTAACCCTAGCCCTAATCCTAGCCCTAATTTATCCCTAACCTTAACTGTAATCTTAACTCTAGCCCAAAGACTAAATTTAACTCTCACCTTAGCCCTATTAATTATGCTAAACCTATCCCTTACCACAACACAACACCTAGCCCTAAACCTAGTCCAAACCAGATCTTTAACATTTGCCCTAGCTCTAATCCTAGATCTAAATGTAACTCTAAGTCTAACCCTAACTCTAAGTCTAAACCTCACCCTAACACTAGCCATAACACTAATACTAATCCTAAAACTAGCCCTTACCCTATCCCTAGCCCTAAAACAAAACCAAGACATAACCCTAAAGATAACCCTTAACCTCATCCAATTTCTAATGATACACCTAACCCTAACCCTAGCCCTATTCAAGTCCTAACCCTAACCATAGAACTAACAATGAACCAGACTCGTATCCTAAAAATAATCCAATCTCTAAATTTAATCCTAACCCTAAACCTAAAACTAACACTAGACCTAGAGGTAATACTAACCCTAAATGTTGCTCTAATTATGACCCTAGTGCTTATATTAGCCTTAGCCCTAACGCTTACACAAAATCTAGCCCTAATCTGAGACATAACCCTAGTTTTAACCCTAACCATAATCCTAATCCTAACCCTAGCCTAGCCCTAACCCTAGCACCAACCATATCCCTTACCCTAAGACATACTCTAACTCTAAAACTACCCTAGTCTTAAACCTAATCAATAGCCTTTTCCAAACACTAACTCTATTACTAGTTTTAACCCTAGCCCTCATTCTAGCTCTAAACCTTTCTCAAACCCTAACCCTAACCTTGACCTTTATTCTGAACCAAACACTAACCGTAGCTCTAAACCTGACTCTAACCCTAAACTGAAACTAACACTAGCACTACTGGTAACCCTAGACCTGAACCTAACCCTAACACTAGACATACACCTAATACTAATATTCCCCATCTAGCTCAAACTCTAGCCTTAGCACTAAAAAAAGTAGCCCTAGCCATAACAATAACATTTAACCTAACCAAAATAACTTTAAACTAACCTCTAGACCTAACACCAGTCCTAATGCTGGCTCTAAACATAAACCTAACCCTAACCCGAACACTGACCCTTACTCTAACATGAACCTTAGCTCTAAACCTTATCCTAACCGGAAATCTAACCCTAACATTAAACCACGACATAAACCTAATCCTAAAAATAGATATAACCGTAGGCCAATTCCTAACTTTAACTCTATCCATTACCCTAACCCTACCCTAATCTTATTTCTAATCATAACCCTAAAACTAATCCTGATCAAACCTTAACCTTCGCCATAGACAAAACCCTAGCTCAATCCCTAGCACTAAATTAACCAAACACTAACACAAACCCTTGGCCTAAAACTAACCCTAACTATAATTGAACCCCAAACCTAAACTTAACAATAGTCATAACACTAGTTAAAACCATATCCATTACCCTAACTCTAACCCTAACCCCAAACCTAATGATAACCCTAGCCCTAACCCTGAATCTACCATAACCCTAACCCTAGACATAACTATAAACCTAATCCTTGCCATAGACCTAACCCTAGCTCAAACCCTAATCATAACCATAAACCTAACCCTAACCCTAAAACTAACCCTAACCCTAACCCAACAAGTAACCCTATACAATACCCTAAACTTAATTATAAACCTTGCCCTAACCCTAACACTAATCTTGTCCCTAACTATATCTCTAACCTTGACCTAACCCTAAACCTAAGACTCGTCCTAGAGCTAAACCTAGCTCAAACCCTAAGTTGTACTCTAAACCTAACCCTAATCTTATCCCTAGGCCTAACACTAAACTTAACCCCAATTGTAGCTTTAATACTCACCATAACCCTAGACCTAACCCTACCTATTACCCTATCCATTACCCTAAGCACAACCATAAACTTAATGTTAACCCTAGACCAAACCTTAAACCTATTGCTAACTCTAACCTTATCAATTACCCTAAACCTAATCTGGTCTTTAAACCTAACCCTATCAATTACCCTAAACCTAACCTGATCTTTAAACCAAACCTTTCATTACCCTAATTTTAACCTTAATGCTAATTTGAGTCCTAACCATAAACCTTAGCCTTAATCTAAACCAAACCCAAAACCTGACCTTAAACCTAATAATACCCCTAGCTCTAAATCTGACCCTTACCCTAAACCTAACCCTTTCACTTGACCTAGCCATAAACCTAACCTTAAATCTATCCCTAACCATAACCCTAGATTTGAAACTAGCCCTAGGCCTAATTCTTTCCATAACACTAAAACTAACCCTAGCCCTAATCTAGCCTTATTACTATCTCAAACCATAACCATAGCCCTAACCATAATTCTAACCTAAAACTAGCTATAATCCCATTCCTTCCATTAAACCTACCCTATCCCTAAATTTAAACTTAAGCATAACACTAGGCCTAATTACAATGCAAACTCTAGACCTAGTCACAGCCATAATTTAGCCCTAATACTAACCTAAACCTAGTGCTAAGACTTACTATCATTCTGGCCCTTGCCTTATTCCTAGTTCTAACCCTATCCATTACCACAAACATAACACTTGCCCTAACCTTAGCCCTAACCCTAGCCCTAGCCCAAATTCTACATCTAAACCTAACCCTGTGTCTAACCCTAACCCTAAACCTCTCATTAACACAAGTCATAACACTAAGGCTAATCCTAAAACTAGCCCAAATCTAACCCTACTCCTACAACAAAAGTCAGCCATAACCTCAGCCCTATTCTTTCACCTAAACTGACACTTTAACCCTACACCTAGCCCTATTCCTAGCTCAAATTTGAGCCCTAACCCTAACTCTAAATTGAACCATATATCTGACTCTAACCCTAATTCTGACCCTAGCTCTAAACATCAGCTAAAACCTAAACCTAACCATAACACTAGATCTAGCCCTATCCCTTGGCCTACAAATAGCCCTCCTCATAGCCCTAGTTTTTACATTAGCTGTAGCCCTATTCCTAGCTTTTACCTAACCCAAAATTCAGCCCTAATCAGAGCTTTAACATTAGATTTAAATCTAACCATAACCCTAAACCTAGCCCTAACTCTTACCCTAAACCTAATCCTAAACTTAACCTTTGCCATAACAAAAAACCTAAGTCTAAACCTAGCCCTAATTCTAACAATAACCCTAGCACTATCCTTGGCTGTAGCCCTATCCATTATCCTAAACCTAAGCCTAAACCTAATGCTAAGACTAGGATAACAATAACCCTATTCCTAACCCCAAATCTATCAATTATCCTAAACCTAAACTGAATTCTAAACGTAACCATATCCATAATCCTAATGTTAACCCTAATCCTAACGCTAATTTGAGCCCTAAACTTAAACATTAACCTAACACAAACAGTAACCATGAACCTGACTCTGATAATACCCCTAGCTCTAAACCTTACCCTAAACTTTAACCTAACTCTTACACACTACCTGGCCATAATCCTAACCCTAAAACTATCCCTAACATAACCATACACCTGACATTATCCCTAGTCCTAATGCAAGCCCTTATACAAACACAAGCACTAGAACTGAACCTAGCCCTAAACTTAGCCTTAATCCTAACGCTAACACTAATCCTATCCCTAACCTTTATTTTGACCTTTTCCCTAGCCCCTAAACATAGGTATAACATCATACCTAATCCTAAGCATACCCTAACCCTAGCCCTAAACCTAGGCCTAGCCCTATTAATAACCTAGCTCTAATACTAGCCATAATTAAGCCCCAACCCTAAACCTAAGACAAAGTGTAACTCTCACCCAAGGCCAATCCCTAGATCTAACTCTATCCCTTACAATTACCCAAATGCTAGCCCTAACCCTAGCTCTAAACTTCACCCTAGATCTAACCCTAACTCTAAATCTAAACCTAAACCTAAGCCTAAGCCACACTCTAACACTAACTCTAACCCTAATTTTAATTTGAAAACTAGCCTTAACCCAGCCCTAGCCCTCAAACAAAACCGAGTCATAGCACTGACCCTACACCTTAACCTAAACCAAACGCAAACCTTAAACTTAGCCCTAATCCTAGCCCTAATTTGAGTTCTAACCCTAACCCTAGAACTAATACTTACCAAGACTCTGACCCACACACTATCCCTAGCTCTACATATCACCCTAACCCTAGACCTAACCTAATACTAGACCTTGACCTAAAACTAACCCTAAAACTAGCCTTAAACATAATGCCAGTTCTTAAATTAGCCTTAGCCCTTACCCTAACACAAAACCTGTCACTAATTCAAGCACTAATTCCAGCTTTAATCCTAAACCTAACCCTAACCCTATTCTTAGTCCTAGCCCTAGCTCTAATCCTATGCCTTACACTAAGTCAAACCGTAAACCTATTACTGCCCTAGATTTAACCATGCTCCTTAGCCTACCCCATAGCCTAACTGTATTACTTGTCCTAACAGTAGCCCTCATTTTGTCTCTAAATTTAACCCAAATCCAAAACCAAACCTTCACCCATATTCTGACCCTAACACTAACCCTAGGTTTAACCCTGACCCAAACCCTAAAACAAAACCTAACACTAGCCCGACCAGTAACCCTATAACTAAACCTAAAACTAACACTAGCCCAAGACCTAAACCTAATCCTTAACATCGCCATTACCCTAGCCCTAGCCCTAACAATAACCATTAACTTTACCCTAACACTAAACATACCCATAGACCTAACCCTAGTTCTAATTCAGACCCTAACCATAAACCTAGCCCTAACCCAAAAATTAACCCTTACCATAACACAAACCTTAATTCTAAGCCTTATGGTAACCCCAAACTAACCCAAATACTAGACTAACCCCCAAACTAGCCATAACAATAACCCTAGCTCTTACATTACCCATACACCTAACACTAGCCTTAAACGTCACACAATTCCTAGCCCTGATTCTAGCCCTAAACCTAACCCTTAGCATAACCCTAACCCTAAACCTAACCCTCTCCCTAGCCCTAAACCTAACTCAACTCAAACCGTAAACCTTACCTTAAACATAACCCTAGACCAAACCCTAATCCTCAACCTAACCCTAGCCCTAATTCTAAGTGTAACCATAGCACAAACCCTAGCTTTAACTCTATCAATTACCCTAATCATAACCCTAAACCTATTGCTAACCCAAGCCATATTGCTAACCATAACACTTGCCCTAGCTTTATCTGTAGCTCAATCTCTAACCCTTTACCCTTAATCTAACCCTAAAACTAACCCAAGGACTAACCCTAAACCTAACCCTAGCCCTAATCCTAACATTAAAACTAGTCCTAACCCTATGTTTAACCCTACCCATTACCCTGACCCTAAACTTAAACCTAATGTAACCCTAGAGCTTAACCTAAGCTACCCTAAGGCTAAACATAAACCTATCCCTAGAACTTACTATAAATGTAAACCTAACCCTAACACTACCCTTAGCTAAAATCTTAACACTTATCCTAAACCCAACCCTAACCCTAATCCTAAACCTAAACCTAACTCCAACCTGACATCTAATCTTAGAAATTACCCTAATCCTAATGACAAACCTAGCACTAACCCCAACACTAAAACCTAACACTAAACATAACCGTAATTCTTGATTAAAACTTAATCCTAAGCCTAGCCCTAGCACTAACCCTAGCTCAAACCTTAAATCATACCATGAACTTTATCCTAAACTTAACCCTAGCCATAATCCTGACCTTAACTCTAAATCTAGTCCTAATTTTAACCAAAACCCTACTCCTAAACCTAGATCTAAACTTATGAATTACTCTAATGATAACCATAGCCCTAATGCTAACCCTTGGCCTGACCCTAAAACTATCGCCAACCCTAACCATATTCATTACCCTAAAGCTAACCTGAACCCTAAACCTAAACCATCCATACCATAACTCTAACTCTAACCTGAATTCTAATTTGATCCCTAACCCTAAACCTTAAACTAACCCCAACCCAAAACCTGACCCTTACCCTAACAATATCCATAGCTATAAAACTGACCATTTCCATAAACCTAACCCTTAAACAAGACCTAACTCTAAAACGATTCTTAACTGTACCCCTAGACCTAAAATAATCACGATCTCTAATTCTTGCCCTAAACCTAACACAAAATGTAGCCCTAATTCATGCCTTAAACCTAGCCTTAATCCTAACTCAAACCATAACATAAACAAAGCCATAACACGCTAATTATAAAATAGCATTATGCCTAATCCAGCATGAAAACAAAACTGAGTAATAGGCCTAAACCTAAACCTTTTTTTTTTTGAGAGAGAGAGAGAGAGAGAGAGAGAGAGAGAGAGAGAGAGAGAATTATTTAATATTTATTTTTCGGTTCTCGGTGAACACAAATTTTCTAATTTTATGTGGTGCTGAGGATGGAACCCAATGCCCCATTCATGCCAGGCAAGCATGTTATTGCCTGAGCCACATTCCTAGTTTTAACCCTAAACCTAAACTTAAACCAAAACCTAACTCTAAACCTAGACCTAACCCTAGTCCTAATTTGAGTCCTAATCCTCACTTTAAAAATAACCTTGATGCTGACTATTATTCCAAAATATCCCTCTTTCTGAACACCACCCTAAACTTAAACGAAACCCTAACAGTATCCCAAGCCCTAATTAGAGTCCTAACCCTAACCCTAAAACAAACCCTAACCCTGACTCATTACCTAATACTATCTGTAGCTATAAATACCACTCTCTAACCTTAAATCTAACCCTAACAGTACACTTACCCCTACCCCTACCCCCCAAAATAACCATGAATGTAACCCTAGTTCTTACATTAGCCATTGTCCTAACCCTAGCCTTAACCCTAACATCAAAACTTGCCCTAATTTGAGACCTAAAACTAGCTAAACCCTAACCCTAACTGTAACCCTAATCCTAGCTCAAAGCCTAACTCGTACAAAAAACATAGACCTAAACCTAACCATTAATCTAACCCTAACCCTAGTCCTAACCATAATCTTATCCCTATCCCTAAACCAAGCTCTAAACCCACCAATTATCCTAATCCTAACCCTAATCCTAAAATAATCCTAGCATGAACCCTATACTAACCCTAAACCTAACTGGAAAACTCCCCCAGACATAACCCTAAATCTAACACTCGCAAAAGCCCGAAACCTAGCTCAAACTGTAACCCTTACCATAAACCTAAACATAAGCAAAGTACTAACCCTGACCCTAAATAGAAATCTAACTCTAACCCTGACCCTACATCAAACCGTATTCATAACCCTTACCCTAAACCTAACCTTTGTGATAACTCTAGCCCTAACTCTAACCCTAACCCTAACCCTAAATTTACTGTAATTATCTTCGTAGACCTAACCCTAAATCTAATCTTTCCTACCTCTAACCCTAGCTCTAATCCTAACACTTATGTTAAATATAACCCTAACCCTAACCCTAGTTCTAGTTCGAAACCTAACCCTTACTCAGGACCTATTCCTAACCATAACTTTAGCTCCAAACTTAGCTCTAACCCTATCCATTACCCTAAACAAAACCTTACCCTAATGCTAACCCTAGTCCTAAATGTAAATTTATTCCTAACCCTTACACTATTGTTTATCCTAAACCTACCCTGAACCCTAAACAAAACCCTATCATTACTTTAATCCTAGCCCTAATGCTAATTTGAGCCCTAAACCTGAATCCTAACCTAAAGCAAACCCTAAAATTGATGCTAACCCTAATAATTCACTGATATCTAAATCTGACACATAAACCTAACATACAGAAGTAGCCATAAACCTAACCTAAAACTATCTTTAACCATCACCGTAGACCAGATATTAGCCCTAGCCCTAATCCTAGCCCTAAGCATAAAACAAACACTAGCCCTCATCCTAGTCATAAACCTAGCCTTAATTATGACAAGAACCCTAACCCTAACCCTAACTCTAACCCTCACCCTACCTCTAAACCTAGCTATATTGCCATCCCTATTCCTAAATTTAACCCTAACCCTAATGCTATGTCTAAGCTGAACACAAACCCTAGCCTTAATCCTAACCCTATTAAACCATATTCCTAACCCAAACCCACACCCTATCCTAAAAACTAATTATAATTCTCACACTAGCCCTATCTATAATTCTAACACTATCCCCTACCATAACCCTAAACCTAGCCCTAAACATAGCACTAACCACTGACCTATCCTTAGTACTAGTCCTAACCCTAGATATAACCCTAACTCTAAATCTAACTCTAACACTATGCCTAATCCTAACACTAACACTAGTTTTACCCCTACAGCTAATCGGAAATCTAGCCCTAACCCTAAACCTAGGTCTAAAACAATACTGAGCAGTACCCTTAACCCTAAACCTTAACTTAAAACGAACCCTAAAACTATACCTAGACCTAGCCCTAGCCCTAATTCGAATCTTAAACCAAGCTTAAAATTAACCCTGACCAAGATTCATATCCTAACATTCAGCCTAGCTCTACATACCACTCTAACTTTAAACCAAACCCTAACAGTAACTCCAGCCATTATTTGAGTCCTAACCCAAACCATAAAACAAAACTTGACCCTTACTTCTATCCTAATAATACCTCTAGCTCTAAATATTACCCTCACCTTAAAACTAACCTTAACACTAAAGGTCTAACCCCTAATCCTAACGCTAAAACTAATCCTAATTGTAACCCTGGTTCTTACAATAACTATTGCCCTAACCCTATCCTTAAACCTAGAACAAAACTAGCCTTAACCGATCCTAAACCTAGCTTTAAATAAAACCTTAATCCTAATCCTACTCTTAACACTAGATTTAACTCTATCCCTAACCCTAAACAAAACCCTAACTCTAATGGTAACCCTAGATATATCCTTAATCCTTAGTCTAATCAAAACACTAACCCTATTAATAGTTCTAAATCTAGCCCTCATTCTAGCTCTAATCCTATCCAAAACCCTAACTCTAACCTGACCCTTAATCAGACCATAACACTAACCCAAGGTCTAAACCTGATGCTACCCTTGACCAAACCATATAAATAGCCCTAAAGTTAACTTATACCAAAACCTAAACCTATGACGAGCCCTATACCTAATTCTAATCCTAACTCTAGCCTTAACAATAGCCCTATACCTAAACAAAAACTAAGCCGTAGCCTACCAATAACACTTAACCTAATACAGAGACTAATCCCACCCCTAGACATATACCTAGTCCTAATTCTGACTTTAAACATACCTCTAAATCGAACCTAAACACTGACCCTGCCTTTAACACTAAACCTATCTCTAAACATGTCCCTAACCAGAAATATAAACCTAACACTAGACCTAGCCCTAACCCTAACCCTACAAGTAGCCCTAATTATGACCCTAGCTTTTACATTACCCATACGCCTAACATTACGTCTTAACCTAACACAAAACCTAGAACAAATCCTTTAGGCCTAAACATAGCCCTAAGTGTAATATTAACCCTAACTCTAGCCATTACTCAAATCCTTAGTTCAAAAACTAGCAAAAGCCTAACCCTTATCATAAATATAAACTTAGAAATATTCCTAACTCTAAACCTAATCCCAGCCCTAATTAAAAATTTAACCCTAGCCCTAAATCTAGCTCTAAACCTACCTATTACCCTAACCTTAACCTTTTAATAGTCCTAACCCTAGCTCTCACACTAGCTCTAACCCTATAGCAAACCCTAATGCTAATTCTAACCCTAACACTAACCCTAGGTCTAAACCTGACTCTAATCATAGACCAAACCCTAACACTATCCCAAGACCTAAACCTTATCTTAAAGTTAGTCTTAACTTTAGCCCTAGACATACACAAAAACCTAGCTGTAGCCCTTACAATAACCCTTAAATTTACCCAAACAGTAACCTTACCCCTAAATCTAAACCTAGAACTAATTCTGACTCAAACCCTAACTCAAACTCAAACCTGAACATTGACCCTGCCTTTAACAGTAAACCTACCTCTAAACTTGACCCCAATCAAAAATATAAACATAACACTAGACCTAGCCATAACCCTAACCCTACAACTAGCACTAATCATAACCCTAGCTTTTACATTACACATCACCCTATCATTAAGACTTACCCTAACACAAAACCTAGAGTGAATCCTAGGCCTAAACCTAGCCCTAAGCGTAGCCCCAAACCTAACCCTAGCTCCAACCCTAATCCTAAACATAGTCTTAGTCCTAAACCTAGATCTAAGCATAACCTTAACCCTAAATATAAAATGAGAACTATCCCTAACTCTAAACCTAACCCTATCCCAAATTCTAACCTTAACCCAAGCCCTAAACCTAGCTCTAAACTGACAAATTAATCTAACCCAAACCCTACTGATAAGCCTAGCTATAACCTAAAACTAACCCTACCCCTAACTGGAAAACTAATCCTAGACCTTACCTTAAAACTAGCACTCGCCACAGCCCTAACCCTAGTGCAATCCCTAACCCATACCATAAACCTAAACATAACCATACCCTTATCCCTAACCCTAAAACTAAAACTAACCCTTACACTGCAACTAAACCTATATCTAATCATATCCATTACCCTAACCCTAATCTTACACCTAAAGATAACCCTAGCCCTAACTCTAACCCTAAAAATAAATCTAACATAAACCTATCCCTAAACCTAATGCCTCAACTTAGCTCTAGCATTAAATCTAGCTCAAACCCTAACCCTTACCCTAAAAATAACCTTGCCAAACCCTAACCCTAATCCTAGCCCCAATCTTAACCATAACCATAGCTAAAACCCAAGATACAAATCTATCCATTACACTAACCATAACCCTAAACCTAATGCTAACCCTAGACCTAACCCTAAACCTAACTCTATCAGTAGCTCTGATCTTAACCCGAACACTCACACTAGACCTAATCCTTACTCAATCCCTAACCCTTACCCTTAACCTAACAGTAAGACTAACCCTAAGCCTAACAGTAACCCTAAACCTAGCTCTAATCTAAAAGTTAACCCTAGCCTTAACCATAGCTCTAAACCCACGCATTACCCTAACCTTAACCATGAACCTCATGTTAACCATAACCTAACCTTAAACCTACTCTAAACCTAAATATAAACATAACCCTAGACCTAACCATAAACGTAAACCTTGCTGTAGTCCTAAACCTAGCTCAAACCCTAACCTTTATGCTAAACCAAACCCTAAATCTAGTCCTGAACCTAAGATTAACCCTAACCCTAACCCAAATTCTAACCCTGACCATTACCCTAACCCTAAAGATAACCCTACCATTAATCCTAATACTAACCCTAACCCTAAACCTAGTCCTAAGCCTTTACCTAACCTTAGCCTTAGCACTAACCATAGCTCAAAACAAAGTGAGTACCCTTGACCTAACACTAACCCTAAACCAAGCCTTTAACCTAAACTTAACCTTAATTTTAGCCATAATCCTAATTAAAACCCTAGCCTCAGTCCTAGCTCTAACCCTATTCATTACCCTAACAATAACCATAACCATAATGCTAATCCTTGGACTAACCCGAACCCTATCCATTACATTAAACCTATGCTAAACCCTAAACCTACCCCTACACATTACCCTAAACCTAACTCTAACCATATTGCTAATTTGAGCCCTAACCCTAAAACGTAACATAACCAAACCCAAAAACTGACCCTGATCATTATAATTCCCCTAGCTCTAAAACTGAACCTTACACTAATCCTAACTCTGACACTAGACCTAGCAATAAACCTTACCTGAAAACACTCCGTAATCATAATTCTAGACCTGATATTAGCCCTAGTCCTAATTCTTGCCATAACCATATCACAAATGCTAGCCCTCATACTAGCACTAAACCTAGCCTTGATACTTACTCAAAATGTAACTCTAGCCACATCAATAATTTTTAACCTTCACCCTAGTTCTGAACCTAGCTATAAACCAATCACTTCCCCTAAACCTAGCCCTAACCCTAGACATAACCCTAACATTAACACTAGATCTGATCCTAGCACTATATTAGCCCTAACCCTAACTCTAACACTAGCACTAATAATAACTCTGTCACCCTAGCCCTATTTCTAGTTCTAACCCTATCCCTTACCATAACTCTAACACATGCCCTAACCTTAGACCTAACCTTAGCCTTAACTTTAACCCTAGATCTAAGCATAAGTCTTAATTTAACCCTAACTATAAGCCTAAAACTAACACTAGCACTAAAATTAATGTTAATCCTAAAACTAGCCTTAAGCTAGCCCTAGCCCTAAAACACAACTGAGCCACAATCCTAACCCTAACCCTTAATCTAAACCAAAACCTAACCCTTCACCTAGCCCTAAACCTTAGCACAAATTCCAGTCTTATTCTAAGCCTAAAACTAACCTTGACCCTGATTCTGACACTAACACTAACCCTAGCTGTAACATCACCCTAAAAATAAACCTAAATGTAAAACTATACCTAGCCCTAACCTAATCTTAAAACTAGCCCTAACCATAAACCCAGTTCTTACATTAGCTGTAGCCCTAATACTAGTCCTATCCTAACCCAAAACATAGCCCTAATACAAGCCCTACACCTCATTTTAACCCTAACCCTAACCATAAACCTGGCCCTAAACATTATTCTAACCCCAACCCTAAAACTTACCTTAACCCTAAACATAAATCTTAACCTTAGCCTTAATCCTAACCATAATGCTAGACCTAAACCTAGCTCTACCATATTGATTACCCTAACCATAAACCTAACCCTAATCTTAACACTAGCATAACTCTAACCCTATCTCTAACTCTAAATATATCCATTACCCTAAACTTAAATTAAACCCTAAACCTAATCAAATCCATTACCCTAACCTTAACCCTAACCCTAATGCTAATCATAGTTACTAACACAAATCTTAACAATAATCATGACCCTGAAAATAACCTTATCTCTAGACCTGACACTAACCCTAAACCTAACTCTTACATTAGAACTAACCATAAACCTAACCCTAAAATTAACGCTAACCATAAAATTAGACCTGACATTAGTTCTAGCCCTAATCCTAGCCCTAACCCTAACAGAAAACCAAGCCTTAAATGTAGCCCTAATACTAAATGTAACACTAATCCTAGCCCAAATATTCTTTTGACCCTCTCTCTAAACCTAGCTATAACATCATACCTTACCTTAATCCTAACCCTAACCCTACCCCTAAACCTAGACCTAGCAAAAATATTAACCCTAACCCTATTCCTATGACTAATTTACACCTAACCCTAACGATAAAACTAATCATAGTCCTAAGACTAACTCTAACTCTCACCCTAGCCCTAACCATAATTTTAAAACTCTTCTTTACCATAATACAATCCCTAGCCATAAACTTATACCCAACACTTGCCCTATATTCTGCCCTATCCCTAAACCTAGATCTAACCCTAACTCTATATTTCATCCTAACCCTAAGCCTTAACCTTACCATAACACTAGTTCTAACCCTAATATTAATTGGAAAACTAGATTTAACCCTAGCCCTAGCACTCCAAACAAACCGAGTCATAGGCTTAATCCCACTCCTTAATCTAAACCAAACACTAACCCTACACTTATTCCTAACCCTAGCCCTAATTCGAGTCCTAACCCTAACTCTAGAGCTTATCCTGACACTGAATCAGACCCTAACACTACCCCTAAATTTAAACATCACCCTAACCCTAACACTAGACCTAGCCCTAAACCTAACCTAAAATCTAGCCCTAATTGGAAACTTAGTTATTACATTAGGCATATTCCTGTACTATCAGAAATCCTAGCCCTAATCAAAGACCTAAACGTAGCAGTAAACCTAACCCTAACCTTAACACTATTACTATCCTTAACCATAAAACTAGTCCTAACTTTATCTCTAAAGCTGTTCCTTTCTCTAAGCCAAACCCTTACCCTAATGCTACCATAGTCCTAACCCTAATCCTTAGTCTACTCCCAACCATAACTAATACTATTCCTAATACTATCCCTCCTTCTATCTCTAACTCTTACCCAAACTCTAACCCTAACCTTGACCATTATTCATACCATAACTCTAACCTTAGTTTTAAACCTGACGCTAACCCTAAACCGAATCCTAACACAAGAACTACAGGTAACCTTACATTCAAACCTAACCCTAACACTCGACTTAGACAAAAATCTTATCCTAAATCTAGCCATAACTATAGCACTAGCCCTAAACAAAAACCTAACATCAACAATAACAATAACCATTAACATAACCCAAACACTAACCCTACCACTAGACCTAGCCCTAATTATAATTCTGTCCCTAATCCTAAACCTAACCTTAACCCAAACACTGACCCTTACCCTAACACAAACCTTAGCTCTAAACTTTATGCTAACCCCAAATCTTCCCAGAAACCTAACACTAGACCTGGCCATAAGCCTAAACCTAGCTCTTAAATTACCCAAAGCGCTAATGCTAGCCCTGAACCTCACACAAAACCTAAGCATAGTCCTAACCCTAAATACAGCCATTACCCTAATCCTAACCCTCACCCTAGCCCTAACCCTAGCTCAAACTCTAATCCTTACCCTAAATATAACCCTAGCCCTAACCCTAATCCTAGCCTTTACCATAGTCCTAATCCTACCATAACCAAGGCTAAACCATAGCTCTAACTCTATCCATTACCATAAACATAGCCCTAACTCTAATTCTAACCCTAGCCCTAAATTGAACTCTAACCCTAAACCTAGATCTTACACTAAGCCTAACCCTCTCCCTAGGCCAACATAGCTTAAACCCTAACACTCACCCTAGGCCTAACCCTAATCCTAACCTTAGCCTTAAAACTATCCATAATACTCATAAATATAAGCCTAACCCATATTCTAACTCCAGGCCTAACCCTAAACCTATCGATAACACTAACCCTATCCATTACCTAAATCTAACGTGAACACTAAACCTTACTTTATCAATTACTGTAATCCTAATTCTAATCCTAATGCAATTTGAGCCCTAAACCTATACCATAACCCATACCAAACCCTAAAAATGACACTGACTCTAATAATACACCTAGCTCTAAACCAGACCATTACCCTAAACCTATCCCTTACAGTAGACCTAACTATAAACCTAAACCTAACACTATCCCTAACCATAACCCTAGACCTGAAATTAGACCTAGACCTAATTTTTCCCTAAATCAAACACAAACACGATTCCTCATGCTAGCCCTAAATCTAACCTTAATCCTATCCTGAACCCTAACCCTAGCCAAATTCCAAATTTCAACCATTTTCTAGTTCTTAACCTAGGTATAACTACATCGCTTCTCCTAACCCTAACCCTGTCCTAACTAACACTAACCCTAATCCTAACCTTAAACCTAACGCTTACCTTAACCCTACCTGAGATATAACCCAATCCCTTCCCCTAAACCTAACCCTTACGTTAACAGAAACACTAACCCTGATTCTAGCCCTAATACTAGGCCTAACCCTAACACTTACGCTAGCTCTAATTCTAGCCCTTATTTAGTGCTAACCATAAAACTAACTCTAACTCTAGCTCTAATACTAACTCTCTCACCTTAGACCTATTTCTTGTACTAACCCTATCTGTAACTGTAATCCTAACACTAGCGCTCACCTTAGCCCTAAACCAAGCCCTAGCTCTAACCCTAGATCTAAACTAAACATAACATTAAATCTAACCCTAAAACTAAGCCTAATCCTCAACCTAACACTCGCCCTAAAACTATCATTAATCCTAAAACTAGCCCTAACGGAAGCCCTAAAACAAAACCAAGCCATAGTTCTAACCCTAACCCTAAACTAACTGTAACCCTAGACCTGACATTAGCCCTAGCCCTAATTCTTACCCTAACCCTAACACAAAAACTAACGATACACCTAGCCTTAACCCTAGATCTAATTCGAGTGTTATCCATAACCTTAAAATAACACTGACCCTGACTCTGACCTTAACACTAACCTTATCTCATATAATCACCCTTAACCTAACCTAACCTTAACAATAGACCTAGCACTTACCTAAACCTAAACTACCCCTTATCATGACCATAGTTTTAAATTAGCTGTAGCCCTAACGCTAGCCATAACTGAATCTAAAACCTAGCCTTATCTGAGCCCTAAATCTAGCTTTAATCCAAATTTTAACACTAACCCTAACCCAAATCCTAACCCTAGCCCTAATTCTTACAAAAACCCTAGTCTTAAAATTAGCTCTAATCGTATCCATTACCCTAACCATAACCTTAACCCTAATATTAACACTAGGATGACCCTAACCCTATCCATAACCCCAAATCTATCAATTACTGTAAACCTAACCTGAACCCTAAACCTTATCATATCCATTACCCTAACCCTAAACCTAAACCTAACCCTAATTTTAGCCTTAACCCCGAAACTAAAAAACCCTAACACTAACCCTGACCCTAATAATACTCCTACCACTAAAACTGACATTATCACTCAACCAAACCCTAACACTATACTTAGCCATAAACCCAATCCTAAAACTATTCCTAACACTAACCCTAGACCTGACATTAGCCCTAGCCTTAATGCTAGCCCTAACTCTAACAAAATCCATAGCCCTAATATTGGCCCTAAACCTAAACTTCATTCTAACCCTAACGCCAACACTAGCCCTAACCCTAAATTAAACCCTCGCCCTAGCCCTAAACCTACCTGTAACATTATACATTACCCTAACCCTAACACCAACACTAGCCCTAAACCAAGTGATAGCCCTAATATTAACCCTGGGTCTATTCCTAGCCCTAATTTAGCCCTAAACCTGAACCATAACGTATCCCTAACCCTAAGAGTAACCCTGTCACCATAGCCTTATCTCTAGCTCTAACACTATCCCTTAGCATAACTCAAATCCTAACCCTAACTCTAGCTCAAAACTAGTCCTATAATTAGCCCTAGGCCTAAACCTAGATCTAACCTAACTCTAAATCAAACCCTAAACCTAAAACTAAAGTTCACCATAACACTAGTCCTAACCCTAATTCTAATTTGAAAACTAGCCCTAACCCTTGTCATAGTCCTCAAACAAAACTGAGCTCTAGCCCTAATCCTAACCCTTAACCTAAAGCAAATTTGAATGCTACACCTAGCCCTAACTCTATCTTGAATTTTAGGCGTAACCCTAAACCTACAAGTAATACTGACCCTGACTCTGACCTTAAAACTAACCCTAGCTTTAAACATCACCTTAACCCTAAATGTAAACTGAAAGCTAGACCAATGTAAACTATGTAAAACCTATGTAAAACTAGCCATGACAGAACCCTAGCCCTAACCCTTAGCATAAAATTAGCTCTAATTGTAATGCCATTTCTTACATTAGCCATAGCCTTAAACCTAACACAACACCTAGTCCTAATCAGAATCCTAACCCTAGCTTCAATTCTAACCCTAAGTATGACCCTAGCCCTAACTCAAATCCTAACCCTAAACCTAGCTCTAAACCTATTCCTTACCCTAACCCAAATCCTCACCCTAATGCTACCCTAGTTCTAACCCTAATTGATAGCCTACCACAAACCATAACTCTATTACTAGTCCTAACCCTACTGTCATTCTATCTCTAACTCTATCCCAAACACTAACCCTTACCCTGACCCATAATCTGACCCTAACACTAATCCTAGGTCTAAACCTGACCCTAATTCTAAATCAAACACTAACACTATCCCTACCACTAAACCTATACCTAAACCCAAGCCTAAAATTAACACTAGACCTGAACCTAATAATAAATGTAGCCATAATTTTAGGCCTAGCCCTAAACAAAAACTTAGCCCTAGCCCTAACCATAACTGTGAACCGAAGGCAGATCCCAACCTTACCCCTAGACCTAAACCTTGTTCTAAATCTTTCTGTCACCAAAAACCCAAAACAAACCCAAACACTGACACTTACTATAACACAAACCCTAGCTCTAAACCTTATCTTACCTGAAAACTAAGGCTAACACTAGACTTATCCATAATCCTAACCCCAAAACTAGCCATAACACAACCCTAGCCTTAATACTAGCCATAAACCTCAGAAAAACGTAGCCCTAACCTAGCCCTAAGAATAACCTTAACCCTAACACAGTCCTAACCCTAACCATAATGTTTTCCCTAGTTCTAATACTAGTCAAACTCTAAACCTTAAACTAAATATAAACCTAGCCCTAACCCTAACCATAACCCTAGGCCTAATCCTACTTTAAGCCAAGCCCTAACACTAGCACTAACCCTATCTGTTACCCTGAACATAAGTCTAACCCAAATGCTAACCTTAGGCCTAAAATTAACTGTAGCCCTAATCCTAACCTTAACCAAGCCCTAAAACTAGCACAAACCCTATCCATTACACTGAACATAATCCTAACCCAATTGCTAACTCTAGGGCTAACCCTAACTCTATTGCTAACATTAAACCTATCTCTTTCTCTAAAACTAACCTGAACCCTAAATGTAACCCTATCCATTACTCTAACCTTAACCCTAAGCCTAATGCTAATTTGAGCCCTAAGCTTAAACCTTAACCTAAACTAAACCCTAACCTAAAAACTGACCCTAATAATACACCTATCTCTAAACCTGACACTAACCTTAAACCTAACCTGTACACTGGATCTAGCTGTAACCTAACCTTAAAACTATCTCTACCCATAACACTAGACCTGACATTAGCCCTAGCCCTAATCCTACCCTTAACCGTAACACAAATTCTAGACCTCATCCTAGCCCTAATCCCAGCATTAATAGTAACCGAAACCCTCACCTAACACTAAACCTAGCCTTAATACTAACCCAAACACTCATCTAGACCTAGAGATAATTTTAACCCTCGCTCAAACCCTGAACCTAAATATAACCTCATCACTTCCCCTAAAAACTAAACTTAACCTTAATCCTAACACTAACTGTATCTCTAGACCTAACCATAGGCCTAACCCTAACACTAATCCTAACACTAAATTAGCCCTAACCCTAACCCTAACCCTAATCCTAGCTATAAGACTAATTATCGACCTATCCCTATTTCTATTTCTAACCCTATCTGTTACCATAACTCTAACAGTAGACCTAAACTTAGCCCTAACTCTATCCATAGCCATTACCATGGATCTAACCATAACTCTAAATCTAACACTAAGCTTAAACATAAACCTCACCCTACCACTAGTCCTACCACTATCGTTAATCCTAAAACTAGCCCTAACCATAAACCTGACCCTAAATCAAAACAAAGCCATTTTCCTTAACATAAACCTTAATCTAAACCAAACATAACCTTACAACTCACTATGATCTTACCTCTAAATTGAGTTCTAGGCCTAAAACTAAACTGACACTGACTCATAACCAAATGATAACACTAGGTCTAAAATATCACCCTAATCCTAAAAGTAATGTGAACACTAGGCCTAGCCCAAACTTTAACCATAAAACTAACCTTTATCATAACCCTTGTAACTACATTAACCGTAGCCCTAATTGTAACACAAAATAGCTCAAATTTGAGCCCTAACACTAGATTTAACACTAACCCTACCACTAGCCCTAAACCTTACTCTAACACTAACTCTAATCCTATTCCTTTCCCTATGCCAAACCCTATCCATAATGCCTACCCTAGTCCTAATCTTATTTCTTAGCCTAAATCAAACCCTAACCTAATTACTAATTATAACCCTAGCTCCCATTGTAGCTCTAATCATCACCTTAACCCTTATTCAGACCCTAACATTAATCATAGGTCTAAACCTGACCCTAACCATAAACTGAACCCTGAAACTAGCCCTACCAGTAATCTTATACCTATATCTAACCCTAACAATAGCCCTAGACCTAAGCCTACCTAAATATAGCAATAACTCTAGCACTAGACATAAACAAAACTTAGTCCTAACCCTAACAATAACCCTTTACCTAAACCAAACACTGACCCCAAACCTAGACCTAATTCTAGTCCTAATTCTGGACTAGGGCTAGGCTAATTCTGGCTTCCACCCTAACCCTAACTCTAACCTGAACACTGAACTTGAAAATAACATAAAACCTAGGTCTAAAACTCACCCTAAACCAAAATCTAAACCTAACACTAGACCTAGCCATAACCCTATCCCTAAAACTAGCCCTAATAAGAACCATAGATCTTACTTTACACATAGCACAAACCCTAGGCCTAAACCTAACACAAAACCTAGCCATAATTGGAGGTGTAAACCTACCCTAAGCATAAACCTAACCATAACCCTAGCCCTAACCCTAACCCCAACCCTCACCTTAGTCCTAACCCTAGCTCAAAGCCTAAAACTTATCCTAAATATAACCCTATCCCTATCCCTAACCAAAACCCTAACCCTAGCCCTAACCCTAGCTCTAACCCTAGTTATTACGCTAACACTAACACTAACCCTAATAATAACCCTAGCCCTATCCTTAACTGTAGCCCTAACCCAAAACATATAGCTAAACCTAGACCTAACCCTAAACCTAACTCTTGCCGTAGCCCTAATCTTAACTCAAACACTAACCCTTACCCTAAACTCAACAAAACATAGCACTAAACCTAAACTTAACTGTTGGAAGCCATTCTCACATGTGATTTGATTTAGATCCCTGGGTGGGTTTGAGGCACTTAGACAAGCTTTGTTAGAGCCTTCCTCACCCAGTCTCTGTTGTGAGGGCTTGTCTGTGTGGGGAGTGTGCCTGACCACTGACGTGAAGACCAATCACTGAAACTGACATTGGGATGCTGCCCCCCTCTACCTTCATTGGATGGAATTTTCCCGTGAATTTTTTGTTTCTTAATAAAAGTTCACTCCCTGGCGTGCTTCGCTCTCTCTCTTGCCGGCCTCTTGTGTAAATCTCGCTACCACATTATGTGGCTGGAGGCAGGGTTTAGGAGAAGCCATCTCTGAGCTGGGCAAAAAGGTTACTGACAGTCATTTCTCTTTAATTTGAACTCACTAGTTAATTTCAATGTTTTGAACCTTTATTATGATGCTAGCCTCGTGTGGCTCTTAACCCTAAACTTAACCTCAACCCCAAAGCTAACCTTACATCTAACCCAATCTATTACCCTAAAATTTACCCTAAACCTAATAAAAACCCTAGCCCTAACCTTAACCCTTACCATAATGATAACCATAACCCTAGACCTAACTAAATGTAACCTTTGCCGTAGACCTAACACGAACTCAAAAACTAGCTTTAGCCGAAACCTAACACTAACCTTAACCTAAGTAGGATTACTAGTCCTAACCCATACCTTAACCCTAATAATAGCCCTATTCCTAACCGTAACCCTAACCCTAACCCTAAAACTAAACCTATACATTACCCCTTATGATAACCCTAATCCTAATGCTAACCCTAGTTCTAACCCTAACTGTATAGCTAACCCAAAACCTCTCCATTACCCTAAATCTAACCTAAATCCTAAACCTAACTCTATCCATTATGCTAACCTTAACCCTAACCCTAATGCTCATTTGAGCTATATCCCTAAACCTTAACTTAAAACAAACCCTAACCCTGACCCTGACCTTAAAAATACAACTAGCACTAAATCGGACCCTTACCCTAAACCTAACCCTTAAACTAGACCTAGCCATAAACCTAACCCTAAATATACTCCTAAATGTAACACTAGACTAGATATTAGCCCTAGCCCGAATTCTAGACCTAATGCTAAAACAATCCTCAACCCTTATCCTAGACCTAATCATAACCCTAATCCTAATCCTAGGCCTTACTCTAACACTACACTAGCCCTAATATTCGCCCTAATTTAGCCTTTTACATAACCATAGCCCTTACCTTATCCCTAGCTCTATACCTAGTTCTAATTCTATCCCCTACCAGAATCCTAAACCTAGCCCTAACCCTTGCCCTAACCCTTGCCCTTTTCTTAGCTCTAACTCTAACCCTATATCTATGTGTAACCCAAAGCCTAAACTGAAACCTAACACTATCCCTAACCCTAACCTAATTTTAAAACTAGAACTAACCCTACTCCATGCCCCCAAAAAACTAAGCAATAATCCTAATCCTAAACCTTAATGAAAACCAAACCCTAAACCTACACCTAGACCTAACCATAGCTGTAATTTGAGTTTAAAGCTTAATCCAAAAATCAACCCTTAACCTGACTCTGATGCTAGCACTAACCCTAACTCTAAACATCATCCTAACCTTAAACCTAACCATAACAGTTAACTTAGATCTAACTCCAACCATAAACTAGCCTTAATGATAACTGTAGTACTTACATTGGCCATAATCCTAAACCTAAACCTAACTTAACACAAAATATAGCCCTAATCAAAGCACTAACCCCAGCTTTAACTATAACCTTAAGCCTAACCATAGTTCGAATCATAATGATAAACCTAGCCCTAACCCTAGCTCTTACCCTCTCCATTAACATAACCCTATCCTAAGCCTAATGCTTAACCCAGTCGTAAACTTAAACATATCCTGAATTCAAATTTTATTCATTAACCTAAACCAAATCTAAACCCCAAAACAAACCCCATCATTACCCTAACAATAACCGTAATGCAAATTTGAACCCTAACTTTAAAGCTTAACCTATCACAAACTGTAACCCACACCCTGACCCTAATAATACCTCTAGCTCTAAACCTGACCCTAACCTTAAACCTAACCCTTAAACTACACATAACAATAAACTTAACCCTAAAAATATCTTTAAACATAACCCTAGACCTGATATTATCCCCAGCCCTAATCCTAGCCCTAAACCTAAAACAAACCCTAGCCCTCAAATAGCCCTGATAATAACCCTAACTCTACCTCTATACTGAGCTATAACACCATCCTTTAACTTTAATATAACTCTAAACCTAATCCTAATGCTAGTTCTAAGCTCAACACTAACCATAGCTCTAATTCTAGCCCTAATTTAACCCTATCTTTAATGGTAATCATTAGACTAACTCTAACTCTCACACTAGCCCTAGTTCGAACGCTATTCATTACAATAACCCTGAGCCTATCCTTAACCCTAGCCCAAACTCTGCCTTTTACTTTTACTTAGCCCTAACCCTAGATGTAACCCTAACTCAAAGTCTAACCCTAACCCTAAGCCTAAGCCTAACATTAACAGTAGCATTAACCCTAATGCTAATCATAAAACTAGTCATAACCCTAACCCTAGAAGTAAAACAAAACTGAGCAAGAGCCCTAACCCTAAACCTTAAATTATGAAAAAACCTAACACTACACCTAGACCTAACCCTAGCCCTAATTTGAGAACTAAGCCTAACCTTCATAATAACCCTGCACCTGACTCATATCTTAATACTAATCCTAGCTCTAAACACCATCCTAAACTTAAAGCAAATTCTAACAGTAACTCTAGTCTTAATTTGAGTCCTAATACTAAAACTAAAACTAACCATGACCTTGACTCATGTCCTAACATAAACCCTAGATATAAATATCACACTAACTTTAAACATAATACTAAAACTAGACCTACCCATAACCCTAAACCGAAAACAAACCCTAATTGTAACCCTAGATCTTATGCTAGCTATTGTCCTAATCCAGCTTTACCCTAACACAAAAATTAGCCCTGATCCGAGCCCTAAATCTAGCTTAAACCTTAATCCTAACACTAACTCTAGCTCTAATCCTAGCTCTAACCCTATCCCTTACCAAAAGTGGAACCTTCACCCTTATGGTAAACCTAGACCTATCCCAAATCCTTAGGGTAACTAAATCAAAATCCTATTAATAGTCCAGTCCCTATCCCTCACTCTAGCTCTACTCCTATCTGAAACCATTACATTAAACCAAACCTAAACCCTAAATCAAACCTGTCATTACCCCAACCCTAAACCTAATGCTAAGATTGAGTCCTAAACCTAAACCATAACCTAACCCAAACCCTAAACTTGACCCTGACCATAATAATAACCCTAGCTCTAAACCTGATCTTTACCCTAAACCTAATCTTTACACTGGACGAAGCTATAACCTAACATTATATCTCTCCCTAAGTGTAACCCTGGACTTGACATTAGCCTTAGACCTAATATTATGCCTAACCCTAACACAAACACTAGCCCTCATCCTAGCCTTAAATCTAGCCTTAATCATAACTCTAAACGTAATCCTAGAAGTAACCCTAATTCTAACTCTCACCCTATCCCTCAACCTAGATATAACCCAATCCCTTCCTCTAAATGTAAACCTAACCCTAACCCTAAACTTAGACCTAACCCTAACCCAAAACTTAGCCCTAATTTAGTCCTATCCCTGACCCTAAATCTAGCCCTAAGACTAACTCTAAATTTCACACTAGCCCTATCACTAGTTCTAACCCTATCCCTTACCATAACCCTAACACTAGCCCTAACCCTAGTCTTAAAACTTGCACTATACTTAATCCTTTCACAAACCATAGATAAAAATCTAACTCTAAATCTAACCCTAACCAAAAGCGTAAACCTAAACCTAACACTAGTCCTAACCCTAACACTAAACATAAAACTAGACCTAACACTAGCCCTAGCCCTAAAACAAAATGGAGCCATAGCTCTAACCCAGACTCTAACCCAAACCACAGCCTAACCATACACCTAACCCTAACCCTAGTTCTAATTCTAGTTTTAAGCCAAACCTTAAAACTAACAATGACCCTAACTCTGACACTAAAACTAACCCTAGCTCTCAATATCACCTTAACCCTAAACCTAATCATAACAATAAAATTAGCTTTTTCCTTAACCCTAAAATTATCCCTAATCTTAACCCTAGTACTTACATATGCTGTAACCCTAACTCTAGCACTAAATTAACCGAAAACCTAGCCCTAATCTAAACTCGAACACTAGTTTAACCGAAACTCTAAGCCTAATCATAAACCTAGCCCTAATCATAACCATAAACTTAACCCTAACCCTAGCTCTAAACTTATATATTACCATAACCTTAACCCTAACAGTAATGCTAACCCTAGGCCTAAACTTAACCCTATCCATAATTTTATCCCTATTCATTGCCCTTAACCAAACCTAAACCTTTAACCTAATCCTATCATTACCTTAACCCTAAACTAACGCTAATTGAGCCCTAAATTTAAACCTTAACCTATTCCAACCACTAATTGCCACCCTGACCCTAATAATAACCTTAGCTCTAAACCTGACCCTAAACCAAAACCTAACCTTACACTTGATGTAGCCATAATCCTAACCCTAAACCTATCTTTAAACATAAACCTAGACATGATATTATCCCTAGGCCTAAACCTAGCCCTAACCCTAACACAAACTCTAGCCCTAATCCTAGCTCTAAACCTAGCCTTAATCATAACCTGAACCCTAACCTTACCTTTAACCCTATGTCTAAACTGAACTACCACACCATACCTTTAAAAAGAACTATAATGCAATCCCTTACCCTAACTTAACCCTAATCTTAACCCTTCTGTGAGGTCTAAGTGAACACTAACCTGAGCCCAAATCCTATCCCTAATTTAACCCTCTCCCTAACCCTAACCCTAACTCTAGTATTAAGTCTAACTCTAAATCTCACAATAGACCTATCCCTAGTTCTAAACCTATCCCTTAACATAACCCTAAACTTAGCCCTAACCCTAGCCTTAACCCTTGCCTTATCATTATTCTTAGCCCTAACCCAATCTCTAAATCTATCCCTAACCCTAAGAGTAAGCCTAACTCTAATACTAGTCCTACCCCTAATGTTAATTGTAAAATTGGCCCTAAACCTAACATTAGGAGTTAAAAAAAAATGAGCTATAGCCATGACTCTAAACCTTAACTTATACCAAACCCTAACACTACACCTAGGCCTAAAACTAGTCCTAATTCGAGTCCGAACCCTCACCTTAAAAATAACCCTGACCCTGACTCATATCCTAACACTCACTCTAGCTCTAAACACAACCCTGACCTTCAACCGAACACTAACAGTAACCCTAGCCCTTACTTGAGTACTAAACCTAACCCTAAAACAAACCTTGAACTGGACTTCTATCCAAACATGAACCCTAGCTCTAAAAATCACCCTAACCTTAAACTTTAACCTAACTTTAAACCTACCCCTACCCCTAACACTAAAACTAACCCTAATTGTACCCTTTTTTCTTACATTAGCCATTGCCCTAAATGTAGCTGTAACCCTAACACAAAAACTAGCCCAAATCTGAGGACTAAACCTCGCTTTAACCCTAAACCTAGCCCTAACCCTATCCCTAATCCTGGCTCTAAACCTATCACTTACCTTAAGCCAAACCCAAGCACTAATGCTAAACCTAATCCTAGCCCTAATCCTTAGACTCACCTAAAACCTAACCCTACTACTAGTCCTAAACTTAGCCCTCATTCTAACTCTAACGATAATCCAAACCAACACCCCAATGCTGACCTTTATTCTAACACTATGAATAATCGTAGGTCTAAACCTGAACCTAACCCTAAACCAAACCCTAACACTAGCCCTACCTTTAAACTTATACCTAAATATAACCCTATTACAAGCCCTTCACCTAAACCTAATCCTAAATCTAGCCATAACTGTAGACCTAGACTTAAGAAAAATCTAGACCTAGCCCTACCAATAACCCTTAGCCTAACCAAACACTAACCCTTCCCCTAGTCCTAAACCTAGTCCAAATTCTGCCTTTAACACTAACCATAACACTAACCTGAATATTGACCCTGACACTAACACTAACTGTAGCTGTAAATATCACCCTAATCCTAAACCTAAACCTAAAACTATACCTAGCCCTAACATTAAGTTTAAAACTAACCCTAATTATTACAATTTTCTTACATTAGTCGTAGCCCTAACCTATCACAAAACCTAGCCCTAATCTAAGCCCTACCCTAGATTTAACCCTAAAGCTAACAATCACAATCACCCTAGCCCTAACCCCAACCCTATGCCTAACCCTAGACCTAATCCTAACCATAATCCTAAACTTAATCCTAACCGTAGCTTTAAACCTATCCATTAACCTACACCTAACCTGAAAAATAAACCCAACCCTATCGTTACTTTATCCCTAATCTTAATGCAAATTGAGCCCTAACCCTAAACCTTAACATAACTCAAACCGTAACTCTGACCCTGACCTGATTCTAAAAATACCCCTAGCTCTAAACCTCACCCTAACAATAAACCTAAGCCTAAAACTGTCCCTTACCATAACCCTAGAACTGACATTAGCTCTAGCTCTAATCTTTATTCTAAACCTAACACAAACATTAGGCTACATCCTAGCCATAAATCTCACCTTAATCATAACCCTAAGCCTAAACCTAACACTAATTCTAATGTTCACCCTAGCCCTAAAACTAGCTATAATTCCATTTCTTACACTAAACCTAACCCTAACCCTAAACTTAAAAATAACACTAACCCTAGCCCTAAGCCTAGGTCTAACCCTAGCCTAATCCCAGCACAAATTTAGCCCTATTTCTTACCTAACCCTAACCCTAATCCTAGCCCTAAGGCTAACTCTAACTATCGCCCTAGTCCTATAACTAGTTCTAACCCTATATTTTACCATCACCCTAAACCTTGCCCTAAACTTAGCACTAACCCTAGCTCTATCTCTCGCCCTAGCTCAAACCCTAGATCTAAACCTAACTCTAAATCTAAACCTAAACCTAAACCTAAACCTCACACTAACCCTAGCCCTAAGCCTAACACTATTGTAAAGCTAGCCCTAACTCTATCCCTAGCCCTAAAACAACCAGAGTCATAGCCCTAATCCTAACCCTTAACCTAAACCAAACTATAATAGTACATATAGCTCTAAACCTATCCCTAATTCTAGTTTTAACCCTAACCTGAAAACTTACCCTGACCCTGACTCTGATCCTAATACGAACCTTAGCAATAAACATCAGTGTAACCATTAACTTAAAACTAACACTAGACCTAGTCTTATCCCTAACATTAAAACTAGAGCTAATCATAATCCTACTTCGTACATTAGCCAAATTTAACCATAGCCCTAACGTAACCTATAATTTAGCCTTAATCCGAGTCCTAAAGCTAGCTTTAATCCTAAAATTAACACTATAATGAACCCATAACTAGCCCTAATCCTATACATAACCCTATACTTAACCTTATGTCTAACCCTATACCTAAACTTATGTCTAACCCTATCCATTACCCTAATGAAAACTCTAACCCTATGCTAACCCTAGCCCTAAGCGTAATCCTATCCATTACACTAAACCAAACCGAAACCCTAAACCTAATTCTGCCATTACCCTATCCCTAAATCTAATGCTAATTTGAGCTCTAAACATAAACCCTATCCTAACCCAAACCCTAACCCTGATGCTGACCTGAAATATAAACCTAGCTATAAACATCACCCTTATTCTAAACCTAACCTTTACACTGGACCAAACAATAAACCTAACACTAAATCTATCCATAACTGTAATCCTAGACCTGACATTAGTCCTATCACTAATACTAGTCCTAACCCTAACACAAACCCTCGTCCTCAACCCAGTCCTATACCTAGCCTTATTCATAAAACTAATCCTAAACCTAGCCCTAATCATAACACTAAACCTTGCCTAGCCCTCAACCTAGATATAACCCAATCCCTAACCCTAAACTTGACCGTTACTCTAACCCTAATCCTATGCTTAACACTAATTCTAAAACTAGCCCTAATTTAGCCCTATCCCTAACCCTAACCCTAACCCTGTCCCTAACTTGCCCTATCCTTAGCCCTAGTACTAACCTTAAATCAAACCTAACTCTAAATTTAACTCTAACCCAAAGCCTAAGCCTCACTCTAAAACTAGTCCTAAACACAACACTAATCCAAAAACTAGCCCTAATCCTAGCCCTAAAAAATAACTCGAGTGAGAGAACTAAACCTAACCCTTAAACTAAACCAAACCCTAACCATACACGTATACCAAATCCTAGACATAATTTGAGTATTAAGCTGAACCCTAAAATTAACCTTGACTCTGATTCTGACACTAACACTAAACCTAGTTCTAAACATCACCCTAACACTTACCCTAACCCTAACTCTAAACCTGGCCCTAACCTTAAACCTAAAATTAGGCCTAATCCTAATGTTAGTACTTACATTATTCATAACCCTAACACTTGCACTCACTTAACCAAAATCCTAGCCCTAATATGAGTCCTTACCCAAGCTTTAACCCAAACCTAACACTAACCCTAACCCTATCCCTAACCCTAGACCTAAATCTTGCCCTTTCTTAGCACTAGCACTAACCTTATATCGAAACCTAACTCTAAATCTAACCCTAAACTGAAGCCTAAGACAAACCATAACACTACCCTTAAAACTAACACTAATCTTAAAACTAGCCCTATTCCTAGCCCTAGCCCTAAAAATAACCCCAAGTCACAGATCTAATCTTAACCCTTAACCTAAACCAAACCCTAACCATACACCTACCCCGAAACCTAGACTTAATTCAAGTTTTAAGCTGAACCCTAAAACAAACCCTGACAATGTCTCTTACACTAACACTAACCCTAGCTCTAAACATTACCCTAACACAAACCCTAATCCTAAACCTTAAACTAGCCCTAACCTTAACCCTAAAATTAGTCCTAATTATAATGTTAGTATTTACATTAGCCATTACCCTAACCCTAGCATTCACTTTAACCAAAACCTAGACCTAAACCAAGCCCCTAACCAACTTTAACCCTAACCCTAACCCTAACCGCAGCCATAATCATAACCATAACACTATCACTAAACTTAGCTCAAACTCTATCAATTACTATAACCATAACCCTAACCTAAATGTTAATATAGGCCTAAAATTAACTCTATCCCTATTCCTATCTGTATCCATTACCCTAAACCTAACCTGAACACTAAACCTAATCCTATCATTAACGTAACCCTAAATTTAACACTAATTCGAGCCTAAATTCAAACATTAACCTAATGTAAAGCCTAACCCAGACTTTGACCCTAACAATGCTCCTAGATCTATACATGACTCTAACCCTAAACATAACCATTAAACTAGCCATAGCTATTATCCTAACCCTAAATATATCTTTAACCATAATTCTATACCTGAAAAAAAGCCCTAGCCTTAATCTTAGCCCTAAACCTATAACAAATCTAGCTCTCATGCTAGCCCTACACCAAACCTTAATCATAACCCTAACCCTAACCATAGCCCTAACCATAATTCTAAACCAATCCCTACCTCTAAACATAGCTATAGCACGATCCCTTACCCTAAACTTAACCTTAACTCTAACAGTAACCTAGGGCTTAAGCTGAATACTTACATTAGCCCTAATTCTAGCCCTAATTTAGCCGTATCTCTACCATAACCCTAACCCTTGCCCTAAGATTAACTTTAACTATCGCCCTATCCTTATCCCTAGTTCTAACCCTATCCATTACCATAACCATAATCCTAGCCCTCACCTTTGACCAATCTTAGCCCTAGTCTTAACCCCAGATCTAACTCTAACTCTAAATCTAACCCTAAACCTAGGCCTAAGCCTAACACTAACACTGTCCATAATGTTAAGGCTAATCATAAAATTAACCATAACCCTGACCCTATAATTAAAACAAAACTGAGCAATAGCCCTAACCTTAAACCTTAACTTGAACCAAACCATAACACCACACCTAGACCGAACCATAGCCCTAATTTGAATACTAACCCTCACCTTAAAACTAACCCTAACCCTGACTCATATCGTAACACTCACCCTAGCTCTAAACACCACCTTAACATTAAGCAAAACCCAAATAGTAGCTCTAGCCATAATTCGAGTCCAAATATTAACCCTAAAGCTAAACCTGATCCTGACTCTTATCCTAACACAAACCCTAGCTATAAATATCACCCTAACCTTAAACCTAACCCTAACGCTAGACTTATCCCTAAACTTAACCCTTAACTAACCCTAATTGTAACCCTAGTTCATAAATTGGCCATAGCCCTAACCCTACACCTAACCCTAACAAAAACTAGCCCTAATCTGAGGCCTAAATCTGACTTTAAGTTTAAAATGTACCCTAAACATAGCCCTAACCTTAGCTCAATACTATCCCTAAACCTAAGTGAAACCTTAAGCCTAATGGAAACCCTAGAACTATCCCTAATCTTTAGGCTAACCAAAACTCTAACCCTATTAACACTCACAACCCTATTCTTCATTCTATGTCTAAGCCTATAACAAATGCTAAATCTAACCCAGAACCTTATTCTGACCCTAACACAAACCTGAGGTCTAAACTTGACCCTAACCCTAGACCAAACCCTAACACTAGTCCTACCAGAAGCCTTATACCTAAACCTATCCCTAACACTAGCCCTAGGCCTAAGCTTAATTTTAAATCTAGCCTTAACTCATACCCAGACCTAATCAAAACCTAGCCCTAGCCCTAACCAAAAACCCTTACATTAATACAAACATTAACCTTACCCCCTATACCTAAACCTAGTCCTAATTCTGGGTTTATTCATAACATTAACTCTAAGCGGAACACTGCCTTGCCTTTAATACTAAACCTAACTCTAAACCAGACCCTATATAAAAACTAAGCCTAACACTAGACCTAGCCATAACCCTAACCCTAAAACTAACTCTAATTATAACCCTAGCTCTTACATTACCAATAGCCCTAATACTAGGCCTAAACCTAACACAAAACCTAGAGCTAATCCTAGGACTAAACCTAGCCCTAAGGATAACCCTAATACTAATCCTAGACCTAACCCTAACCCTATCCCTCGCTGTAGTCCTAAACCTAGCTCAAAGCTTAAAATTACCCTAAACATAAAACTAAAACTATCCCTAACACTAAACCTAACTCTAGCCCTAATCCTAACATTAATCCTAGTCTTAACATTAGCTCTAAACCTACCCAATACCCAAACCCTAACAATATTGGTAACCTAGCCTTAACGCTAAACATAACCCTAAAATTATCTATAAATCTAACGCTAAACTTAACCCTAAACCTAACACTTGCAATAGCCCTAACCATAGCTTAAACACTAAACCGTGATATAGACATAAATATAACCATAGCCCTAATCCTAACCATAGCCCTAAACCTCAATCTAATACTATCCTAAACCTAAACCTACATCTAACTGTATTCATTACCCTAACACTAACCCTAACAATAATGATAAACCTTGCCCTAATACTAAACCTAAGCCTAAACGGACCTTAATCCTATACCTAGACCTAACCCTGAACATAAGGCTTTTCCTAGACCTAAACATAACTATAACAACCTAACCCTTACTCTAAACATGACCCTAACCATAACCCTAGTTCTAACTTTCATGGTAACCCTAACACAAGACCTAATCCTAACCATAACTTTATCCCTAATTTTAGCTCTAACTGGAACCATTACTCTAACAATAACACCCTAATTTTAACCCTAGGCCTTAACCTAACTCAAGACCTAATCCTAAACAATACCCTAGCCCTAAACTTAACTATAACTGTATCCATTACCCTAAACATAAAACTTACCCTAATTCTAGCCCTAGGCCAAACCATAACCCTATTGCTAAACCTACCCTATCAATTACCCTAAATCTAACCTGAACCATAAACTAACCCTATCATTATGCTAACACTAACCCTAATGCTAATTCGAGCCCAAAACATAGACTCAAACCTAAACCAAATTTTAACCCTGACTCTTACCCTAATAATTTTCCTGACTCTAAACCTGACTCTTACCCTAAATCTAAACCTTAAATTAGACCTAGTCATAAACATAACCCTAAACTATTCCTAACCATAACTGTAGACCTCTTACTAGCCCTAGCCATGATACTAGCCTAACCCTAACACAAACCCTAACCCTTATTTTAGCACTAAATATAGCCTTAATCAAAACCCAATCCTAACCTTAGGCCTAACCCTAACACTAACTCTAGTCCTAATTTAGCCCTATCCCTAATCCTAAACTTAACCCTACCCCTAAAACTAAGTCTAACTCTCAACCTAGTTCTAAACCTATCCCTCACCAGAACCCTAATCCTAGCCTTAACCCTAGGCCTCATCCTAGCCCTTTCCTTAGTCCTAGCCCTAACCCTAAATCTAAACTTAACTCTAAATCTAACCATAACGCTAAAACTAAAACTAAACCTAACACTAGTCCTAAGCCTAATTCTAACTCTCCTCCTAAAACTAGACATACATCTAGTCCTAGCCCCAATAAAAACCAGAGCCTTAGCCCTAACACTACACCTAGACATTAAGCTAGCCCTAATTTGAATTTTAAACCGAACCCTAAAAGAAACTCTGAAACTATTTCTACCATAATAGTAACCCTAGCTTTAAACATCACCCCAACCCTGAACCTTAACATAACACTAGACCTAGCCCTAACTCTATCACTAAAAGTGGCCCGAATTGTATCCCTAGTACTTATATTAGTGGTAACCCTAATGTAAGTAATAGGGATACAACCCGAGCTCTAATCCTAGCCCTAAATTAACCTAAAACCTAGCCCTAACCCGAGCCCTAACCTGAGCTTTAACACTAACCATATCCTTAACCATAACACTAGCACTAATAATAACCATAACCCTAGCCCTCACCCTAGCTCTAACCCTATCCATTACCCTAACCATTACCCTAACCCTAATGCTAACCCTTGGCCTAAACCTAACCCTATCACTAATCCTAACCCTATCCATTACCCGAAACCTAACCTGAAACCTAAACCTAATTCTATCATTACCCTAATCCTAACTTTAAAGCTAATTCGAGCCCTAAATTTAAACCTTAACCTATCCCAAATACTAATCGTGACCCTGACTCTAATAATACCCTTAGCTCTAAACCTGACCCTAACCCTATATCTAACCCTTACACTAGATGTAGCTGTAAACCTAACCCTAAATAACTTTAACTGTAACTCCAGACCTGAAATTAGCCCTAGCCATAATCCTAGCCCTCAACCTAGCCTTAATCCTAACCTAAATCATAACCTGAGCCTTAAGCCTAATTCTAACCCTCACCCTAGCCTACACTTAACTATAATCCCATTCCTTACCCTAAAGCTAACCATAACCCAAACCTAAACATAACCCTACACCTAACCTTAACCCTAGCCCTAAAACTAGGCCTAACTAATCCTAGTGCTAATTCTAGCCCCAAAATAGTGTTATTCTAACCTTAACCCTAGTGCCAAGACTAACCCTAACTCTTGCCCTAGCCCTCGCCCTAGTTTTATCCTTAGCTCTAGCCCTAACCCTAGATCTAAAAACTAACTCTAAATCTAAACTTAACTCTAAATTGAACCGTAACCATAATCCTAAATCAAACCCTAAAATTAGCCCTAACCATAACGCTAATCCTAAAAGTTGCACTACCCCTAGTCCCAGTCATAAAACAAATCCAAGGCATATAATTTACATTAGCCCTCAACCTAAACTAAACTCTAACAATACACCTAATCCTAACCCTAACTCTAAAACTAACCATGACCCTGATGCTGACTCCAACACTAACCCTAGCTCTAAACATAATCCTAACCTTAAATTAACCCTAACACTAGACCTATCCTTAACCCTAATTTTAAACCTAGCCCTAATCATAATCCTAGTTCATACATTAGTCATTGGGTTAAACCTAGCCTTAACACTATCACAAATCCTATGCCTAATCTGAGCCCTAACCATAGCTTTAACCCTAATATTAATGCTAACAGTAGCCCTAACCTGACTCCTAAATGTAGCCCTAACACTAGCTCTAACCATTTCCCTTACCCTAAGCCAAACCCTAACCCGAATGCTACTCCTAGTCCTAACCGTAATCCTTAGGCTAGCTTAATCTCTTACATATTACTAGACCTAAACCTATCCCTCAATCTAGCTCTACCCCTATCCCTGAAATTATTCTGACATAACACTAAAGCTAAGTCTAAACCTGACCCTAACCCTAAACCAAACCCTAACATTAACCCTACGAGTAATCGTATACTATACCTAACTTTTACACTAGCAATAGACCAAATCTAATGCTAAATGTAGCTATACCTCTAGACCTAGACCTAAACAAAAACCTAGCAATATCCCTAAAAATACACCTTAACCTAAACCAAACACCAACTCTACCCCTATACCTAATCCTCGTCTCATATCTGGCTCTAAACCTAACCCTAAAGTGAATACCGACCCTGACCTTACAACTAAACCTAGCTCTAAACCTGACCCTAACCAAAACCTAGACCTAACAATAGACCTAGCCATAAACCTAACTCTAAAACTAGGACTCAACATAACCCTAGCTTTTACATTGCCCATTACTAGACCTAGCCATAACACTAACCCTAAAACTAGCCCTAAAAATAACACAAAACATAGCCCTAATCCTTGGCCTAAACTTAGCCCTAAGAATAACCCTAACTCTAAACCTAGCACTAGGCCTAACCCTAACCCTAAAATTCCCCTTAGACCTAACCCAACCTCCAAGCCAAACACTTACACTAAACATAACCCTAATCTTATCCTAAACCTTAACCCTAATCCTAGCTCTCATCTTAACATTAATCCTAGCCTTGAACGTTAGCTGTAACCTTATCCATTACCCTAAACCTTACCGTAACCCTAATTATAACAATATCCCTCACACTAAACCTAAACCTAGCAATAAGCGTATTCCTAGACCTAACCGTAGACCTAAACCTTGCCATAGCCCTAAACTTAGCTAAAATATTAAGCCTTACAATAAATCTAATATTAACACTAGCCCTAACATATACCTTAACCCTAACCCTAACACTAAATCTAACATTATACATTACTCTAACTCTAACCCTAATCCTAAAAAAACCGTAAATCAAAAGCTAACCTTAAACATAACCCTAGACCTAAACTTAAACCTAATCCTTGCCTTATCCCAAACCTTGCTCAAACACTAACCCTTACTATAACCTATATATAACCCTAGCCCTAACCCTAACACTTACTCTAAACCAAACCATAGTTCTATTCCAAAAACTAACCCTAATCCTAGACATAATCCCAACCATAACCGAGAACTAACCCTAGCTGTAAACCTATCCATTACTAAACATTCCCCTAACTCTAATGCTAACCCTAATTCTATCGCTAAACCAAACCCACCATTACCCTAAATCTTAACTAAAACCTGAACCTAACCTTATCTATTACACTGACCTTTAACCTAAACTTAAAATTAATTCAATCCCTAAACTGAAACCATAACCTAAACGAATCACTAACCTTGACCCTAACCCTAATAATACCTCTAGTTCTAAATCTTTCTTACCCTTACCCTTACCTTAAACGTAAACCATAATTAGACCTAGCCATCAACTCACTCTAAAACTATCCCTAACAATAAACCTAGACCTGACATTAACACTAGCTCTAATGCTAACCCCAACCATAAAAAAACCCTAGTACTCATCCTAGCTATAAACCTAGCCTGAATTATGAACTGAACCCTAACCCTACCTCTAATCCTTATTTTAAGCCTCGCCCTTACCCTAAAGCTACCTATAGCCCCATCCATTCCCCTAAAGTTAACCATAACTCAAATGCTAACCTTAACATAGGCCTACCCCTAGGCCTAAACTTAACACTAACCCTAGCTATAATCCTAGCCCTAATTTATTCTTAACCGTAACTCTAATTCTAAGCCTAGTCCTAAAACAAACTATAACTCTAGTCCTAGAAGTATCCCTAGTTCTATCACTGTCTTTGAACATAAATCTAACACAAGTGCTATCCCTAGCACTAGCCCTAAAATTTAATCTAACCCTAACTTTAAATATAACCCTAACTCTACGCCTAAACCTCACTCTAACACTACCCCTAACCCTAATGCTAATCCAAAATCTAGTCTTAACCCTATACCTAGCTGTAAATCAAAACCGAGACATAACCCTAAACCTAACCCTTAACTTAAACCAAACCATAACCCTACACCTAGCCCGAACTTAAGCTCTAAATCAACCCCTAACCCTAACCCTAAAAATAACTCTCACCCTGACTCTGACCCTAACATTAACTCTAGCTCTAAACATTACCCAAACCTTAAACTTATGCTTTGCTTGCTTCAGCATAGGGCTACACACACAAGGAAGAAACTAGAGAGTGCCCAAGGAGAAATAATTGAGTGTGTGAAGTTTCAAGCAGCTTAAACAAACCCTGTTTGTTTTCCAGCTCAATTTCCAATTACCCATATAGGTCAAAATGAAGTGAAACCTTAAATATACCATAGTGTAACCCTAGTGCTAAGACTAACTCTAACTCTTGCCTAAGCTTCTATCCCTAGATTTATCCTTAGCCCTAGCCCTAACTCTAGATCTAAACATAACTCTAATTCTGAACCTAACTCTAAATTTAACTGTAACCATAATCCTTAACCACCCCCAACACTAGCCCTTACCATGAAGCTAATCCTAAAGCTTGCTGTACCACTATCTTGCCTTTAGCCCTAACCCTAACACTAACAAACTGTTCCTGACAGCAAACCTTGAACCAAGAAGGACCAAACCTGGGGAACATATTAAGGTTAGGTCAAAGATTAATCCTGCCTAGTATCAAAGAAATTTATGCAAAACAAGATTAGGGCTACTTCCTCAGGAAACAAACCAGAGAATCATTACTGAGAACTGATTAAGTGTGTGAAGTTTCAAGGAGCTAGTACAAACCCTGTTTGATTTCCAGCTTCATTTCAATTTACCCCTATAGGGCAAAATGAAGAGAAACATGAAAATTGAAACTGTTCCTGAGAGCAAACCCTTTCACGTAAGACGCCCAAACATTTCGAGTATAGTAAAAATAAGAAAAAAGCAAATCTTTTCAGTATCATAAATATTTGAAAAAAAGATAGAACTAACTGTGACCCTAACACTAGGTTTAACACTAGTCTTAACACTAATTCTAACCCTAACACTAATCTATTTAGAAAACCTTTGATGATATAAGTTTCAAAATTGTGGAGCCTAGTTGGCCAAGTTTACAGATGAATCATGGGCAGTTTCAAAGAAATCTGATAAAATCATTGTGTGGAGGTATTTCAGTATATACGTATTTTCCTGTTTTCTCCTAAAGTGCTCTCAGATAAATCGGTATTGCATGTTTCAGCTTAGGACTAATTTCACAAGGAACAAGGCAAAGAGTGCCCACAGAGAACTGATTGAGTGTGTGAAGTTTCAAGCAGTCAACAACAAACTTGTTTGATTTCCAGCTTCATGTCAATTTACACCTATAGGGCAAAAAGAAGAGAAATAAGAAAATTGAAACAGTTCCTGAAAGCAAACCTTTTATGTAGGAAGCCCAAATATTCGGAGTATATTCAAAATAGGAAAAAGATTAATCCTGCACTGTATCATAGAAATTTGAAAAAAAAAAAACCTCTAACCCTAAAACTAGGTATAATCCTAGCCCTAACACTAACCCTAACACTAACCTTAACCTATTTAGTGTCCCTTGGATCCTAGAAGTCCCACACTTGTGGAGCCTAGTCTAACAGATGAATCCGGCATAGTATCAAAGAAATCTGACCAAATAATTGGGGTAGGTATTTCAGTACATGCATATTTTCCTGTTTTCTCCTAAAGTGCTCTCACATAAAGTTGCTTTGCATGCTTCAGCTTAGGGCTACTACGACAAATAATAAATCAGGGAACGTGCATAGAGAACTGAATGAGTGTGTAAGGTTTGATGTAGCTAGCACCACCCCTGTTTGATTTACAGCTGCATTTTCATTTATGTACATAGGCCAAAATGAAAAGAAAACTTATAGTACAAACTGTTCCAGAGAGTGAACCCTTAATCCAAAAGGCACAAACCTAGGGAATATAGTAAGGATAAGTAAAAAATGAATCCTGCCCAGTAACAAAGAAATTTGAACAAAACTAAATCTAACAGAACACTAGCTATAACCCTAGCCTAAACCTAATACTACACCTACCTAATCTGTTTAGAGAACCGTTGATCATAGTAGTCCCCAAGTAAAGCAGCCTAAGGAGGCAAGCTAACGGATAAATCTTGCACAGTATCAAAGAAATCTGACTAAATATTTGTGGGAGGTATTTCAGTACATATATATTTCCCTGTTTTTTCCTAATGTGCTCTTGGATTATTTTTTCATGCTTCAATTTAAGGTACTTTCAGAAGAAACAAACCAGAGAGTGCCCACAGAGAGCTTATTGAGTGTGTGAAGTTTCAAGCAGCTAGTATTAACCATTTTTTTTTGATATCAAACTCCATTTTCATTCACATCTATAGGTTATAATAAAGTAAAACCTAAAAATTCAAACTGTTGCTGACAGTGAACCAGAAAACCTTAAAGGTCCAAACTTGGGATCCTACTAAAGCTACGAAAAGGATGAATCCTGTGCAATATCATAGTATTCCAAGCAAAATATTGAAGCTTGGCCTTAATGTTCTCACAGATAAAGTTGTTTCATTCTACTTCAGCTTTGGGCTACTGTCACAAGAAACAAATGAGAGAATGCACACTGAGAACTGATTGAGTGTGTGAAGTTTCAAGCAGCTTAAAGAAACCCTGTTTGAGTTCCAGCTCCATTACTCTTCACTGCTATAGGGAAAAATGAAGTGAAACATGAAAATTGAAACTGCTCCTGAGAGCAAGCCCTTTTACATAGGAGGCCCAAACATGGGGAGTATACTAAGAATAGGAAAAAGTTGAATCCTGCCGAGAATCAAAAAAGTTGAAAAAAACTGACTCTAACCCTAACACTAGCCCTAAAACTTGCCCAAACTCTAACCATTACCCTTATCCTAAGCTGTTAAGAGAACCATTGATAATAAAATTTTCAAACTTGGGGAAACTAGGGAAGAAAGCTTACAGATTAATTCTGCAAAGTATCAAAGAAATGTGACAAAATAATTGGTTGAGAAATTTTCATACATGCATATTGCCCTGTTTTCTCCTAAAGTGCTCTAGGATAAGGTAATTTTGCATGCTTCTTCTTATAGCTACATTCACAAAGAAGAAACAAGAGAATGCCCACAGATTACTGATTGAGTATGTGAATGTTCAACCAGCTAGCACTAACCCTCTAATTTTCAGCTCCATTTACATTTACCCATATAGGTCAAAATGAAGTGAGACATTAAAAACAAACTATTCCCAATAGCAAACCATTGAACCAAGAAGGCCCCAAACTGGGGCACATAATAAGGCTAGGTAAAAGCTAAATCTTCCCATTATCAAAGAAATTTGAACAAAACAACTCTAACCTTAACACTGGCTCTAAAGCTAGCTCTAACCCTAATCCTATAACTAACAATCAACAATTTAGAAAACCAATGATACTAGATGTCTCAAACGTGGGAAGCCTACTGGGGCAAGCTAATAGATGAATCCTGATCAACATCTAACAAATCTGACCAAATAATTTTGGAAGGTAGTTCAGTACATGCCTATTTCCCTGTTTTCCCCTAAAGTACTCTCAGATAAAGTTGCTTCACATGATTCAGCTTAGTGCTACATTCACAAATAACAAACCAGAGAGTTCACACAGAGCATTCACTGAGTGTGTAATGTTTCAAGCATATAGCACCAACATTCTTTAATTCCGAGCTCAAATTCCCTTTACCCATATAGGTAAAAAAAAAAGTTAAACCTCAAAATTCAAACTGTTCCTGACAGTGAACCATTGAACCGAGAAGGTCCAAACCTGGGGAACATAGTAAGCCTTGGCAAAGGTGAATCCTTCACAGAATCAAATAAATTTGAACAAAATAAACTCTAACTCTAACACTAGATCCAACCCTAGCCCTAATCGTAGTCCACACCTCTTTAGAGAACATATAATCATAGAAGTCCCGATTTTGGGCACCTAGTGGGGAAGACTAATGGATTAATTATGTGCAGTATCAAAGAAATCTGAGCAAATTATTGGAAGAGGTAGTTCACTACATGCATTTCTCCCTGACTCTCATAAAATGCCCTGGAAAAAGTTGTTTTTTTTTATGCTTCAGATTAGGTCTACTTTCACAAGAACAAAAACAGAGAGTGCACACAGAGTACTGATTGAATGTGTGAAGTTTTTTTGCAGCTAGCACAAACCCCGTTTGATTTCGAGCTCCATTTACACTCAGCCCTATAGGGCAAAATGAAGTGAAATATAAAAATTGAAATGTTCCTGAGAGCAAACCCTTTCATCCAGGAAGCCCAAACATGGGGAGTATAGTAAGTATAGGAAAAAATTGAATCCTGCCCAGTATCAAGAAATTAGAATAAAACGAACTCTAACCCTAACACTAGCTCTAAACCGAGTCCTAATCAAAACCCTAAATCAAACACCAACCTGTTTAGAGAACCTTTGATCACAGAAGTCCCAAAATGGGGAGCCTAGTGGGGCAAGCTAACAGATGAATCCTGCACAGTATCAAAGAAATTTGACAAAATAATTGGGAGAAGAATTTCAGTGCATGAAAATTTCACTATTTTTCTCCCAAAGTGCTCTTGAATCAATTTATTTTGCATGCTTCAATTTAGAAGTATTTTCACAAGGAAGAAACCAGAGAGTGCCCACAGAGAACTGATTGAGTGTGTGAAGTTTTAAGCAGTTAGCACCAACCTTGATTGATTTCCACCTCCATGTTCATTTACCCCCTGTAGGGCAAAATGAAGTGAATCCATAAAATACAAATTTTTCCTAACAGAAAAGAATTGGACCAAGAAGTCTGAAACCTGGGGAACATAGTAAGGCTAGGTAAAACTATATCCTGCCCAGTATCAAAGAAATTTGAACAAGACAAACTCTAACCTGAACGCTAGGTCTAACCCTAGCCCTAACTCTAACCATAAGTCAAACCCTAACCTTTTTATAGAACCTTTGATCATAGAATTCTCATAAATGTGGAGACTAGTGGGACAAGCTAACAGATGAATCCTGTTCAGTATAAACAAATTTAACAAAATGGTTTGAGGAAATAGTTCAGTACATGCATATTTTCCTTTTTTCTCCTAAAGTGCTCTCACATAGAGTTGTGTTTGCATGCTTCATTTTTGGGATATGTTCACAAGGAAAAAAAAAACAGTGCCCACAGAGAACTGATTGAATTTGTGAAGTTTCATGCAGCTAGCAAAAACACTTTTCCATTTCCAGCTCCATTTCTATTTACCAATGTAGATTCAAAATAAAGTGAAACCTTAAAACACAAACTGAGCTTTACAGTAAACCATTGAATCAAGGCCCATATCTGGGTAAAACAGTAAGGCTACATAAAAAGATTAAACCTGCTCATATCAAAGAAATATGAACAAAACTAACTCTAACCCTAACACTAGCTCTAAACCTAGCCCTAAACCTAACCCTAAATCTAACTTAACCTGTTTAGACAATCTTTGTCATAGAAATCCCAAATGTGGGGGCAACTAATAGGGCAAGCTAACAAATGAGTTAATCCCAGTATCCAAAATATCTGACTAAGTAACTGGGGGAGGAATTTCCGTATAGGCATAATACATTCTTTTCTCCTAAAGTGCTGTCAGAAAAGTATTTTTTCATGGTTCAGCTTTGGGAAACATTTACAAGGAAGAAACCAGACAGTGCCCACAGAGAACTGATTGATTGTATGAAGTTTTAAGCAGTTAACATCAACCCTGTTTGATTTCCTGCTCCATTTTCATTTATCCATATAGGTAAACATTGAGTGAAACCTTAAATTACAAACTGGTACTGACAGTTATCTGCTGGATCAAAAAGGCCCAAACCTGGGGAAAAACATAAGGCTAGGTCAAAGATGAATCTTACTCAGTATCAAAGATATTTGAACAAAACAAACTGTAAGATTAACACTATCTCTAACCCTAGTCATACCCCTGACCCTATCCTGTTTAGAGAACCTTCGGTCTTACAAGGACCAAACTTGGGGAGCCTAGTGGGGCAAAGTATCAGATGATTCCATTGCCGAATCAAAGAAGTTTGATCAAATAATTGGTTGAGGTAGTTCAGTACATGCTTATTTCCCTGTTTTATCTTAAAGTGCTTTAGGATAAAGTTTATTTTGTGTGTGTGTGTGTGTTGTGTGTGTGTGTGTGTGTGTGTGTGTGTGTGTGTGTGTGCTTCAGCTTAGGCTACTTTCACAAGGAATAAGTCAGAGAGAGCACACAGAGAACTGATTGAGTTTGTGAAGTTGGAAGCAGCTAACACCAACCCTATTTGATTTTGAGCTCCATTTCCTTTTACTATATAGGTTGAAATGAAGTGAAACCTTAATATACAAACTGTTACTGTCAGCAAACCATTCATCTGAGAAGGTCCAAACCTGGGGAACATAGTAAGGCTAGGTAAAAGATAAATTCTTTCCCATATCAAAGAAATTTGAACAAAACTAACTCTAAAACTAACCTAGGTCTAAACCAAGCCCAAACACTAACCATAAACTTAACCCTAATCTGTTTAGATAACATTTGATTTTAGAAGTCCCAAAGTTGTGAAACCTAGTGGGGCAAGCTAAGAGATGAATCATGCACAGTATCAAAGAAATATGACCAAATAACTGAGGGAGGTATTTCATTACATGCTTATTTTCCTGTTTTCTCCTATAGTGCTCTCAGATAAAATTGTTTTTGCATGCTTCTTCTTTGGCCTGTATTCAACAGAAACAAAGCATAGAGTGCCCACAGAGAACTAATTGAGTGTGTGGTGTATCAAGCGCCAAGTACCAACCTTGTTTGATTTCCAGCTTCATCGTCATTGACACCTATATGCCATAATGAAGTGACACCCTAAAAATTCAAACTGTTTCTGACAGTGAACCATTAAACTTAAAGGCCCAAAATTGGAGATCCTACTAAGGCTAGGTAAAGAATGAATACTGTACAGTATCAAAGTATTTCGACCAAAAAATATTAAAGCTTGCTCCTAAAGCACTCACAGATAAAGCTACTTTTTTATTTCAGCATACGGCTACTACCACAAGAAACAAACCAGAGAATGCACACTAAGAACTGATGGAGTGTGTGAAGTTCTAAGCAAACTTTCAAATTAACTCTCCTTGATTTCAAGCTCTATTTTTATTTACCATGTAGGTCAAAATGAAGTGAAGCCTTAAAATACAAACTGTTCCTGACAGTGAACCATAGAACCAAAAATTTCCAAACCTGAGGAGCATAGTAAGGATAGGGAAAAGATGAATGCAGCCCATTATCAAAGAAATTTGAACAAAAATAACTCTAATACTAGCTCTAAACTAACCCTAACCCTAACCCTAATCATGACCTTAAACCTTACCTGTATAAAGAACAATTGATAATATAATTCCCAAAATTAGGGAGCCTAACGGGGCAAGCTAAATGATGAATACTGTGCAGTAGCAAAGAAATCTGATTAAATATTTGGGAGACTTATATCAGTAGATACATATTTCTCTGTTTTCTCCTTAAGGGCTCTCGGATACAGTTGCTTTTGCATGCTTTAGCTTTGGCCTATCTTGAAAAGAAAGAAACCAGAGAATGCCCACTGAGAACTGATTGTGTGGAATTTCAAGCACCTCCTACCGACCCTGTTTTATTTTTAGCTCAATTTTCATTCACGTCCATAAGCAATAATGAAGGAAAACTTTGAAATAAAAACTGTTCTTGACAGTGAAATATTGAACCAATTAAACCCAAACCTGGCTAAGTAAAACATGAATCCTGACCAGTATCATAAAAATTTAAAAAAACTAGGGCTGTGCAGGTGCTCTTGTTGCAGATGGAATTCTGGGTCACATGTGAGCTCTTGGCTCAGAGGAAAGTATGGGACCCCAGTGTGCTCTTGGCTCAACCAGAAGACAGCACATAACACAGAGGCATTGCTTGTGCATCACCAGACCAAGTTCTGGACATGGCAAAAGGCCACCCCAGCACCACCCACCTCACCAAACACCCTACACGGGAAACAGATGGAATGAATCTTAGAAAACCTTACTCATCATCTATCAGTGGCCCTGGCTACCTGCTCAGTTCTGTGGCTGCTCAGGTACATAGTTTCTAACTCCCCTACCTCCAGCTGTGATAACTCAAAATTTTTCTCACAACCTTTTGGAGGGCATAGCTATCAATGCAGAAAAGCAACTACACAGGCTCCTGGTTTCCAACTCAGAGACTAAGAGTAGGGAGGCTCCCGGTAGAAGCACAAGCCCTCTCACACTGTCTACCTCCACCACCTTGAGCACAGAGATGTAAGCTAGGAATAGACAACTCCACCTACTGCAAGAAAAGGAAATAAAGTTCTGAGAGACTTCTTTTTTCTTTCTTTTTTTTATCTCACTCTTCTCATCCATTCTTCCCTGCACTACCCCATCTGGTTTTCACAACCTCAACATATGTGAAACCAAAAACTTTGCATAAAATTGGACTTTAAGAACTGAATCACCAGAATAGTATAATAAAGAGGAATTGCATAGGCCCCACCTTGCCCCCCTTTATTTTCTCTTAATTTCTTTCTCCCTCTCTTTCTTTCTTTCCTTTTTAGGTTTTTCTCTTTTTTCTTCCTTCCTCTATCTCACTTTCAACCAGCCAACTTTTACTTTTTATATATAGGGTAATTTTATAAATACAGATAAGGAATTTAAATTTGTACATTCTTCCATAAATTACCCCTGTCTATTCATTAGAGTGCTCCTCCAGTTTGCTAAGCTAGATTAATCCCATATTCTCACACCTTTCCTCCTTTACATAACATCCTACTCCTGTCCCTCAGTTCTGTATATACCACCAGAAATGGTATGAATTTGAGGACACTAACAACTATATTCAAAATAAAAATTGGAGCCAAAATCTGTAGAAATAGAGTCTAACTATAAATTTAGTTTATGCTTATGCTTCTGGTTAAGGATAGATTTAGAGTTAAATTTTTATCTGTGGTTAGGGCTAGGGCTAATTATAGGGCAAGGGATAAGACTAGGGTTAGGGCTAATGTTAGAATTATTATAAGAGATAGGGTTACAACTAGTGAAAGGTCTAGTGTGACACTTAGAGTTAGTCTTAGGGCTAAAGTTAGTGTTATAGATAGGGCTAAATTAGGACAAGGGTTAGAGTTAGGTTTAGGCCTAGGATTAGGGTTAGACTTAGTTTTATGTGTCAGGTAAAGGAATGAGTTATAGTTAAGTTGAGGGCTTGGACTATAGTTGTATTAGAGTTAGGGCTAGGGTTAGGGTTAGAGTTATGATTAAGGCTAGGCTGAGGGCTACGATGAGGGCTAGTGTTTGTGTTATGGTTAGGGCTAGTATTAGGGCTAGGGTAATATCAGGTCTACAGTTACAGTTCAGGATATATTTAGTGTTAGGTTTATGGTTTGGTCCAGTGTTAGGGTTAGGTTTGGGTAATGGTCAGGTTTAGAGCTAGGGTTATTATTAGAGTCAGGATGAAGGTTAGGGATGGGTTACATTAGGGTTTAGGTTTAGGGCTCAATTTAGTATTGGGTTTAGTGTTAAGGTAATGACAGGGTTAGATTCAGGGTTTAGATGTGGTTTAGTGTACTGGATAGGGTTAGGATTAGGCCTAGGTCTAGCATAAGGGTTCGGGTTATCATTAGGGTAATGGATAGGTTTAGTCCTAATTTTAGGGCTATGTTTATGTATAGGATTAGGGCTTTTGTTTGGGTTAGGGTTAGGTTTAATTTTAGGGTTAAATCCAGGTTTAGGTCTCAAATTAAAGCTAGGTTTTGGTATAGGTTAGGCCTAAGTTTTAAGGCTATGTGTAATGTACAAACTAGGTTTATGATTAGTGCTAGTTATAGGGTTAGCGTTAGAGGTAGGTCTAGTGTTAAGGATAGGTTTATGGTTTATGATGATGTTTAGAGCCAGATTTTGTGTTCGGGTTAGAGTCAGGGTCTGCATTAGTTTTCAGGTTATGGTTAGGACTAAAATTAGAGGTACATTTAGGACTAGGTGTTTGGTCAGGGTTTGATTTAGGTTAATTATTAGGGTAAGGGCTGTAACTCGGTTTTGTTTTATGGCTAGAGGTAGGGTTAGGGCTATTTTTATGATTAGGATTAGGGTTAAGTCTAGTGATAGTGTGGGGTCTAGCCTTAGGTTTGGGGATATATTAAAAATTATGTTTAGATCTAGGGTTTGTGCTAGCGCTAAGGATCGTGGTAGGTTTAGGGTTAAAGATAGAGCTAAGTTTAGGGAGATGACAAGGGACAGGGATAGAACTTAATGTAGCCATAGGGTAAGAGTTAGACTTAGTCTTAGAGCAAGAGCTAGGTTTAGGTTTAGTGTCAGGGATCGGGTGAAGTTAGGGCTGGGATTATGCCTAGGGTTAGTATTACAGTTAGGCATAGGGTTAGGGCTAGGGTTAGTTTTAGTGTTAGGTTTACAGTTAGGTTTCGTGTAAGGGATGAAATTATAGCTAGTTTTAGGGCTAGGGTTAGGGTTAGAATTAGGGTTAGGTTTATGACTAAGGTGAAGTTATTGGCTAGGATGTGGGCTAAGGTTTGTGTTAGCTTAGGACTAGGATTAGAGCTAGGGCTAATGGCAGGTCTAGGGTCACAGTTAGAGATAGTTTTAGGATTAGGTTTACAGCTACGTCTATTGTAAGGGTTAGGTTTATGGTAAGAGTCAGGTTTAGAGCTATGGGTATTATCAGGGTTAGGGTCAGGTTTAAGATTTTTGTTAGGTTAAGGTTAAGGATTAGGGCTCGAATTAGCATTATTGTGAATGATAGGGTAATGATAGTTTTAGGTTTAGGGTTCAGGTTAAGTGTAGGGGAATGGATAGGCGTAGCGTTAGGTATAGGATTAGGGTTTGGTTTAGGGTTAGCATAACGGTTAGGGTTATCATTATTGTAATGGATAGGTTAGAGCTAGGGTTAGGACTAGGGTTATGCTTAAAATTATTTCTAGGGTTAGGCTTAGGGTTAGAGTTAGGGCTATGGTTAGGGTTAGGGTTAGTTTTAGGGTTAGAGCTAGGTTAGGGTTTGGATTAGAGCTAGGATTTGCAACGGGTTTGGGCTACGGCTAAGATAAGAACTTCTTCTTATTTGTGCTAGTTTTAGGGTTAATGTTGGTCCTAGGTATAGTTTTAGGTTTAGGTTTAGTGTTAAGATAATGTTTAAAGCTAGGGATATTGTTAGTGTCAGCATCAGTATTCAGTCTAGTGTCATGGTTAGGATTAAAGCCAAAATTAGGACTAGGGTTAGGTCTAAGGGAAAGGTTAGTGTTTAGCTTAGGCTAAGGGTTATTGTTAGAGCTACATCTAGGTTTTTATGTAGGTCTAGGGCTTGAGTGATGGCTAGATTTAGGATGAGGTTTAGTTCTTGGGCTAATGTTAGGGTTAGGTTTAGGTATAAGTTCACTGATAGGGCTAGTGTTAGAATTTGTTCTAGTGTTCGGTTCAGGTTTAGACCTAGGATTAGTGTTAGGGTCAGAATAAGAGTCAGAAATAGTGTTAGGGTTTGGGTTATGGTTAGAGCTAGAATGAGTGCTAGGGTTAGGACTAGTAATAGGGTTAGGATTTGGGTTGGGTTAAGGATTAGAGTTAACATTAGGGTTAAGTTTTGGCTTAGGGTAAGTGATAGGGTTAGAGCTAGTGTTAGGGCAAGGGTTAGGGTTAAAGCTAGGTGTAGGGCTCGGGTTAGGGCTAGTTTTTGTGTTTGAATTAGGGCTAAAGTTAGAGCAATGACTAATGTAAGATCTAGGATTATAATTAGGGTTAATCCTAGGGTTATAATTAGGGGTTACACCTCTAGTGTTAGGATTAGGTTTAAAGTTAGGGTAATATTTAGAGCTAGTCCTAGTTTAAGGTTAATAGTGAGTGTCAGTTAGTTTCAAGGTTGCTGTTAGAATTCAAATTAGGGCTATGGTTACTGTAACAGATTGGTTTTAGGTTAGGTTGGTGTTTAGAGCTAGGGTGAGTTATAGGATATGAATCAGAGTGAGGGTTAGTATTAAGGTTAGGCTCAAAATAGAGCTAGGGTTAGGTTTTGGTCTAGTTCTAGGGTTTGTTTTAAGTTAAGGTTTAGTAGTAGGGCTATTGCTAGGGTTAGTTTTACTGCTAGGGTTAGGGTTAGTGTGAGTTTTATGATTAGCATTAGGCTTAGGGCTAATGTTTATGGTAGGCTTAGGCTTAGGGTTAGTGTTAGATTTAAAGTTAGGATTAGATCCAGAGTTAGGACTAGGGATAAAGATTAGGAAAGGGTTATGTTTAGGGTTAGGGCTAGGGTAATGGCTAGGGTTAGGATTACAATAAGGGATTGGGTTAGAACTAGGGATAGGATTAGTGTTAGAGTTAGAGTTAGAGTTAGTCTTTGGGCTAGGGAGAGGGTTAGGGTTAGGCCTAGGTTTACTGTTCAGCTTAGGCCTAGCATAAGAATTAGTGTTAGGGTTCAGTTAAGGTTATGTTTCGGTTTAGGGCTAGGGTGATGGCTACGGTTAGGATTACAATGAGGGATTGGGTTAGAACTAGGGATAGGATTAGTGTTAGAGTTAGAGTTAGAGTTAGTCTTTGGGCTAGGGAGAGGGTTATGGTTAGGGCTAGGTTTACTGTTCAGCTTAGGCCTAGCATAGAATTAGTGTTAGGGTTCAGTTAAGGTTAAGGGTGGTGTTATTACTAGTTTTAGAGGTAGCATAAGGTTTAGAATTAGGGTTAGGGCTATGGTTAGAGTTAGGGTTATATTTGAGGCTAGTTTTATGGTTAGGATGAGGGCTTCGATTTGTTTTGGGTTAGGACTAGGTTTAGTGCTAGTGCTAATATCATTTCTAGGTTTATGGTTTAAGATAGTTTTAGTTTTAGGTTTATGGCTACTTGTAGTGTAAGGGTGAGGTTTAGAGTCAGGGTCAGGTTTAGAGCTAGGGGTGTTCTTAAGGTAAGGGTCTGGGTTAGGGTTTGGGATAGGTTAAGTTTTAACATTAGTGTTTGAATTAGTATTAGGGTTAGTGTTAGGGTAATGATAGGGTGAGTTTTATTTTTAGATTTGGTTGAGGGTAATAGATAGGGTTATGATTAGCTACTGGGTTAGGTTTAAGCTTAGGGTTAGAATTAGAGTTATGTTTAAGGCAATGGATAGGGTTAGAACTAGGGTTATGGTTAGAGTTATGGTTATGATTCGGGCTAGGTTTAGAGTTACGGTTAAAAATTGGGTTATGGCTCGGATTAGGACTAGGTTTTGGAATAAGTTAGTGCTAGGGTTAGGGTTATGGCTAATATAAGTACCAGGTTTATGATTAGGGCTAAATTTAAGGTTAGAGTTATGGCTAGGTCTAGCGTTAGGTTTAGGTTTAGGATCAGGGTGATGTTTAGAGCTAGGGTTAGTGTTATGGTAAGAGTCAGGGTAAGCATTAATTTTTGGGTTCAGATTAAAATTTTAATTAGGGCTAAGGTTAGGTTTAGGGTTAGGGTTAGGGTTTGAATTCGGTTAAGGGTTAGGTTTAGGTATATGGCTCAGTGTTGTTTTAGAGATAGGGCTAAGATTGGGGCTACTTTTAGGATTAATGTTAGGTTTAGGACTATTGTTAGGTTTTGGTTTAGGCTTACATTTAAAGTTAGATTTAGAATAATGTTTTGGGTTAGCGTTAGGATTAGAATTAATGTTAGATTTAATGTTAAACTTAGATCTAGGTTAGGGCTAGGGATAACAATAGGGCTAGGGTTAGGGCTTGGGTTAGATCTAGGATTAGGGTTCTGGAAAGGGATTCGGTTAGAACTAGAAATGGGGCTAGGGTGAGAGTTAGAGTTAGTCTTAGGGCTATGGTTATGGCTAGGTTTAGAAATAGGGCTAAATTAGGGCTACGATTAGGGCTAAGGTTAGTGATAGGGTTAGGATTAAGGCTAGATTTGGGGCTAGGATAAGGGCTGGGATTTTTTTTTTTTTTATTTACGGCTAGAAATAAGTCTAGGGGTAATGTCAAGACTAGGCTTAGGGTTTGGGATTGTTTTAGAATTAGGTTTATGGCTTATTCTAGTGTAAGTGTTAGGTTTTGAGTAAGGGTCAGCTTTAGAACTAGGATATTAATTAGTACAAGAATCAGTTTTAGAGTTTGGTTGAGGTTAGAGTTTAGGGTTAGGGCTCAAATTAGCATTAGGATGTGGGTGAAGGTAATGGTAGGATTTTGTTTAGGGTTCAAGTTTGGTTTAGGGTAATTTATAGGGTTACAGTTAGCGATAGAATTAAGGTTAGGCTAGGGTTCGCATTAGTGTTCGGATTATGGTTAGGATAATGGATAGGATTAGAGCTAAATTTAAGGGTAGGTATATGATTAGGAATAAGCCTTGAGTTAGGGTTAGAGTTAGGGTCAGAACTACGGTTAGGGTTAGGGTTATATTGAACATAAGGGTTAGGTTTTGAGCTAGGGATATGGCTAGGTTGAGGGTTAGGTTTAGCCTTAGATCTAGGGATAATATTACAGTGCAGTTAGGATTAGGATTAGGATGAGGTCTAGGTCATCATTAGGGGTAGAGTTAGGGTTAAGGTAATGGAGAGGTTTAGATATAGCTTTAGGGTTTTGGTTAGAGTTAGATTTAGGTTTAAACATAGGATTAGGGCTATGGTTTTCTTTAGGTTTATGGTAAGAGTTAGGATTTGAGCTAGGGTTTAGTCTATCACGAGTGTGAGGTTTACTGTTACGTCTAGGGTTAGTTTTCCAGTTAGGTTAAGGTTAAGGTTAGGCCTAATGTTTTCAATAGGGTTAGGGTTATGTTTAGTGTAATGGGTAGGTTTAGTGCTAGGTTTAGGGCTAGGGTTAATGTTAGGATTAGGGATTGGTTTGAAGTTAGATTTAGGGATGGGCATAGATTTATGGTTAGGGTAAATGTTAGTCTTTGAGCTAGGGTTAGGATTAAGTCGAGGTTTACGTTAGGGTTAGGGCTCGGGTTGGGGTCAGTTTTATCAGGGTCAGTGTTCAGATTAGAGTTAGAGTTAAGGCTATAGGCAGAATTAGGACAAGGTTTAGGTCTATGGGTACGAATAGTGTTTGGTTTAAATTTAGGGTTATTGTTCGGGCTAAGGCTAGGTTTATGATTAGGTCTAGGGCTACAGTAAGCCTAGATTTGGGATTAGGTTTCAGTCTAGGGCTAGTGTTAGGGTGAGGTCTAGGTTTAGGGTCAGGTTTAGACCTAGGGTTAGTGCTATGGTCAGAATAAGGGTCAGGGTTATCATTAGGGTATGGGATAGGGTTAGAGCTAGAGTGAGGGCTAGGGTTAGGACTATTAATAGGGTTAAGATTTTGGTCAGCCTAAGGATTAGAGATAGGTGTAGGGTTTCCATTAGGGTTAGGGTTTCACTTAGGGTAAGTGATAGCCTTAGAGCTGGGGTTAGGGCTAGATTTAGTGTCAAGGTTAGGGTTAAATCTAGATTTAGTTATCTGATTAGGTCTTGTTTTTGTGTTAAGGATAGGTAAATGTAAGAACTAGGTTACAATTATGTTTAGTTTTAGGGTTAGGGTTAGGGGTATGTGTACTTTTAGGGTGAGGATTAAGATTAGGGTAATATTTAGAGCTAGGGTTATTGTTAGGTTTAGGTCAGGGTAAGGGTTAGTTTTAGGGTTAGTATTAGGACTCAAATAAGTTCTAGGTTTATTGTTAGGGCTTGTTTTAAGGTGAAGGCACTATTTAGAGCTAGGTGACTATTTTTGATATGAGTCAGGGTCAGGGTTAGTTTTAAGGTGAAGGTTATGACTTGAATTTGGGCTAGGGTTACTGTTAGGGTTTAATTTAAGTTTGGGGTGGTGTGTAGAGCTGGAGTGAGTGTTAGGATATGAGTGTGGGCCAGGAAAAGTTTAACGTTAGTGTTAGGACTCGAACTAAGGCTAGGGTTATGTCTAGGTGTAGTCTTAGGTTTGGTTTAAGATAAGGTTTAGGGTTAGAAGTATTGCTTAGTTTTGTTTTAGATGTAGGTTTAGGGTTAAGGCTAGTTATATAATTAGTGTTAGTGTTAGGGCTAGTGTTAGGGTTAGGTTTAGGTTTAGGGTTAGATTTGGAGTTAGCATTAGATCTACTATTAGGGTTAGTTCTAAAGATAGTGCAAGTGTTATGGTACATTAATTGATAATTTTAGAACTAGGTATAGGGATAGGGTGAGAGAGTTGGTCTTAGGGTTAGGGTTAGGGTTAGTTTTAGAAATAGGGCTAAATAAGGGCTAGGATTAGGGCTATGTTTAGTGTTCAGCTTAGGCCTAATGTTAAGGCTAGGTTATGTTTATGTTTATGATAAGGTACTGTGCTTTAGCTAGGTTTAGAGGTAGGTTAGAATTAGGGTTAGGGCAAGGATTAGGGTTAAGGTTATGATTAAGTCTAGGTTTAAGGTTTGGATGAGGGCTAGGGTTTGTTGTAGGGTTAGGTCTAGAATTAGGGCTATGGCTAATGTCAGGTCTAGTGTTACAATTAGGTGTGGACTTAGGTTTAGGTTATTTTTAGGTCTGGTGTAAGTGTTAGGCTTAGGGTTAGAGTGAGGGTTAGATCTAGGTGTATTTTTAGCGTCAGTATAAGGGTTAGGGTTTTTTTTTTAGGTTAACTTTTAGGGATAGGGCTCAAATGACTATTAAGTTCAGGGTTAGGATTTGGGTTATGGATCATGTTAGGTTTAGGTTTCAGGCAGGTTTAGTGTAATGATAAGGTTTAGGGTTAGTGATAGGGTTTAGGTTAGGCCTAGAGTTAGCATTAGGATTAGGGTTATTATAAGATAATATATAGGGTTAGAGCTAGGGTTAGGGCTAGGGTTATTGTTAGGTTTAGGGCTAGAGTTATGTTTAGGGTTTGGGTTTAGGCTAGTAACCCTAGCTTAGGATAAATTTAGGATTATGTTTTAGGTAAAGGTTAGGTTTTGAATTAGGTTAGGTCTAGGTCAAGGATTAGGTTTAGTGTTAGGTCTAGGGTTAGAGTTATGGTTATGGTCAGGGATAGGTTTAGGGTTATGGCTAGGATTTTCAATAGGTTTAGGTTTAGGATTGGGGTAATAATTTGGGTTTGATGTAAGGTTAGCTTTACGGTAAATGTTAGGTTTAGGGTTAAGTTTTGTTTTAGAGCTATGTTTACTGTTGGGTTTTGGGTAAGAGTTAGGTTTTGAGTTTGGGTAAGGACTATGGCATTGGTTATGTTTAGGTTAGGTCTAGGGTTATGTTCATGGTTTTGGTTGGTTTTTCAGTGAGGGTTAGGGCTTGGGTTATCATTAATGTTAGGGTTAGAGTTAGGGTATTGGCTAGGGTTAAGCTAGGGTTAGTGCTCTGGTTAAGGTTATGATTAGAGCTGGGGTTAGGGTTATGGTTAGGTATAGGGATAGGGTTATGTTTAGGCTAAGGTTTAGGCTTTGAAATAGGGTTAGGTCTAAGGTGAGTGTTAGGGTTTGTGGTAGGGCTAGCATTAGAGTTAGGGTTGTGATTAAGGCTAGATTTAGGATGAGGACTAGGGTTTGTTTTAGGTTTAGGGCTAGAATTAGGGCTAGGGATAATATCAGGTCTAGGGTTATGATTTTAGTGTTAAGTTTATGGCTATATGTAGTGTAACGATTAGGTTTAGGCTTGGGGTACATTTTAGAGCTAGGGTTATTATTAAGGTCAGGGTCTGGGTTAGTGATTGGGATAGGTTAAGTTTTAAAGTTAGGGTTCAAATAAGAATTAGCATTAGAGTTTGGGTAATGATAGGGTGAGGTTTAAGGTTTAGGTTTGGTGTAGAGTAATGGATAAAGTTAGGATTAGCGATATGGTTAAATTTATGCTTAGGGTTAGCATTAGGGTTAGAGTTATGCTTATGTCAATGGATAGGTTTGGAGCAAGGTTTAGGGCTAGGGTTCTGGTTATGATTAGAGCTATTGTTCCGGTTAGGTTTAGGGTTAAAACTCGGGTTAGATCTCAAATTAGTTGTAGGCTTTTGGTTAAGATAGTGCTAGGGTTAGGGTTATGACTAATGAAAGTATCAGGTTTACAATTTAGGCTAAATTTAGGGTTAGGGTTAGGGTTAGAGTTAGGTCTGGTGTTAGGTTTAGTTTTAGGGTTAGGGTGATGTTTAAAGCTAGGGCTAGTGTTATGATCAGATTAAGGGTCAGGGTTAGTTTTAGGGTTTGGATTAAAACTAAAATTATGTTAAGGTTAGGGAAAGGGTTAGGGTTGGTTTAGGTTAAAGGTTAGGGTTATGCTTTGTTTTAGGGATAGTGGTAGGATTAGGACTTTTAGGATTAGCATTAAGGTTAGGGCTAGTGTTAGGTTTAGGTTTAGGCTTAGTTTTAAAATTAGATTTAGAGTTAAGGTTAGGGTTATCGTTAGGCTTAGGGATAGAAGTAGATATAAAGTTAAAGTTAGATGTAGTTCAGGGCTAGGGCTTAGGGTAGGGCTAGGGTTATGTCTAGGGTTAGGGCTAGTCTTAGGGTTCTGATAAGAGATTGGGTTAGAACTAGGGATGGGCCTAGGGTGATAGTTAGTGTTAGTCTTATGGCTAGGGTTAGGGCTAGGGTTAGAAATAGGGCTAAATTAAGGCTAAGATTAGGGCTAGGGTTAGGTCTAGGCTTAGGATTAGGGTTACGGTTAAGGCTAGGTTTAGGGCTAGGAAAAGACCTGGGATTCAGGTTAGGATTAGAGCTAGGATTAGGACTGAGGCTAATGTAAGGTCTAGACTTCTGGTTGAAGATAGTTTTAGAATTAGGGTTATGGATATGTCTAGTGGAAGTGTAAGGTTTCAGTAAGGTTCAGCTTTAGAGATAGGGGATTTATTAGGGTCAGGGTCAGTGTTAGAGTTTGGTTGAGGTTAGGGTTTTGGTTTAGAGCTCGAATTAGCATTAGGTTGTGGGTTAGTGTAATGATAGTTTTTTTTTTTTTTTAGGGTTTTGGTTAGGTTTAGGGAAATTGATCGGGTTAGGATTAGCAATAGTTTTAGAGTTAGGCCTGGTTTGCACATTAGGGTAAGGGTTATGATTAGTATAATAAATAGTGTTAGAGCTAAGATTAGGGCTATATTTATGGTTAGGAATAGGTCTTGTGTTAGGATTAAGGCTAGGGATAGAACTAGGGTTAGGGTAAAAGTTATGTTTAGCTTAAAAATTATGTTTTGTGCTAGGGTTATGTCTAGTGTAAGGATTAGGTTTAGGGTTCGTCTAAGTATAAGATTACACTATGGTTAGGGTTAGGGTTAGGATTAGGGCTAGGTCATCATTAGGGTAGCGTTAAGATTAGGGTAATGGGTAGGTTTAGTTGTAGGTTAATGGTTATGGTTAGGGTTAGAATGAGTTTCAGGCTTAGGGTTAGGGCAATGGTTATGTTTAGGTTTATGGTACGGCTTAGGGCTTGAGCTAGGGTTAAGACTATGGCGAGTGTGAAGTTTACTGCTAGGTCTAGGGTTAGTTATCCAGTTAGGTTTAGAGTTAGGGTTAGAAATAGTGGTATCAATAGGGTTAGGGTTAGGTTTAGGGTAATGGATAGGTCTAGAACTAGGTTTAGGGCTAGGTTTAAGTTATGATTTGGGCTAGGATCAGGGTTAGATTTAAGAATAGGTGTAGATTTATGAATAGGGTAAGGGTTAGGCTTTAAGCTAGGGTTAGGACTAAGACGAGGGTTAGGTTAGGTTTAGGGCTAGGGTGAGGTTTAATGTTATATTTAAGGCTAGGTTTAAGCTTAGCATTAGCTCTAGGTTTTGTGTTAGGTTTAGGCCTAGAGTTAGGTCTATGGGTAATGTAAGAGCTAGGGTTATGTTTAGGGCTAGTTGCAGGATTAGGATTATGGCTAGATCTAGTGTTCGGTTCAGATTTTCAGGTAGTGTCAAGTTTAGAGATAGGTTTACTCTAAAGGCAGGGAGAGTTTTCAGCTTAGAGTTAAAGTTATGGTTACAGCCAGAATTTGGACTATGTTTAGGTGTAGGGTTAGGTTTAGTGTTTGGGTTTGGTTAGGGCTTATTATTAGGGGTAGGTTTATGTTTAGGTCTAGGGCTAGAGATAAGGCTAGATTTAGCATTAGGTTTCAGGCTAGGGCTAGTGTTAGGGTTTGGTATAGGGTCAGGTTCAGATTTAGACCTTGGATTAGTGTTAGGGTAAGAGTAAGAGTAAGGGTTAGCATTAGTGTTTGGCATAGGATTAGAGCTATGGTTAGTGCTATGTTTAGGGTTTTAATAAGGTTAGGGTTTTGGTTAGCCTAAGGTTAGGGACAGGTCTAGGTTTACCATTAGAATTAGGGTTTCACTAAGGGTAAGTGATAGCCTTAGACCTAGGGTTAGTGCTAGATTTAGGATTAGCATTAGGGTTAAATCTAAGTTTAGGGCTCGGAGTAGTTCTAATTTTTGTAATAGGGTTAGGGAAATGGCTAATGTAAAAACTAGGGTTACAATTAGGGTTCAGGGTTCATTTAAGGATTAGAGTTAGGATTAGATGAAATGTTAGGTTTAGGTTTGAAGTTAGTGTAATATTTACAGCTAGGGTTATTGTTAGGATATGAGTCATGGTAAGGGTAAGTTTTAGGGTTTGGGTTAGGACTTAAGTAAGAGCTATGTTTACTGTTAGGGTTTGGTTTAAGTTGAGGGCAGTGTTTCGAGCTAGGATGACTGTTAGGGTATGAGTCAGAGTCAGAGTTAGTTTTAAAGTTAGGCTTGACTCAAATTAGGGTTAGGGCTACAGTTAGGGTTTTGTTTAAGTTTAAGGTGGTGTTTATAGCTGGGATGAGTGTTAGAATATTAGCCAGGGTCAGGGAAAGTTTTAAGGTTATGGTTAGGACTCGTATTAGGGATAGGGTTAGGTCTGTTGATTTAAGTTACGGTTTAGAGTTGATATTTGCTCAGTTTTGTTTTAGTCCTAGGTGTAGGGTTAGCACTAGTTACATGATTAGCATTAGTATTAGCGTTAGTGTTAATGTTAGGGTTAGGCTTAGGATTAGAAATAGATTTTTAGTTAGCATTAAATCTAGGGTTAGGGCTAGGTATAAGGAGAGGCAAGGGTTAGGGCTAGTGATAAAGTTATTGTAACAGATAGGTTCAGAAACAGGGATAGAGCTAGGACGAGAGTTAGTGTTTGTCCTAGGAATAGGGTTATGTTTAGTTTTAGTGATAGGGGTAAATTAGGGCTAAAATTAGGGCTAGGGTTAGTGTTCAGCTAGATCTAGTGTTAAGACTAGGGTTATGGTTATGTTTAAAGTAATGGATGGTGTTATATCTGTGTTTAGAGGTAGGGTGAGGATTAGAATTAGGGTTAGAGCTAGGGTTAAGTTCAAAGTTATGGTTCTGATTAAGGGCTAGGATGAAGTCTAGAGTTTGTTGTAGTGTTAGGTCTAGAATTAGAACTAGGGCTAATGTCATGGCTAGTGTTACAGTTAGGTGTAGATTTAGGGTTAGGTTTATGTCGAGTTCTAGTGTAAGTGTTAGGCTTATGGTAAGGGTCAGGTTTAGGTCTATTTTCAGCATCAGGATCAGAGTTAGGTTTTTTTTTAGGTTATAGTTTAGGTATAGGGCTCAAATGAGCATTAGGGTTAGGGTTAGGATAATGAATATGATTAGGATTACGGTTCAGGATAGGTTTAGGGTAATGGAGAGGTTACAGGTTAGCAATCGGATTAGGGTTAGGCCTACAGTTAGCACTAGGATTAGGGTTATCATAAGGATAATGTATAGGGTTAGAGCTAGGGTTTCGGCTAAGGTTATAATTAAGATTATGGCTTCAGTTAGGATTAGGGTTTGGGTTTGGTTTAGGAACCCTAGCATAGAATAGGGTTAGGGTTAGGTGTAGTTTAGAGTTTAGGTTTTGAGCTAAGGTTAGTCTTAGGGAGAGGGTTAAGTTTAGTGTTAGGTATAGGGTTAGGGATATGGTTATGATCAGGTATAGGCTTAGGGTTAGGGTCGTGATTTTAAGGGTTAGTGTTAAGATTAGGTTAATAGATTGGGTTAAATATAAGGTTAGGTATAGGGTTAAGGTTAGGTATAGGGTTAAGTTTATTTTTAGGGCTTGGTTTACTGTTGGATTTGGGGCAAGTGTTAGGGTTTGAGATAGGTTTAGGGCTACAGCAAGATTTAGGTTGAGGGTTAGGTCTAGGGTTAGTTTTATAGTTTCGATCAGGGTTTTGGTTAGGTTTAGGACTAGGGTTATTTGTAAGGTTAAGGTTAGAATTAGGGTAAAGGCTAAGGTTAGAGCTAGGATTAGGGCTAGGGTTAAGATTAGGATTAGGGCTAGGGTTAGGGTTATGGTAGCGTTAGGGATTGGGCTATGTTAAGGCTAAGTGTTAGGCATTCTGCTAGGGTTAGGACTAAGGTGAGAATTAGGGTTAGGGTTAGGATGAGGGTTATGCTTAGTCTATGTTTAGGCCTTGAAATAGGGCTAGGTTTTGTTTTATGTTTAGGCCTAGGGTTAGGGTTAGGGTTTGAGTTAGTGCAAGGTTTAGAGTTACTTTTGAGCTAATTTCTTTGATATTGAGCAGGTTTTTTCTTTTCCCAAGCCTAATTATGCTTGCCAAGTTTGGTCCTTCGAGGTGCAACTGTTTGCTGTCATGAACAGTTTGTATTTTTAGGTATCACTGCATTTTGACCTATGTGTGTGAAAGAAAATCCAGCTGGAAATCAAACAGGGTTTATGTTACCTGTTGACACTACACACACTCAATCAGTTCTCTGTGAGCATCATCTGGCTTTTTTCTTGTTTAAGAAGCCCAAAGCTGAAGCACACAAAAAACAACTTTATCCAAGAACACTCTACTAGATAACAGGAAAATACCTAGTTACTTAAATACCTAACCAAATTATTTGGTCAGATTCTTTGATAAGGTGCATGTATTCATCTCTATGATGGGTCACAAGTATTCCCACATTTGGGACTCCAAGGATCAATGGTTCTCTAAACAAGATAGGGTTACTATCAGTGTTTGTGTTCATTTTATGGCTAAAGTTACAAGCTTGTGTTATGGTTACAGTTAGTTTTTGTCTGGTTTTTTAATACAGGACAGGATTCATCATTTACCTAGCCCAACTATGCTCGCCAACTTCGAGCCTTCTAGGTGAAAGTGTTCACTTTCAGGAAAAGATTGTATTTTCAGGTTTTTCTGCATTTTGACCTATACAGGTTAATGGAAGTAAATCTGGATATTGAACAGGGTTTTTGCTTGATGCTTGAAACTATACTTATTCAATCAGGGTTCAGTATTCATTGTCTTGTTTCTTGTTGAAGTAGCCCTAAGCTGAAGCATGCAAAAACAACTTAATCCGAGAGCATTCTATGAAAAAAAAAAAAACCAGGAAATACACACTTACTTATTTACCTAACCAAATTATTTAGTCAGATGTCTTTGATACTGCACAGGATTAATCTGTTTGCTGGTCCCACTTTGCTGGACACTTTTGGGACTCCTAGGTTCAATGGATCTCTAAGCAATTTAGCTATAGTGTTAGGTCTAGGGTTAGGGTTAGTGCTTTGATAAGAGCTAGTGTTAGGGTGAGAGTTAGTTTGGGACTAATTTCTTTGATTCTGGGCAGATTTTATATTTTCTGTAGCCTAACTATGCTCACCAAGTTTTGGCCTTCTAGGTACAATTGTTCATTGCCAAAAACAGTTTGAATTTTACATATGCATTATTACATACATTTTTGAATAGAAATCCACCTAGAAATAAAACAGAGTTTCTGCTAGAACCTTGAAACTTCACACACTCAGTCAGTTCTTTGTGCACATTGTTTTTTTTTTCTTTTTTTTTCTTGTTGATGGTGTCCAAAGCTGAGTCTCACTCACACACACACACACACACACACACACACACACACACACACACATACACACACACACACACACACACACACACACACAAAATGTTATCCAAAAGCATTCTATAATAAAACATGGAAATATCCAGTTACTGAAATTCCTCCCCCAATTGTTTGGTCAGATTTTTTTTTTGATAAGGCATAGGAATTCATCTGTTTCATAGCCCACTATCTCCCAAAGTATGGAACTCCATGGTTCAATGGTTGTCTAAACAGAATAAGGTGAGTGTCAGGGTTTGTGTTAGTTTTAGGTCTAGGGTTACAAGCTTGTGTTATGGTTAGAGTTAGTTTCTATCTAGTTTATTTGATACTGGAAAAGATTTATATTTTACCTATCTTAAGTATGCTCGCCATGTTTGGGCCATCTAGATGCAAGAGTTTTCTGTCAGGAAAATTTTGCATTTTAAGGTTTTAATTCATTTTCATCTATATGGATAAATGGAAATTAAGCTGGAAATAAGACAGGGTTTGCGTTTGCTGCTTGAAACTGCAGACACTCAGTCAGGTATCAGAGTGCTTTGTCTTGTTTCTTTCTTGTTGAAGTAGCCCTAAGCTGAAGCATGTCAAAACAATTCACTCTTAGAGAACTCTATGAAAAAAAAAGAAAAATACCCATTTATAAAAATACATAAACAAATTATTTAGTCAGATGTCTTTGATACTGCACAGTATTCATCTGTTTGATGTCCAAACTCTGCTCCACACTTTTCGAACTCCTAGGATCAATGGTTCTCTAAACAAATTAAGGATAGGGTTAAAGTTAGGGTTAGGGTCACAGCAAGGGTTAGAGCTAGTTTTAGGGTTAAAGTTAGTTTGGGGCTAATTTTCTTTTTTGATACTGGGCAGGATTAAACTTTTTTCTAGCCTAACTATGCTGGCCATATTTGTGCTTTTTGGGGGCAACTGTTCAATGTCAGGAACAGTTTGTATTTTCAGGTATCACTGCATTTTTACCTATATGGGTGAATGGAAATCTAGGTGGAAATCAAATAGGATTTTTGCTAGACGCTTTGAACTTTTCACACTCAATCAGTTCTCTATGAGCATTGTCTGGTTAATTTCTTATAGAAGAAGCCCAAAGCTGAAGCACACAAAAACAAGTTGACCCAATAGCAGTCTATAAGAAAACAGTGAAATACCAAGTTACTGAAATTCCTCACTCAATTGTTTGGTGAGATTTGTTTGATAAAGCACAGGAAATAATCTGTTTGGTAGCCCACTAGGCTCCCCACATTTGGGACTCAAAGTATCAATGGTTCTCTAAACACATTAGGGTAATTGTTAGAGTTTGTTTTAGTTTTAGGACTATGGTGACAGCTTCTGTTAATCTTAGAGTTAGTTATTATCTAGTTTCATTGATACTGGCCTGGATTCATCTATTACCTAGCTTTACTATGCTCACCACATTTGGACATTCTATTTGCAAGTGTTCACTGTCAGGAACAGGTTGTATTTTCAGGTTTTTCTGCATTTGGAATTATATGCCAAAATGGAAATGTAGCCTGAAATTAAAGAGGGTTTTGCTAGCTGCTTGAAACTTCACACATTCAGTCACTTCTGCTTGACCATTGTCTGGTTTATTTCTTGTAGAAGAAGCCCAAAGCCGAAGCACACAAAAACAAGTTAATCCAAGAGCACTTTATAAGGAAACAGGGAAATGCCCAGTTACTGAAATTCCTACCCTAATTGTTTGGTCAGATTTCTTTGAAAAGGCATAGCAATTTACCTGTTTGCAAGCCAACTAGGTTCCCCTATCTGGGACTGCAAAGATAACGGTTCTCTAAAGAGGTTAGGGTTAGTATCAGGGTTTGTGTTAGTTTTAAATTAGAGTGACAAGGTTGTGTTATGGTTACAATTAGTTTTTGTGTAGTTTCTTTGATACTGCAAGGATTCATCTTTTTCCTATCCTAGCTTTGTTCGGCAAGTTTGGACCAACTAAGTGCAAGTATTCGCTGTCAGGAACAGTTTGTATTTTCAGGTTTCACTGCATTTTGACCCACATGAGTGAATATAATTTGATCTGTGTAACAAATAGTGTTTGTGCTTGATGTGTGAAATTACACACATTCAATCAGGTCTTAAAACCTAACCAAAAATATCTTTAACCATAATGCTAGACCTGAAAATAGCCCTATCCCTAATCCTAGCCCTAAACCTAGCTTTATTTCCAACCCAAATCATAACCCAAGACCTAAGCCTAATTCTAACCCTCACCCTATCCTAAACCTACCAAAAACCCCATTCCTCATGCTAAACCTAAAAATACCCCCAAAACCTAACCAAAACAATAAACCAAACCCTTACCCTAGACCTAAATGTAGGCCAAAATAAGCCTAGTAATAATCCTAGCCCTAGTTTCATCCTATCCTAACCCTAACCCTAGTGCTATGACTAACACTAACTCTTTTCCTAGTTCTACCCCTAGTTTTACCTTGCCCTACCCCTAACCCTAGATCAAAATCTAACTCTAAATCTAAACCTATCTCTATATTTAACCATAACCCTAATCCTAAACCAAACCCTAACACTAGCACTAACTATAATGCTAATTGTGAAACTTGTTGTACCCATAGTCCTAGCCATAAAACAAAACCAAGCCATCACCTTAACCCTAACCCTTAACCTAAATCAAACCACGAAGCTACACCTAGCCCTAATAGACCCAACCCTAACTGTAAAATTATCCCTGACAATGATGCTGATGCTAACACTAACCCTAGTTCTAAATATCCCTGTAACATTAAAAAAAAAACCTAATACTAGAAATAGCCTTAACACTAACCATAAAACTAGCCCTAATCATAACCCTAATTTGTACAATAGTTGTTATGTTAACCCTAGCCTTAACTCTATCACAAATCTTACCCCTAATCTGAGCCCTAACCATAGCATTAACCCTGATATTAACACTAGCACTAGCTCTAACTTTAACCCTAACCCTAGCCCTAACATTAGCTCTAACCATTTTCTTTACCCTATGCCAAACCCTAACCCCAATGCTAATCCTAGTCCTAACCATAATTCTTAGCCTAAGATAAAATCTAACATATTACTAGACCTTAACTTAGCCTTCATTCTATCTCTACCCCTAACTCTGATCCTTATTCTGACCCTAACTCTAACCCTAGGTCTAAACCTGACACTAAAACCAAACCAGACCTTAATACTAACCCTTACCAGTAATTCTATAACATACCTAACATTAACACTAGCCCTAGACCAAAAGCCAAACCTAAATATACCTATAACTCTAGCCCTAGACCTAAACTAACACGTAGCCATAGCCCTATCAATAAACTTTAACCTAAACCAAACACTAAACCTACCCCTAGACCTCATTCTACTCTCATATCTGGCTCTAACCCTAACACTAACATGAACACAGACCCTGATCTTAACAAAAAAACCTAGCTCTAAAACTGAACCTAAACCAAAACCTAGACCTAAATTAGACCTAGCCATTACCCTAACCTTAAAATTAGCTCTAAACATAACCCTTGTTTTACATTACCCATTGCCATAACCCTAGCCCTAAACATAACACAAAACCTAACCATAATCCTAGGTCTAAAGTTAGCAGTAAGCATAATCCTAAACTTAACCTTAGCCCTAGCTTTAACCCTAACCCTAACCATCCCATTAGAACTAACCCAACCTCAAAGCCTAATACTAACACTAATCATAAACGTAATCCTATCCTGAACCCTCACCCTAACCCTAGCAGTAATCCTAACCTTAATCCTAGCCCAAATGTTAGCTCTAACTCTATCCATTACCCTAAACCTTAACCTAACCCTAATTATATCCTTATCCCTAACACTAAACCTAACCCTAACAGTAAGACTAATCTTAGAACTAACCATACACCTAACCCTTGCCATAGACCTTACCCTAGCTAAAACATTAAGCCTTACATTAAACCTAATCCTAACACTAGCTCTAACAATACCTTAACCCTAACACTAACCATAAATGTGACATTATCCATTACCCTATCCATAACCCTAATGAAAACCGTAGCCATAAACCTAACCCTAAACTAAACCCTAACTGTAAACATAACCCTAGACCTAAACTTAAACATAAACCTCACCCTAGTCCAAAGACTAGCTAAAAAACTAACCCTTACCCTAACATAACCATAACCCTAGTACTAACCCTAAGACTTTTCCTAAACCATAACCTAGCCCTAACCTTATCCCTAACCCTAACCCTAGAATTAATCCAAACCAAACTAGCCCAAACCCTAGCTCTAAACGTATCTGTTACACTAAACATAAACCTAAATCTAATGCTCACCATAACCCTATCACTAAACCTAACCAGTCCATTACCCTATAACTTAACTGAAACCTAAACATAACCCCATACATTACCCTAACCATAAACCTAAACCTAACACTAATTGAAGCCCTAATCCTAAACTAAAACCTAAACGAATCACTAACACTGACAATAACACAAATAATACCACTAGCTTTAAACCTGACCCTTACCTTAAACATAACCCTTGCACTAGACCTAGCCATAACCTAACCCTAAAATTATCCTTAACCATAACCCTAGAACTGACATTAGCCCTAGCCCTAATCCTAGCCCTAACTCTAAAAAAACCCTAGCCCTCATCCTAGCAATAAACCTAGCCTTAATCCTAACTTGAACCCTAAACCTAGCTCTAATCCTAATTTTAATCTTCGCCCTAGAGCTAAACCTAGCTATAAACCCACCTATTCCCCTCAACTTAACCCTAACTTCAATGCTGACCCTCAACATAGCCCAACCCCTATGCCTTACCCTAACTCTTACCCTTGCCCTAATTCTAGCCCTAATTCATTCCTAACCCTAACACTAATCCTAACCCTAGTCCTAAAACAAACTCTAACTCTTGTTCTAGCCATATTCCAAATTCTAACCCTATCCCTTTCCATAAATCTTACACTAGTGGTATCCCTAGCCCTAGCCCTAAACGTTGATCTAATCCTAACTATAAATCTAACTCTAAACCTAAGCCTAAACCTCACTCTAACACTACCCCTAACCCTACTGCTAATCCAAAGCCTAGCCCTAACCTTAGCACTAGCCATAAAGAAAAACCGAGCCATAGGCCTAATCCTAACCCTTAACTTAAATTAAACCCTAACCCTACACCTAGCCTTATCTTCAGCTCTAATTTGAGTCCTAACCCTAACCCTAAAACTAATGCTGACACTGACTCTGACCCTATCATCAACTCTAGCTCTAAACATCACCCTAACCCTAATCCTATGCTTTGCTGCTTCAGCATAGGGCTACATTCACAAAGAACAAACCAGAGAGTTCCCAAAGAGAACTGATTTAGTGGGTGAAGTTTCAAGCAGCTAACACCAACCTGTTTGTTATCCAGCCCATATATATATATATATATATATATATATATATATATATATATATATATATATATGTCAAAATGAAGTGAAACCTTAAACATACAGTAGCCCTAACCCTAGTGCTAAGACTAACTCTTGGCCTATCCCTATCCCTAGTTATATCCTTAGCCCTAGCCCTAACCCAAGATCTAAATCTCAATCTAAATCTAAACCTAACTCTAAATTTAACTGTAATTATAATCCTACACCAAACTCTGAAACTAGCCCTAACCATAAAGCTAATCCTAAATCTTGCCATACCCCTCACTTGCCATTAGCTCTAACCCTAACACTCACAAACTGTTTCTCTCAGAGAACCTTGACCAGAAAGGATGAAACCTGGAGAAAATATTAAGGTTAGGTAAAAAAATAACCCTACCAGGCATTAAAGAAATTTGAACCAAATTTTTTTAGGGCTACTTCCACAGGAAACAAACCAGAGAATCCTCACTGAGAACTGATTTAGTGTGTGAAGTTTCAAGGAGATAGCACAAACCCTATTTGATTTCCAGCTTCATTTCCATTCACACATTTATGGCAAAAAGAATAGAGATAAAAAATTGAAAGTGTTCCTGAGAGCAAACCTTTTATGTAGGAGGCCCAAACATTTTGAGTATAGTAGAAATAGGAAGAAGATAAATCATTCCCAGTATCAACGAAATTTGAACAAAAGAAACTCTAAACCTAACAGTAGCTCTAAAGCTAGCCTTAACCCTAATCCTAAAAGTAACCCTAAAATGTTAGAAAATCATTGGTCCTAGATGTCCCAAATGGGGGGACCCTACTGGGGCAATCAAATAGATAAATACTGTGAAGTATCAGATAATTGTGGGAGGTAGTTTAGCACATGCCTATTTCCCTGTTTTCCGTTAAAGTATTCTCAGATAAAGTTGCTTCAAATGCTTCAGCTTAGGGCTATATTCAAAAATAACAAACCAGAGAGTGAACACAGAGAACTGATTGAGTGTGTGATGTTTGAAGCAGAGAGCACTGACCTTCTTTGATTGCAAGCTCCATTTCCCTTACCCATATAGGTCAAAATGAATTTGAAACCTCAAAATTCAAACTATTTCTGACTGCGAACAATTGAACTTAGAAGGTGCAAACTTTGGGAACATAGTAAGCCTTGGTAAAGGTTAATCTTTCCCAGAATCAAATAAATTTGAACAAAATAAACTCTAACTCTACACTACATCTAACCCTAGCCGTAAACATAGTCAAACCCTTTTTAGAGAACCTATGATCATAGAAGTCCCAATTTGTTTCACCTAGTAGGGTAGGATAGTGGATTAATCTTTTGCAGTATCAAAGGAATCTGAGCAAATAATTGGGGGAGGTAGTTCACTACATGCATGTTTCCCTGTTTCTCATGAAGTGCTTTTGGATAAAGTTTTTTTTTATGCTTCAGTTTAGGTCTACTTTCACTAGGAAAAAAAAAACAGAGAGTGCACACAGAGTACTGATTGAGTGTGTGAAGTTTCCAGCAGCTTTCACAAACCATGTTTTATTTCCAGCTATATTTCCATTCACCCGTATATGGCAAAATGAAGTGAAACATGAAAATTGAAAATGTTCCTGAGAGTGAACTCTTTTATCTAGGAGGCCCAAATATTAGGAGTATGGTAAGTATAGATAAAACATGAATCTTGCCCAGTATCAAAGAAATTTGAACAAAACAAACTCTAACCCTGACACTAGCTCTAAACCTAGCCTAAACCTAACCCTAAATCAAACACTAATCTTTTTAGCAAACATTTTATCAAAGATGTCCCAAACTGTGGAGCCTAGTGGGAAAAGCTAACAGAAGAATCCTGCACAGTTGGAAAGAAATCTGACCAAAAAACCAGGGAAAGGACTTCACTGCATGCATATTTCACTGTTTTCTCCTAAGGTGCTCTCCTAAAATTTGTTTTGCATGCCTCAGTTTAGAACTACTTTTACAAGGAAGACACCAGAGAGTGCCCACAGAGAACTGATTGAATTTGTGAAGTTTCAAGCAGTTAGCACCAACTTTGATTGATTTTCACCTCCATGCCCATTTACCCATGTAGGTCAAAATGAAGTTAATCCATAAAATGCAAATTCTTCCTGACAGCAAAGCATTGAAATGAGAAGGTTAAAATCCGGGGAACATAGTAAGGCTAGGTAAAAATATATACTTCCCAGTATCAAAAAAATTTGAACAAGAAAAACTAACCATAACACTAGCTCTAACCCTACCCCTATCTATAATCATAAGCCTAACCCTAACATTTTTAGATATCCTCAAGTTATAGAAGTCTGATAGTTGTGAAGCCTAGTTGGATAAGCTAGGAAATAAATTATGAACAGTATCAAAGAAATCTGACCAAATATTTGATGGAAGTAGTTCATTACATGCTTATATCCCTGTTGTCTCTTAAAGTGCTCACGGAAAAAGTTGTTTTTGCATGGTTCTCTTTTGGCCTATATTCAATAGAAATAAAGCAGAGAGTGCCCACAGAGAAATAATTGAGTGTGTGACATATCAAGCAGCTAGTACCAACCCTGTTTGATTTCCAGCTTCATTGTCATTCACACATATATCTCATAAGGAAGTGACACCTAAAAATTCAAACTGTTTCTGACAGTGAACCGTTAAATTTAAAGGCCCCAAATCCTACTAAGGCCAGGTAAAGGATGAATACTGTATAGTATGAAAGTAATTTGTCCAAAAATATTGAAGCTTACTCCTAAAGCACTCACAGATGAAGCTGTTTCTTTCTATTTCAGCATAGGGCTACTTCCACAAGAAACAAACCAAAGAATGCAAACTGAGAACTGATGTAGTGTGTGATGTTCCAAGAAACTTTTAAATCAATAATGTTTAATGTCAAGCTCTATTTCCATTCATTCATGTAGGTTAAAATGAAGTGAATCCTTAAAATACAAACTGTTCTTTACAGTGAACAATTGAATCAAGGCCCAAAGAAAAATAGTCAGGCTACATAAAAGATTAATCTTTCCCATATCAAAAAAATTTGAACAAATATAACTGTAATCCTAACACTAGCTCTATACCTAGCCCTAACCCTAACCCTAAATCTAACCTAACCTGTTTACACAACTTTTGTCATAGAAGTCCCAAATGTGGAGACTAGTAGGACAAGCTTACAGATGAATCCTGCCCAGTATCCAATATATTTGACTATGTAATTGGGGGAGGAATTTCTGTACATTCACATTGCCCTGTTTTCTCCTAAAGTGCTGTTTCATATAGTTTTTTGCATGTTTCAGCTTTGGGAAACTTTCAATAGAAAGAAACCAGAGAGTGTCCACTGTGAATTGATTGAGTGTATGAAGTTTTAAGCAGCTACAAACCTGTTTGATTTCAACCTGTTTGAAATCAACGCTGTTTGATTTCCAGCTTTATTTCCATTTAGCCATATAGATCAACATAGGGTGTAACCTTAAAATACAAACTGTTCCTGACAGTGATCTGCTGATCTAAGAACAACCAAACCTGGGAAACAAAAAAAAAAAGGCTAGGTCAAAGATTAAGCCTGCCCAGTATCAAAGATAAATATCTAAAAACTAACTCTAACATTAATACTTTCTCTAACCATAGTCCTAACCCTACCCCTATCCAGTTTAGAGAGCCTTTGATCAAATAAGGCCCAAATTTGGGGAGCCTATTGGGGAAAATTAACAGATGATTCCAGTGAAGGATCAAAGAAGTTTGATCAAATAATTGGTTGAGGTAGTTCAGGGCATGCATACTTCCATGTTTTATCCTAAAGTGCTTTTGGATAAAGTTGTTTTTTTATGCTTCAGCTTAGGCTACTTTCACAAGGAAGAAATCAGAGAAAGCACACAGAGAACTGATTGAGTGTGTGAAGTTTTAAGCAGCTAACACCAACCCTATTTAATTTTGAGCTCCATTTCCCTTTACGACATAGGTCAAAATGTAGTGAAACCTACCTTAAAATACAAACTGTTACTGTTAGAGGACCATTGAACTGAGAAGGCCCAAACCTGGGGAATATAGTAAGGCTAGGTAAAAGATGAATACTGCCCAGTATCAAAGAAATTTGAACAAAACTTACTCTAAACATAACATTTTTCTAAACCTAGGCCTAAACCTAAACATAACATTAATCCTAACTTGTTTAGATAACCTTTGATCATAGAAGTCCCAAAGTTGTTAAACCTAGTGGTGCAAGCTGTAAAATCATGCACATTATCAAAGAAATCTGACCAAATAATTGAGGGAGGTAGTTCATTGCATGATTATTTCCATTTTCTCCTAAAGTGCACTCATATAAAGTTGTTTTTCATGCTCCTTCTTTGGCCTATATTTAACAGAAAGAAAGCATAGAGTGCCCAAAGTGAACTAATTCAGTGTGTGACGTATCAAGCACTGAGTACGAACCTTGGTTGATTTCCAACTTCATTGTCATGCACACCTATAGCCATTATGAAGTGACACCTAAAAATTCAAACTGTTTCTGACAGTGAACCATTAAACTTAATGGTCCAAAATTGGGGATCATAGTAAGGCCAGGTAAAGGATGCATTCTGTACAGTATCAAAGAAATTTGACAACAAAATATTGAAGCTTGCACTCACAGATAAAGCACTCACAGATAAAGCACTCACAGATAAAGCTACTTCTTTCTATTTCAGATTAAGGCTACTTTCACAAGAAAAAAAAAACAGGGAATGCACACTAAGAACTGATTGAGTTTGTAAAGTTTCAAGCAAATTTTCAAATCAACTCTGTTTGGTTTCATGTTTTATTCTCATTTACCCATGTATGACAAAATGAAAAGAAACCTTAAAATATAAACTTTTTCTGACAGCGAACCACAGAACCCAGAGAGTCTAACCCTTAGGAGCATAGTAAGTAAGGCTAGGGAAAAGATGAATCCAGACCAGTATCAAAGAAATTTAAATGAAAATAATTCTAACTCTAACACTAGCTGAAAACCTAACCCTAAACCTAATCATGACCCTAACCCTTACCTGTATATAGAACAGTTGATTCTAGAATTCCCAAACTTGGGGAGTCTAAGGGGGCAAGCTAAAAGATGAATACTGTACAGTAGCAACAAAATCTGATTAAATTATTGTGAGAGTTATTTCAGTACATATGTATTCTTCTGTTTTCTCCTTAAGGGCTCTTGGATACAGTTGCTTTTGCATGCTTCAGCTTTGGCCTACCTTGAAAAGAAAGAAGCCAGAGAATGCCCACCGAGAACTGATTGTGTGAAGTTTCAAGCATCTCCTACCAACCCTGTTTGATTTCCAGTTCAATTTTCATTCACATCAATAAGCCATAATGAAGGGAAAGCTCAAAATACAAATTGTTCCTGACAGTGAACAATTGAACCAAGAAGACCCAAACCTGGCAAGTAAGACATGAATCCTGCCCAGTATCATAGAAATTTGAAGAAAACTAGGGCTGTGCTGGTGCTCTTGGCATAGATGGAAAGCTTGGCCACGTTTTTGCTCTCACATCAGAAGGAAGTCTGGGCTGCTCATGAGCCCTTGGCTCAGAGAGAAGTCTCAGCCTCGTGGGCACTCTCAGCTCAGACAGAAGGCAGCACAGAACACAGAGGCATTGTTTGTGGGTCACCATACCAAGCTCTGGACATGGCACAATTATACCCCAGAACCACATACCTTACCAAACACCCTACACAGGTAACAGATGAAATCCATCTTGGAAAATCTTACTCATCATCTAACGGTGAACGTGTTTACCAGCTCAGTTCTGGGGCTGCTCAGGTACCAGGTTTTCAACTCCCCTACCTCCAGCTGTGAAAACTCAAGATTTTTCTCAAGGCTTCCTGGCGGCATAGCTATCAAAGCAGAACAGCAACTGTATAGGCACCTAGATTTCAACTCAAAATATAAGAATAGGAAGGCTCCAGGTAGAAGTTAAAGCTCTCTCACACTGGCTGCCTCCACCACCCTGAGCACAGAGACTCAAGCTAGGAATTGACAGCTTCAACTACTGCAGAAAAAGGAAACAAATTACTGAGAGAGTTTTTCTTTCTTACTTTTCTTGCTCTTCTCATCCATTCTTCTCTACACTTCCCCCTCTGGTCCTCAAAACCTCAACATATGTGAAACCAAGAACTTTGCATGAAATTGGACTTTAAGAACTGAATCACCAGAATAGTGTAATATAGAGAAATTGCAAAGGCCCCACCTGAACACCCTCTATTTTCTCTTAATTTCTTTCTCCCTCATTTTCTTTCTTTCCTTGTTATTATTTGCTTCTTCTTTTTTCCTCCCTTTATCCCATTTTAAACCTCCTAACTTTTACTATTAATACATAGGGTAATTTTATGAATACAGATAAGGGATTTGAATTCATACATTCTTTCATAAATTACCCATGTCTATTCATTAGAGTTCTCTTCCAATTTGCTAAGTTATATTAATCCCATACCCTCAAATCTTTCCTCCTTAACATAGTGTCATACCCATGACCCTCAATCTCTATATACCACCAGAAATGTTATGCCTTTTATGAAACTAATGAGTATATTTTAAATTATAATACAAGCCAACATCAATAGACAGAGTCTAAATATAAATGTGTTAATAATGATTAGGCTTCAGCTTCAGATTAGGGTTAGATATGAGTTAAGTTTTGATCTATGATTAGGGCTAGGGATAAGGAAATAGCAAGGGTTAAGACTAGGGTTAGGACTAGTGTTAGGATTACGGTAAGGGAGAGGGTTAAAACTAGTGAAAGGGCTAGTGTTATAGTTAGAATTAGTCTTAGGTCCAGAGTTAGTGTTAAAGATAAAGCTAAATTAGGGCTAGGGTTAGTGTTAGGTTTAGGCCTATGGTTAGGGTTAGAGTCTAGGGTAAAGTATTGAGCTATAGTTTCATTGACCGCTAGGGAGGGGGCTAGGGTTAGGGTTAGGTTTATGATTTAGGCTAGCCTGAGGGCTAGGCTGAGGTCTAGTGTTTGTGTTAGGTTTAGCGCTAGTATTAGGGCTAGAGCTAATTTAAGGTCTAGGGTTACAGTTAGGGATAGATTTAGTGTTAGGTTTATGGCTTGTTCCAGAGCAAGGGTTAGGTTTAGAGTAAGGGTCAGGTTTAGAGCTAGGGTTATTATTAGAGTCAGGTTGAATTTTAGGGTTTGTGTGAGGTTCGGGTTTAGCTTTAGGACTCAAATTAGAATTAGGTTAAAAGGTAGGGTAATGACTGGGTTAGGATTAGGGTTTAGATGTGGTTTGGTGTAATAGATAGGGTTAAGATTAGTCCTAGGTTTAGCATAAGTGTTAAGGTTATAATTAGGGTAATGGATAGGGTTTGAACTAAGGTTAGGGCTAAGTTTAGGGATAGGATTAAGGCATTTGTTTTAAATTTAGGTTTAAGTATAGGGTTAAATCTAGGTTTTGGACTCAGATTAAGGCTAGGTTTTTGGTTAGGTGAGTGCTAGGGTTAAGGCTACGTGTAATGTACAAACTAGAGTTATAATTTACGCTAGTAATAGGGTTAGGGTTAGGGCTAGGTCTGCTGTTAGTGTTAGGTTTATGGTTACTATGATGTTTAGAGCTAGGGTTAATCTTAGGGTTAGAGTCAGGGTCCAGATAAGTTTTCAGGTGACGGTTAGGACTAGAATTAGAAATAGTGTTAGGACTAGCTTTATGGTTAAGATTTGGTTTATGTTAAGGATTAGGATGAGGGCTATGACTTGGTTTTGTTTTAGGACTAGGGGTAGAATTTAGGCTAGTTTTAGGATTAAGGTTAGGGTTTTTGCTAGTGTTAGTGTGAGGTTTAGGCTTATGTTTAGGGTTAGATTTAGAATTAGGTTTAGATCTAGGGTCTGAGCTAGGGTTAAGGATAAAGCTAGAGTTAGGGGTAACGATAGGGCTAGGTTTAAAGTGGTGATAAGGGATAGAGTTAGAAATCAGTGCAGGGCTAGGGCAAAAGTTAGAGTTAGTCTTAGAGCAAGGGTTAGGGTTAGGGTGAAAGTTAGGGATAGGGCTAAACTAGGGCTGGTGTTTTGGCTAGGTTTAGTGTTAGTTTTAGTCCTAGTGTTAGGGCTTTGGTTAGTGTTAGTGTTATGGTTAGGGTTAGGTTTAGGGTACGGGATGGGATTATAGCTAGTTTAGGGCTACGGTGAGGGTTAAAATTAGGGTTAGGGTTATGGTTAGGTTTATGGTTAAGGCAAGATTGGTTCAAGGCTAGGATGTGGGCTATGGTTTGTGTTAGGACCTAGTGTCAGACCTAGGGTTACAGTTAGGGATAATTCTAGGGTTAGGTTTATAGATGCGTCTATTGTAAAGGTTATGTTTATGGTTGGGGTCAGGTTTAGTGCTAGGGATATTATTAGGGTTAGGGTCATGGTTAGGATTTTTTTAGGTTAAGTTTAGTTTTAGGGCTCAAATTAGCAATATTATTAAGGATAGGGTAATGAAAGTTTTAGGTTTAGGGTTCAGGTTAAGTGTAGGGTATTGGTTAGGTTTAGTTTTAGGGATAGGTTTAGGGTTCAATCTATGGTTAGCATTAGGGTTAGGATTATCATTAGGATAATGGATAGGTTAGAGCTAGGTTAGGGCTAGGGTTATGCTTAGGATTAGGTCTAGATTAGGCTTATGGTTAGAGTTAGGGCTATGGTTAGGGTTAGGGTTAGCTTTATGGTTAAAGCTACATTACGTCTTGCTTTAGGTCTAGGTTTTGAGATAGGTTAGTGCTACAGCTAATGTAAGAACTTGTTATGATTAGTGCTATTTTAGGGTTAATGTTTGGGTTAGATATAGTTTTAGGTTTAGGTTTAGGGTGATGTTTACAGGTAGGTTTACTGTTAGTGTCAGGGTCAGTGTTTAGGTTCGGGTTATAGTTAGTATTAAGGCCAGAATTAGGACTAGGGTTAGGTCTTGAGAAAGGGTTAGTGTTTGGCTTAGGCTAAGGATTATTGTTGGAGCTATGTCTAGGTTTTTCTTTACGTGTAGGGTTTGAGTTATGGCTAGATTTAAGATTAGATTTAGGTCTATTACTAGTGTTTGGTTTAGGTTTAGATATAAGTTTACTGGTAGGGCTAGGGTTAGAGTTCAGTTTAGGGTTCAGTTTAGGTTTAGACCTAGGATTAGTGTTAGGGTCAGAGTAAGAGTCAGGGATAGAGTTAGGGTTTGGGTTTTGATTAGAGCAAGAATGATGGCTAGGGTTAGAACTAGTAATAGGGTTAGGGTTTGGCTTAGGGTAAATGATAGGGTTAGATCTAGGGTTAGGACACTGGCTAGGGCTAAAGCTAAGTTTACGGCTAAGATTAGGGCTAGTTTTTGTTAGGGTTTGGACAATGGCTAATGTAAGAACTAGGATTACATTTAGGGTTAGTTTTATGGTTAAGCTTAAGAGTAAGTATGCTGTTTGATTAGGTTTAAGATTAGGGTAAATATTAGAGCTAGGGTTATTGTCAGGAAATGAATCATGGTCAGGGTTAGTTTTAGGGTTATGGTTAGGACTCAAATAATCACTACATTTAATTTTTGGGTTCTGTTTAAGTTGAGGGTGGTGTTTAAAGATAGGGTGACTGTTAGTATATGAATCAGGGTCAGGGTTAGTTTTAAGGTTAGGATTATGTTTCGAATTAGGGCTAGCGTTATAGTTAAGGTTTTGTTTAAGTTTAAGGTGGTGTTTAGAGCTACAATGAGTGTTAGGATATGAGTCACAGTCAGGGTAAGCTTTAAGGTTAGAGTTATGATTCGAATTAGGGCTAGGTTTAGGTCTAGGTGTAATGTTAGGTTTATGTTTAAGTTATGGTTAGGGGTATTGCTCATTTTTGTTTTAGTTTCAGGTTTAGGGTTAGCACTAGTTATATGATTTCATTTGGTTAGGGCTGGTGTTAGTGTTAGGCTTTGGCTTAGGTTTAGGGTTAAATTTGGGGTTAGCATTAGATCTACAGTTAGGCCTAGATCTAAAGGTAGGGCAAAGGTTATGGTTACATTAACAGATAGGGTTAGAACTAGGGATACGGATAGTTCGAGAGTAAGAGTTGATATTTGGTTTGGGAATAGGGTTAATTTTATTGATAGTGCTAAATTAGGGCTTGGATTAGGGCTAGGCTTAGTTTTCAATTTAGACCTAGATTTAGGACTAGCATTATGATTATATTTAGGGCAAAGGATGGTGATATAGCTACGTTTAGAGGTAGAGTGAGGGATAGAATTAGGGTTAGGGATAGGGTTAGTGTTAGGGTTATGATTAAGGCTAGGGTTAGGGCGAGGATGAAGGTTAGAGTTTGTTGTAGGTTTAGATGTATAATTGGAATAGGGATAATTTTAGGTCTAGTGTTACAGTTAGGGGTAGATTTGGGGTTAGGTTTGTTTCTAGGTCTAGTATAAGTGTTAGACTTAATGTAAGGGTCAGGTTTAGAGCCAGGTGTATATTTAGGTTCAGATTCAGTGTTAGGATTTGTTTTATGTTAAGGTTTAGGGATAGGGCTCAAATGAGCATTAGGGTAAGTGTTAGGGTTAGGGTAATAGATTGGGTTAGGTTAGATTTCAGGGTAGGTTTAGGGTAATGAAGAGATTACACTTATCAACAGGGTTGCGGTTAGGCCTAGGGTTAGCTTTAGGATTAGGGTTTTTATAAGAATAATGTAGAGGGTCAAAGTTAGGGTTAGGGCTAGGACTATGGTTAGTTTTAGGGCTAGAATTAGGGCTAGAGTTTAAATTGGGGCTAATCACCATAGCTTAGGGTAAGATTAGGGCTAGATTTTGAGTAAAATTTTGGTTTTGAGCTAGGTTTATTCCTAGGGCAAGTGTTAGGTTTATTGTTAAATCTAGGATTAGGTTTATGGTTATGGTCAGGGTTGGAATTAGGTTTAGGGCTAGGGTTTTTATTAATGTTAGGTTTAGGGTAATAGATTGGGTTACATGTAAGGTTAGCTTTAGGGTTAAGGTTATGTTTAGGGTTAAGTTTAGTTTTAGGGATAGGTGTACTGTTGGGTTTAAGATAAAGGTTAGATTTTTAGTTAGGGTTGGAGCTACAGCAAGGGTTAGGTTTAGGATTAGGGTTAGGGTTAGGGTTTGTGTTAGAGTTTCAGATAGGGTAAGGGCTAGGGTAATCATTAAAGAGTTAGATTTAGAGTAATGGCTAGGATTAGAACTAGCTTAGGGCTAGGGATAAGGTTAGGATTATTGTTAGGTTTAGGGTTAGGGTTAGGGTTAAAGCTAGGGCTAGGGATCAGATTAGGGCTTGGTTTTGTGTTAGGGTAAAAGTTAGGACTAATGTAAGAATTGGCTTTATGATTAGGGCTTGTTATATGGTTAGGGTTACGTCTAAGTCTTGTATTCAGATTAGATTTAGGGTTAGGGTGATATTTAGATCTCAGGTTTGTTTTAGGATCAGAGTCAGGGTTCATATTAGTTGGAGGGTGAGGGTTAGAACTAGGTGTAGTGTTAGGATTTGGTTTACCTTAAGGGTTAGGATTAGGGCTACAGCTCAGGTTCTTTTAGGGCTATTGCTAGGGTCAGGGCTTGTTTTCAAATTAGCATTAGAGTTAGGGCTAGTTTAAGTGTGAGGTTTAGGTTTAGGGTTAGGGTTAGATTTAGAGTAAGGGTTAGAACTAGCTTTAGGGCTAGGGATAAGTTTAGGGTTAGATTTCAGCTAGGGTTGGGACTGGGCTTTGGGTTATGGTGAGGGATAAGGTAAGAACTAGGGATACGGATATGGTTAGAGTTAAAGTTAGTCTTAGGCCTAGAGTTATAATTAGTTTTAGGGTTATGGCTAAATTAGGGCTAGTATTAGAGCTAAGGTTAGTATTAGGTCTTGGCCTTTGTTTAGGGCTAGGGTTAGGAACAGTGTTAGGGTATAGTATGATGTTTTAGCTAGATTTAGGCCTAGTGCAAAGGTTATTAGGGCTAGTGTTAGGATTAGAGTTAAGTTTAAGACTAAGTTAATTCCAGAATTAGGGTATGGTTTTGTAAAGGTTATGGCTAGCAATTGGGCTAGGGTTAATACCAGATCTAAGGTTATTGTTAGTGATAGTTTTAGGGTTAGGTTTATTGTTAGGTATAGCGTAAGGGTAAGGTTAAGGGTTGAAGTCAGTTTTAGAGCTTGGGGTATTACTAGAATAGGGGTCATGGTTAGGGTTTTTAGATTAATGCTTAGGTTTAGGGCTAAAATAAGGGTTGATATCAGTTCTAGGTTTAGGTAATGGATAGGTTTAGGTTCATGGATAGTGTTAGGGTTAACTTAGGGATAACATTAGGGTTAAGTTTTGGTTTAAGTTTATGAATAAGATTAGAGCTAGGGTTAGGGATAGGGTTATGGTTAAGATTAAGACTGAGGTTAGGATTAGGTTTAGAGTTATGTTTAGGGTTAGTGTTAAAGCTAGGGTTAGGGCTCATATTAGTGCTAGATTTTAGATTAGGATAGGGCTAGTGTAGGGCTATGGCTAATGTAAGAACTAGGGTTGTGATTAGAGCTAGATTTAGGGTTAATGTTAGGTTTAGGGCTAGGTCTAGCTTTAGAATTAGATTTAGGGTGATGATTTGAGATAGGATTAGTGTTAAGGTTAGAGTCAGGGTCAGTATTAGACTTAGGTTTAAGGATAATATTTGAATTAGAGCTAGGGTTAAGTTTAGGTGTAGGGTTAGGTTTTGTGTTTGGATTAGGGCAAAAATTAGGGCTAGGGTTAATGTCAGGCATAGGGTTACGGTTAGGTTAGGATTAGTTTTAGGGATATGGCTCGGTTTTGTTTTACAACTAGGGCTTCAGATAGGGCTCATTTTAGGATTAGCAATAGTGTTAGTGGTATGGTGAGATTTCGGCTTAGGGTTTAGGTTAGAGTTAGAGGTATGATTACGTCTAAGGATACAGCTAGGGATAGGGATAAGCTTAGGGCTAGTGTTAGGGTTACTGTAAAAGTTAAAATTAGTACTAGAAATAGGTCTAGGTTGAGAGTAAGAGTTAGTCTTAGGGCTAGAGTTAGGGTTACAGTTTTTGATAGTTAGGCCTAGGATTAGAGCTAAGATTAGTGTTAAGGTTAGGCCTAAGGTTAGGGCAAGGGTTAGGGTTAGTGATAGTGTTAGGGTAAGGGTTAGTGGAAGGGATGTGGTTATACTTAGGTTCAGAACTAGAATGAGCCTTGAAATCAGCAATTAGGCTAGGTTACGGTTCGGGATAGAATTAATGCTTGGTTTATGTCTAGGAAGAGGACAAGGTTTTGTGTTCAGTTTAGGGCAAGAATTAGGTAGAGTTCTAATATCAGGTCTATGTTTACAGTTAGTGGTAGTGTTTGGGTTAGTTTTATGGCTAGGTCTAGTTTTAGGTTTAGGTTTAGGATAAGGGTAAGGTTTAGAGCTAGGTGTATTATTAGACTCAGTGTCTTGTTAAGAGTTTGGTTTACGTTATGGTTTTGGTTTAGGGCTCAAATTAGCATTAGTGTTAGAGTAATTGATAGGATTAAGTTTAGTGTCCAGGTTAGGTTTAGGTAATGGATAGGGTAAGTTATCGTAATAGGTTTAGGGCTAGGCCTAGGGTTAGCATTTAGGTTACACTTATGTTTACGGCAATGGATAGGTTTAGGGCTAGGTTTATGGTTAGGATTAGGTCTACGGTTAAGGTTAGGGTTAGGGTTAGGTTTAGGGTTAGAATTAAAGTTTGGGTTTCAGCTATAGTTAGGGCTAGCGCGAGGGTTAGGGTTTGTGTCTGGTCTAGGTTTAGGATTAGGGTTAAGTTTAGGTTTAGGTTTAGCATTATGTTTAGGGTTATGTTTAGGGTAATGGATAGAGCTGTAGCTAGGGTTTGGACTTGGTTTTGGTTAGGATTTGGGCTAGGATTAGGGTTAGGATTAGGGTTAGACTTATGTTTAAGTTACAGGTTAGTGTTTGATCTAGGGTTAGGGCTAGGGTGAGGGTTAGGGTTAGGGTTAGGTCAAGCGTTAGTATTAGGGCTTGGGTTAGGTCTAGGTTAAGGGCTGGGATTGGGGCCAGGTTTTTTGTGAGGTTAGGGGCTAGCGTTAGGACTTTGGTTAGTGTTAAGATTATAACTAGTTTTAGGGTTTGGCTTATGGCAAGGTCTAGTGTTAGCATTATGAGTAGGTTTTGAGTTATCATAAAGTTTAAAGCTAGGTTTCTGTTAGAGTAAGGGTCATTGTTCAAGAGAGGGTTAGGTTTAATGTTAGAAAAAGAATTAGAGCTAGGGTTAGGTCTAGGGGTAGGGTTTGTTTGGGTTAGGTTAAGGGTTATTGTTAGGGCTAGGGCTAGGTTTGTGTTTTGGACTAGTGCTAGAGTTATGGCTAGATTTAGGATTAGGCTTTTGTCTAGGTCCAGTGTCAAGGTTAGTTTTAGGTATACATTACCCATAGGGCTAGTGTTAGGGTTCGGCTTAGGGTTAGTGATAGGTTTAAAACTAGGGATAGTGTTAGGATCAGAATAAGGGTCAGGGTTATGGTTAGTGTTTTTCTTAAGTTTAGAGCTACAATGAGAGATAGGGTTAGGATTAGTATTAGAGTTATTGCTTGGTTAGGCTAAAGATTAGGATTAGGACTAGGGTCGCATTAGGGTGAGGGTTTGGCTTAGAATAAGGGATAGGGTTAGAGCTATGGTTAAGGCTAGTGTTAGGATTTGGGATAGGGCGAGGGTTAAGTTTGGGGTTAGGTTTAAAGATAGTTTTAGGTCTGAGATTAGGGCTAGGTTTTCTGTCAGTGCAAGGCTATGGATAATGTAAGAACTAGGGTTCCAATTAGGGCTACTTTTATGGTTAGGTTTAGGGCTAGGTCTAGGGTTAGGGTTAGGTTTATGGTTAGGGTGATGTTTAGAGCTAGGGTTAATGATAGGGTTGAGTAAGGGTAAGGTTAAGTTCTAGAGTTAGGATTAGGACTCGAATTAGGGCTAGGGTTAGTGCTAGGTGTAGGGTTAGGGTTTGATTTAGTTTAAGGATTAGGGTTAAGCCTATGACTCGGTTTTTTTTTTTTTTTTTTTTTTTGAGTGCTAGGGCTAGGGTTAGAGCTAGTTTTCCAATTAACCTTATGCTTAGGGGTAGTGTTTGGGTGAGGTTTAGGCTTAGGCTTAGGGTTAGATTTAGTGTTAAGATTATAACTAGGTTTAGGGCTAGGGCAATATTTAGGGCTAGGGTTGGGGCAAGGTTTAGGGCTAGGATTTGAGTTATTTTAAGGGATAAGTTTAAATATAGTGATAGGACTATGGTGAGACTTAGAGTTAGTCTTAGGGCTAGGATTAGGTTTAGGCTTGAGGTTAGGACAAAATTAGTGCTAGGATTAGTGCTAGGGTTAGCGTTTGAAGTAGGCCTAGATTTAGGGCTGGTTAGGGTTAGCGTTAAGATTAGGGCTAGGTTTAGCACTAGGATTAGGGCTAGGTTTTGTGTTAGGGTTAGGGATTATATTAGGGCCAGGGCTAATGTGAGGTCTAGGTTTATGGTTGGGGTTAGTTTTGGGCTTAGGTTTATGGCTAGTTCTAGAGTAAGTGTAAGGTTGAAGGTTAGGGTCAGATTTAGAGATAGGGTTATTAGGGTCACAGTCACAGTTAAGATTTGGGTTAGGTTAAGGTTAAGGGTTAGGGCTCTAATTAGCGTTAAGGTTAGGGTTAAAGTTAGGGTAATGGATATGGTTAGATTTAGGGCTCAGGTAAGTTTCAGGGTAGTGGATAAATTTAGGGTTTGAGATAGGGTTAGGGTTATCCTAGAGTTAGCATTAAGATTAGGGATATGGTTAGAGTAATGGATAGGGTCAGAGCTAGGGTTAGGGATAGGTTATTGTTAGGTTTAAGACTAGTGTTAGGTTTAGGGTTAAAGCAAGTTTTAGGGTTATGGTTAGGTTTAGGTAATGATTAACGCTAGGGCTAGGATTAAGATTAGGGTTAAAAATGAGGTGTAGGGCTCAGATTAGGGCTAGGTTTTGGGTTAGGTTAGGGCTAGGGTTAGGACTACAGCTAATGTAAGAACTAGGGTTATGTTTAGGGATAGTTTTAGCATTAGGGTTAGGGTTTGTGGCAGTTTTAGCATTAGGTTTATTTTTAGGGTGATGTTAGTGCTAGGGTTAGTGTTAGAGTCAGAGTCGGGGTCAAGGTTAGTTTTAGGGTTTGGGTAAGACTGGAATTAGGGCTAGGGTATGGCTAGGTATAGGGTTAAGTTTTGGTTTAGGTTAAAGGTAAGGGTTAGGGCTATGGCTCAGTTTTATATTAGTGCTAGTACTAGTTTAGAGCTAGTTTTAAGATTAGCGTTACTGTTAGGACTCTTGTGAGTGTGAGCTTTAGCCTTAAGACTAGGTTTAGAGTTATGGTTAGATCTAGGGTTAGGGCTAGGGGAAGGGTTATAGCTAAGATTAGGGCAAATGTTAGGGTTACAGTAAGAGATAGTATTAAAACTAGGTTTATAGCTAGGGTGAGATTCTGATTTAGTATTAGTGCTAGTGTTAAGGTTTGGTTTAGAGCTAAATTAGGTTTAGAATCAGGTCTAGGGTTAGTGTTAGAGTTAGGTTTTGAGTTACGGTTAAGTTTAGGGGAAGGAAGGGGATATAGCTAGGCTCAGAAATAGGAAAAGCGAAAAAATTAAGGATAGGGTAGAGTTAGGTTCAGGTTAGGATCAAGGCTAGGTTTAGGGCTAGGATGAGTGCTAGCATTTGTGTTAGGATTAGGGAAAGAATTAGGGTTAGGGCTAACATTAGGTCTAGGTTTACAGTAAGGGATAGTATAAGGAGAAGGTTTATGGCTAGACATTGTGTCAGAGTTAGGTTTAGGTTAAGGTTCAGGTTTAGAGATAGGGGTATTAAAATGGTCAGGGTCAGGTTTTGGGTTTGGGTAGGTTAAGGTTCAGGGTTAGGGCTCAAATTAGCATTATGGTTAGAGTTAGAGTAATGGATGGCATTAGGTTTAAACTTCAGGTTAGATTTAGGGTTCAGGTTAAGTTTAGGGTAAAGGATAGCATACGGGTTAGGCCTAGGGTTCACATTATATTTATGGTTATAATTAGTTTAATGGAGAGGGTTAAAGCTAGAATTAGGGCTAGGTTTAATATAAGGATTATGGCTAGAGTTAGGGTTAGGGTTAGGGTTAAGGCTAGGGTTAGGGTTAGCTTTAGGATACGATTTAGGGTTTGAGCTAGGGTTAGTGCTAAGACTAGGTTTAGGTTTTGGGTTAGGGTTATAGTTAGGGTTAGGTTTAGTATTATGGTTAGGTGTAGGGTTATTGTTAGTTTTAAGTTAATGGACATGGTTAGATGTCTGGTTAGGGTTAGGTTTAGGGTTGGGTTTAGGACTAGGGTTAAGGTTAAATTTAGCGTATGGTTACAGTTTGAGCTAAGTTTGTGACTACAGCAAGGTTTATGTTTACCGTTAGGTCCATGGTTAGGTTTTTGATTAGGGTTACAGTAGGTTTAGGGTTAGGGCTATGGTTATCATGAGGTTTAGGGTTAGGGTTAGTTTAATGAGTGGGGTTAGAGCTAGGGTTAAAGCTAGGGTTAAGTTTAGGTTTAAGGCTAGGATTAGGGTTAGGCATAGGGTTAGTCTTAGGGTTAGGATAAGGGTAAGGTTTAAGGAATCAGTAAGGTTTAGGGTTAGGGTGAGGGTGAGGGTTAGAATCAGGGCTGGGGATAGATTTATGGTTAGGGTTAGGGGTAGGATTAGCATTAGGTTTAGGGTTATGGCTAGGGTAATGGATAGAGTTAGAGATAGGTTTGGGGCTATTGTTAAGGTTACCATAAGGGCTAGGATTAGGGATAGGGTTTGGGCTAGGGTTATGTTTAGGTTAAGGGTGAGGGTTTGAGCTACAGTTAAGGCTAGGGCTAGGTCTAAAGTTAGGTTCAGCATTAGTTCTAGTGATAAGATTATGGTAGGTTTAGGGTTTGGGTTTGGGTTAGGGCTAGTGTTATCATTAGGGTTAAGATTAGGGTTAGGATAGTGGATATGGTTAGATATAGGTTTAGATGTTTGGTTAGTGTAAGATTTACTTTTAGGGTTAGGTTTAAAACTATGATTATTTTTAGATTTTTGGTATGGCATATGGTTTTAGCTAGGGTTAGAGGTATGGCATGTGTTAGGTTTAGGGTTAGGTGTAGGGTTAGTTTTATGTTTAGGTTTAGGGTTAGGGTTAGGTTTAGGGTTAGGTTTAGGTTTACAGCTAGGGTTATCAATAGAGTTAGGGTTAGTGTTAATGTAATGGGTGGTTTAGAGCTAGGTTTAGGGCTAGGATTAAGGTTAGAATTAGGGATAGGTTTAGGTTTAGAGTTAGGGATAGTCTAAGTTTATATATAGGTTAAGGGTTATGCTTTGAGCTAGGTTTAGGACTAAGGCTAGGGTTAGGATTAGAGTTTGGGCTAGGGTTAGGGTTAAGGTTATGATTAGGGATAGGTTTATGCCTAAGATTCACACTAGGTTTTGTGTTAGGTTAAGGCATAAAGATAGGGTTATGAATAATTTAAGAGCCAGGGTTATGATTAGGGCTAGTTGTAGGGTTAGGGTTATGGCCCGGTCTAGTTTTAGGTTTATATTTTCATTTAGGGTCAGGTTAAAGGTATATTCACTGTTAAATGCAGGTTCAGTGTTCAGGTTAGATTTAGAATTAGGGTTAGAGCCAGAATTAGGACTAGGTTTAGGCCAAGGTGTAGGGTTGGTGTTTGGGTTAGTATAAATGTTATTGTTAGGGCTAAGTTTTTGTTTAGCTCTAGGGCCAGAGTTAAGGCTAGATTAATGATTAAGTTTAGGTCTAGGGCCAGTGTTACAGTTTGGTCTAGAGATAGGGTCAGGTTTAAACGTAGGGTTAGTGCTAGGGTCAGAATAAGGATTAGGGTTAGCATTAGTGTTTGGGATAGGATTAGAACTTGAGTGAGGTCTAGTGTTAAGACTATTAATGGAGTTAAGGTTAAGGTTATGTTAATGCTTAGGTTTATAGATAGGTTTAGGGCTAGAGTTAATATTAAGATTAGGGCTATGGTTAGATTTAGAGTTAGGGATAGGTCTAAGTTTATATTTAGTGTAAGAGTTAGGCTTTGAGCTAAGTTTAGGGCTAAAGATAGCTTTAGGATTAGTTTAGGGCTAGAGTTAGGCTTAGGGTTACACTTAGGGGTAGGTTTAGGTCTAGGATTTGCTCTAGGTTTTGTGTTACATTAAGGGGTAAGGATAGGGCTATGAATAATTTAAGAGCTAGGGTTATGATTAGGGCTAATCATTGGGTTAGGGCTATGACTACATCTAGTGTTTGGTTTAGGTTTTCGGTTATTGTCAGGTTTAGAGATAGCTTTAGTATTAAAGGTAGAGTCAGTGTACAGGTTAGAGTTAGAGTTAAGATTAAAACCAGAATTATGATTAGGTTTATTCTAGGGGTTGGGTTAGTCTTTGCATTAGGTTAAGGGGTATTGTTATGGCTATGGCAAGATTTTTGTTTAGGTCTAGGGCTAGAGTTAAAGCTAGATTTAGGGTTAGGTTTAGGTCTAGGGCTCGTGATAGAGGTTGGATTACGTATAAAAACTGGTAGGGCTAGTTTTAGGGTTTGGTCTATGGTTAGGGTCAGGTTTAGACCTAGGGTTTGTGTTATGGTCAGAATAAGGGTCAGGGTTAGCATTAGGGTTTGGTATAGGGTTAGAGCTAGAATAAGTGCAAGGATTAGGACTATTAATAGATATAGGGTTTTGATTAGCCCTAGTATTAGAGATAGGTTTAGGGTTACCATTAGTGTTAATATTTTGCTTACAGTTAGAGCCAGGGTTAGAGCTAGTATTAGAGGTAGGGTTAGAATTAGGGATAAAACTACTTTTAGCACTCTGTTAGAGATAGATTTTCTGTTAATGTTAGGGCTATGGTTAGGGCAATGGCTAATGTAAGAACCAGGATTAAAATTAGGGTTAGTTTTAGGGTTAGTGTTAGGGGTTAGACCTCCAGTGTTAGGGTTAGGTTTAAGGTGATGGTGATATTTAGATCTATGGTTAGTATTAGGATAAAAGTCAGGGTCAGCGTTAGGTTTAGGGTTTGGATTAGGACTCAAATATAGGCTAGGGTTATTGTTAGTGTCCGGTTTAAGTTTAGAGTGGTCTTTAGAGCTAAGGATATGAGTCTTGTTTAGGGTTAGTTTTAAGATTGTGGTTAGGACTCAAGTTAGGCTTGGGTTACATCTAGTTGTAATGTTAGGATTTGGTTTATGCTAAGGTTTGGAATTAGGGCTACTGCTTGGTTTTGTTTAAGTGCTAGGTTTAGGGTTAGTACCAGTTTTAAAATTAGTGTTAGGGTTAAGGCTAGTGTTAGGCTTAGGCTTAGTGTTAGGGATACATTTAGAGGTAGGGTTAGATCTAGTGTTAGTGATAGGACTAAGGATAGGACGAGGTTAGTGTTAGGGTTAGTGATAGGGTTAGGGTTATGGTAAGGAAATGGTTTAGATCTAGGGATATGGTTAGTCTGAGAGTAGAGTTAGTGTTAGTCCTAGGATTAGTGTTAGGGTTAGGATTAGGGTTAAATTAGGGCTGATATTAAGGCCCGCGTTAGTGTTGAGCTTAGGCTTCGTATTAGGGTTAGAGTTAGGGTTAAGTTTAGGAAAGAGATGACGTTGTAGCTAAGTTTAAAGGTAGGGTGAGGGTTAGAGTAAAGGCTAGTGTAGGGTTAGTTTTAGGGTTATTATTAAGGCTAGGTTTTGGGCTAGGATGAGGGCTAGTGTATGTTTTAGGGTAAGGGCTAGGATTAGGGCTAAGGATAATATCAGGTATAGTGTTATGGTTAAAGATTGATTTAGCGTTAAGTTTTTGGCTACATCTAGTGTAAACATTAGGTTTAGTGTAAGGGTCAAGTTTAGAGTTAGTGGAATTATTAGGGTTAGGCTTAGATTCAGGGTTAGGGTTTGGTTTAGGTTAGAATTTAGGTTAAAGGCTCAAATTAGCATTAGGATTAGGGGTAGGGTAATGATAGTGTTTGGTTTAGGGCTCAGGTTAGGTTTAGGTAAATCATAGGATTAGGGTTAACGATAAGGTTAGGGTTAGGCCTACAGTTAGCATTTGGGTAAGGGTTATGGTTAGTGTTAGAGCTAAGGTAAGAGCTAGGGTTATGGTTAGAAATTGGTCTTGAGTTAGGTTTAGGGTTAGGGTTAGAACTAGGTTAGTGTTAGAAATATGTTTAGCATAAGGGTTAGGTATTTAGCTAGGGTTAGCGCTAGGGTGAGTGTTAGGTTTAGGGTTAGGTTTATGGATAGGATTACAATAGGGTAAGAGTTAAGGTTAGGGTTAGAGCTAGGGTTATCATTAAGTTTAGTGTTAGTGTTAGCGTAATGAGTACAGTTAGATATAGCGTTAGGGTTATGGTTAGATTTCGGTTAGGGTTAGGGTTAGGGCTATGGTTATGTTTAGGTTCATGGTAACGGTTATGGTGTGAGCTAGGGTTAGCCTATGGCTAGTGTTAGGGTGAGGTTTAGGGTTTTGGATAGGGTTATGTTTAGGGTAAGCTTTAGGGTTTCACCTTGGGTTAGGGCAAGGACGAGGATAAGGGTTAGGGTTAGGACTAGGTTTAAGGTTAGGGTTATGCTTAGGGTTAGTTTTGGGGCTTGGATTAGGGCTAGGTTTTTTGTGAGGTTTAAGGCTAGTGTTTGGTATATGGGTAATGTAAGAGCTGGGGTTATGGGAATGGCTAGTTTGGGGTTAGTCTAGTATTAGTGTTTGTTTTGGGTTAACGATAAAATTTAGAGATAAAGTTTTTGTTAGAATAAGTGTCAGTATTCAGGTTAGGGTCAGTTTTAGGGTTAGGTCCAGAATTAGGACAAGGGTTAAGTCTAGTGGTAGAGTTAGCATTTCGGTTAGGTTAAAGGCAATTGTTAGGGCGAAGGCTAGAGTTATGACTATATTTAAGATTAGATTTAGGTGTAGGGTTAGTGTTAATGTTAGATTTAGGTATAGGTTTACCAGTAGGGCTAGTGTTAGGTTTCGGTTTATGAGTAGGGTCAGGTTTAAACCTAGGGTTAATGTTAGGGTCAGAATAAGGGTCAGTGTTAGGGTTAGGGTTTGGGTTAATTTTAGAGCTAGAATGAAAGCTAGGGTTAGGACTAGTAATAGAGTTAGGGTTTGGGGTAAGATTAGGGTTAGGACTATGGTAGCAACAGGGTGAGGGTTTGACTTAGTGTAAGTGACAGGGTTAGAGCTAGGGCTAGGAATAGGGGTAGGATTAAGGATAGGTTTATGGTTAGGGTTAGGATTAGGATTAAGTCTAAGTTTAGGGCTACAATTAGGACTAGCGTTTTTGTTAGGTTTAGGGCTAGCATTATGGATAGGTCTAATGTCAGTTGTAGGATTATGTTTAGGGATAATTTTAGGCCTTGAATTATGACAAGGTATAGTATAAGGGTTAGGTTGAGGTTTAGGGTAAGGTTTAGATCTAGGGGTATTACTAGGGTTAGCTTCATGGTTACAGTTTGGGTTAGGTTAATGATTATGCTAGGGTTCGAATTAGCATTAGATTTAGGGTTAAGTTTAGGGTTATGGATATGCTTAGGTTTAGGTTTCAGGTTAGGTTTAGGGTAATGGATAGGTTGGGTTAGGAATAAGTTTAGGGTTATCCTAGCGTTAGCATTAGGGTATGATTAGGATTAGGGTAATGGATATGGTTACAACTAGGGTTAGGGCTAGGGTTAAGGTTTAGATTATGGCTAAGGTTAGGTTTAGGGTTAGGGAAATTTCTATAGTTAGGGTTATGTTTAAGCTAATGTTAGGGCTAGGATTTGGGTTATGGTTAGGGTTAAAGCTAGTGTTAGGGCTCTGATTATGGGTAGGTTTTGAGTTACATTAGGACTAGCATTTGGGCTATGGCTAATATAAGAACTATGATTACAATTAGGGCTAGTTTTAGGGTTAGGGTTACACTTCGTCAAGGGTTATATTTAGGTTTGGGTTTTAGGTGATGTTTAGGGCTAGGATTAGTTTTTGGGTCAGAATCAGGGTGAGGGTTAGTTTTAGGTTTAGTGATAGTATTCCATATTAGAGCTAGGTTTAGGACTAGGTGTAAAGTTATTATTTGGTTTAGGTTAAGTTTTAGGGTTAGGGCTATGGCTAGGTTTTGTTATAGGGCTAGGGCTAGGTTAGGGCGAGTTTTAGGATTAGTGTTAGTTTTATGGCTTGTGTTAGTGAGAGGTTTAGGTTTAAGGTTAGGGTTTGATTTAGAGTTAGGGTTAGATGTAGGATTAGGGATAAGGCTAGGGTTAGGGCTAAGGTTAAGGCAAGTGTTAGGATTATGGTAAGGGATGGGGTTAGAACTAGGAATAGTGTAGGAGAGTTTATGTCTTAGGGCTAGATTTAGGTTGGATTTAAGACACTAAGGCTAGTGTCTTGTCTATGTTTATGTTTAGGGAAAGATTTAGGGTTAGGTTTATTTCTAGGTCTTGTGTAAGGGTTAGGTTTACAGTAATGGTAAGGTTTAGAGCTAGGTGTATTATTAGGAATAGAGTAAGTTTTGAGCTTTGGTTTAGGTTAGGATTTAGGATTAAGACTCGAATTAGCATTAGGTTAGGGTTAGGGTAATGAGAGCATTAGGTTTGGGGTTCAGGTTATGTTTAGGGTAACTGATAGGGTTAGAGTTAGTGATAGGGTCAGGGTTAGGCTTAAGGTTAGCATTTGGATAAGGGTTATGTTTAGGATAATGGATAGGGTTAAAGTTAGGGTTAGGGCTAGGGTTATGGTAAGTATTAAGCCAAAATTTTGGGTTAGGGTTAGTAAGTTTTAGGGTACCATTTAGGGATTGAGCTAGGGTTAGTTCACACTAGGGCAAAGGTTAGGTTTAGGGATAGGACTAGATTAGAGTTACAGTTAGGGTCAGGATTAGTGTTAGTGTTAGGGTAGGGTTATCATTAGGTTCAGGGTATTGGATAGAGTTAGATGTTGGATTAGGTTTATGGTTGGGATTATGTTTAAGGTAATGGTTAGGGTTTGAGGTAGGTTAGGTTAGGGTTAGGTTAGGGTTAGGGTAATGGATAGGTTTAGGGATTGTTATAGGGTTAGGGTTTGGCCTAGGGTTAGCATTAGGACTAGGGTTAGAACTAGTTTTAGGATTAGCATTTGGATTATGGCCAGTGTTAGTGTGAGGTTTAGGCTTAGGTTTAGGGTTGTATTTAGATTTACAGTTAGATCTAGTGTTAGGGCTAGTTCAAAGGTTAAGTCTTGGGTTTGGGCTAGGGTTACTGCTAGGCATTTAGTTATGATAAAGTATAGGTTTAGAAGTATTCATAGGACAAGGGTGAGAATTAAAGTTAGCCTTAGGGCTAGAGTTATTGTTACATTTAATGTAGGGCTAAATTAGGGCTAGGATTAGGGCTAGGGTTAGTGTTAGGGTAAGGCCTAGGTTTAGGTCTAGAATTAGGGTTAGGATTAAGATTAAGATTAGGGTTAGGGTTAGGGTAAGGTATAATGTTACAGCTAGGTTTAGGGCTAGGGTGAGGGTTAAAATTATTGTTTGGGTTAGGGTTAAGTTTAGGGTTAGGATTAAAGCTAGTGTTAACCTAGTATTAGGGCTAGGATTTGTGTTAGGTTTAGAGCTAACATTAGGGCTAGGGCTAGTTTCAGGTCTAGAGTTATGGTTAGAGATAGTTTTAGGGATAGGTTTAAGGCTGGGTATAGTTTAAGGGTCAGGATGAGGGTTAGGATTAGGTTTAGAGGTAGAGGTATTATTAGGGTCATGGTCATGGTCATGGTTAGGGTTAGGTTTAGGTTAAGATTCAGGGTTAGGGTTTGAATAATCATTAGGGTTAATTTTCGAGTTAGGATATGGATATGTTTAAGTTTAGGATTCATGTTATGTTTACGGGAGTAGATAGGTTAGGAATAAGGATAGTGCTAGGGTTAGGCCGAGGGTTAGCATTAGGGTTTGGTTTAGGGTTAGCATAATGTTTAGGGTTAGAGCTAGTATTAGGGCTAGGTTTATGGATAGGGTTAGGGGTAGGGTTAGGGTTAATGCAAGGATTAAAGTTGGGGTTAGTTTTAGGGTAGGGGTAAGGGCTAGTTTTATGGTTGAGTTATGGTGAAAGCTAGGGTTGGGTCTTGGATTAGGGCTAGGTTTTTGGTTATGTTAGGGCTAGTGTTAAGACTATGGCTAATGTTATAACTTGGCTTACTATTAGGGCTAGTTTTAGGGTTATATTTAAGGCTACATCTAGTTTTAGGTTTAGGTTTAGGTTTAGGGTGATGTTTGGAAATAGGGTTAGTGTTAGGGTCAGAGTAAGGGTCACTGTTAGTTTTAGGGTTAGGGATAGGACTCAAATTACAAGTAGGCTTAGGGCTATATGTAGAGCTGGGGCTAGGTTTAAATTATGGTTTAGGATTAGTGCTATGCCTCGGTTTTGTTTTAGTGCAAAGGCTAAAGTTAATGCAAGTTTTATGATTAGCATTAGTGTTATGGCTAGTGTTAGGGTGAGTTAAGGCTTAGGGTAGATTTAGAGTTACGGTTAATTCTAAAGTTAGGGTTAGGGCTAAGATTAGAGCTAGTGTTTGGCTTATGGTAAGGGATAGGGTTAGAACAAGAATAGGGCTATGGCGAGAGTTAGATTTAGTCCTTAGGGCAAGGGTTAGGGTTAGTTTTAAGGCTAAATTAGGGCTAGGAATAGGTCTAGAATTAGTATTAACCTAGGCCTAGTATAAGGGCTAAGTTAAGTGTTCAGTTTATGGAAAGGGATTCCTGTTTGATTTTCACCAACAAACCTAACTCTCACCCCAGAATTACCTCTAACCCTAGCCCTATCCCTAAACCTAAACCTAACTCTTACCCTAACCTGATTAGAGAACCATTGATCCTAGAAGTCCCACACCTGGGAAGCCTTGTGGGGCAAGCTACGTGATGAATCCTATGCAGCATCAAAAAATCTGACCAAATAATTATGGAAGGTATCTAAGTACATGCATATTTCCCCGTTTTCTTCTAAAGGGCTCTCAGATAAAGTTGTTTTTGCATGCTTAAATTAGGCCTATTTTACAAGGAACATACCAGAGTCCCTAAAGAGAATGATGGAGTGTGTGAAGTTTCAAGAAGCTAGCACAAAACCTGTTTGAGTTTCAGTTCCATTAACTTACCCATATAGGTTAGAATGAAGTTAAATCTTAAAATGCAAGCTGTTCCTGATAGTGAACCTGTGATCTGTGACGGCCTAAACCTGGGAAACAAAGTAAATCTAGCTAAAAGAAAAATCCTGCAAAGTATCAAATGATTTTGATTAAAACTAACTCTAACCCTAACACTAGTTCTAACCCTAGTGCTTCCCCTAACCCTAATTTTTTAGAGAACATTTGACCAAAGAAGATTCAATCTTGGGCAGCCTAGTGGGGCAAGCAAAGGGATGAATTCACAGTATCAAAGAAATATGACCAAATAGTTGATGGAGTAATTTAGTCCATGCATATTTCCCTGTTTTATCCTAAAGGACTCTTGGATAATGTTGTTTTTACATGTTTCAGCATAGGCTACTTTCACAAGAACAAACCAGAGATTGCCAACAAAGAATTGTTGGAGTGTGAAGTTTTAAGCAGCTAACACCAATGCATTTTGATTTCCAGCTTCATTTACATTTACCTGTGTAGAACAAAATGAAGTAAAACTTTAAAATACAAACTATTCCTTATAGTGAACCATTGAACCAAGGAGGCCCAAACATGGGGAGTAAAATAAAGATAGGAAAAAAATGAACACTTCTCAGTAAGAAAAAAATTTGAACAAAACTTACTCTAACCCTAATACTAGCTTGAACACTAGCCCTAACACTAATTTTAACACAAACCATAACCTGTTTAAAAAATTGTGGATCCTAGTAGTCCCAAACTTGTTGAGCCTAGTGGGATAATCTATGAGATTAATCCTACAAAGTATCAAAGAAATATGACCAAATATTTGGGAAGGTATTTCAGTTCATGCATATTTCTGTTTCCTCAGAAAGGGCTCTCAGATGTTTTTGCATGCTTCAGCTTAGGCCTACACTCACAAGAAACATACCAGCATGTCCTCACAAAGAATAGAGTGTGTGTGTGCAGTTTCAAGAGCTAGCATAAACCCTGTTTGATTTCCATGTCCATTTCCATTTACACATAAATGTCAAAATGAAGTAAAATGAAAATACTAACTGTCCCTGACCTCAAACAGTTGAATTAAAGGGCCTAAACCTGGGAAACAGAGTAAGGATAGTTAAAGATGAATCTTGAATGATATCAAAATATTTGAATAAAGTAACTCTAATCCTAATACTATAACTAAACCTAGCCCTAATACCAACCATAAACATTTCCATAGCCCTATTCCTAACTCTAACTTTAACCCTAATTTGAACTGTAATCATTGCCCAAACCATAGTTCTAACTCTATCCATTAACATAACCATAACCATACCCTAAAGCTAACTGTAGCCCTAATCTTAACATTTACCCTACACCTGCTCTAAACCTAACCATCGCCCTATCCCTAAACCAAGCTCAAACCCTAACACTTACCCTAAACCTAAAGCTAACGCTAGGCATAACCCTAACCCTAACTCTAAGTCTAGCCCTAATCCTAACCATAAACCTAGCCCCAACCCCAGCTGTAATACTATCCATTACCTAAACATAAGCCTAAACCTACTGCTAACAATAGGACTAAACCTAACTGTATAGCCATCCCTAAACCTATTAAAAACCCTAAACCTAATCAGAACCCTATGTTGAACCCTATCAATTTACCAAAACCTAATGCTAATTCGAGCCTTGACCATTAATCTTAACCAAAACCAACCTGTAACTCTAACCCTGACCCTAAAAATACACCTAGCTCTTAACCTGACCTTTATACTAAACCTAGCCCTTACATTAGACCTCACCATGACCTAACCTTAAAACTATCGTTTAACATAATGCTAGACTTGACATTAGCCCTGGTCCTAATCCTAGCCATAGCCCTATCACAAACCCTCATCCTAGACCTAAACCTAGCCTTTATCTTAACCTGAACACTAACAATAGCCCTAACCTTAATTATAATCCTTGATCTAGCCCTAAACCTAGCTATAACCCCATTTCTTAACCTAAACCTAACCGTAACCCTTACCCTAGCCCAAACACTAGGTGTAACGTAACCCTAGGCTTAAACCTAACACTAACTATAGAATTAATTCTAGCCCCTATTTAGCCCTAATACTAAACCTACCCCTAATCCTAGCCCTAAGATTAACTCTAACTCTCACCCTAGGCATGTTTTTAGTTCTAATGCTATCCATTACCATATCCCTAACACTAGCCTTAACGTTAGCCCTAATCCTAGCCTTAGGCCTAAAACTAGATCTAACTATAAAAATAAATCTAAGCCTAAATTTCACTCTACCACTAGTGCTAAGACAATTGCTAATCCTAAAACTAGACCTAACACTAGCCTAGCCTTATACAAAACTGAGCCTTAGCCCTAACCCTAACACTCACCTAACTGTAACCCTAGACCTGACATTAGCCCTATCACTAATTCTTACCCTACTCCTAACACAGACCCTAACCCTACACCTAGCCTTAATTGTAGCCCTAATCTGAGTCCTATCCCTAACTCTAAATGTAATACTGACCCTGAATCTGACCCTAACACTAATCATATCTTTAATCATCACCCTAAACATAAACCTGACCCTAACACTAATACTAAACCTAAAATTAGCCATAATCATAACCCTATTCCTACATTAGCCATAGATCTACCCTAGCCCTAATGTAACCAAAAACTTAGCCCTAATCCAAGCCCTAACCCAGGCTTTAACTTAACCATAACCCTAATCCTAACCCTAATACTTAACCTAAACCTAGCCCTAAATCTAAACCTTGTTCTAACCCCAAACCCACCTCAACCATAGCCCTAATCCTAACCATATGCCTAACCCTGATCCTAGCTCTATCTTATACATTATCTTAACCATAACCCTAACTGAATTCTAACACTAGGCCTAACCCGAACAATAGTCCTAACCTAACCATAAACCTAGCCCATACCGTAGCTCTAATCCTATCCATTACCTAACTGAATTCTATCCCTAGGCCTAAACCTAACCCTGTCACAAACACTAACCCTATCAATTACTGTAAACCTAACCTGAACCCTAAACTTAAACATATCCATTACCCTAACCCTAAATCTAATGCTAATTTGAGCCTTATACCTAAACCTTAACCTAACCCTGACTCTGACCCTAATAATACCCCTAGCTGTAAATATGACCGCAAACCTGAACCTAACCCTTGAAATAGACATGGCGATAAACCTAACCCTAAAACTATCCCTAACCATAACCCTAGACCTGTCATTAGCCCTAGCCTTAATCCTAACCCTAACCCTAATAAACATCCTAGCTCTAATCGTAGCCCTAGGCCTCACCTTAATTCTACCCCCAACCTTAACCCTATCCCAAAATCTGATTTTATCCTGCCCTAGCCCTAAAGCTAGCTGTAACATCATACCTTACCTTAACCCTAATGCTAGCCCTAAGACTAGCCCTAAACTGAAGCCTAAACCTAACACTAACCCTAGCGCTAATAATAGCCCTAATTTTGCCTAAACCTAAAACTAACCCTCTCCTTAGCCCAAAGACTAACTCTAAGTACCACCCTAGCCCTATCCCTAGTTATAAACCTATCCCTTACCATAACCAATCCCTAGCCCTATACCTTACCCAAACCCTAGGCCTTACCTTTGCCCTATCCTTAAACCTGGATGTAAACCTAACTTTAAGTGTAAACCTGACCCTAACCCTTATACTAATTGAAACACTAGCTCTTAACCTATTCTATCCTTAAAAAAAACTGAGCCAGAACCATAACCATAACCCTTAACCTAAACCAAACACTAACCCTACACCTAGCCCTGAACCTAGCCCTAATTTGAGTCCTAACCCTAAGCTAGAAATAACCTGACCCTTAACATTTACTCCAGCTCTATACATTGTCCTAAAACTAACCCTAAAACTACCTCTAATTGGAACTTACTTCTGACATTAGCTGTAGCACTAATGCTAACACAAATCCTAGCCCTAATTTGAGCCAAAACCCTATGTTTAACCCAAAGTTTAACCCTAAGCCTAGCCCTAAACCTAACTCTAACCCTAACCCTACCTCTAACCTTATCGCTTACCCTAAGCCAAACCCTCAACCTAATGCTACCCTACACTTAACCTTAATCCTTAGCCTACCCCAAAACCTAACTCTATTACTAGTCCTAACCCTAGCTCTCATTCTAGCTCTAACATTAAACCAAACCCTAACCCTAACACTGACCCTTATTCTGACCCTAACACTAACCCTAGGTCTAAACTTGACCCTAACCCTAAATAGAAACCTAACCCTGCTGCTATCAATAAACATATACCTAAACCTAAAAGGAACACTAGCACTAGACCAAAACAATTATAATAGAGTCATAAGTCTAGCATTATCCCTAAACAAAAACATAGCAAGCCCTTACAATAACCCTTAACCTGATACAAAATTTAACCCTACTTCTAGATCCAATGCTAGTTCTAATTCTGGCCCTAATCCTAAACCTAATCCTAACCTGAATGATGATCCTTATCCTAACACAAACCCTAGCTGTAAACCTTTTCCTAACCCAAATTCTAACCATAACTCTAAACTTATACATAACCCTAAACTTAAAGCTAGCCGTAACCATAACCCTAGCTCATACATTACCCATATTCCTAACACTAGCCATAAACCTTATGTAAAACCTAGCTATTATCTTAGCCCGAATTCTAGCCCTATCATACCTCTAACCATAAGCCTAAACCTAACCTCAACCCTAATTTTCACCATAGCCCTAACCCTAGCTCAAACACTAACACTTCCCTAAACCTAACCCTAACACTAACCCAAAGCCAAGCCCTAACCCTAGACCTAATCCTAACCTTATCCCTAGCAGCAACCTTAGCTCTAACCCTATCCATTACCCTAAAGATAAGCCTAACCTAAATGCTAACCCTAGGCCTAAAGCTAACCCTATCCCTAACACTAAACTTTTTCATTACTCTATACCTAACCTGAATCTTAAATGTAACCCTACCATTACCGTAACCCTAACTCTAAATCATACGCTAACACTAATCCAAGTATTAACCCTAAATCTTAACATAAATCAAACACTACCCCGACCCTAACCCTAATAATACACCTACTCTAAACCTGACCCTTTCCATTAAGCTAACTGTTACAATAGATTTAGCCGAAACCTAACCCTGAAACTAATGATAACCATTAACCTAGACCTGACATTATCCCTAACCCTCATCCTAGCCTTAAACCTAGCCTTGATCCTAACCTGAACGCGAATCCTAGCCCTATCCCTAATTTTAACCCTCACCCTAGCCCTGAATCTCGCTACAAACCTATCATTTCCCCTAACTCTAACACTAAACCTTACCCTAACACTAACCCTATCTCTAGCCCTAACCATAGGCCTAAACCTAACACTAACCCTAGCACTAATTTTAGCCCTAATTTAGCCCTTAACCTAAACCTCCCCGAAACTCTAGGCCTAATACTAACTCTAACTCTCACCCTAGCCCTATTTCTATATCTAACTTTTTCAGTTACCATAACCCTAACACAAGCCCTAATCTTAGCCCTAATCCTAGCACTAGACTTATCCCTAGTTCTAACCATAACTCTAAATTTAACCTAACACTAAGTCTAAATATCACCCTACCACTAGACTTAACACTATCACTAATCCTAAAACTATCCCTAAGCCTAGCCACAGCCCTCAAACAAAACAGAGCCACAGCCCTAAACCTAAACTTTAACATAAACCAAACCCTAACCATACACCTAGACATAACCTCCTTATCTAATTCAAGTACTAGGTCTAAAACTAACCCTTACCCTGACTTACATCCTAACACTAACCCTAGCTCTAAATATCACAATAACCCTAAAGATAATGCTAACAATAGACCTATATCAAAAACTAACCATTAAACTAACCATAATCATAAACCTATTTCTTACATTAGCATAGCTGTAATCCTAGTCCTAAATGTAACAGACAAAGTATCCCTAAACTGAGCCCTAAACTTAGATATAACCCTAACCTAAAATTAGCTCTTGCCCTAAATCTAACTCTCAACCTAGCCCTAAACCTAGCTCTAACTCTTTCACTTACCCTAAGCCAAACCCTATATGAATGCTAATCTTAGTCCTAAACCTAATCTTTAGCCTAACCCAAACCCTAACCCTATTACTAGTCCTAACATTAGCCCTCATTCTAGCTCTAACCCTAATCCAATCCTAATACTAACACAAACCTTCAGTCTAAACCTGACCCTAACCAACCAAACCCTAAAACTAGCCCTACCAGTAACCTCATACCTAAACCTAACCATAGAATTATTCCTAGACCTAATCCTAATCCTAAATCTAGCCATAACTCTAGACCTAGACCAAAAAAAAAAAAAAAAAACTTAGCCATAGAACTAACAATTACCCTTAATCTAAAGAAAACACTAACCCTACCCTTAGACCTAAGCCTAGTCCTAATTCTGGCTTTCACCCTAACACTAATTTTACCCTGAACACTGCCCCTTACACTAACACTAAACCTAACTCTAAACCTGACACTAATCCCAAAACCTAAATGTGATACTAGACGTAACCATAACCTTAACCCTAAAACTAGCCCTAATCATAACCCTAGATATTACATTACCTATAGCTTTAACTCTGGGCCTAAACCTAACACAAAACCTATCCCTAATCCTAGGCCTAAACCTACCCTAAGCATAACACTAACTCTAAACCTAGCCCTAACTCTAAACCTTGACTTACAGCTAACCCTAGCTCAAAGCCTAACACTTAGCCTAAATGTAACATTAGTCCCATCCCTGAACATAAACCTAACCCTCGCCCTAATTCTAAACTTAACCTTAGCAATAATCCTAGCGATTACCCTAACCCTATCCCTAAACTTAATGATACCCCTAGTCCTAAACCTAACACTATTCCTAATCCTAATTGTAAACATAACCCTAGACCTAACCCTAAACCTAATCCTTCTCATACCTTTAACCCTAACTCAAACCCTAACCCTTATTCTAAACCCAACACGAACTCTGGCCCTAAACCCAAAGTTAACCCTAAACTTAACTGTAACCCTAAGACTAATCTTGAATTTAACCCAATACATTACTCTAAACCTAACCCTAACCCTAATGAAAACCCTAGCACTAACCCCAAACCTAAACCATAACCATAACCCTAGACCTAACATTAAACCTAACACTCACACTAGCCATAAACCTAGCTTAAACCCTAATCCTTACCTTAACTGCAATCCTACATCTAGCTCTAACCCTAACCCTAACTCTAATTCTAGCCCTATCCCTAATTCTAAAACTAAACGTAGCCAAATCCTAGCCCCAATTTAGCCTTATTCCTAATCTTTACCCTAACAATAGAATTAAGACCAACTATGACTCTCACATCAGATCTATCACTAGTTCTAACAGTATACCTTACCATAACCCTAAACCTACCCCTAACACTAGTCATAACCCTTGCCCTATCCTTAGTCCTAGCACTACCCTTGATTAAAACCCAACTCTACATCTAACCCTAAACTGATGCCTAAGCCTAACCCTCAAAAGAGTCCTTTATCTAATGCTAGTCCAAAAACTAGCCCTAATCCTAGCACTACACCTATAAAAAAATGGAGTCATTCACTTAACCCTAACCCTTAAACTAAACCAAACCCTAACCTTTACCTAGCTCTAAACCTAGACCAAATTTGAGTCCTAAACCTAGCCCTAAATCATATCAGGACTCTGACTCATATCCTAACACTAATCCTAGCTCTAAACATCACGATAACCTTAAACCTAAACTTAACAGTAGACTAGACCTAAACCTAACCCTAAACCTAACACTATCATAACCCTAGCTCTTACATTGGCCATAACTCTAACACTAGTCTTAACCCTAATACAAAAGTAGCCCTAATCCAAACCCTAAACCGACCTTTAAGCCTAAAACTAACCCTAACCTTAGCCCTAAACCTAGTCCTAAACGTAGTTCTATCCCTATCTCTTACACTAAGCCAAACCCTCACCCTAATTCTAACCATAGTCCTAACCCTAATCCTTAGCCTAACCCAAGCCCTAGCCCTATTTACTAGTCCTACCTCTAGCCTTTATTCTAACTTTAACCATCAACCCAACCCTAATCCTAACCCTGATCCTTATTCTGACCCTTACACAAATTGTTGGTCTAAACCTGAACTTAATCCTAAACTGAACCCTAACACTATCCCTACTGATAAACTCATACCTAAACCTGACTCTGACCCTAACACTAGTCCTAGACCTAAACATAATCATAAATTTAGCCATAACACTAGACTTGGACCTACAGAAACATCTTGATATAGTCATAACAATAATCCTTAACCTAACACAAACATTAACCCTACCCCTAGAGATAAACCAAGACGTCATTCTGGCTTTAACCATAACCATTAACCTAACCTGAACAATGTCCCTGACACTAACAGTAACCCTAGTTCTAAACATCCCCCTTACCCTAAACCTAACATTAAATTACACTTAGCCATAACATTAACTATTAAATTAGCCCTAATCATAACATTAGTTCTTATATTAGTCATAACCCTAACCTATAAGAAAACCTATCCCTAATCAAAGCCCTACCCTAGCTTTAACTCTAAATCTAACACAAACCGTAACCCTTGCCCTAACTCTAACACTAAGCCTAATCCTAGACCTAATACTAACCATCACCCAAGCCCTAACCCTAGCTCTAACCCTATAAATTATCCTAAAGATTACCCTAAACTGTATGCTAACCCTAGGGGGAACCTTTTCCTATCCAAAGCATTAACCCTATCCATTAACCTACACCTAACCTGAACCCTAAACCTAAATGTATTGTTACCCTATCACTAACCCTAATGCTAATTCGAGCCCTTACCCTAAAATTTAAACTAACACAAAACTTATCCTGACCCTAATGATACTCATAGCTCTAAACCATAACAAGAAACCTAATCCTTACAGTAGACCTAGCCTTAAACTTAACCCTAAAATTATCCCTCACCATACCCTAGACCTGACATTACTTCTAGCTCTAATACTAGCACTAAACCTAAAACAAACCTTAGCCCCAAACCTAGCCATAAACCTCGCCTTAATAATAAATCTAACCCTAACCATAACTCTAACCTTAACTTTAATCCTCACCCTAGTTCTAAAACTAGCTATAATCCCATCCCTTACACTAAACTATTCATGAACCTAACACCAACCCTAGCTCTAACCCTAGGCCTAACCCTAACACTAAACTTAGCTCTCAACTCAACCCTAATTTAGCTCTATCCCTAATACTTATCCTAGCCCTAAGATAACTCTACATCTTGCCCTAGTTCTATAACTAGTTCTAAAGATATCCATTACCATCAGACTAAATCTAGCCATACACTAAGCCCTAAACCTAGCCCTATTCTTTGCCATAGTTAAAACCCTAGATCTAAACCCAACTCTAAATCTAACCCTAACCCTAAGACTAAATCTAGCAATAACTCCTGCTCAACCCCTATCCCTAACTCTTACCTCACACTAACACTAGCCCTAACCCTACACCTAACCCTAAAACAAAACTGAGTCATAGCCCTAAAACTACCCCTTAACCTAAACCAAACTCTAACCCTACACCTAGCCCTATCCCTATCCCTAATTTTAGTCCTAAAACTAACCCAAAACCCAAACCTGACCCTGACTCTGACCCTAACACTAACTCTGGCTCTAAACCTCATCTTCACTATAAACCTAACTCTAACACTTGACCTATCCCTAACCCTAAGACTATAACAAGTGCGAATCATGACCCTACTCTATAAATTAGCTGTATCCTTAACCCTAACTCTATCCTAACCCAAAATCTAGCCTTAGTCTGAGTCCTAAACCTAACTTTAACCTAAAGTTAAACCTAACCATAACCCAAACACTCACCCTAATCCTATACATAAACATAGCCCTAATCTTAAGTCTAAACCTATCCATTACCATAAAGGTAACCCTAACACTTATGCTAAACCTAAGTCTAACCCTAACCCAATCCATTACACTTAACCAAAGCTGTATCTTAAATTTAACACTGTCTTTACCCTAAACCTCAATCTAACACTAATTCGAGCTCTACACCTAAACCCTAACTTTACTCAAACCCTAACACTTACCCTGTCCCTAAAAATAACCCTAGATCTAAACCTGACCCATAACAAAAACCTAACCCTTACACTGGACCAAGCCATAAACCTAACACTAAATTTATCCCTAACTGTAACCGTAGACCTGACATTAACCCTAGCCCTAATTCACTCCCTAAGCTTATCAAAAAACCTAGTCCTCATCCTAGCCCTAAACCTAGTCTTAATCATAACCCTAAACTTAACCTTAGTCCTAAACCTTACACTAACCTTCACCCTAGCCATAAACCTACCTATAACCACTTTTTTAACCCTATACAAAACCCTAACTCTAACCCTAAGCAAGTTTATAACCCCTGCCTTATCCTTAGCCCTAGCACTAACCCTCGATCGAAACCTAACTCAAAATTTAAACCTAACTCGATGCCTAAGCCAAACGCTAAAACTACTCCTAACCTTCATGTTAATCCTAAAACTTTCCATAATCCTAGAACTAACACTATCTCTAGCCATAAATTATCTCTATTCCTAACCCTAACCCTAACCCTTGCCCTGAGACTAACTCTCTCAGACTACTCCTATCACTCGTTCTAAATCTATCCCTTAATGTAACCCTCAACCTAGACCTAACACTAGTCCTATCCTTTGCCCTATAATTACCCCTAGCACTAGCGTTAGACAAAACCTAACTCTAAATCTAGCCCTAACACGAAGCCTAAGCCTAAACCGAATAATAGCCCAAATAATAACACAAATCCTAAAACTAGCCCTGACCCTAGACCTAGTCCTAAAAAAAACTTAGCCATAGCTCTAAACCTAAACCTTAACCTAAACCAAATCCTAACCCTACACCTAGCCCTAATCCTAGCCCTAATTCAGGTTGTAAGTTGAAACCTAAAACTAACCCTGAACCTGACACTAACCCTACCACTACTAGCTCTAAAAATCACCCTAATCCTAAATCTAACCCTAACACTAAACCAGCCCTAAACCCCTGAAACTTGCCCTAATATTCACCCTAGTACTTACATTAGCCATAACCCTAAACATTGCCCTATATTAACCCAAAACCTACTCTAATTTAAGTCCTAACCCTAGCTTTAACTCTAATCATTACTCTAAACTTAATTGTAACCATAACCCTAGACCTAAACTGATCTCTAACTCTATTCATTACTCTAACCACAATCCTAAACCTAATGCTAACACTAGACATAAACCTAACTCTATCCCTAAAACTAACCCTTCCATTACCTTAACCCATATCTCAACCCTACAGCTAACACTATAATTATCCTAACGCTAACCCTAACACTAATTTGAGCACTCTTTAAACCTTAACCTAACCCAAACCCTAACCCAGACCTTAACCCTATTAATACTCCTAACTCTATACTTGACCTTTACAATAGACATAGCCATAATTTTAACCCTAAACTACCTTTAACCATAACTCTGAACCTGAAATTATCCCTAACCACAATCCTAGCCCTAACCCTAAAAAACCCTAGTCCTCATACTAGCCCTAAACTTAATCTTAAACATAACCATAACACTAACCCTACACCTAAATCTAATTCTAAACCTCACTCTAAATCTAGCTATAATGCCAAGCCTTATCCTAAACTTAACCCTAAATCTAACACTAACACTAGGCTGAAGATAAACTGTAAACCTATCCCTAATCTTAGCCCTAATTTAGCCCTATATCTAAAGCTAACCCTAACCCTAGCCCTAAGACTAATTCTAACTCTTGCCTATCGTGAGCCCTAGTTCTAACCCTATCCTTTAGCATAATCCTAACCCTTGCTTTACCTTAGTCCTAGCCCTAAAGCTATATCTAAGCCAAACTCTAAATCTAAATCTAACCCTAGTCCCAGCACTAATATTAGCTCTAACCCTAATGACAATCATAGAACTATCCCTTACCCTATACCTAGCAGTAAACCAAACCCTAAACTTAAACCTTAAATTAAACCAAACTCTAACACGAAACCTAGACCTAACCCTAGCCCTAATTCGAGTCGTAACCCTAACCTATATACTAACCCTGACGATGACTCATATTCTACCACCCATCCTTGCTCTAAACACTGCCCTAAACTTAAACCTAACCCTAACATTACCCTACGCCTCATTTGAGTCTTAACCCTAACCCTAAAACTAACCCTTACCCTGAATCCTATCCTAACACTAACCCTAGTTTTAAATATCACACTAACTTTAAACCTAACCCGAGCACTAAACATTGCCCTACCCTTAATTCTAAAACTAACCCTAATTGTAACCCTAGTTGTTACATTAGCCATTGCCCTAACCCTAACCCTATCCCTAACACAAAAAAAGCCCTAATCTGAGCCCCAAAACTAGTTTTAACCCTAACTCTAACCATAACCATACCCCCAACCCTAGCTCTAAACCAATCCCTTACCCTAAGAGAAACCCTAAATCTAAGGGTAAACCTCGATCTATCCTTAATTCTTAGGCTAACCAAAACACTAACCCTATTAAATGTCCTAACCCTAACCCTAATTTTAACTCTAAGTCTATGCCAAACACTCACCCTAAGCTTTACTCTCATTCTGATCCTAACACTAATCCTAGGTCTAACCCTAACCCTAACCCTAACCCAAACATACTGTAATGCTATTCCTAGACCTAACCCTGAACCTAACACTTGCCCTATCACTAACCACAGCTCAGAACCTAACCCTTATCCTAAACATAACCCTAAACCTAATCTTAGTTCTAAAATCTCAACCTAAGCCTACCTCAAGACCTAATTCTAACCATAACCCTATGCCTCAACTTAAATCTAACTGTATCCATTACGCTATACATTACCGTTACCCTAATGGTAACCCTAGGCCTAACCCATACCCTATTGCTATCCCCAAACTATCGATTACCCTAAAATTATCCTAAACCCTAAACCTAATACTATCATTACCCTACACTAACCCTAAATGTACTGCAAACCATAATCCTAAAATCAAACATAAAACATATCCAAACACTGACCCTGACTCTAAAAATTCTCTTAACTGTAAACCAGACTCTTACCCTACATCTAACCCTTGCACTAGACCTAGCCATAAACCTGACCCTAAATCTATCCTTATCTATAATCCTAGACCTGACATTAGCCCTAGTCTTAATACTTGCCCTAACTCTAACACAAGCCCTAACTGTTATGCTAGTCCTAAACATAGCTTTAATTATACACCTTAACCTAACCCTAGGCCTAACTGTAATACTAACTCTAGCCCTAATATTAGTTCTAATTTAGCCCTAACGCTAACCCTAACTCTAGCACAAAGATTAGCTCTAACACTGGCCCTAGCCCTATTTCTATTATAACCCCATCCCTTATTAGAACCCCAATCTTAGCCCTAACCTTTAGCCTAAACCTAGCCTTATTCATAGCCCTGGCAATAACACTAGATCTAATCCTAACTCTAGATCTAAGTATAATCTTGAGCCTAAACCTAAACCTAATATAAGCCATAATGCTAACACTAATCTTAAAACTAGCCCTAAATTTAGCCCTAAAAAAAAACTGAGCCATAGCCCTCACCCTTAAACTAAACAAAACCCTAATCCTACACCTAGTACTAACTTTATCCATAATTCGAGTCCTAATCCTAACCCTAAAACAAACTTTGACCCTGATACTGACTCTATCAATAACCCTTGCTCTAAGCATCACCCTAGCCCTAAACCTAACTGTAACAAAAAACCTAGCCCTAACCTCAAACCTAAAAGTAGCACTAAATGTAACACTAGTTCGTACATTAGCCATTGCCCTAACCCTACATCTAACCAAACCGCAAACCTAGCCTTAATTCGAGACTTAACCCTACCTTTAACCCTAATCTTAAACCTAAAGCTAACCAAAAACCTAGCGCTAAACCTCACCCTAACATTAGCCAGAAACCTAACCATAACCCTAGCCATATCACTAGCTCTAACCCTATCCAATACCCTAACCATAACCATAACCCTAATGGTAACCCTAGGTCTACCTTTAAACTTATCCCTAACCCTAACATTATTCATTAGCTTAAACCTAACCTGAAGCCTAAACCTAACCCTATCATTACCCTAACCCTAACCCTAATACTAAATTTGAGCCCCAAACCTAAAGCTTAACCTAACTCAAACCCTAACTCTTACCTTTCCTGTAAAAATATGCCTAACTTTAACTCTGAGCCCAACCTTAACCTAAACTTTAATACTATACCTAGCCATTAACCTAATCCAAAAACTATCCCTAACCATAACACTAGACCTGATATTTGCCCTAGCCATATTCCTAGCCCTAACGGTAACATAAACCATAGCCCTAACCCTAATCCTAACCCTAACCCTAGCCCTAATCCTAACCATAATCCTAGCCCTAAACTTGGCTCTAACCCTAACAATTACTCTAAACATAACCATAATTCTAATGCTAACCCTAGGCCTAAATCTAACCCTATTCCTAACCGTAACCCTATCCATTATGCTAAACCTAACCTAAACCCTAAACCTAACCCTATCATTACCCTAACCCAAACCCTAATGCTAATTCAAGCACTAACCCTAAACCCTGACTTAAACAAAACCCTAAACCTACTCCTGACGGTAATAATACCCCTAGTTCTAAATTTAACCCTTTCCAAAAATTAATCCTTACACTAAATATATCCATAAACCTAATCCTAAAACTATCCCTAACCATAACCCTAGACCTGACATTTGCTCCAACACTATTCCTAGCCCTAATACTAACACAAACCCTAGCCCTAATCCTAGCCCTAAACCTAGCCTTTATCGTAACTCTAATAAAAACCCTAGCCCTAACCTTAATTCTAACCTTTATCTTTGCCCTAAACCTAACTCTAACCCATTCACTTACACTAAACCCAACTCTAAGCCTAAAACTAACCCTTGGCCTAAACATAACCATAAACCTAGCCTGATTCCTAGCCCTAATTTAGCCCTATACCTAACTCAAACCCTAAGTCTAGCTCTAAGACTAACTCTCACTCTCGCCTTAGCCCTATCCCTCGTTCCAACCCTATCCCTTACAACAACCCTAATCCTAGCCATAAGCCTATACCTAACACTAGCCCTATCTTTAGCCCTAGACCTAACCCTAGATCTAATCCCAAATCTAAATTTAACTTTAACCCTAAGCATAAACCCAATGCTAACACTAGCCCTAAACCTAAAGCTAATCATAAAACTAGCTTTAAACCTTACCAGAGACCTAAAACAAAACTAAGCCACAGCCCTAACTTTAAAACTTAACCTAACCTAACCCGAACCCTAGCCCTAAACATAGCTCTAATCCGAATCCAAACCCTAATCCTAATACTACCCCTACCATTGAATTTGACCATAACACTAACCCTAGCTCTAAACATAACCCTAATTTTAAACCTAACACTAACAATAGACCTAGTCCTAACCCTAATCCTATAAATAGCCCAAATCATAACCCTAGACCTTACATTGGCCATAAATCTAAACCTAGCCATAACTCTAACCAAAACCTAGCCCTAATCCTAGACCTAACCATAGCTTTAACCCTAAACCTAACCATAGCACTGGCCCTAAACTTAACCCTAAATGTAGGCCTAACCCTAGCTCTAACCCTATCCCTTACCCTAAACCAATCCTAATCCTAATGCTAATGCTAGCCCTAACCCTAATCTTTAGCGTAAGTAAAAGTATTAGTAACCCTAATACTAGTCCTAAACCTAGCTGTCATTCTATCTCTAAACATAAGACAAACCCTAACCCTAACCCTGATGCTTATTCTGACCCTAACAGTAACCTTAGGTCTAAGCCAGACCCTAACTCTAAACTGAACCCTAAAACTAGCACTAGCAATAAACCTATACCTAAGCCTAACCCTAACATGAGTCCTACACCTAAATCTAATCCTAAATCTAGCCATATCTCTAGCCCTATACCTAAACATAACCCTAGTCCTAGTCCTAATGTTAAAACTTAACCTAATCCAAACACTAACCCTAACCCTTGAACTATCTCTAGTGATAATTCTGGTTTTAACCCTAATCTTAATTCTAACCTGAACACTGACCCTGACCCTAAAACTAACCCTATTTCTAAACATCACACTAAAACCAACCCTAACCCTAACACTTGACATAGCCATAACGCTAACTCAAAATCTAGCCCTAATCATAACCCTAGTTCATATATTACCTTACTAGCCCTAACCTAACTCAAAACATGGCCATAATCCCAGCACAAACCCTAGCTATAATGTTAACCCTAATACTACCTATAACCCAAACCCTTACCCTAGACCTCACATACCTCTTCCCTATCTGTTACCTTAAACCAAACCCTAAACCTAATGCTAAACCTAGTTCTAACCCCAATCCATAGCCTATCCCAACCCTAACCCTATTACTAGTCTTTATCCTAGCCCTCATTCTAGCTTGAACCCTAACCCAAACCCGAACCTAAAACCTGACCCTTATTCTGACCCTAACACTAACCATAGGTCTCAACCTGACCCTAACCCAAAACCAAACCCTAACATTAGCCCTACTCTTAATCTTATACCCAAGCCTAAACCTAATACTGGCCATAGACCTAAACCTAATACTAAATCTAGCCATATCTCTAGCCCTAAACCTGAACAACAACTTAGCCCTAGTGCTAACAAAAACTCTTTACCTAACCAAAACACTAATAAACCCCTATACCTAACCCTAGCCCTAATTCTGGCACTAACCCCAAAACTAACTCTAACCTGAACACTGACCCTAACCTAAACATAAACCTAGCTCCAAAGCTGACGGTAATCTCAAACGTATTCCTAACACTAGACCTAGCTATACCCTAACCCTAAAACTAGCCCTAATCATAACCCTAGATCTTACATTACCCATGGCCCTAACACTATGCCTAAATTAACACAAAACCTAGAACAAATCTTAGGCCTAAACCTAGCCCTAAATGTAATACTAGACTAACCCAAGCCCTAACCCTAATCCTAACTTTCCCCTTAGATCTAACCCTTGCTCAAAGTCTAAATGTTACCCTAAACCTAACCCTAGCACTATCCCTAACTCTAACCTAAACCTAGCCCTAATTCTAACCTTAATCATAGCCCTAACCATATCTCTAATTCTATCAACTACCCTAACCATATCCCTTGTCCTAATGCAGGCTCTAATCGTATTCAATCACCCTAACCATAATCCTAAACCTAATGCTAACCTTAGGCTTAACCGTAACCCTATTGGAATCCCTAAAGCTATCAATTACCCTAAAACTAACCTGAACCCTATTCCTAATCCTATTCATTAACATAACCCTAACTCTAACACTAATGCTAATTTGTGCCCTAAACCTAAACATAAACATACCCTAAAGCAAACCTTAAGCTGTACCCTGACCTTAAAAATACACCTAGCTCTAAACCTGACCCTTACCCTAAATCTAACCCTTATACTAGACTTAACCATAAATATAACCCTAAATCTATCCCTAACTGAAACCCTAGACATGAAATTAGCCCTAGCCCTATTCCTGGCTCTAACCATAACACGAACCCTAGCTTTCATCCTAGCCCTAAACCTAGCCTTAAACATAACCCTAACTCTAATTCTAATCCTTTCCATACCCATTAACCTACCTATAACCCCATCATTTACCCTAAACCTAACACAAACCCTAACCCTAACACTAACCCTAGCCCTATTTTTTACCCTAGACTTAACCTAACACTTACCCTAAATAACCTAATTTTAAACCAAACCCTAACCCTAGCCTTAAAAATAACTATAACTCTCACCCTAACCCTATATAGGTTCTAGCCCTAAATTATTCTAACCCTATAACTTACAATAACCCTCGTCCTAGCCTTAAGCCTAGAATAACCCAAGCCCTAACCGTACACCTTGCCTTCACTCTAGATCTAGTCCAAACTCTAAATCTAACACTAACTCTATGCCTAAAACTAACTCTAACACTAGTCCTACCCTAACACTCATCCTAAAAGTAGTCCTAAACCTAGGCCTAGCCCTATAACAAAACTGAACCACAACCTCAACCCTATCCCTTGACCTAAACCCAAACCTAACACAATATCTAGCCCTAACCCTAGCACTAATTCGAGTCCTTACTTTAATTCTAAGACTACCTCTGAACCTGAATCTGACACTAATACTAAACCTGCTTCTAAAAATCACCGTAACCCTAAAACTTACCTTGCCACTATAGCTAGAGCAAAACCTAATTCTAAAACTGGTCCTAATAATAACCCTAGATTGTACATTAGCCATAATGTGAAACCTATTGCTAACCAAAACCTAGCCCAAATATTAGACATAACCCTAGCTTTCACCCTAACCTTGCCATAACACTAGCTCTAACCATAACCTTCACCCTAGCTCTAAACCTAGCTCTAATCTTATCCTTCTTACCCTAAGCCAAACCCCAACCTTAATGATAACCCTAGTCTTAACCCTAATCCTTAGCTTAATCCAAACCCTAACCCTATTACTAGTCCTAACACTAGCTCTCATTCTAGTTATAACCTTAATCCAAACCCTAACCCTTACCTTGACCCTTATTCTGACCCTAATTCTAAACCAAACCCTAACACTAGCCCTACCCATAATGCTGTATCTAGAGCTAACCCTAATGCTAGCCCTAAAATAAACCTAATCGTAATTCTAGCCACTTCTCTCATCCTTGACCTAAACAAAAACCTAGCCCTAGCCTTAATTATAAACCTTAACCTAACCCAAACACCCACCCTAACTCTAGACCTAACCAATTTTAATTACGGATCTAGCCCTAAACCTAACCCTAATCCAAACACAGACCCTGACACTAACACTAACCCTAGCTTTTAAACTGACCCTAAATAAAACCTAAATCTAACACTAGACCTAGCCATCACCCTAAACATAACCCTAGCACTTACATTACTATGGCACTAACCCTATCTCTAAACCTAACACAAAAACTAGCATAATTCTAGGCCTGATCTTAGCCCTAAGCGTAACCTTAACTTAGAACTAACCTTATCCCTTAACCTAAGCATAACCCTTATGCTAACCCTAACCCTCACCTTAGATCTAACTCTACATAAAACCAAAAAACTAAACATAAACATAAACCTAGCCTTATCCCTAAACCTAATACTAACCCTAGCTCTAATGATAACGTTAACACCAGCCCTAATACTACCTCTAAAATTATCCATTACTCTAAACCTAACCCTAATCATAATGATAACCCTAGCTCTAATGCTAACTGTAAACATAATCCTAGACCTAACCCTCATTGTAGCCCTAATCTTAGATCAAACCCTAACCCTTACTCTAACCCTAACACTAGCACAAATTCTAAAACTAACCCTAAACCTAAAACTATCACTAACACTAACCTGACATCTAACCCTAATCCTTAGTCTAATCGAAACTCTAACCCTATTAGACCTAGCGATAATCTTAATTGTAAAACTAGCTCTAATCATAAACAGAGCTCTTACATTACCCATGGCCCTTACTCTACACTTAAACTAACACAAAACCTAGCCCTAATCCTAGGCCTAAACCTAACCCTAAGTGTAACTCTAAACCTAACCATAGCCCAAACACTAACCTAACCCTCCCTTTAAACCTAACCCTAATCTTACTCTAATGATAATCTTAGCCCTACGCATAACACTAACCCTAAATGTAAAACTACCCTTAACCCTAACCGGACATCTAACGCTATACATTTACCTAACTCTAAACACAACTTTAGCCCTAAACCTAACACTAACCCTAAGCTTAACTGTAAATCTAACCCTAAACATAACCCTAAACCTAACCCTCACTGTAGCTCTCACTCTCGCTCAAAGCCTAACCTGTACCCTAAACCTAACTGAAACCTTAACACTAGCCCTAGCCCTAACCCTAACCCTAACTCTAGCTCCAATCCTAACCAAAACACTAGGCCTAACCCTAGATCTAATGCTATCCATTACCTTAAAAATAACCCTAACCCAAATGCTAAACCTAGGCCTAACGTTAACCCTATCACTAACCCTAACTCTAACAATTACCCTAAACTTAACCTAAATCATAAACCTAAAAATATCCATTGCCCTAACCCTAACTAACTCTAACGCTAATTTGAGTCCTAACCCTAAAATTTAATCTAAAACAAACCTGAAACCCGACCCTTACTCTCAGAACCCACTGACAATTCCTCATACAGCAGAGATGATGAAAAAAAGGCAAACACACACACACACACACACACACACACACACACACAAACATTCAGTAGAAAATGAGCACGGTCTTTACTTTTTTCTCTCCTTAACCTACAAAACACCAACACTAAAACTAGCTCTAATTGTAACCCTAGTTCTTAAATTAGCAGTAGCCCTAAAGCTAACACAAATCCTAGCCCTAATCTGAGTTCTAACCCTAGCTTTAACCCTAACTCTAACCATAAACCTAGCTCTAACTCTTACCATAAACTTAACCCTCAATTTATTCCTTGCACTAACCCATACAGCATTTTTATTTAAACAAGAGGAAAGAAAAAAAGTTCTTTAGGCAGCTTAATCCTTTAAAGCATGGATAAACATTCTCAGAAAAACTTTGTTTATGGTCACCGCGATCCGAGTTTCTTATAATTTAACTTGTGGTTATTTATTCCCAGGCAAACACACACACACAAACACACACACACACACACACACACATGCACACACACACACACACACACACACACACACACACATATATATATATATATATATATATATATATATATATATATATATATTATAATTGGCAGAACATTTTTTTAATCTTCTTAAGACAACAACAAGGACACAGTTAAAAGAGTTAATACTTTCTCACAGAACTCCATGTTTTGCTAAGCACAGGAAAACTTAAATGTTTGTCTGCTTGAGAAGACACCTTAACCTAAAAATACACCTAACTCTTAACCTGACCCTTACCCTAAACCTGTCACTAGACCTAGCCATGAACCTAACCCTATAACTATCCTTATCGCTAACCCTACACCTGACATTATCCCTATCTCTAAAACTCGCCCTAACCCTAACACAAACACTAACCCTCATCCTAACCTCAAATATAGTCTTAATCCTAACACAAACCTAACCCTAGCCCTACACCTAAATCTAATCATCGCCCTAGCCCTAAACTGAGCTATAACTCCACCCCTTCCCCTAAACCTAACCCTAAACATAGCCCTAACACTAACACTAATTCTAGACATATCCCTAGCCCTAATTTAGCCCTAACCCTAACCCTAGACTTAAGACTAATTTAACTCTCACCCTAGCTCTATTCCTAGTTCTTACCCTATCCCTTACTGTAACCCAAACACTGGACCCAAACTTAGCCCTAAACCTAGGCATAGCCCTAACCTTAGAATTAACCATACCTCTAAATATAACCCTAAGCCTAAACTCACCCTATCACTAGCAATAACACAAATGCTAATAATAAAAATACCCTTAACTTTAGCCTTAGCCCTAAAACAAACTGAACCATAGCACTAATCCTAAAACTTAACTTAAACTGAATCCTAATTCTACAACTCGCCCTAAGCCTAATCCTAACTCGAATCTTATCCCTAACCCTAAAACTAACCATGTACCTAACTCTGCACATAACATTAACCATAGCTCAAAACATCACCCTAAACATAAACCTAACCCTAAAACTAGACTTAGCCCAAACTACAACCCTAAAATCAACCCTAAACTTTATTCTAATTCTTCCATTAGCGGTATCCCAAAACCTATCCCAAATCCAAGGCCCAACACTAGTTTTAACCCTAACTATAACCCTAAACCTAGCTCCAACCCTTACCATAAACCTAACCCTAAATTTATTCCTTGTACTAACCCTAAACCTAACCTTAACCCTACCTGTAATCCTAAGCATAACCCTAGCCCTGACCCTATCCATTACCCTAACCCTAACAATAACCCTAATTCTAAACCTCAGCCTAACCCTAACACACTCTCTAACCCTAACATATTTATTTTCTTTAACATAACCCAAACACTATACCTAACCTAACACTAGACCTAAACATAACACTAACACTAAAACTAGCTCTAATTGTAACCCTAGTTCTTAAATTAGCAGTAGCCCTAAAGCTAACACAAATCCTAGCCCTAATCTGAGTTCTAACCCTAGCTTTAACCCTAACTCTAACCATAAACCTAGCTCTAACTCTTACCATAAACTTAACCCTAAATTTATTCCTTGCACTAACCCTAAACATAACCTTAATACTAGCCCTAATCCTAACCATAAGCTCATCTCTAAACTTAGCTCTAACCCTATCCATTTTCCTAACCCTAACCCTAATGAAAACTCATTCTAACCGTAGCACACTCCCTAACACTACATATCCATTACCCTAAACATAATCCTAACACTATACCTGACCTAACACTAGATTTTGATGTAACACTAACGATAAAACTAGTGCTAATTGTAACCCTAGTTCTTACATTAGCCATAGCTCTAATGCTAACACAAAACCTAGCCCTAATCTGAGCTCTAACTCTAGCTTTAACCCTAAGCAAAACTCTATCACTAAAACTACCCTAGTCCTTTAACTAATCTTTAGCCTATCCCAAAATCTAACAGTATTACTAGTCCTAACCCTAGACCTCAATCTAGCTCTATCCATATCCCAATCCACAACCCTAATCCTGAGGTTTATTCTGACCATAACACTAACCATAGGCCTAAACCTGACCCAAACCCTAAACCGAAAACTAACATTGGCACTACCTGTAATTCTATACCTAAATGTAACCCTAACACTAAAGACCTAGACCTACACCTAATCCTTCATCTAGTGATAACTCTAGGCCTAGACCTAAACAAAACCTAGCCTTAGCCAAACAGTAACCCTTAACTTAACCAAAACAATAACCCTACCCCTAGACCTAACACTAGTCCTAATGCTGGCCCTAAACATAAACCAAACCATAACCTGAAACCCTGACACTTACTCTAACATAAACCCTAGCTCTAAACCTTATCCTAAACAAAATCTTAACCCTAAAACTAGACCTAGCCATATCACTAACCCTGAAACTAGCCACAATCATAGGCTAAAACCTAAATCTAGCTCTATCAATTACACAAAGCATAACCCTAAAGTTAATGCTAACCCTAGCCTTAACTCTAACCCTGATTCTAACCCTAAATCTCATCCTATCCAACCCCAAGCACAATCCCTAACCCTTAAACTTAACCTAACCCTAACACTAACCCTTGGCCTAAACCTAACCCTAACCTTAACCCGAGCCCTAATCTTAACCTTAACCTTAGGCTTAACCCTAACTCTAACACTACACATTACGCTAACCCTAACCCTAAACTTAATGATAAACCTTGCCCTAACCATAGCTCTAACCCTATCCATTACCCTAACCCTAACCCTCATTATAACCCTAGCCCTTACCCTAAATCTACTGTAAACATCACCCTAGACATAACGGTAAACCTAACCCTTGCCATAGACCTAACCCTAGCTCAAACCCTAACCATTACCCTAAACATAACCCTAAACGTATCCTTAACACTAACCTTAAGTAAAACCTAACCCTAACCCTAACATGACATCAAACCCTATCCAATACTCTAAACCTAATGATAACCCTAGTCCTAGCCTCAACACTAACCTTGACCATAACTGTAACTATAACCTAGACCTGATCCTAAACCTGACCCTTGACTTAGCACTAACCCTAGCTCAAACCCTAAACTGTAACCTAAAACTAAACCTAACCCTATCCCTAGGCCTAATTCTAACCCTAACGCTAAATCTAGCCCTAATACTAACCATAACCTTAGGCCTAAACCTAGCTCTAACCCTATTCATTACCCTAAGCAAAACCATGGCTGTAATGTTAACCCCAAGACAAACTCTAACCCTTTTGCTAACTCTAACAATATCAATTTCCCTACCTAACCTGAACCCTAAACCGAACCCTATAATTACCCTAACCCTAATCCTAATGCCAATTCAAGCCCTAACCCTAAATCCTAACCTAAACAAAACCCGAAACCTGATTTTATCCCTAATAATACCCCTAGCTCTAAACCTGACCCTTATCATAAACCTAATCCTTACACTGGACCTAGCAATCAATCTAATCCTCAATCTATCACTAACAATATCCTTAGACCTGAAACTAGCCCTAGCCCTAATTCTTGTCATAAACCAAAAAACAAACCCTAGCCCTCATCCTAGCCCCAAACCTAGACTTATTACTAATCCAAACCATAACAGTAGCGAAAACCAGAATTCTAACGTTCGACCTAGCCCTAAAACTAACTATAACCCCATCCTTCCCCTAAACCTAACCCTGTCCCTAAACCTAAACCTAAGCCTAAAACTAGGCCTAACCCTAACACAAAACTCAGACTAAATCCTAGCCCTAATTTAGCCCTAAACCTAACCTAACCCCAGCCCTAAGACTAACTCTAACTCTTGCCCTAGACCTATTCCTAGTTCTAACCCTATCCATTACCATAAACCTAACACTTGCCCTAACCTTAGCACTAACCCTATCCCTAGCCCTAATCATAAAACTAATCCTAATTCTAAATCTAACCCTAAACCTAAGCCTAAATCTCTCACTAACAAAAGCCATAAAACTAAAACAAATCCTAAAACTGGCCATAACCTAGCCCTAGGCCTAAAACAAAACAGAGCCATAGCCCTAACCATAAACTTTAACCTAAACCAAACTCTAAGATTACACCTAGCCCTAAACCTAACTCTAATTCGAGTCCTATCTCTAACCCTAAAACTAACCCTGAACCTGACTCTGACCCTAACACAAACCCTAGCTCTAAACATCACTCAAAACGTAAACCTAAGCCTAAAACTAAACCAAGCCATAACTCGAACCCTAAAACTAGCCTTAGTCATAACTCTAGTTCATACATTAGCTGTATTCCTAAAACTAACTCTAACCTAACCCAAAACCTATCCTAATCAGAGCCCTAATAATTGCTTTAATGCTAACCAAAACTTTAATTCTAGTCCTAAAATTCACTCTAAATATATCCCTAACCCTAACCTTTGCCATAACCCAAAACCTAACCCTAAACATAGCCCTAATCTTAAACATAATCCTAGCCCTAAACCTAGCTGTAACACTACTCATTATTCTAACCCTAACCCTAAACTTAATGCTAACCCTAGGATAACCCAAACCCTATTCCTAACCCTAAACTTCTCAATTACCCTAAAAGTAACATAAACCCTAAACCTAACCATATCCATAAGCCTAATCCTGACCCTAAACCTAACGCTAATTGGAGCGCTAACCTTAAACATTAACCTAACCCAAACTGAAACCTTGTACCATACCCTAATAATGCCCTTAGCTCTAAACCTTACCCTAAACCTTAACCTAACCTTTATATTATTCCTAGACATAATCTTAATTATAAAACTATCTCTAACCATTAACCTAGACATAAAATTAGCCCTAGCCCTAATGAAACCCTAACACTCATACAAACCCTAGCACTAATCCTAGCCCTTATTTTTGCCTGAATTCTAACCCTAACACAACCCTAGCCCTAACCCTAATTTGAACCCTCACACTAGTTTTAAACCTAGCTATAACATTATACCTAAATAAAACATTAACCATACCCCTAGCCCTAAACCTAGGCTTATCCCTAATACTAACCCTTGCTCTAATCCTAGCCCTAATTAAGCCATAACCCTAACCCTAAACCTAACCCTAATCCTAAACTTGAGACTAACTCTAACTCTTGCCTTAACCCTACCCCTAGATCTAACCTTATCCATTATGATAACCCAAACCCTACCCCTAACCCTAGCCATAACCCTAGCCCTACACCTAGATCTAACCCTAACTCTAAATCTAACCCTAAACTTAAGCCTAAACCACACCCCAATACTAGATATAACCCTAACACTATTTTGAAAACTAGCCCTAACCTTAGCCCTAGCCTTCAAGCAAAACCAAGCCATAGCAATGACCCTAACCGTTAATCTACACCAAACCCTAACCCTATACCTAGCCCTTTACCTAGCCCTAATTCGAGTCCTAACTCTAACTGTAGAACTAGTACTAACTCTGACCCTAACCTTAACACTAACTCTAGCTGCACTCATCAACCTATCCCTAAACATTATCCTAACACTAGACCTAGCCCTATACTAACCTTAAAATTAATCCTAATCATAATTCCAGTTCTTACATAAGCTACAGCCCTAACCCTAAAACAAAACCTAGCCCTAATCCAAGCCCTAAACCTACATTTAACACTAACCCTAAGGTTGGCCCAAACCCTAAGCTTATCCCTAGTCCTAACCATCGTTCTAACCCTATCCTTACACTTAAGTAAAACCCTCACCATATTGCTACCCTAGTCCTAACAATAATCTATGCCTACAACAAACCCTAACACTATTAAGAGTCCTAACCCTAGCCTTCATTCTAGCTATAAATTTATTCCAAACCCTAACCCTAACCCTGACCCTTATTCTGACCCTAACACTAAACCTAGGTTTTAACCTGACGCTAACTTTTATCCAAAACCTAACACTAGCCCTACTGCTAAATCTATACCTAAACTTAATACTAACACAAGCCCTACACCTAAAACTAATCCTAGATATAACCATAACCCTATCCCTATCCCAACAATAAACGTTAACTTAACCCAAACTATAACTCTATACCTAGACCTAACCGTAGTTCTCATTCTGGCCCTAACCCTAAAACTAACCCTAACCGGAACACTGACTCTTACCCTAACACAAACCCTAGCTCTAAACCTTATCATAACCCAAAAACTATCCCTAACATTAGACAAGCCCCAAAGGTAGCCATAAGAAAAACCCTAGCTCTTACATTACCCATATACCTAATACTAGCCCTAAATCTCACACAAAATGTAGCATTAATAATAGCCCTGAACTTAACCCTAAGCATAACCCTAACCCAAAACTTATCCCTAATTCCTAAAATAGCTCTTGCCCTAGCACTATCCCTAGCTACAACCCTAAACATAACCCGATACCAAACCCTAAATTTCACCCTTACCCAAGCCCAAATACTAAACATACCCATAGCCCAAACCCGAGCTCTAACTCTATCCATTACTCTAACTATAAACCTAAACCTAATGCTAACCCTAAGCCTATACTAAACCTGACTGTAAACCTAACCCTTGCCCAGGCCCTAACCCTTAGCTCAATCCTTAACTCTTACACTTGACCTAAACCTAACACTAACCCACAGCCTTACCCTAAACCTAACCCTAAGCCTATCCCTAATCCTAAACCTAACGGTAGCCCTAACCCTAGCTCAAAACCTACCCAGTAACCTAACACTAAACCTTACCCTAATTATAACCCTAGACCTAAATATGAAACCTACCCTAAACCTAAACATAAACATATACCTAGATTTAACAATAAACCTAACTCTGACCTTAAGCCTAACCTTACCTCAAACCCTAACCCTTATCCTACACATAACCCTAACTCTAACTGACATCTAACCCTATCAATAACCCTAATGATAACTCTACCCCTAACCGTAACACTAACCCTAACACTAACCATAACCAAAACCATAACCGTGACACTAGAACAATCCTAAATAAACCTTAGCCCTGAACTAAACCTAGCTCAAACCCTAAACTGTACACTTATTCTAATCCTAACCCTAACTCTCGCCTAAACCCTGCTCCTAACTATAACTCTAGCCCTGATCCTAACAATAACTCTAGTTCTAACCCTAGCTCTAACCTATAAATTAGCTTAATGATAACCACAACCTGAATGCTAACCCTAGGCCTAACCCTAAACTTATTGCAAACCCTAATCATACCCATTACCCCAAAGCTTACCTGAAACCTAAACCTAACCCTAACAATTACCCTAACACTAACACTAAACTAATGCTCATTCAAGCCCTAAACCTAAACCTTAATCTAAATTAAACGTAAAAGCTTAACCTGACCAAAATAATACCCCTAGCTCTAAACCTAATCCTTTCACTAAACATGACTCTTAAATTGACCTAGCCATAAACCTAATGCTAAAATTATCCCTAACTGCAAGCGTAGACCTGACATTAGCCCTAGCACTAATTCTTGCCCTAAACCTAACAAAAAAAAAACTAGCCCTCATCCTAGAATTAAATTTATCCTTAATCTTAACCCAAACCATAACCCTAGCACCAACTGTAATGCTAATGGTAAAACTAGCCCTAATCCTAACCCTAGTACTAAAATAAAAGTGAGCAGCAGGCATAACACCAAATGTTAACTTAAAGCAAACATTAACTCTGCACCTCGACGTGAACCTAATCATAATTTGAGTATACTTACCCTAACATTGAAAATAACACTTACCCTGACTCATATCCTAACAGGATATGCCAGGTCTAAACCTAACACTAAACATAGAGCTAATCATAGGCTTAAACCTAACCCTAAGTGTAACACTAACCCTAGCTCTAAACACCACCCTAAACTTACACTGAACCCTAACAGCATCCCTAGCCCTAATTCGAGTTCTAACCCCAAACCTAAAACTAACCCTGACCTGACTAATATCTTAACACTAACCCTAGCTTTAAATATCACTGTAACTTTAAACCTAACCCTAAAAATTGACCTACTCTTTAACCAAACCTGAAAACTAACCTTAATTGTAACCCTAGGTCTTATACTAGATATGGCCCTAACCCTAGCCTTAACCCTAACACAAAAACCAGCACTATTACAAGCCCTAAACATAGCTTTAACCCTTACCCTAGCCCTAAACCTAGCTCTAACCCCATTCCTTACCCTAAGCAAAACCGTAAACCTAATGGTAACCCTGGAACTATCCCTAATCATTAGGCTAACCAAATCCTAACCCTAATAATAGTCCTAACTTTAGATCTCATTCTAGCTCTAACACCATCCGAAATCCTAACCCTACTGTCATCCTTATCTTACCATAACACAAACCCTAGGTCCAAACCTGATCCTAACCCTAAATGAAACCCTAACACTAACCCTACTGGTAAACTTATACCTAAACCAAATCCTCCCATTAGCTCTATACCTAAACCTAATTCTAAATCTAGCCTTAACTCTAGCTCTAAACCTAATCAAAAACATAGCCTTAGCCCTAACAAAAACCCTTAACATAACTCAAACCCTAACCCTACCCCTAGACCTAAACCTAATTCCGATTCTGTCTTTAACCCTACCTTTATCTCTAACCTGAACACTGACCCTGCCTTTAACAAAAAACTTACCTCTAAACCTGACCCTAATCATAACCTAAACATAATTCTAGCCTCAGTCATTACTCTAACACTAAAACAAGCCCTAATCATTACCTTAGCTCTTACATTAACCATAGCTGTAATGACAGGTCTAAACCTAACACAAAACATAGAGCTAATCATAGGCTTAAACCTAGTCCTAAGTGTAACACTAACCCTAACCCTAACTTAACCCTAGCCTTCGCCTACTCCAAAACCTAGCTCAAAGTTTAACACTTACTGTAAATAAAAGCTAGACATATCCCTAACTATAACCCTAACCCTAGCCCTAATCCTAAACTTAACCCTAGCCCTAGACCTAGTTCTAAACCTACCCATTACCATAACTCTAAACCTAAACTTTTTGATAGTAAAAGCTGGAACCCTGACTCTAAACCTAACCCTAACCAGAAAACTGACCCTAGACATAAACCTAAACCTAACACATGCCATAGCCCTAACCCTAGCTCAAACCAAAACCTAACCATTAACCTAAACATAACCATAGCCCTAATCCTAACCCTAAACAAAAATGTAACCCTAACCCTAACCATATATCAAACACCATCCATTACCCTAACCCTAAACAGAACCTTAATGATAACCATAGCCATAACCCTAACCCTAACACTAACTCTACCATAATCCTATCCCTAGACCTAAGTAAACCTAACCCTTTCCCTAGACCTAACCCTCACTGAAAATGTAACCCTAACAATAAACAAAACTCTTAATGTAACCGTAGTTCTAAACTTAACCCTAACTGTCGCGACCCCTTACCCTCAAGGAAGACGCAACTCAGGAATCTTCTTTCAGCAGTTTATTCAGGCCCTTGATATTTCTTCTAATTCCTCGTCAGATGCCCCTCCCAGCCTTAATAAAGCATCCCAAGCCCCAATGCGAAGCTGCCACGTGGAACTTTCTCACAGGGTGCTGAAAAAACATGCACCAACTCTCCCAAACAAGGAGTTGTTTGTCACAGACCACAGTGGAGCCAGCGCCATCCTGCAATGGCGACCATAATCTGCAGAAGCGGCTCACCACAGTTCCCCCTTTCTGTATTCTGAAAACAATACAGGCGAGAGTAGAGGTCCTATCCCACTGTGCAGAAGTGGCTGCATAGTATGGCTCAGTCCTAAGGAGGGCCCTTCCCCATATCTGAAGCCATATCATCGGACGCCTTTTTCGTGGTGCGGGGCGTGGACATCAAACCCGCATGCAATAGGACATGCTCTCCTTGAGGTCCACTTCAAGGATCACTAAAGTGCAGTGCCTTGCCTCGCATCCTGTATCGTGACGAAGGTGGACGAAGGGGGACAGCTGAGGCTGAACTGTGGCTGTACACAATGGCAAACGAGTTGACAGCACCCTGAAAGAAAGGCATGGACTTTAAGGCGATAGAGAAGCATTAGTGTGGAAACCCACCTGCGTGCAATGGCAGCGAGACCGGCAGAGTGCAAGGGCTTTCCAACACTAAGAGAATAACGAGGAAAGACATGCCGATCCCAGTGCAATGTTATAATAACTTGGGGTGCAACGACCATGTCAAAGATTTACTGTTTAAGATGCGCAAGCCAGACTTGAGGTGAATTGCCATTTTCTAAAGCTGCAAGAGCTTGGATGATCATAGCCTTATCGTGAGCATTGCGGGCCTTGAGGCGACAGAGAAACCACAAACAGAGAAACATACCGAAGCAACACATTGCACCAAAAATGCCTACCCCCACCCACTCTTTAAAAAAGGAAAAAGCAGAAGATATCCAATCGGTGAATTGACCCAAAGTCAAGGGATCAACACGGGTGTTATTCAAGGCAGCTATCTGGGTTAGTTGAGACTGGATCATGTCTTCCGCTTCCATGGACCAATTTCCAGCCAAATATTCACCAATGATGCGGGAAGCATTCCTGGAATCATTAAATCTGACAGAGGTTATGCATAAATGTGCACGTTGGTCAACACAACCCAAAAGCACCAAGTCAGCCAATTCTTCTACCTGAGCTTGGAGTAAATCTGTTCTTTGGTTGGCAGCTAAAATCCCTGACAAAATATGTTGATTAATTGTATTTTGGGATTCAAGTATGGTGGAAGTTTGTTGGACAACTTGATTAATGGTGGCAGCAGTTTGTACTTGATTGGCCATAGCCACTCCGGCCGTAACCGCTGCAGCAGCAGATACCACCACGGCTGTCACTATAGCCGCTGTGATTCCAAAATCTCTGCGGACTCTAAGTAGCTCAACAATAGGTAATTTATCAGGATCCGCAGTGACCGGGATTGGGACGAAAGTTGGAATTTTCATAACCACTGCTACAGTCCAGGAACCATTCAAACACTCAGATAAGAGACAGGTAGTATGAGAACAATCCAGCATCCCCGACGAGGTGGCTTTAGCCAAAAGGAATAAGAAGGGGGATTGGACACAGACCATTGCAGGAGGCAATGTGGCATTATACAACAGAAAGTTGAATGAAACAGATGTAAGTCTATTACCTCGTTCACTTTCCCTAACAGTACCAGAAACATTAGCCAGCCAACTTTTGGCTCCTACCAACTGAGCCAGTGCAGAAATATCGGCTGAAGCCCCCTTTTCATTGGAAATCAGCCATTGAAACCAGGACCAACCTACTCCTGTAGAGGAGCTGGCACTATTGTTAAAGTTATAAACATACCTCTTAAGAGAGGGGGAAAGGGAGAAACCTTTAGCAATTTGATGTTTCTCCCAAGAATGATCCTGACAAGGCGTAAATGTTGGGGGGAAACCAAGATTAGGGGAACAGTAAGGAGAGGCCTTGAAATGAGTGGCATCATGAATACTACTAGAAGAAGGAGGCACTGGGATTAGTACCTCGGAGATAATAGCCAAGGTAGTTATGTTAAGAGCAGAGCCGCTGTTTGCGGGGGTCTCTGAGCCTGATTGCTTCCCCGAAACTCCCTTGCTCAATACAGCACTGATAATGCTCCCTGAGACCTGATTGGACCGCAATGGGTCCTCCCAGTTAGTCAAATTTTTGGTCTTAAGGCTAATGCAATTAGCGTTTCTAAGGCTGAAACAAAAAACTCCTGTGAGATTAACTTGAGATTGATTAAAAATTCTCTCCATGTCCCCTCTAGGAGAGGCACAGGGAGCAGACATCTCACATGAGGTAGAAAAAAGAGTGGGGAGGACACTAGAATTACCATGAACCGGCATCGGCATTGGCCATGCCCGTGCCACTGCCCACCACCGCATTGGTGTCGCCTGTGCCATCGGCACCAGCACCACAGCCAGAGCACTTAGCAGAATGAAGATCCTCATCACAGGATTGTTGTGGTATCTCTTGTTGCTGGTCAGTTGATGTCAAGACTCTTCTTGTCAAGCGTTCAGGGACCCACAACGGTTCCATACGATCCTGGGGAAAAACACATACAGATCCTTGTGCCCATGTCAGCACGGGGTCAGGGCCGTTCCATTGGCCCGTAAGAACCTCCTTCCACTTAACATAGCCAATCACAGAGGGCTGAGGGGACACATGTCTATTGGCCGCAGAGCGACCATGAATATCCAAATTCAAAAAGTTAATGGTAAAGAGAGCTAAGGACAGGCGTTCTTTAGGAGTGTGTTCAGCTCCTATTCCCCCTTTTTGTTTTTGTAAAGTTTCCTTTAAGGTGCGATGAGCACGCTCAACAATGCCTTGTCCTTGAGGATTGTAAGGCAAACCATGAGTAAGTTGCACTCCCATAGTAGAACAAAAAGCTGTAAATTGTCTGCCAGTATAAGCAGGTCCATTATCAGTCTTAAGGGATGCAGGTGCACCCCATGCTGCCCATGCCTCTAAACAGTGAGTAATGACATTACGTGCCTTTTCTCCCGATAAAGCAGAAGCATGGATAATTCCAGAGCACGTATCAATGGAAACATGCACATACTTAAGGTTACCAAAGTCAGGTATATGTGTCACATCCATTTGCCAAACAACCAATGGCTTCAATCCCCGTGGGTTTACTCCATAATTAGGGGGATAAAGAAATGTGACACAATGGGGACATTGCAATACTATCTGCCGAGCATCCGCTCTTGAAATGGAAAAACGCCTGCGCAGCGTTAATGCATTAACATGGAAGTTTTGATGAAACAACTTAGCCCCCTCTAAGGAGGAAGCCAAGCACATCAATTGACCTCTAGTGGCTAAGTCCGCACAGGCATTACCCTGGGATAACGGACAAGGAAGAGAGGTGTGAGCCCGGATGTGCATTGGATAAAAAGAAGCAGTGCGGTTAGAGATAAGCTGTTGAAGCTGAGTAAAGTAAGCAGACCCATTGTGCGCATCACTAATAGCTCCCACGGCCTCCAGGATTTTAGTGCTTCTAACACATAGCTGGAGTCTGAAATAAGATTAAAAGGAAAAGAACACTGTTTAAAAACTTCAATAACAATTTGTAGTTCTACCCATTGTGGATTTCCAGGAGTAAATTGATGCTGGATAGGGGGAGAGTCATTAATTACCTAAGCTCCCATTCCAGACTTGGAACCATCAGTAAAAATGTTAACTGCCCCTGGAATTGGACTGGATGAAGTTACCTTAGGGAAAATGATGGGATGTTCTTTAACAAAATGGAGTAATGGATGAGAAGGGTAGTGATTATCAATACCCCCTTGAAACGAGCAACACAGAATAGCCCAGTTGTCTAGAGTAGCACATAAAACATTAAGTTGAGCTTTAGTGTAGGGTATGATAAGAGAAGAAGGTGATTGGCCGAAAAATTGAATGCTTTGTTGAATCCCTTTAAGTGCCAACGCTGCAACAGCATCAGGATAATATTCTAAGGATTTTCCTGGGGATACATGTGGGTGGATCCATAGTAAAGGCCCATCTTGCCACAGTACTCCAGTAGGCTGCCGCATAGTGGCAAGCACACATAACTGGAAAGGTTTATCACTCTGGAGCCTGCATAGAGTGGCATGCTGTATAGCTTGTTCTACTTTTATAAGGGCCGCTCTAGCCTCAGTAGTGAGGCTACGAGGGGAAGCAAGATCTGGATCACCCTTAAGAGTAGCATACAAAGGCTGGAGCACAATATTAGGAATATGTAAATATCCTCTTATCCAATTAATATCTCCCAGCAATTTTTGAAAATCATTTAGAGTTTGGAGATCTTGAGTCCTGATGGTAATTTTTTGCAGTTTTAATTTGTCATACCCAATTGTCGCTCCCAAATACCTGATAGAATCCCCCGTTTGAACCTTTTCAGGTGAGATGTGCAGTCCATGTTGAGCCAACAGCATCACGAGTTCTTTATAAGCCTCATTAACTGTCTGTTCTAATTTTGCGGCCAATAACACATCATCCACATAATGAATGATCTTGGTGGAGGAATACTTATGTCTGAGAGGTGCGAGTGCCTTCTCCACATACATCTGGCACATTGTGGGACTATTAGCCATCCCCTGCGGCAACACCACCCACTCAAACCTTTGATCTGGTTCCTCGTGATTACACGAGGGAAGGGTGAAAGCAAAACGTTTTGAATCTTTAGGATGCAAAGGAATGGAAAAGAAACAGTCTTTAATGTCAATAACAATTATATGCCAGCCTTGAGGAACAGAGGAGAGCAGAGGCAGCCCTCTTTGAATGGGCCCCATAAGTTGCATCTGAGCATTAACTGCTCGTAGATCATGCAGTAGGTGCCATTTCCCTGATTTTTTCTTAATGACAAATATGGGAGTATTCCATGAAGAAGTAGAAGGTTGGATGTGACCCAAGTCAAGTTGTTCTTTGACTAGATCATGGGCTGCTGCCAGTTTAGCCGAGGGAAGAGGCCACTGAGGCACCCAAACAGGCTCCTCGGTGAGCCATGTTATGGGTATTTGAGCCCCAGTGGCCCCTAGGAAAAACCCAGACCAAACCTGTTAAGCTTTTGATGACCTTGCATAGGATGCTTATGCCCCTGTAGGTGCCTTCCTAGTCCTAGACCTGGCCTATACCCCATATTTTGCATGATATGTTGAGACACTGGGGAATAGTCATTACTAAGAGTGAACCCCATGTCTTTCATCAGATCACGGCCCCATAAAGAAATAGGTAAATCAAGTACATAAGGCTGAAAGGTACCATCGTGTCCTTCTGAGTCCTTCCAAGATAGATGTCTACAGCTGATTTGAGGGGCTTGGGCATATCCAAGTCCTCTTAGGGATTGATCAGAAGCCTGCACTGGCCATCCCCTAGACCAGTCCTTAAGGGCTATGATACTACGATCTGCTCCTGTGTCCTGCAATCCCACAATAGATTTACCTTCTATGCTTAATTCCAAAGTGGGGCGACTGCTCATATCCAGTGACAAATAGGCACAATTTCCTCCGGTGTTATCAATTTCATTTCCCGTCTGTGACCTTGAGTCAGCAGGGAAGTGATTATGCAAACTAGGCAAAATTAGCAATTGAGCAATCCAATCCCCTGGGGAGATAGACACAATGCCCCTTGGAGCTTCCACCATAACCTTTACTGCCCCTACAGTATCAGGGTTTATTACTCCGGGGAAAACATGAAGACCTTGTAGGATAGAGGATGCACGTCCAATTAGCAAACCTACAGTGCCAGGTGGTAAAGGCCCTTTGAACACAGTTTCCACCAATTGGACGAGTCTGGAGGTGGAACAGAGGTCCAATCCCGCGGCACCTGTAGTGGCTCTCCGCATCTCGTGGGATGGCGCAGAGAAGGCCATGTCTCGGGTTCGGGTGTGACATTCTCCATTGCCCCATATATTCGTGGGCCCTGGGGTCGGGGGCCCCTTCGGCCGTTATTTGGCCCAGCTGAAATAGGCTGTCCATGGATGTCCCTCACTGATCTACACTCTTTTGCCCAATGCTTCCCCTTTTTGCATTTTGGACACAGCCCCGGTTGACGAGGGCCATTAGAAGGGCCACCGCGAGGAGGTCCAGTAAAATTGTCTTTTTTGGGACAGTCACGTTTGAAATGGCTGGATTGACCACAATGGAAGCATGTTCCGGCATCAGGACCGCCCCCTTTTGCAATCCGAAGGACAGCAGCTGCAAGACCTGCATTAGTTAAAGGTCCTCCAAGCTCTCTACACACTTTCATCCAAGCTTCTATGCCCTTGTTTTTATAAGGAGCGATTGCTGCTTTACATTCCTTGGTGCATTGCTCAAAGACCAATTGCTTGATAAGGGGCATGGCCCTATCAGGGTCCCCCAAAATCTTTCCAGCAGCATCCACCATCCTTGCTACAAAATCTGAAAAGGGTCCTGTAGGGCCCTGCAGAATCTTAGTCAAGTTACCAGACACCTCTCCTCTATTTGGAAGTGACTTCCATGCCCGAATGCAAATGTTGTTAATTTGATCATATGCCTCAGGAGGGAATCCTGTCTGTTGATTAGCAAATCTGCCTTGTCCCAAAAGCATATCCTTGTCCCAATGGGGGTGTCCTGCCGCATGGTTTTGGGCGGCCTGCTCTACCGCGCCCTCTAGCACAAAGGCTCTCCAGTCCAACTATTTACCTGGAGAAACACAAGCCCGAACAAGGCTAGCCCAATCAGAGGGAGTCATACAGTATCTAGACAGACTCTCCACCTGAGTTAGTGTGAAGGCGGCATCCACCCCATAAGTGCGCACAGACTCCGCCAGGGTCTTCACAATTTTGAAATCTAAGGGCTCATGGAATCTTCCCCTATTGTCATCCTGGAAAACTGGAAAAGCAAGACCCATCTCAGCGTTAACAGCCCTCCATGTTTGGGCATGGAAAGGTCTCCTCGAAACACCCCCACCGTACAGCGGCGGATCCGGAGGATCATTTTTCTTGAGCTCCTGTTTATTTTTGTTCCCTTCTCCTATAGTTAGACTCCCTAGCTGACGAGACAGTCTCCCGAGCTCCTCCTCCTCATCCTCCTCCTCTTTTGACCCTCTTTTGCATGGGAGTGTGCGCAGTGTACTGAGATCTGGATACAATAGTTTCCTCCCCCGTTTCTCGCTCCGCACACTCCCTTCCTCCTGAAATACCTCACTTCGTGCCGGAGACAATCGCCTCCTCCCCTGTGTCTCGCTCCGCACACTCCCACCCTCCTGAAATACCTCACTGCCTGCCATTTCTGATCTTTCCTAATGTAATTGCTCTAAAACTTCTTGTCCTTTAGTAAGTGCTTCCTGACATCTGCCATCTGCGAGGCAATTACGGATCATCTTCCAAAGGGGTATCACCCCACCCTCTAATATGCCCTGCTCAGAAGCAAAGTCAAGATCTGTGCCTAACTTATCCTAGCTAGGTATAGTAAGGCTGCCTGAGAACGCAAACCACGGTGCAGCAATATCTGTCTTCTGTAAAAATCTCTGTAAAGTACTACGTTTCACTTCTAGGCCCTTGGAATGGAACAGGTCATCTAGGGCCAGGAGAAGTGGACTTGAAGATACGGCACCCATGACACAACAAAAGACGCACAAAAAAACAAAAGTGAAAGTAAAAGCGAAAGTACACAGTGCAGCTGCAATAAGATGTAATGCTCTCTCTGGCTTTACAGAGGAGCTGCCCCGCTTTGATCGCGGATCCCACTTACCTGGGACTAACCCCCGCTTTGATCGTGGATCCCACTTACCTTGGACTAACCGGTGCACCACCCCTGACTGCTGAAAGTTCTGGTTCCCGGGTTTTCAGCACCACTTGTCGCGACCCCTTGCCTGCAAGGAAGACGCAACGCAGGAATCTTCTTTCAGCAATTTATTCAGGCCCTTGATATTTCTTCTAAATCCTCGTCGGATGCCCCTCCCAGCCTTAATAAAGCATCCCAAGCCCCAATGCGAAGCTGCCACGTGGAACTTTCTCACAGGGTGCTGAAAAACCATGCACCAACTCTCCCAAACAAGGAGTTGTTTGTCACAGACCACAGTGGAGCCAGCACCATCCTGCAATGGCGACCATAATCTGCAGAAGCGGCTCACCACACCTAACCATAATTCAAGACCTATTAATAACCATTACTCTAGTTCTAACCTAAGCTCTAATTCTATCCATTACTCTAAACTTAACCCTTACCCTAATGCTAACCCTAAGCCTAAACTTAACTATATTGCTCACTCCAACACTATCAATTACCCTAAATCTAACCTGAACCCTAAACCAAACATTATCATTATCCTAACCCAAACTCAAACGTTAATTTGAGCCCTAAACCTAAATCCTAACCTAAACCAAATCCTAATCTTGAACCTAACCCTAATATTCCCCTAGTTCTAAACCTGACCCTTACCCTAAACCTAACCCTTATACTAGATGTAGCCATAAACCTAACCCTAAAACTATCTTTAATCATAACACTGGACCTGATATTAGCCCTAGCCCTATCCTAGCCCTAACGCTAAAACAAACACTCGCCCATATCCTAGCACTAAGATTAGCCTTAATCATAACCCTAACCCTAACCATAGCCTTAATTATGCTCTAACCCTCACCCTAACACTAAAACTAGCAAAAACGCCATCCATTATACTAAACATAACCCTAACTCTAATCCTATCACTAGGCCTAAGATGAACACTAACCCTAGTCCTAATCCTCACCCTAATTAAACCCTATCCCAAACTCTAACCCTAATCCTAGCCCTAAGAAAAACTAACTCTCACTCATTGCCCTAACCATGGCTCAATAACTAATCCTCACCCTAATCAGAACCCTAGCCATAACACTAATGCTAACCTAGCCCTAATCCTAGCCATAACCAAGGTCAAACACTACTTCTAACTCTATCCATTACCCTACACATAACCCTAACCCTAATGTTAACCCTAGCCTGCCGCAGTCTGGCTTGGCACAATTCAGGAGCCACTTATATTGAAGAAACAAACTTTATTTTTAGAACACTCATGCTTCATCACATGAGCTCTTCAGGAATTCCCTCAGAGCCCAACTGCCAAAACCGGCTTCCCACAAGCCTCTCAACCCCCCTATTCCTCCTGCTGTTGAGCCCAATTGGCTGGGTCACATGGGAGGAGGCAAAAAAATCCCCCAATGAGCAGCTTCGTGGTCTGAAATGATGGGGAAACAGCTCAATGAGCATCACCACAGAGGAGCCAATCAGCTGGCAGCTAGAAGTTTGCTGGGGCTGCTGTGAGCCAATCATCAACTGGCAACTCTAAGTTTGTGGGGGCCACTGTGAGGCAATCATTAGCTAGCAGCTGAAATTTTGTTGGCAGCTGAAAGTTTGCTTGTACCCATTCGGCTATGGCTCTCAACATCGCCCCCTCTCTGCTTAAACAACAAGCATGTGGCTTAGGGACCGTGCCTGCCTTAGGTTTTCCAAAACTATATATGGTGCTTACCCATCATAAGATTAGCTGACAACAAGGCATCAGCCTCCTGTCTTAGGTTGGTACCATTGCAATTGGATCTCACCCGTCATTGACATACAGCCACACCTGTGGATAGGTCTTTGTACCAACAGGGGGGTGAGGTTCTTTGCCTCACCTCTGTTGGCCCCCAAATTTTAGCTGAAAGACCATCACAAGCAGAAGGAAGGAGGATACACCAAGCCAATTGATGGCTCCTTTTTAAAAAATTGTACCACCAATGACACCATCAGCAAAAATACCCTAACACTGCCACAAGTCGCTGCACCAACAGATAGCTCACAATGAATACAAATGAGTTCCCAATGCATACAAATGATACATAGTCCAGGCAAGTTCTACAAGCAGTTCTGTGATAGCTTTTGCAGAAGATGTAGATTGGTTTTATCTTGGTCTTCACCAGCACTGGGATGAAGATAGGAATTCTGGCAATAATGGCCAAAGAAAAAAATATGTGACATTCCAGCAGGCACTAAAAGAAAACAATTTTCTGACCAATTTATATTATCTTGAACAGAATTATTAACACTAATGAAAAAGAAAGGTGAAAGTAAACAAACAGATCTGTTAACCTCCTTTTTTGTTCACATATTAAAACAATTCTCAACAGCTGTTTACCCAATTTAAATTAAGACACTTAAATCAGGTGAATAAAAATAAAATATTTGGATCCATTTTTTCATGAGTGCTCATCATATATGATATATGGACATCTGTACATACAAGCATACAACAGAAAACACAAGTGTGCACATATAATATAATACACACAACACATAACATAATAATAAAGGCCTTATAACATTTTACAGGTGAAATCTCCATTGCAATATTTAAAAACTCTATAGTCAAAAAATAGAACTGATCAGCAAAACATTAACCTAGGTCTGTCTGAGCTCAAAATACAAAATAGAAATTCATGATGTTAAAAATGGCAATAATAAAACAGATATTGAAAAAAGCATCCTGGTTCTGTCATAGATGTAAGGATAGCCAAACTGGAGTTCTGGATATCAGCTGTAATGGATTTGAGCCAAATCATCTTCTCTTTGGACTGTAGAAATTGCATTAGTTAATGTCTCTGGAATCCAAATCGGCTGCTATTCTCTCTGTGAAAACACAAAAATAGACCCCTGACTCTGGACACTTACTGGGTAAGGACCTTTCCATTGCCCTGTTACAATATCCTTCCAAAGTACCTTGGGCTTATGTAAATTTTTTGGACACATATGCCTTTCCGCAGCACTAAGCCCTGAAGAATCCAAATTTTAAAAGTTTAGAGTAAAAAGAGTTATTTTAAGTTTATCATTGAGGAATATATACCCCTTCCCAATTCCCTCTTTTTGCTTTAATAAGTACATTTTAATAGATTGATGATCTCTTTCAACTATGCCTTATCCCTGTGGATTGTATGGGATTCCTGTTATATGAGTAATGCCAAATGATGAGTAAAATTGTTTAAAAGAGTTAAAAGTATAATCAGGGGCATTATCTGTTTTTAACTATTTTGGAATGCCCACAGTGGCAAAATTTTGTAAGCAATGAGCTATTATATCTTTAGATTTTTCTCCATCATGAAGGGAGCCCATCAAAAATCCGGAAAAAGCATCAACTGAAACATGCAAATATTTTGGTTTTCCAAATCCTGGCAAATGAGTGACGTCCATCTACCAAATATGGTTAGGTATTAGTCCTCTAGGATTGACTCCAAGATTACCTTGTAGTAAAAATGTCACACAATTTTAACATTGTTTTATTATTTGTCTAGCTTGTTCCTTAGTTATTTTAAAACCTTTTTTTTAAAGTATAAGCATTGACATGGAACTTTTTATAAAAAATTTTAGCTTCTTCTAGTGTAGAGAAAATATGTATGTCATGTGTAGTTTTATCTGCTAAATCATTGCCCAAACTAAGGGCTCCAGGCAATTCTTTACGTGCCCTGATATGTCCTATAAAAATTGGAACTTTTTTGTCCCAGATTAGACTTTGTATAGTGGAGAGCAAAGAGAAAACAGTAGATGAAGGAGAAATCTTACCAGCATCTTCAAGGGATACTATAGCATTAACTATATATTGACTATCTGAAAATAAATTAAATATAGAAACTTTAAACATCACAAAAGCTTGTAATACTGCATTAAGCTCTACCTTTGAGCCAATTGTATGGGTACTAAAAATGTAAAAGTTTGATCAGGTGTCACTATTGCTGCTGTACTATTATTTGACCCATCAGTGAATATATTTGGAGGATTCATGATAGTGTTTTCCTTGTCATTTTTGGAAAAATTACAGGATGCGATGACCAAAAAGACAATAAAGGATTATATGGCAAGTGGTTAACAAATGAAACATTAGATTTGCACATGATTATTTTCCAAGTATTTAACTCATTAGCTAACTCATCAATTTGATCCATAGTATATGGAGTAATAATTTTATTGGGAGAAATTATAAACACTCCCTTGTTTCTTTTATTCCTTTGAGTATTAATTGCTCTACAGCCTCAGGATACTTAGTAAAAAGAGTATTAGGAGAATAAGATAAATGTATTCATAATAATGGAACTTCTTGCCAAAATACTCCAGTAGGAATATTTTTTTGTTGGTAGTACAATAAATAATAATGGCAAACTTATATCAATTCTATCCAAATGCATATTTTCCGTATATATTTCAATGATTTTTAATGCCTTTCCTGCTTCAGGCATTAACATTGGGGGTAAACTTGGATCTGATGGGCCTTTTAGGATATCAAATAAAGGTCGCATCTCTCCTGTTGGTATGCCTAGATAAGGACATATCCAATTTATGTCTCCTAATAACTTTTGAAAGTCATTAAATGATTTCAGTTGATCCACTCATATTTGAACTTTTGGTGGATGGATCATGGTTGAGGATAATAGAACTTTTAAATAATTAATTTGAAAATTTAATTGTACTCTATCTATTGCTATCTCTAGATTATAATTTTCTAATAAGTTTGTAAGTGTGGCATAAATTCAAGCAATGTTTTTTTATCTTTGTGTGCTAAAAATACATCATCCATATAGGGAAATATTTGTAGTTCAGGATTTTGATTTCTAAGTGGCTGGATTACTTTGTTAACATAAATTTTACACATAGTTGGGCTGTTAGAAATCCCTTGAGGAAGTACTTTCCATTCATATCTATGATCAGGACCTTCATGATTCAGTGCAGGGATAGTAAATGCAAAACGTGGACTATCCTCTAGATGAATTGGAATTTAAAAAAAAAATCTTTAATATCTATAACTAAAACATACCCAGTTTTTGGCAAATCAGATAATTGAGGAATCCCTGATTGAACAGGTCCCATAATACCCATCTCATTATTAATGGCTCTTAAATCTTGCAATAATCTCAGTTTACTGGATTTTTTTTTTTGATGACAAAAATGTGAGTATTATGGGGAGATACAGAAGGTTGTATATTTCTTTGCGACTAATTGTTGCTTGACCAGGTCATGGGCTGCTTGTATCTTTTCTTTAGTCAGGGGCCCCTGAGGAACCCATACTGGTCTTTCTGATTTCCAAGTAATTTTTATTGTCTCACTGACCCCTCCTGAAAATCCAATCCATGTCTGTCTGTTCCTTGATTTAATTGTATTGGTGCTGCTATACCTTGATCTTGTTCTGCTAATCTTTTTCCTTTCCTAAAACCTTGTTTATCCATAATAGTTGGCACATTTAGATTGATGATATTTGTTAATGTTAGTCCTAATTGATCTAGGACATCTCATCCCCATAAATTTATGAGAAGATGATCCAATGGCTGTATAGTTCCTTCACATCTTTCAGGTTCCTTCCGATCTAATACCATTTTATGTCTAGGGAGATTAGTTGCCACTCCTAGGCCTCAAAGCACTTGAGTGGTTTGCTGTAATGGGCAATGTTTTGGCCATTCTAGAAAAGAGATGATGCAAAGATCTGTAACTGTATCCAGTGGCCCACTAAATTCATGTCCTTGAATATTTAGTTTTAGCATGGGGCGGGAACCTAAATCTAAAGAAAGCATAGCCCAATCTACACCTGTGTAGCCTAATCCCCTGGAACCTCTTTCTACAGTACGACTGAAATATTTATCATGTAGGCTGGGTATTATTAGTAACGGTGCTATACTATCTCCTGGTGAAATTACTGATATACCCTTTGGAGAACTGGCTATAATTTTTATCTTACCTTTATAGTCGGAATCAATGACCTCAGGACTTATCATAAGTCCTTTTAGAGTAGAAGAACTGTGACCCAATAATAAGCCTACTGTTCCTTTGGGAAGAGGTCCTTTTACCCCTGTGGCAATGATTTGAACTCCCATCTCTGGAGTTAGTACTGTTCTAATCCGGTGTTTCCTCTGGTTTGTCTAGTGATTTATCTAATGGACAATGTGTCCTGGGCACTACACTGATGGGGTTGATGGTTTCCTCTAGTTCCCCGTATATTTGTGGTCTTGGGCCCCGGAGCATTAGGCTCCCCTGTCCATTTTTTGGCAATGGAGCCCGATGTCTTTCTCCATGATATCGTGGATAGACACCTGGCCCTTGTTCGTTTTTTGATAATGGAGTACACTGTATGGTGGTTTGAGAACAGCATTCATTAGCCCAATATCTCCCTCTATTGCATCGTGGGCAAATACATGGTATTATACTCCTTTGATACCTAGTTTTGTTAAATCCTCCTCTATGGGGCAATTCTTTTTAAAATGTCCTGTTGCTCACAATTGTAGCATGTTTTTGGGCTGGCATCTAAAACCTGTTGTACTGCAGCTGCCAAGACTTGCCCTTGTTCATTAATGTCTCTACAAAATTAAATATATGTGTTTAAGTCTTCAGGTTTCCATGGTCTAATGACTTCTCTGCGCCAATGATTCACTTGCTCATAAGCCAGTTGTTTTATTAATGGCATTTCTTGTTCTGTATTTCCAAAAACTCTGGTAGCTGTTTTAGTAAGCCTATCTACAAATTCAGCGTAAGGTTCATTAGCTCCTTTTATTACCTTAGATAATTGACCTTGTAAACCTCCATGTCCTTGTAAAGTATTCCATGCCCTAACCGCATCTGCAGCAATTTGTGAGTATATGGCAGGATCATATGAAATTTGTTGCTGCTGATCTTCATAAGGTCCCTTTCCTAACAACCTATCTAGATTTCTCTGAGGATAACCAGATGCTTCATTTTACCTAGCCGTCTCCTTGCAAAATTCCTCATTGGCAACCTTCATAACAAGTATTGTCCTCCATTTAGCACAGCTTTACACATACTAGCCCAATCTGCTGGTGTCATGTTCAAGTTCGTAATGGATTCGACCATGCTTACAGGTGAGGGCGCTTGAGGACCATAGGTTGTTACAGCCTCTTTTAGCTGCTTCACTGTTTTGAAAACTAAAGCATGGTGAATTCGCTGCCCTCTTGCCTGGTCAAATAAAGTGCATGTTAATATTTGAGGTCCTGTCTCAGGATCCCATCTATCAACTACGGGGGTTGGGGGCCTCCCAGCATATGGAGGTTGCACTGTTGGTTGGACACTTACACCCTCTAGTGATAGAAAGGTGTTAGTAGCAGTCTCCTGTTGTAACTTTTTTCCTGATGGCTTTTTCTGCTCTAAAATTTCTTCCTCTGTTTGACTAGCTTGAGAGACCCTCTCTTTTCTTGAATTATTTTTCTTTGTCTGACTAGCTCGAGAGACCTTCTGTTTTACTTGAATTTTTTCCTTGGTCTGACTAACTTGAGAGACCTTCTCTTTTACTTGAATCGATATGTCTTCTCCTTCTTCTACCATTGTCTGAAATGAAGGCTTTGGACTAAGCAAACAAGAAAAGAACGTCCACAATGTCAATGTGCCAACTGGTAGAGTCCCTGAGCTTTTCTTTTCTATTCTTTTTAAATCTTCACCATGATGGTTACATTGTGATATATTTAACAACTTCTCCTTAAAAAGCAATGGGCTACATTTTTGTATTGTATCAACGTATGCCCTGACTGCTTTTGAATTCACTGGGATGCCTCCTTCCTCTAACAATTTACTTAACACTCTTTTGGTTTGATTTTTGCTAATTTCTGACCCCATATTTCTACTATAATACAACCCAACAAGATGATTCCAAACAAAACTGAAACAGAATGAAACAAAAGAGGTAAAAAAAAAATCATTATAAAGCCTTTCTGTTCTCCTGAAATGTCCATCTGTCCTTTCTCTATATATGTTCCTAAGACACAAATAGTTTTTCCTCAGATGTGAGCGGGTTTTTCAACCAACTTACACATCTCCAGGGACAAGCAATTTAAAACAAAAGCAAAACAAAACATCCCTTCCCCTAACCCTAGCACTAACCCTAACACTAACGCTAACCCTAACCCTAGCCCTAACTCGAGGCATAACCCTAACACTAAACCTAGCTCTAATCCTGGCCCCAATTTAGTGCTAACTGTAATCCTAAGTATAACCCTAGCCCTAAGACTAACTCTAACTCTCACCCTAGACCTATTTCTAGTAGTAACCATATCTGTAACCGTAATCCTAACACTAGCCCTAACCATAGCCCTAAACTTAGCACAAGCTCTAACCCTAGATTTAAAAATAATGCTGAATCTAACCCAAAACCTAAGCCTAAACCTTACCCTTCCATTAGCCCTAACATTATCGCTTATTCCAAAACTAGCTCAAAACCTAGTCTTAGCTCTAAAACAAAAGTGAGTCACATCCTTAACCCTAACCCTAACCTTAACCCTAACCTAAACATAACATTAGCCAGAGCCCTAATTTTTGGCCTAACCCTCACACAAAATCCTAACCATATACCTACCCTTAACCCTATCACTAATTCAAGTGTTATATGTAACCCTAAAACTACCAACTACCCTCATTCTGACACTAACACTAACTCTATCTCAAATCATTACCCTAAAAAAAAAACCGAACCCTAACACTTGACTTATCACTAACCTTAACTCTAAAACTAGCCCTAATCATAACCCTAGTTCTTACATTAGCCATAGTCCTAACCCTAAGCCTATTCTAATCTAAAACTTAGCACTACTCTAAGCCCTAACATTAGCTTTAACGCTAACCCTAACCCTAAACCTAAACCTAGCCTTAATCCTAAACATTACCCTAGCACTAACCCTCACCTTAATCCTATCGATTTTCTTAACCATAACCCTAATGCTAACTCTAGGATAAACCTAACCCTATCCATAATCCTAATCCTATTCATTACCCCGAACCTAAACTGAAACCTTAAATTAACCATATCCATTATTATAATGCTAAATCTAACATTAAGACTAATTTGAGCCCTAACCCTAAAACTTAACCTAAACAAACCCTAACACTGACTCTGACCCTAAAAATACCCTAGCTCTAAAAGTGACCCTATCTCATAACCGAACCCTTACACTATACCTAGCCATTAACCTAAACCTGAAACTATCTCTCACCATAAAAACCCTAGACCTGACATTAGCCTTTGTCCCAATGCTAGCTCTAACACTAAAAAAATTTGTAAAACTAATATTGGCCCTCAACCTAGCCTTAATCGTAACCCTAATCCTAACACTAGCACTAACCATAAATTTAACTGGTGCACTAGCCCTAAACCTACCTGCAACAACGTACTTACCCTGACTATAACGCTAACCCTAACTCGAGGCCTAAAGCTAGGCCTAAACTTATTACTAAACTTAGCGCTAATCCTAGCCCTAATTTAGTCCTAAACATAAACTTAATCATACCCCTATAACTAAGACTAACTCTAACTCACACCTTAGCCTTATCCCTAGTTCTAACCTATTCCTTATCTTAATCCAAAGCCTAGCCCTATCACTAGCCCAAACCTAACCCTAAACTTAGCCCTATCCCTAAATCCAGATCAAACCCTAACTCTAAATCTAACACTAACCCTAACCCTAACCCTAAACCACATTCTAACACTAGCCCTTACCCTAATGCTAATTTGAAAACCAGCTAAATCTTATCCATAGCCCTCAAACAAATTGAGCAATAACCCTAAACCTAAACCTTAACCTAAAGCAAATCCAAACACTACAACTAGCCCTAAACCTAGGCCTATTTTGAGTCCAAACCCTAACCCTACAACAAATACTGACCATGACTCTGACCCTAAAACTAACCCTCACTCTAAACATCACCCTTATCTTAGACCTAATCTAAACACTAGACATTGCCCTAACTCTAATCTTAAAACTAGCCCTAATCGTAATTTTTTGCAAGTTCTTATATTAGCCATACCACTACCCTAACAAAAAACCTAGCCCTAATCTGAACCCTAACCCTAGATTTAACCCTAACCCTACCCTAACCATGGCCCTAAACCTAACTCTGACACTAGCTCTAAACCTATCCCTTACCCTAAGCCAAACCCTCATCCTAATGCTACCCTAGTCCTAACCCTAATTCTTAGCCAACCCCAAACCCTAACACTATCAGTAGACCTAACCATAGTTTTCATTCTATTTTTAAACTTAACCCAATATCTTAGCCTATCCATGACTCTTATTCTCAACCTAACAGTAATCCTAGGTTTAAGCCTTACCTTAAAACTAAACAGAACTCTAACACTAGCCATACCAGTAAACCTATACCTAAACCTAACTGTAACACTAGCACTAGACCTAAACCTGATCCTAAATATAGCCATAAATCTTGCCCAAGCCCTAAACAAAAACCTAGCCCTAGGCCTAACTATAACCATTTACCTAGAACAAAGAATAACTCTACCCCTAGACCTAACCCTAGTTCAAATTCTGGCCCTATTTCTAAGCCCAATGCTAACACGAAAACTAATCCTTACCCTTACACAAACCTTAGCTCTAAACGTTATCCTAACCCAAAACCTAACCATAACAATAGACTTGTCCATAACCCTAATCATAAAACTTGTCATAACCATAAACATAGGTCTTACATTACCCATAGCCCTAAGGCCAGCCATCAACCTCACACAAAACCTAGCCCTAACCCTAGCCCTAAACTTAGCCCTAAACCTAACCCTAACAATAACCCTAACACTAAGCCCAACCCTAACACATGCCGTAGCCTTTACACTAGTTAAAACTCTAACCCTTATCCTAAACATAACCCAGCTCTAACCCTTACCCTAACCCTAAACCTGGACTTAATCCTTACTGTAACCATAGCCCAAATTCTAGCTCAAATTCTATTCATTACCTTAATCATAACCCTGATCCTAGTGCTAACCCAAGCCCTAACTCTAACCCTAAACCTAACTGTAGTCCTGATTCTAACCCTAACCCTCACCCTAGCCTTAACTCTAGCTCAAAACCTAACACCAACACTAAACCTAACACTAACACTAACCCTAGTTCTATCTTTAACCCTAACCAAAATCATAACATTAAGACAAGTCCTAACACTAGCACTAATCTTATCCTTTACCCTAAACAAAAGCCAAATGCTAACACTAGGGCTCACCATAACCAAATTACTAACATTAACCCTTATTCATTAATCTAAACCTAACCTGAACCCTAAACCTAACCCCATCTATTCCTCTAACCCTAGCAATAACCAAAATGCTAATTTGAGCCCTAAACCTAAACCTTAACCTAAATCAAACTCTAACCCAGACTCTGACCATATTAGTTCACCTAGCTCTAAAACTGGCCCTTACTCTAAACCTAACCCTTACACTAGACTTAGGCATCAACCTAACCCTAACACTATCTATAACCATAACCCTAGACCTGACATTAGCCCTAGCCATAATACTAGTCCTAACACTAAAACAAACCCTAGCACTCATCCTAGTGCCAAACCTAGAATTAATCCTAACTCAAATCTTCACCCTATCCCTATACCTAATTTTAAAACTTGCTCTATCCCTGAACCCAGCTGTAACCCCATCTGTCCCCTAAAATTAACACTAACCCTAAAATGAACACTAAACTAACCATAGCCCTAAATATTGGACTAATCCTAACACTAAACCTAGCAATAATCCTAGACTAATTTAGCACTAACCCTAAGCGAACCCTTAACTCTAGCCCTAATACTAACTCTTACTTTCACCCTAGCCCTGTTTCTATTTCTAACCCATTCCATTACCATAACTGTAATATTAACCCTAACCTTAGCCGTAACCATAGCAATAGTCCTAACACTAGGTCTAACCATAACTCTAAATCTAAACCAAACCTTAAACATAAACCTCACCCTACCACTACCTGAAAACTATTGCTAATTCTACAACTAGTTCTAACCCTAGCCCTAGCCCTAAAACAAAACTAAGCCATTGCCCTAACACTAAACCTTAACCTAAACCAAACCTGAACCCTGCAGTTAGCCATAACACAAGCTAAATTTGAGTCCTGGTACTAAAACTATCCTTGAACCTGACTGATATCCAAACATTTAACCTAGCTCTCAATATCACCCTAACCCTTAAGCTAAGGCTAACATTAGACCTAGCCCAAATCCCATCCCTAAAACTAACCCTAATTATAACCCTAGTATTTACATTAGCCAAAGCCCTAACCCTAGCCCTAACTCTGAAACAAATCAGCCCTAATCTGATCTCTAACACTAGATTTAACTCTAACCATAATCCTAACCAGAGTCCTAAACCTAACCCTAAATCTAGCCCTAAAATAGCTTTAATCTTATCACTTTCCCTAATCCAAACCCTATCCATAATGCTAATCCTAGTCCTAATCCTAATGCTTAGCCTAAACCAAACCATCATCCTATTACTAGTTCAAAACTTAGCCCTCATTCTAGCTCTTAATCTAACCCAATACCTCACCCTAACTTTCACCCTTATTCTGACCTGAACGCTTATTATAGGGCTAACCCTGACCTTTACCCTAAACCAAACCCTGAAACTAGCCCTACCAGTAATCTTTTACCTAAACCTAAGCCTAACACTAGCCCTAGACCTAAACCTATTCCTAAATCTAGCGTTAACTCTAGCCCTAGACCTAAGCAAATCTTAGTCCTAGCCCTAACAATAACCCTTAACCTAAACCAAACACTTACCCTTCCCCTATACCTAACTCTAGTCCGAATTCTTGCTTGCACCCTAACCCTAACTATAACCTGAACACTAACCCTGACACTAACACTAAATCTAGCTCTAAACCTGACGTTAAACAAAAATCTATACCTAACACTATACCTAGCCCTAACCCTAACCCTAAAACTACCCTAATTAGAACCATAGAATTTACATTACCCATAGCATTAACCCTAGACCTAAACCTAAAACAAAACCTAGCCTTAATCCGAGACATAAACCCACACTAATCATAACCCTAACTCTGGCCCTAACACTAACCCTTACCTTTTCTTATACCTAGCTCAAAGACTAATCCTTAGACTAAACATAACCCTATCCCTATGCCTAAACAAAAATGTAAACATATCCCTAAAATTATCCATAACCCTAGTCCTAAGACTAACTCTGAATCTTGCCTCAGCCTTATCCCTATTTCTAAACCTATCCCTTATCATAAACCTAGCCATCACCCTAACAGAAACCCTATCCAAAACCATAAACCTTATCCTAGACCTAACCCTAAATCTCACCCTTGCAATAGCCCTAACCCCAACTCAAACCCTAACCCTTATCCTAAAACCAATAGTCAACCTAGCCTTAAAACTAAAATTAACCCTAAATCTAACCTTGCATTTAACCCAATCTATTACCCTAACCCTAATGTAAACAATGCCCCTAACCCTAAACCCAGCCCTAAACCTAAACCTGACCATAACAATAACCCTAACACTAGACCTAACACTAAACTTAACCCTCACCCTAGAACTAACCCTAGCTCAAAACTTAACCTTTACCCTTAACCTAACTTTAAACCTACCATAACCTAGGGTTACCAGCCCTAATCCAAACCCTAACCTTAACTCTAGTCCTAAATCTAACCATAACTCTAGCCCTAAATTTAGCTCTAAGCTCATTCATTACCCTTATGATAACCCTAATCTTAATACTAACCCTAGGCCTAACTCTAACCCAATTGCTAACGCTAAACCTCTTCATTACCCTAAACCTACCCTGAACCTTCAACCTAATCTTATCCATTACTCTAACCCTAACACTAACCCTAATGCTCATTTGATTCCTATCCCTAAATTTTAACCTAAAACAAACCCTAACCCTGCCCTGACCCTAGAAATATACCTAGCTCTAAAACTGACCCTTACCTTAAACCTAACCCCCACACTAGACCAAGACATTAACCTAATCCTAAATCTACCTCTACCCATAAGTGTAACACTAGACCTGACATTAGTTGTCGCCCTAAAACTAGACCTAATCCTACAACAAACCCTAGCACTCATCCTAGCCTTAAACCTAGTCTTAATTATAACACTAATTCTAACCTAGCCCTAACTCAAATTCTAACACTCACCCTACCTCTAAGCCTAGCTATAACACATCTTTTAATGTAAACTTAACCCGAATCCTAGACCTAAGCTAGGCCTAAACTGAAAAATAACCCTAGCCCTTATCCTTGCCCTAATAAAGCCCTATCCCTAAAACTAATAGTAACCCTTGCCCAAAGACTAACTCTAATTCTTGCCTTAGCCTTATCCCTAGTTGTAACCCTATCTCTTACCATAATCCTAACCCTAGTCCTAACCCTTGCCCTATTTTTAGACCTAGCCCTAAATTTGGATCTATCTCTAACTCCAAATCTTAAACTAACCCTAAGCCTAAGCCTAACACTAAAATTAGCCCTAACACTAATGGTAATGGAATAACTAGCCCTAACCTAAACCTAGGTTTAAAACACAACTGAGAAATTGTCCTAAACTTAAAGCTTAACTAAATCCAAACCCTAACACTACACCTAGACCCAATCCTACCCTAATTGATGTCCTAACCAAATCTTAAACTAAACCTGATTCTGACTCATATTGTAACACTCACACTAGCTTTAAACACCACCCTAAACTTAAACCAAACCATTATAGTAACCCTAGCCAAAATTTGAGTCCTAACACTAAACTTAAAACTAATCCGGACAGTCACCCTAGCTCTAAGCACCACCCTCAATTGAAAACAAACACTATAGTAATCCTAGCCCTTATTTGTGTCTTTTCCCTAACCCTAAAACTAACACTGTCCCTGACTCATATGCTAACACTAACCCTAGCTATCTATATCATCATAACCTTAAACCTAAACATAACGCTAGACCTACCCCTAACCCTAACCTTAATTGTAAACCTAGTTCTTACATTAGCCATTGACCTAACCCTAGCCCTAACTTTAACACAAAAACTAGGCCTAATCTGAGACCTAAACGTAAATTTAACCCTAAACCTAACCTTTTCTTTAGCCTTAACACTATCTCTAACCCTATCCCTAACCCTAAGCAAAACCCTAGCCCTAATGGTATCCCTAGAACTATCCTTAATCCTTAGGCTAACCAAAATGCTAATCCTATTAATGTCCTAACCCTAGCCCTCACTCTAGCTCAAACTCTATCCCAAAGCCTAATGATAACCCAGACCCTTCTTCTGACCCTAACACTAACCCAAGGTCTAAACCTGATCCTAACCCTAGATAAAACCCTAACACAAGCCTGTGACCTAAACCTAATCCTAAATATAGCCTTAACTTTAGCCCTAGACCAAAACAAAAACCTAGCCCTAGTCCGTATAATAATCTTTAACCTAACACAAACACTAACCCTACCTTTAGACCTAAACCTAGTCCTAATTCTGGTTGTAACCATAACTCTAACTCTAACCCAAACACTGGTCCTGCCTTTAACAATAAACCTATCTCTAAACCTGACCCTAACCGAAAATCTAAACCTAACACTAGACTTAGACATAACGCTAACCCTAAAATTAGCCCTTAATCATTATCCTAGTTCTTGCATTAACCAAAGGCCTAACCATAGGCCTTAACCTAACACAAAACCTAAAGCTAATCCTAGGCCTAGACCTAGCCCTAAGCATAAACCTAATCATAACACTAGCCTTAATCCTAAACTAACCCTTGATTTATCTTAACCCTAGCTCAAAGCCTAACCCTTACACTAAACATAAACCTACACCTTTCACTAAATCTAACCCTAACACTAGCCTTAATTCTAAACTTAACCCTATGCCTAAACCTGGCTATAAACGTTCCCATTACCCTAAACCTAACCCTAATCCTATTGATAACCCTAGGCCTAAACCTAACTCTAAACCTAACCAGAAAACTAACCCCAGACCTATCATTAAACCTCACACTTTCCATCCACTTAACCCTAACTCAAACCCTAAACCTTACCATAAACCTAAACATAACCATAGCCATAAACCTAAGCCTAAACCTCAATTTAACAGTAACCATTACCCTATACCTACATTTAACCATATCCATTGCTCTAACACTGACCCTACTCCTAATAATAACCCTAGCTCTTATCCTAACTCTAACCCTGACCTTACTGTAATCTTATCCCTAGACCTATTTCTAAACCTAACACTCGCCCTAGCCCTAACCCTAGCTCAAACCTAACCCTTATGGTAAAAATAACCCTAAACCTAACCCTAGATCTAACCCTAACACTAACCCTAACTCAAGACATTCCTAACCATTACTATAGCCTTAACCTTAGCTGTAACCCTACCCCTTATCCTAACCATTACCCTTATGCTAATGCCAACCCTAGGTTAAACACTAACCCTATCGCTAACACTAACACTATTCAATTACCCTATACCTAACCTGAACCCTAAAGAAAACCCCATCATTACCCTAACTCTGACTCTAATTCTCACTGGAGCCCTAACCATCAACCCTAAACTCAACCAATCTCTAACTCTGACTCTGACCCTAATAATTCCCCAAGCTCTAAAACTGAGTCTTACACTAAAGCTAACCCTTACACTAGACCTATCCATAAACATAATCATAAAACTATCCTCAACTGTAATCCTAGACCTGACATTAGCCCTAACCCTAATCCTAGCCCTAACCCTAACATAATCCCCAGTCCTTACCCTACCCCAAAACCTAGCCTTAATCCTAACCTTAAACCTAACCCTAGCCCTAAGCCTAATACTAACCATAGCCATAATCTTAGCTCTAATTTCACCCTATTCTTAACCTAACCCTAGACCTAAGACTAACTCTAACTCTCAGACTAGCTCTATTACTAGTTTTAACCCTACCCTTACCATAACCATAATCCTAACCCTAAACCTAGTCTTAACCCTTGCCCTATTCGTACCCCTAGCACTAATCTTAGATCAAAATCTAACTCTAAATCTCTAACCTTAACCCGAAGCCTAAGCCTAAACCTAACACTAGCCCTAACCCTAACACTAATTCTAAAACTAGCCCAAACCCTAGCCCTAGCGCTAAAACAAAATCTAGCCATACCTCTAACCCTAACCCTTAAACTAAACTAAATGCTAACCATACACCTTTCCCTAACCCTAGCTCTAAACTGAGGTTTAAGCTGAACACTAAACATAATTATGACTCTTATTCTGGCACTGACACTAACCCTAACTATAAAAATAGCCCGAAACCTAACACTAACATTACATTTAGCCCTAATCTTAACCCTAAAATTAACCCTAATTATAACCCGTGTACTTACACTAGCCTTAATCCTAACCCTAGCACTAACTTAACCCAAATCCTAGCCAAATTGGAGCCCTAACCCGAGATTTAATCCTAAACCTAACCCTAAACCTAGCCCTAATCATAACCATAACCCTAGCCCTAACTCTAGCTCTAATCCTATTATTGTAACCATAACCCTAACTCTAATAATAACCCTATACCTAAACTTAACCCTATCCCTAATCTTATTCCTATACATTTCCCTAAAACTAACATGAAGCCTAATACTAAGCCTATCATTACTCTAACCCTAACGCTAGTTCAATCCCTAACTTTTAGCCTTAGCCTATCCCACACCCTAAACCAGACTTTAAATTCAATAATACTCCTAGCCCTAAACTTGACCCTAACCCTAAAACTGAAACTTACACTACCTATAGCCATAATCCTAACCTTAATACTATTTTTAAACAAAAATCTAGACTTCAAATTAGCCATATTCCTAATTCTAGCCCTAACCCTAAAACAAACACTAGCCCTCATCCTAGCCCTAAGCCTAGAATTAATCAAAACCCTAACTCTAACCGTAGCCCTAACCCTAATTTTAAACATCACCCTACATCAAAACCTACTATAAAACCAAACCTTACCACAAATTTAATCCTAAATCTAACCCTAACTCTATTCTTAAACTGAACACTTAACCTAACTTACTCCTTACCCTAATATAGCCCTATCCCTAAAACTAAACCTAACCTTAGCGCGAAGACTAACTCTAATTCTCACACTAGCCATATTGCTAGTTCTAACCCTACCCCTTACCATAACCATAACCCTAGCCCTAACCCTTGCTCTGTCCTTAGTTCTAACCCTAACACTAAATCTAACCCAACGCTAAATCTAACCCTAACCATAAACCTAAGCCTAACACTAACACTAATCCTAACCCTAATGCTAATCTTAAAAATAGTCCTAACCCTAACTGTAGCAGTAAAACAAAACCGAGTAATAGCACTGATCATAAACCTAAACTTAAACCAAATCCTGAAACTAAACATGGACATAACCCTAGACTGAATTTGACTCATAACTCTAACCTTAAAACTAACCCTGACCTTGACTCATATTCTAAAACTCTAAAGACCCTCCTTACCTTAAACTGAATCCTAACATTAGCCCTGTCCCTAATTCGAGTCAAAACCCTATACCTGAACCTGAATCACATCCTAACACTAACCCTAGTTCTAAATATAACCCTATCTTTAAACCTAACCCTAACACTATACCTACCCCTAACGTAACCCTAAAACTAACCTTAATTGTAACCCTAGATCTTACATTGGCTGTTGTCTTAAACATAGCCCTAAACTTAACACAAAAATAGGCATAATCCAATCTCTAAACCTAGTTTTAACCCTAACCCTAACCCTACCTCTCACCTTAACCCAAGCTCTAACCCTATCTCTTACCTTAACTGAAACCCTAATCCTAATGGTAACCCTAGACCTATCCCTAATCCTTAGGCTAACCAAAATCCTAACCCCATTAATAGTCATGACCCTAGCCCTCATTCTAGCTCTTATTCTTTCCCAGACCTTAATGATAAACCTGACACTTATTCTGACCCTAACACTAACCCTAGGTCTAAATTTGACCCTACCCCTAGACCAAACCCAAACACTGGCCCTACTGGTAAACTTATACCTAAACCTAACTCTAAAACGAATTCTAGACCTAAAACAAATTATAAATCCAGCCTTAACTTTAGCCCTAGACAAAATAAAAACCTAGTCCTAGCCCTAATAATATTCTTCACCCTAACTCAAAACTAGCCCTAGTCCTAGACATAATCCTAGTCTTAATTCTGGCTATAACCCTATCTCTAACTCTAATCCGAACACTGATACTGCCATTAAAGATAAACCTACCTCTAAACCTTACCCTAACTGAAAATCTAAACCAAACATTAGACTTAGCCATAACCCTAACCCTAAAACTATCCCTAATGATAACCCTGGCTCTTACATTACCCACAGCCCTAACACTAGGCCTAAACCTAACAGAAAACCTAGAGCTAATCCTAGGCCTTAACCTATGCCTAAGTATAACCATAACCGTAATCCTAGACCTAACCCTAACGTATTTCTCGCATTAGTCCTAACCCTAGCTCAAAGTCTAACCCTTACCATAAATAGAAACCAAGAACTATCCCTAAATCTAATGCTAAACCTAATCCTAATCCTAACCTTAACCCTAGCCCTAAACCTAGCTATAAACATATTCATTACCCTAACCCTAACCCTAACCCTAATGGTAACCCTAGCCTTAACACTAACCAAACCCCTAACACTAGCCCGAAAAATAATCCTAGGACTAACCCTAAACCTAACACTTGCTATGATCTAACCACAGCTAAAACTCTAACCTGTACCATAAACATAAAAAAAAACCCATAGCCCTAACCCTAACCCTAAACTTATATCTATCCCTATCCCTAACTCTAAACCTACATCTAACTATATTTAATACCCTAACCCTAACTCTAACCCTAACCCTAATGATAAACCTATCCCTAACCCTAACCATTACCATAAACCTACCATAATCTTTTCCCTAGACATAACCCTGAACCTAACACTTGCTCTAGCACTAATCATAGCTCAGAACCTAACCCTTACACTAAACCGAAACCTAAACCTAAGCCTAGTTCTATCCCTCACCATAACTCTAACTCAAGACCTAATCCTAACAATAACTCTAGCCCTAAACTTAGCTCTAACTGTATCCATTACTCTAACCATAAACCTTACCCTAATGTTAACCCTAGGCCTAACCTTAATCCTATCACTAACCTCATTCCTATAAATTACCCTAAATCTAACCTGAATCCTAAACCTAACCCTATCATTACCCTAACCCTAAACCAAATGCTAATTCGAGCCTTAACTCTAAACTCAAACCTAAACCAAACCCTAACCCTGATTCTTACCCTAATAATTTTCTTAGCTCTAAACCTGACCCTTACCCTAAACCTAACCCTTACACTTGACCTAGCAAATAACCTAACCCTAAAACTATCCCTAACCATAACCCTAGACCTGATATTAGCCCTAGACATAATTCTATCCCTAACCCTAACAATAACCGTAGCCCTTATCCAGGCCCTAAAAATGGCCTTAATCAAAACCATAACCCTAACTCTAGGCCTCACTTAACACTAATCATAGCCCTAATCTTAGACCTAACTTATCCCTATTACTAACCATAACCCTAGCCCTAAGACTAAGTCTAACTCTCACCCTAGGCATAAAAAAAGTTCTAACCCTATTTTTTAATGGAAACCTAAACCTAACCCTAAACCTAGGCCTAACCATATCCCTTTCCTTAGCCCTATCTTAATACTAGATCTAACCCTATGTATAAATCTAACCCTAATGGTAAGCCTAAACCTAAACCTAACACTAGTTCTAACCCTAAAACTAATGCTACTCCTAAAATTAGCCCTAACTCTAGCCCTAGCCCTAATACAAAACTGAGCCATAGACTCAACCCTAAAGCTTAACATAAACCTAATGCTAATCCTACACCTAGCCCTAACCATAACTTTTAAATGAATTCTGATGCTGACCCTAACACTAATCCTAGATCTAAGCATCTAACCCTAACCTAACATTAAATTAACTCTAACTCTAGAGCAAGCCATAATCCTAACCCTAAAACTAACCCAAACTGTAACCCCAGTTTGTACATTAGTAATTGTCATAACCCTATCCCTAACCCAAACACAAATCCTACCCCTAATTTGAGCCCTAAACCTAGATTTAACCCTAATCTTAACCCTAACACTAGCCCTAACCCTAAACTTAGGCCTAACCCTAAATTCTAACTGTATTACTAGTCCTAAATCAAGCCCTCATTCTATCTCTAACCCTAACCCTGACCCTTATGTTGACGCTAACAGTAACCCTAGGTCTAAACCTGACCTTAATTCTAAACCAAACCATAAAAATAGCCCTGCCAGAAAACCTATAAATATACCTAATCTTAACACTAGACATAGATCCAAATCTAATTTTATATATAGCTATAACTCTAGCTGTAGACCTAAACAAAAACCTAAATCTAGCCCTAACAATAACCCTTAACCTAAACCAAACCCTTACCCTACCCCTATACCTAACACTAGACTTAATTTTGTCTCTAACCCTAAACCTAACCCTATCCTGAGCACTGACTCTGACTCCAACCCTACACCTAGCTCTAAACCTGACCCTAACCCAAAACCCAGTCTTAACACTAGACCTAGCAATAACCCTAACCTAAAACTAGCCCTAAATGTAACCCTAAATCTTACATTACCCATAGTCCTAACCCTAGCACTAAACCTAACAACAATCTGAGCCCTAATCCTAGGCCTAAACTTAGCCCTAAGCATAATCCTAACCTTAACCTTAGTCTTAACATTAACCCTAACATTAACTCTTTGCTTAGACCTAAACCTAACTCAAAGCCAAACCCTTACCTTAAACATAACCCAAGCCTTAAACTAAACAATAACCCTAAACATAGCTCTAATTCTAACCTTAATCCTAGCCTAAACTTTAGCTCTAACCCTGTCAATTACCCTAACCCTAACACTAATTATAACCCTATAGCTAAGACTAAACCTAACCCTAATCATAAACGTAACCTAGACCTAACCATAAACATAACCATCATCATAGCCCTAAATCTAGCTGAAAAATTAAGCCTTACACTAAACGTAATCCTAACACTACCCCTAACCCATACCCTAGCTCTAACTCTAACCGTAACCATAAATCTAACATTATCCATTATCCTAAACCTAACCCTAACCCTAATAAAAACTCTAGCCATAACCCTAACCCTAAACCAAACCTTCACTATAAACATAACCCTAGACCTATACTTAAACCTAACCCTTGTTCTAGCCCTAATCCTAGCTCAAACAATAGCCCTTATCCTAATTTTACCATAACCCCAGCCCTAAACCTAACACTTAGCCCAAACCAAACCCTAGCCCTATCCCTAAACCTAACCCTAATTCTAAACTTAATTTAAACCATAATCTAGCCCTAACCCTAGTTCTAAATGTATCCATTAGTAAACATTACCCTAATCCTAATGCTACCCCTAACCCTATTGCTGAACGTAAACCATTTATTACACTAAACCTCAACTGACACGTAAACCTAACCCTATCCATTGCCCTAACCCTAACCTTAACTCGAACACTAAATGAAGCCCTAAACCTAAACTGTAACCTGAACCAAATGCTAACCCTGATTCTAACCCTAATAATACCCCCTAGCTCTAAACCTGACCCTTACCATAAATGAAACATTTACACTAGTCCACCCATAACTTAAACCTAAATCTATCTCTAACCATAACCCTAGATGTGACATTAGCCCTAGCCCTAGTCTTAGCCATAATGCTAACAGAAACCCTAGCCCTAAACCTAGTCTTAATCCTAACCTGAAAACTAACCTTAGCCCTAATGTTAATTCTAACCCTCACCCTAGCCCTAAAGCTAGCTATAACCACACCCATTACCCTAAACTTAACCCTAACCCAATGCTAACCCTACCTCTAGCCCTACCACTAGGCGTAAACCTAACACTAACCCTAGCCCTAGTCCAAGCACTCATTTAGCTGTAATCTTAACCCTACACTAAGACTTGTTCTAAATCTAACTCTAGCACTCTTCCTAACCAGATCCCTAGTTCTAATCCTATTCTTTACTGTAAAGCTAACACTATCCTTAACCCTAGCCCTAGATCTAATCCTAAATCTAAATCTAACTCTAACCCTAAGCCTAAACCTCACCCTACCACTAGCCCTAACTTTAACACTAATCCAAAATCTATCCCTAACCCTAGCCCTAGCCCTAAAACAAAACTGAGCCATACCTATAACCCTAACCCTTAACTTAAACAAAAACCTAACCCTACAGCTAGCTTCATCTTTAGCCCTAATTTGAGTGCTAACACTAACCTTAAAACTAACCCTGAACCTGCCCATGACCCTGATCCTAACACTGACCCTAGCTCTGAACATCACCCTAAACCTAAACCTAAGCTTTCATATTTCAGCATAGTGCTACATTAGCAAGGAACAAACCAAAGAGTGCCCACACAGAACTGATTCAGTGTGTGAAGTTTCAAGCAGCTAACACCAACCATATTTCCAATTACCCATATATGTCAAAATGAAGTGAAACCTTAAAGCAAAACCTGTTCCTGACAGTGAAGCTTTAACCGAGAAGGCTCAATCCTGGGGAACATAGTAACACTAGGTAAAAATGTATCCTGCATGGTATCAAAGAAATTTGAACAATACTAACTCAATACCTAACACTAGTTCTAAACCAAGCCCTAACACTAACCATAACCCTAATATTAACCTGTTTAGAAAACCTTTGATCATAGAAGTCTCAAACTTCGGGTGCCTAATAGAGCAAAGTAACAGATGAATCCTGCCCAGTATCCAAAAATCTGACAAAATAATTGCGGGAGGTGTTTCAGTACATGCCTATTTCCCCTGTTTTTTCCTAAAGTGCCCTTGGACAATATTCTTTTGTAGGTCATAGCTTTGAAAAATTTTCACTAGGAAGAAACCATAGAGTTCCCACAGAGAACTGATTGAGTATGTGAAATTTTAAGCAGGTAGCACCAACCCTGTTTGATTACCAGCTCCATTTCCATTTACACATATAGGACAACTTGAAGTGAAACTTTAAAATACAAACTTCCTGACAGTGCACAAATGAAACTAGAAGTCACAAAATTGGAGAACATAGTAAGGCTAGGTAAAAGAGAAATCCTGCCCAGTATCAAAGAAATTTCAACAAAACTAACTCTAACCCTAACACTAGATTAACTCTAATCTTAACCCTAAACCTATCCTGTTTATAGAGCTTTGATCATTCAAGTCCCAAGCTTGGTGAACGCAGGGCAGCAAGCTATCAAATGAATCCTGTGCACTATCAAAAATCTGACCAAATAATTGGGGGGAGGTAGTTCTGGAAATGCATATTTCCCTGATTTCTCATAAAGTGCTCTTGGATAAAGTTGTGTTTTCATGCTTGTGCTTAGAGCTACTTTCACAAGGAAGAAACCAAAGAGTCCCTTCAGAGAACAGATTGAGTATGTGATGTTTCAAGAAGCTAGCACAAATGCTGCTTGATTCATGGCTCCATTTCCATTTACCTGTATATGTTCAAATGAAGTGAAACCTTAAAACGCAAACTGTTCCTGACAGTGAACCTGGAACCAAGAAGGCCCAAAACTGGTGAACATAGTAAGGCTAGGTAAAAGATGACTCCTGCCCAATATCAAAGAAATGTGAACAAAACTAACTCTCACCCTAACACTCACTCTAACAATAGTCCTAACTCTAACCCTAAAACTAAACCCTAAAATATTTAGAGAACCATTGATCATAGAATTTCAAAACTTGTAGAGATGAGTGGGGAAAGCTACAGATAAATCCGGTGTATGAAAGAAATATGACCAAATGATTGGGGAAGGTTGTTCAGTACATGCATATTTTTCTGTTGTCTCCTAAACTGCTCTTGGATAAAGTTATTTTTGCATGCTTCAGCTTTGGGACACTTTCACAAGGAAGAAATAAGAGAGTGCTGACAGAGAATTGATTGAGTATGTAACGTTTCAAATAGCTAGCACCAATGCTGTTTGATTTTGAGATCCATTTTCATTTACCCATAGAGGTCAAAATGATGTGAACCATTAAAATATACACTGTTCCTGCCAGTGTACAATTGAATTGAGAAAGTCCAAACATGAGGTATATAAGAAGGATGAAGAAAATATGAATACTGCCCAGTACCAAATAAATTTGAACAAATCTAACTGTAACTCTAACGCTAGATCTGACATATCCCTAAACCTACCCCTAAGCTATTTAGAGAACCTATGATCATAGAAGTCCCAAAATTGTGGATCCTAGTGGGGCAAGCTAACAAATTAATCACGTGAAGTATCAAAAAAATATGATCAAATAAAGTGCTCTCAGACAAATGTGTATTATATGCTTCAGCTTAGGAGTAATTTCACAAGGAACAAAGCAGAGAGTGCCTCCATAGAACTGATTGAGTGTAAAGTTTCAAGCAGTTAGCACCAACCTTGATTGATTTCCACCTCCATATCCATTTACCCATGTATGTCAAAATAAAGTGAATCCATAAACTACATATTATTCCTGACAGCAAGGCATTGAACCGAGAAGGCAGAAACCTGGGGAACATAGTAAGGCTAGGGAAAAATATATCCTTCCCAGTATCAAAAAAATTTGAACATGACAAACTCTAACCCTAACACTAGGTCCAAACCTAGCCCTAACTCTAATCATAAGACTAACCCTAACCTGTTTAAAGAACTGTTGATCATAGATGTCTCAAAGTGTGGAACCTAGTAGGGCAAACTAACAGAAGAATCCCATGCAGTATCGAATATATCTGACCAAATGATTGGGGAAAGTAGTTCAGTACGTGCATATTTTCCTATTCTCTCCTGAAATGCTCTAGAATAGAGTTGTTTTTGCATGCTTCATCTTTGGCATACTTTCACAAGAAAAAAAACAGAGAGTGCTCAAAGAAAACTGATTGAGTGTGTGAAGTTTCCAACAGCTAACAGAAACCCTGTTTGATTTCTAACTCCATTTCCATTTACTCATATAGGTCAAAGTGAACTGAAACCTTAATACAAAAACTGAAATCCTGACAGCAAACCAGTGAACCTAGAAGGCCCAAACTGGGAACATAGAAAGGCTACATAAAAAGTCAAACCCTAGCCTGTATAGAGAACCTTTGATCATAGTCCCAAACTAAGAGAGCATAGTGGGATAAACTAACAGATGAATCCGGCCCAGTATCAAATAAACCTGAGCAAATAATTGGGGGTGATGTTTCAGTGCATGCATATTTTCTTGATTTCCCCTAATGTGGTCTGGGATAAAGTTGCTTTGCATGCTTCAGCTGAGGGCAACATTCACAAGGAACAAACCAGGGAGTTCCCAAAGCCAATTGATTAAGTGTGTAAAATTTCAAGCAGCTAGCACCAACCCTGTTTGATTTTGAGCTCCATTTCTCTTCACCAAAATAGTTCAAAATGAAGTGAATCCTTAAAATACAAAGTGTTCCAGACAGCAGACCATTGAACTGAGAAGGCCCAAACCAGGGAACATTATATGGCTATGTAAAATATGTATCCTGCCCAGTATCAAAGATACGTGAAGAAAATTGACTCTAACCCTAACACTAGGCTTAACCCTAGGCCTAACCATGACCATGAAACTAACCCTAATCTGTTTAGGGAAACTTTTATTTTAGAAGTCCCAAACTAAGGGAGTCTAATGGGGCAAACTAAGAGATGAATCATTCACAGTATCAAAAGAAATCTGACCAAATAATTGCAGGAGGTAGTTCACTACATGCTTATTTCACTGTTGTCTCCTAAAGTGCATTCAGATAAAGTTGTTTTTGCATGCTTCTCTTTGGCCTATATTCAATATAAAGAAAGCAGAGTTCTCATGAAAAACTAATTGAGTGTGATGTATCAAGCAGCTAGTAACAACCCTGTTTTATTTCCAGCTTCATTGTCATTCAAACCTATAGGCTATAATAAAGTTACACCTATAAATTCAAAATATTCCTCACAATGAAATGTTGAACCTAAAAGCCCAAAATTGGGGATCTTACTAAGGCTAGATAAAGGATGAATCCTGTAGAGTGTCAAAGTAATTCAGCCCCAAAATATTTAAGCTTGCTCCTAAAGCACTCATAGATAAAGCTATTTCTTTCTATTTCAGCATATGGCTACTTCCACAAAAAAACAAACCAGAGAATGCACACTGAGAACTGATTGAGTATGTGAAGTTTCAAGCAAACTTTCATATCAACTCTGTTTAATTGCAAGCTCTATTTCCATTTACCTATGTAGGTCAAAAAAAAGTCAAACCGTAAAATTAAAAAAAAAAAACTGTTCTGGACAGCAAACCACTGAAGCCAGAAGTTCCAAACCTGGGGAACAAAATAAGGCTACAAAAAAGATGAATCCAGCCCAGTATCAAAGAAATTTGAACAAAAATAACTCTAACACTAGCTTTAACCCTAACCTTAATGCTAAAAGTAACCTTAACCCTTACCTGTATATAGAACCATTGATGATAGAAGTCCCAAACTTGGGAAGCCTAGTGGGGCAAGCTAAAAGATGAAGACTGTGAAGGAGCAGAGAAATCTGACCAAATCGTTTAAATGCATACGTATGTCTCTGTTTTCTCCATAAGGGCTTTCAGATACAGTTACTTTTGCATGCTTCAGCTCTGGCCTACCTTCAAAAAAAAAAAAAAAAAAGAAAAAAGAAAGAAAGAAAGAAAGAAACCAGAGAGTGCCCACAGAGAATTGATTGTGTGAAGTTTCAAGCATCTCCTACCAACCCTAATTGTTTCCCAGCTCAATTTTCATGCGCATCAATAAGCCATAATGAAGGGAAATCTTAAAATACAAACTGTTTCTAACAGTGAACTGTTGAACCGAGAAGACCAAAACCTGCCTAAGTAAAAGATGAATTCTGCCCAGTATCATAGAACTTTGAAGAAAACTAAGGCTGGAAAGGCACTCTCAGCACAGATGGAAGGCTCGACCACTTGGTTGCTCTTGGTGCAGACAGAAGTATTGGCCATAAGGGCACTTTAGGCACAGATGGAAGGTAACACAGAACATAGAGGTTTTGTTTGTGGGTCACCAGACCAAGCTCTCGACAGGCACAAGGTCACCCTAGAACCACTCACCTCAGCAAACACTCTACTCGCATAACCCATGAAATCCATCTTGGAAAACCTTAATCGCCGTCTATTGGTGAGCGTGGCTACCAGCTGAGTTCTGTGACTTTTTCAGGTACCCGTTTTCCAACTCCCCTACCTCCAGCAGTGATGACTCAATATTTTTCTCACAAACTTTATGGGGGTATATCTATCATTGCAAACAGCAATAAACAGGCACCTGGTTTCCAACTCAGAGACTAAGAGTAAGGCAGCTCCAGGTAGAAGTTTAAGCCCTCTCACACTGGCTACCTCCACCACCCTGAGCACAGATCAAGTTAGGAATAGACAACTCCACCTAATGCAAGAAAAGAAAACAGAATTCTGCAAGACTTTTTTACGTTTTTACTTTTCTTTTCTCGCTCTTCTCATCCATTCTCCTCTACACTTCTCCCTCTGATCTCACCACCTCAACATATGTGAAACCAAGAACTTTGCATGAAATTGGACTTTAAGAACTGAATCACCAGAATAGTATAATATAGAGGAATTGCATAGGCTCCATTTCAATCCCCCTTTATTTTCGATTATTTTCTTTTTTCCTCTCTTTCTTTCTTTTCTTGTTATTTTTTCTTCTTTTCTCTTCCTCCCTCTATTCCACTCTCAACCTCCTAAATTTTAGTATTTATACATAGGGTAATTTTATTAATACAGATAATGCGTTTGAATTTATACATTTTTCATATATTACCCCATCTATTCATTAGAGTTCTCCTCCAAATTGCTAAGTTAGATTAATTCCATACCCTCACTCCTTTCACCCTTAACATTGCATCTTACCCCTGACCTCACTTCTCTTTACACCACCAGAAATGGTATTTCTTTTGTGAAACTAATGACTATATTCTAAATAATAATTGAAGCCAACATTTTTAGACATAGAGTCTAACTATAAAGTATTAATAATGGTTAGGCTTAGGCTTTGGGTAAGGGTTATATTTAGAGTTAGGTTTTGATCTAAAGTTAGGGCTAGCACTAATATAGGGCAAGAATAGAACTAGGCTTTGGGTTAGGGTTAGGGTTATAGTAAGGGAAATGGTTAGAAATAGTGATAGGACTAGTGTGAGAGTTAGACTTAGTCTTAGGGTTAGGGTTAGCGTTAAGGATGGGGCTAAATTAGGGCTAGGGTTTGTGTTAGGTTTAGGCCTAAGGTTAGGGTTAGAGCTAAGGTTACATTTAGTTTAAGTGATAGGGTTATAGTTTGATTGAGGGCTAGGGAGAGGGTTAGTATTAGGGTTAGGGCTAGGGTTAGGGCTAGGGTTAGGGTTAGGGTTATGATTAAGTCTATGTTTAGGCCTAGGTTGAGGGGTAGTGTTTGTGTTAGGATTAGGGCTAGTATTAGGACTAGGCCTAATACCAGGTATGGGGTTACAGTTAGGGATAGATTTACTGTTAGTTTTATGGCTTGGTCCAGTGTAAGTGTTAGGTTTAGGGTAATGGGCAGGTTTAGAGCTAGGGTTATTTTTAGCATCAGGGTGAATGTTAGGGATTGGGAAAGGTTAGGTTTTAGGTTTAGGGTTTGAATTAACATTAGGTCTAGGGTAATGGTAATGACATGGTTAGGTTAAGGTTTGGTTTTGTGTAATGGATATGGGTAGGGTTAGGCCTAGGGTTAGGGTTAGTGTTATGTATAGGATTAGGGCTTTTGTTTGGGTTAGAGATTGGTTTAAGTTTAGGTTTAAAGCTGGGTTTAGGACTCAGATCAAGGCTAGGTTTTGGGTTAGGTTAGGGTTTGGGTTAAGGCTATGGCTAATTTACGAAGTATGGTTATGATTAGTTCTAGTTATAGGGTTACAGTTAGGGCTAAGTCTACTTTTAGGTTTAGCTTTATGTGTACGATGATGTTAAGAGATAGGTTAGTGTTAGGGTCAAAGTCAGTATTCGGATTAATATTACGGTTAGAATTAGGACTAGAATTAGAGATAGGATTAGGTCTAGGTGTAGGGTTAGGTTTTGGATTAGGTTAACATTAGAGTTAGGGCTATGACTTGGTTTTGTTTTAGGGCTAGGGGTAGTGGTAAGCTTAGGGTTAGGATTAGGTTTAGGATTACTGTTAGGGTTAGGGCTAATGTTAGTTTGTGGTTTAGGCATAAATTTAGGGTTGGATTTAGAGTTAAATTTAGATACGAGGATTTGAGCTAGGGCTAAGGATAGGGCTAGGGTTAAGGCTAAGTTTAGGGCTAGGTTTTGGGTGATGGTAAGTGAGAGGGTTAGAACTAGAAATAGGGCTAGAGCGAGAGCTAGAGTCAGTCTTAGGGCTTGGATAAGCATTATGGTTAGGGCCAAATTAGGGCTAGGATTAAGGCTAGGGATAGTGATAAGGTTAGGCCTAGGATTAGGGCTTTTGTTTGTGTTAGGGTTATGGTTAGGGTTAGGTTTAGGGTTAGATTTAAAATTAAGGCAAAGTTTATGGCTAGAAAGTGGGCTAAGGTTTGTGTTAAGATAAGGACTAGGATTAGAGTTAGGTCTAATGTCAGGTTTAAGATTACAGTTAGAAATAGTTTTATGTTTAGGTTTTTAGCTAGGTCTATTGTAAGGTTTATGGTTAAGGTAAGGTTTAGACCTAGGTGTACAATAAGTGTCAGGGTCTGGTTTAGGGTTTTTTTAGTTCAAGGTTTAAGGTTAGAGCTCGAATTAACATTAGGGTTAGGGATAGGGTAATGATAGGTTTATCTTTAGGGTTCAATTTAGGTGTAGTTTAATGGATAGGGTTAGGGTTAGAAATATGATCAGGGTTCATCCTAGGGTTAGATAAGGGTTAGGATTATCATTAGGGTGATGGATAGGGTTAGTGCTAGGTGTAAGCTTAGGATAAGATCTAGGGTTAGGCTCAGGGTTAGGGTAGGGTTATGGTTAGGTTTAGGGTTTGCTTTAGGATTAAAGCTAGGGTAGGGTTTGGATTAGGGCTAAGTTTCCTTGATAAGCCAGGGATATGGCTAATGTAAGAACTTTTTATTATTAGGGCGTGTTTTAAGGTTAATGTTAGGGTTTAGTATAGTTTTAATTTTAGGTTTAAGGTTAGGGTGATGTTTAGAGCTAGGGTTAGTGTTATCGTCAGTGTCAGTGTTCAGGTTAGTGTTATGGTTAGGGTTAAAGCCGGAATTAGGACTAAGATTAGGTCTAGAGAAAGGATTAGTGTTTGGTTTTGGCTAAGAGTTATTGTTAAGGCTAGGGATAGGTTTTTCTTTAAGTCCACAGATAAAGTTATGTGTATATTTAGGATTAGGTTTAGATCTAGGGCTAGTGTTATGGTTAGTTTTAGGTATAAGGTTATTAGTAAGGCTAGTGTTAGGATTAGGCTTAGGATTAGGTTCAGGTTTAGACCTATGATTAATGTTAGTGTAAGAATAAGGGTCAGGGTTAGGTTGTTTGTTTGAGTTATGGTTAGAACTAGAATGAGGGCGAGGGTTAGGACTAGTAATAGGGTTAGGGTTTGGGTTAGACTAAGGATTAGGGTATGATTAGTGTTAGGATTTGGCTTAGGGTAAGAAATAGTGTTGGAGCTAGGGTTAGGGCTAGGGTTATGGTTAAAGCTAGGTGTAGGTCTCAAATAGGACTAGTTTTTGTGTTTGAGTTAGGGCTTGGGTTAGAGCAATTGCTAATGTAAATTAGGTTTAGTTTTAGGGTCATGGTTATGGGTTAAACCTCTAGTGTTACGATTACGTTTAAGGTTATTGTGATATTTTGAGCTAGTATTAGTTTTAGGTTAATAGTCAGAGTCAGGGTTAGTTTTAGGGTTAGGGTTAGGACTAAAATTAGGGCTAGAATTATTGTAAGGGTTTGGTTTAAGGTTAGGGTGGTGTTTAAAGCTAGGGTGCGTTTTAGGATATGAGTCAGAGTCTGGGTTAGTATTAAGGGTAAATTAGGACTTGAATTAGGGCTTAGGTTAGGTCTAGGTGTGTGTTAGTGTTTGATTTAAGTTAAAATTTAATGTTAGGGCTATTGCATAGTTTTGTTTTACTGCTATGGTTAGAGTTAGTGCTAGTTTTATGATTTGCATTAGGGCTAGAGCTAGTGTTAATATTAGGCTTAGGCTAAGGTTTAGGGTTAAATTTAGAGTTAGGGTTAGATCTAGGGTTAGGACGAGGAATAAAGATTAGGCAAGTGTTGTGGCTAGAATTAGGGGTAGGGTTAGAGTTATAGTAAGAGATAGGTTTAGAACTAGAGATAGGGCTGGTCTGAGAGTTAGAGTTATTCTTAGGGCTAGGGTTAAGGTTAGGGTTAGGGATAGGATTAAATTAAGACTATGATTAGGGCTAGGGTTACTGTTCAGCTTAGGCCTAGCAATAGGGTTATGATTAGGGTTCAGTATAGAGTAAGAGATGGCATCATAGCTAGGTTTAGAAATAGGGTGAGGGTTAGAATTAGGGTTAGGGCTATTGTTAGGGTTGGAGTTATGATTAAGGCTAGGTATAGGGCTAAGATGAGGGCTAGCATTTGTTTTAGAGTTAGAGCTAGGATTAGGGCTAGGGCTAATATTAGGTATAGCATTATGTTTATAGATAGTTTTAGGATTAGGTCTATGGCTACATGTAGTGGAAGTGTTAGGTTTAGGGTTAGGGTAAGGTTTAATGTTGGGGCATTAATAGGGCCAGGGTCTGGGTTACAGTTTGGGATAGGTTAACTTTTAAAGTTAGGGCTCAAATTAGCATTAGGGTTAGTGTTAGGCTAATGATAGGGTGAGGTTTAGGGTTTAGGTTTTGTTTAGGGTAATGGATAGAGTTCGGATTAGAGATACGGTTAAGTTTGGGCTAGGGTTATGGTTATCATTAGGGTTAGGGTTAGGGGTAAAACTTGGGTTCCAACTCAGATTATGGCTAGGTTTTGTGTTAACTTAATGCTAGGATTAGGGTTATGGATAATGTAATAACAGGGTTAGGATTAGGCCTAAATTTAGGGTTAGTGTGAGGGTAGGTATAGTGTTAGATTTAGGTTTAGGGTTATGGTGATTTATAGATCTAGGGTCACTGTTATGGTCAAAGTAATGGTCAGGATTAGTTTTAGGGATTGGGTTAAAATTTTAATTAGGGCTAAGGTTAGGTTAAGGGATAGGGTTTGGTTTAGGTTAAGGGTTAGGGTTAAGGCTATAGTTTGGTTTTGTTTTAAGGCTAGTGTTAGGGTTAGCATTAGGGTTAGGGCTAGTGTTATGTTTAAGTTTAGGCTTACGGTTAAAGTTATATTTAGTTAGGATTAGGTTTGGGCTTAGGTTTAAGCTTAGTGTTAGATTTAGATTTAAAGTTAAATGTAGTTTAGAGCTAGGGCTAAGGATAGGTCTAAAGTTAGGGCTAGGGTTAGGACTAGGATTAGGTAAGCGTTTGGGTTAGAACTAGGGATGAGGCTAGAGTGAGAATAGGTTTAGGTACGGGTCAGCTTTAAAGTTAATATATTTATTAGGTCAGGGTTATTGTTAGTGTTTGGTTGCGGTTAGGTTTCAGGGATAGGGCTCAAATTAGCATTAGGTTGTGGGTAAGGGTAATGATAAAATTTTCCTTAGGGTTCAGATTAGGTTTAGGGTAATTGATAGGGTGAGGTTTAGTGATAATATTAGGGTAGTGCCAATGTTAGAGTTTGGTCTAGGGTTAGGGTCTGGTTTAGATCTAAGTTGAGTGTTAGGGTCAGAATAAAGGTGAGGGTTAGCATTAGAGTTTGGAATAGCATTAGAGCTAAAAAGAGGGCTAGGGTCAGAACTTTTAATGGGGTTAGAATTTTGGTTAGCCTAAGGAATAAGGATAGGTCTAGGGTTACCATTAGGTTTAGGGTTTTGTTTAGGGTAAGGGATAAGGTAAGAGCTAGTGTTAAGGTTAGAGTTAGGATTAGAGTAAAAGCTAGATTTAGAAATTGGATTAGGGCTTGTTTTCATTGTAGAGTTAGAGATAGGGTTAGGGCATTGGCTAATTTTAGAACTAGCGTTAAAATTAGGATTAGCTTTAGGGTTTGGGTTAGGGGTAGGTCTAGTGTTAGGGTTAGGGTTAAGGTTAGGGTGATATTTAGAGCTAGGGTTAGTGTTAGGGCATTATTCAGGGTCAGGGTTAGGGTTAGGACTCGAATTTGCAATAGGGCTACTGTTAGGATTTTGTTTTAGGTTAGGATGGGGTCTAGAGCTAGAGTGTTAGGAAATGAGTCTGTTTCAGGGTTAGATATAAGGTTAGGGTAAGAAGTTAAATTTATGGCTAGCGTTAGGTCTAGATGTAGTTTTAGAGTGGTTTCAGTTAAGGTTTAGGGTTTAGGGCCATTGCTCAATTTTGTTTTACTGGTAAGGTTAGGGTTAGGGCTATTTTTATGATTAACATTAGAGTTAGAGCTAGTGTTAGTGCTAGGCTTAAGCTTAGTTTTAGTGTTAGATTTAGAATTAGGGTTAGAAATAGGGTAAGGGCAATGATTGAGGATAGGGCTAGCATTAATGCTAGGTTTAGGTCTAGGTTTGTGGTTACAGTAATAAATTGGCTTAGAACTAAGGATATTTCTAGTGTGAGAGCTAGAGTTAGTCTTAGGGCTAGGGTTAGGGTTAGGTTTAATTATAAGATTAATGGTAGGGCCAAAATTAGGGTTTGCTCTAGCCTTAGATTCAGGTTTAGAACTCGAGTTATTGATTGTGTCAGAATAAGGGTCAGGGTTAGTGTTAGGATTTGGGATAAGATTAAAGCTACAGTGCTGGCTAGAGTCAGGACAATTAAAAGTGTTCAGATTTTTGTTAGCCTAATAATTAGGAATTGTTCTAGGGTTACCTTTAGGTTTAGAGTTTTGCTTAGGGTAAGAAATAGGGACAGAGCTAGGGTTAGGGTTAGAGTGAGGGTTAAAGCTAGGTTTAGAGCTTGAATTAAGGCAATTGTTGTAGGGTTAGGGCTAGGTTTAAATAGGGTTATGGTTATGATTAGGGCTAGGGTTATGGTTAAGGCTTTGGTTAGGTTCAAAGCTCAGGATAGAGCTCAGATTATGGCCTGGTTTTGGGTTAAGTTAGTGCTAGGGTTAAAATTATGGCTTATGTTAGGGCTTGGGTTAGGGCAATAACAAATATAAGAACTACAGTTACCATTAAGTTTAGTTTTAGGCTTGGGTTAAGGCTAGGTCTAGTGTTACGGTTAGGTTTATGATTAGAGTGATATTTAGAGTTAAATTTAGTGTTAGGATATAAATGAGGGTCAGAGTTAGGGTTAGGACTCGAATTAGGGAAAGGGTTACTGGTAGGTTTCGGTTTAATGTTAAGATGGGATTTAGAGCTAGGGTGAGCATTACGATACAAGTCTATGTCAGAGTTACTTTTAAGGTTAGGTTTAGGATTCGAATTTAGGGCTAGGGTTAGGTCTAGATGTATTATTAGGGTATTTTATTTTAAGGTTTAGGTTAGGGCTATTGCTTGGTTTTGTTTTACTGCTAGGATTAGGGTTAGTGCTAATTTTATGATTAGCGTTGGGGTTAGAGCTAGTGTTAGTGTTAGGCTTAAGTTTAGAATTAGGGTTAGATTAAGATTTAGGGTTGGATCCAGGATTAGGTTTAGGACTGAGAATAGGTCAAGGGTAAGGGCTAGGATTAGATTATGGTATGTAATAGCATTAGAACTAGGGATCGAGCTCGTGTGAGTTAGAGTTAGTCTTAGGTCTTGGGTTAGGGAAATGGATAAATTAGGAATAGGACTAGTGGTATGGTTAGTGTTCAGCTCCAATATAGCTAAGGGTTTTAGTTAGTATTAAGTTTAGGGAAATGGATAATGTTATAGCTAAGTTTAGAGGTATTGTGATATTTAGAATTAGGTTTAAAGCTTTGTTTACAGTTAGGGTTATGATTAAGGCTTGGTTTAGTGCTAGGATGAGGGCTAGTGTTTGTTTTAGGGTCACGGCTAGGATTTGGGGTATGACTAATTTCAGGTCTAGAATTATGTTTAGAGGTAATTTTATTCTAAGGATTATGGCTACGTCTAGGGTATAAGTTAGGTTTACACGTAGGGTTAGGTTTAAGGTTAGGGGTATTATTATGGACAAGGTCTTGGTTAAGGTTTGGGATAGGTTAATGTCTAAATGGTAGGGATTGAATTAGCGTTAGGGATAGAGTAATGATAGGGTTAGCATTAATGTCCAAGTTAGGTTTAGGGTTATGGAAAGAAATAGCATTAGAGATAGCTTTAGGTTTAGATCTAGGGTTAGCATTAGTGTTAGAGTTATGTTTATGATAAAGAATAGGGTTAGACTAGGGTTATGATTATGATTAGGGCTAGGGTTATGGTTATGGTTTGGGTTAGGATTAAGCTCAAGATAGGGCTCAGATTATGGCTAGGTTTCGGGTTAAGTTAGTGCTAGTGTTAGAGTTATGGCTAATGTAAGTACTAGAGTTACTTTTAGGGCTAATTTTAGGGTTAATGTTAGGGCTAGATTGAGTGTTAGGGTTAGGTTTAAGGTCAGGGTGACGTTTAGAGCTAGGGTAAATGTTAGTGTCAGAGTCAGGGTCAGATTTAGTTTTAAAGATTGGCTTAAGACTCGAATTAGGTCTAGGGTTAGGGGTAGGTGTATGGTTAGGGTTTCGTTAAGTTTAAGGATTAGTGTTACAGCTATGGCTCAGTTTTGTTTAGGCTTGGGCTAGGTTTAGGGCAAGTTTTTAGGATTAGTGTTAGTCTTAGCGCTAGTGTTTGGGGTAGGCTTAGGCTTCAGGTTAGTGTTAGACTTAGATATAGGTGTTGATCAAATGTTAGTGCTAGGGCTAAGGATAGGGCAAGGGTTAGGACAACGATTATGGCTAAGGTTAGGGTTATTGTAAGGAATAGGGTTAGAACTAGTGCTAGGGCTAGTGTGATAGTTAGAGGTCATCATATGGCTAGGTTTAGGGTTATGGTTAGGGATAGGATTTAAATTGGGCTAGGGTTAGTGTTAGTTTTATGCCTAGGTTCAGTATTAGAGTTAGGGTTACGCTTAGTTTAAAGGAATGGGTTATAGCAAGATTGAGGGCTTGGAGAGGGTTAGTATAATGGTTAGGGCCCGGGTTAGTGTTAGGATTATGATTAAACCTAGGGTTTAAAGCTTGGATGAGGGCTAATGTTTGTATTAGTTTTAGGGCTAGTATTAGGTCAAGGGCTAATGTCAGGTCTAGGGTTACAATTAGAGATAAATTTAGTGTTCGGTTTATGGCTTGGTCCAGTGTAAGAGTTAGGTTTAGGGTAAGTGTTAGTTTTAGAACTAGGGTTATTATTAGGGTAAGACTTAAGTTAGGGTCTCAGTTAGGTTAAAGTTTAAGTTTAGGGCCAAAATTAACATTAGATTTAGGGTTAGGGTAATGACAGCATTAGGTTTATGGTTTAGATGTGGTTTCATATAATGGATAGGGTTAGGGTTAGGCCCAGGTTTAGCATAAGGGTTAGGGTTATAATCAGGGTAATGGAGAGAGTTAGACCTAAGTTTAAGACTAGGGTTATGTATAGAATTAGGGCTTTTGTTTGGGTTAGTGTTAGGTTTAATTTAAGGATTAAAGCTAGGATAGGGAGTCTGATTAAGGCTAGATATTTGTTAGGTTAGGGCTAGGGTTAAGACCATGGCTAATGTACAATGTAAGGTTATAATTAGTGCTAGTTATAAGCTTAGAGTTAAGATTGTTTTAGGGTTAGATTTATGGTTACAATGATTTTAGAGCTAGGTTTAGAGTTAGGATCAGAGTCAGGATCAGGTTTAGTTTTCAGGTTAGGGTTAGGACTACAATTAGGGATAGGGTTAGGGATAGGTTTAGGGCTAGGTTTAAGGTTAGTATATGATTTAGTTTAAGGGGCAGGATTAGGACAATGACTCTTTTTTGTTGTTGTTGTTGTTGTTGTTGTTGTTGTTGTTTTTAAGGCTAGGGCTAGGTTCAGGGCTAAGATTAGGTCTAAGTTTATGATGATGGTAAAAGAAAAGTTTAGAACTACCCTATAGGTCTAAGGCAAGAGTTATAGTTAGTCTTAGGGCTAGGATTAGGTTTAGTGTTAGGGATAGGGCTAAATTAGGTCTGGGATTAGGGCAAGTGTTAATGTTAGAGTTAGGCCTAGGGTTAGGGCTAGGATTAGTGTCAGGGTTTGGATTAGGGTTAGGTTTAGTGTAAGGGATAAGATTATACTTAGTTTTAGGGATAGGGTGAGGGTTAGAATTAGGGTTAGTTTTAGGGTTAAGGTTATGTTGAAGGTGAGGATAATGTCTAGGATGTGGGTTAAGGTTTGTGTTAGTCTTAGGACTAGGATTAGAGCTAGGGTTAATGTCAGGTCTCTGGTTACAGTTAGGGATAGTTTTGGGGTTAGGTTTATAGCTATGTCTATTATAAGGGTTATGTTTATGGTTAGGGTCAGGTTTAGAGATAGGGTTATTATTAGGGTCAGGGTTTGGGTTTAGGTTAGGTAATGGTTAATGGTTAGGGCTCGAATTAGCATTAGGTTTAGTGATAGTTGTACAATAGTTTTAGGTTTACGGTTCAAGTTAGGTGTAGGGTAATGTATAGGGTTAGGGATGGACATAAGTTTAGGGTTTCACCTAGGCTTAGCATAATGTTAGGGTTATCCTTAGAGTAATGGATAGCGTTAAAGCTAGGGTTAGGGCTATGGTTATGCTTAGGATTGAATCTAAGATTAGGCTTAGGCTTAGGATTAGGGCTCTGGTTAGCATTAGATTTAGCTTTAGGGTTAAAGATAGTGTAGAGCTTGGATTAAGGCTAGATTTTTCAATAGGTCAGGGCTATGGCTGAATTAAGAACTTGTTATGATTATGGCTAGTTTTAGGGTTAATGTTAGGTCTATGTATAGTTTCAGAGTTAGGGTGATTTTTAGAGCTAGGGTAAGTGTTAGTGTCAGGGTCAGTGTTTAGATTAGTATTATGGTTAGAAATAAAGCCAGAATTAGGAGTAGGGTTATGTCTATTGGAAGAGTTAGTGTTTGGCTTAGGCTAAGGGTTATTATTAGGGCTAGGTCTAGGTTTTTCTTTAGTTCTAGGGCTAGAATTATGGCTATATTTATGATTAGAATTAGAACTAGGGCTAGTGTTAGAGTTTGGTTTAGGGTTAGGTTCAGGTTTAGACTTATGATTATTGTTAGTGTCAAAATAAGGGTCAGGGTTAGGGTTCGGGTTTGGGTTATGGTTAGAGCTTGAATGAGGGCTAGAGTTAGGACTAGTAGTAAGATTAGGGTTTGGGTTAGGTTAAGTATTAGGGTTATAATTAGGATTAGAATTAGTGTTAGGGATTGGCTTAGGGTAAGAAATAGGGTTAGAGCTAGGTTTAGGGCTAGGTTTAGCGTTAAAGCTAGGTTTAGAGCTCAGATTAGGGCTAGTTTTTGTGTTAAGATAAGCGTTAGGGTTAGAGTAACAGCTAATGTAAGAACTAGGGTTACAATTAGGGTTAATTTTAGGGTTATGGTTAGAGATTAGACCTCAAGTGTTAGGATTAGGTATAAGGTTATTGTGATATTTAGAGCTAGTGTTTATATTAGGTTAGTAGTCAGGGTAAGGATTAGTTTAAAAATTAGGGTGAGGACTCATATTATGGTTAGGATTACTGTAAGTGTTTGTTTTAAAGTTAGGATGGTGTTTAGAGCTAGGGTGAGTGTTAGGGTATCAGTCAGTGTCGGAGTTAGTATTACGGTTAAGTTTAAGTTTAGGACTCGATTTAGGGCTAAGGTTCGGTCTAGGTGTAGTATTAGGATTAGGTTTAAGTTAAGGTTTAATATTAGGGCTTTTGCTTGGTTTTGATTTACTGCTAGGGTCAGGTATAGGGTGACTTTTACGAGTAGCATTAGGGTTAGGGCTAGTGTTTATGTTAGGCTTAGGCTTAGGTTAAGTGTTAGATTAAGAGTTAGGAATAGAACTAGGGTTATGGCTAAGTTTAAGGACAGGGCAAGGTTCATGGCTAGGGTTAGAGCTAGGGTTAGGGTTATGGTAAGGGATAGGGTTAGAACTAGGGATAAGGCTAGTGTGAAAGAGTTAGTCTTAGTGCTAGGGTTACAGTTAGGGATAGTGTTAAATTAGGGCTAGAATTTAAGCAAGGGTTATTGTTCAGCTTAGGGCTAGAATTAGGTTTATGGTTATGGTTAAGTTTAGGGAAAGGATTGGCATTATAGCTAGGTTTAAAGGTAGGGTGAAGGTTAGAATTAGCGTTAGGCCTAAGTTTAGTGTTAGGGTTATGATTAAGGCTCGTTTAAGGGCTAGGATGAGAGTTAGGGTTTATTTTAGGGAAGGGCTATGATTAGGGATAGGACTAATATCAGGTATAGGGTTTTGGTTAAAAATCGTTTTAGGCTTATGATTAAGGATACAGGTAGTGTAAGGGTTATGTTTAGTTTTAGGTCAGGTTTAGAGCTATGGGTATTATTAGGGTCAAGGCCTTGCTTAGAGTTTGGGATAGGCTATGGTTTAAATTTAGGGCTTGAAATAGCATTAAGGTTAGTGTTAGGGTAATTGTAGCATGAGGTTTTTGGTTTAGGTTTGGTTTGGGGTAATGGATAGTGTTAGGATTAGGGATAGGGTTAGGTTTAGGCCTAGGGTTAGCATTAGTTTTAGGGTTATAGTTATGGCGATAGATAGGGTTAGAACTAGGTTTAGGGCTAGGGTTAGGGCTAAGTTTAGGGTGAATGTTAGGGTTAAAGCTTGGGTTAAGGCTTGAATTAGGGCTAGGTTTTGTGTTAAGTTAGTGCTAGGGTTAGGGTAATGGCTAATGTAAGTGTCAGGGTTACATTTAGAGATAAATTTAGGTTTAGGATTGGGGCTAAGTCTAGTGTTAGGTTTAGGTTTAGGGTAACGGTTATCTTTAGAGGTCGGGTCAGTATTATGGTCAGATTCAGGGTCAGGGTTAGTTTTTGGTTCAGCTAAAAATTTGAATTAGAGCTAAGTTTAAGGTTAGGCTTAGGGTTTGGTTTATGTTAAGGGTTAGGTTTAGCGCTCTGTCTGGGTTTTGTTTTAGGGCTAGGATTAGGGCTAGTTTTAGGATTTGCATTAGGGTTAGAGCTTGTGTTAGGTTCACATTTAGGCTTGGGGTTAAAGTTAGATGTAGAGTTAGAGTTAGATTTAGGTTTGGGATAGAATAATGATAGGGCTAGGTTTAGGGCTAGGATTATCTTTCCTGTAAGGGATAGGATTAGAACTAGGGATTGGGCAAGGGTGAGAGTTAGAGTTATTCTTATGGCTGGGTTAGTGCTAAGGTCAGGTATAGGCGTAAATTAGGGCTGAGATTAAGGCTAGGGTTAGGGATAAGTTTAAAGCTAGGGTTAGTTTTAGTGTTAGGCGTAAGGTTAGGTTTAGGGTTAGGATTAAGGCTAGGTTTAAGATTAGGATAAGGACTGGGTTTAGGGCTAGGATTAGAGCTAGTGCTAATGTCAGATCTAGGGGTATGGGTGGGGATAGACTTGGAATGTTTTATTGCTAGGTCTAGTGTAAGGGTTAGGTTTAGGGTAAGGTTAAGGTTTACAGCTAGGGTAATTATTAGAGTAAGGTTCAGGGTTAGAGTGTGTTTGAGGTTTGGGTTTATTGTTAGGCCTCTAATTAGCTTTAGAATGAGTTTTGGGTAATAATAGGTTTTTGTTTAGGGTTCAGTTTAGGATTAAGGTAATTGATAAGTTTAGGGTTAGCTGTAGGGTTAGGGTTAGATCTAGAGTTAGCATTAGGGTAAGGGTTATGGTTAGGATAGTGGATAGGGTAAAAGCTAAGGTTATGGCAAGGCTTATGGTTAGATATAGGTCTTGAGTTAGAGTTAGGGTTAGGGTTAGATCTAGAGTTAGGGTTAGGGTTATTTTTATAGTAAGGGTTGGGTTTTGAGCTAGGTTTAGGACTAGGGCAAGGGTTAGGTTTAGGCTGAGATCTAGGGATAAGATTAAATTACAGTTAGAGTTAGGATTTGTATTAGGGCTACGATCATCATTAGGAGTAGTGTTAGCGTTAGGGTAATGGATACGATTTGATGTAGGTTTAGGTTTATGGTTAGAGTTAGATTGAGGTTTAGGCTTAGGGTTAGGCCTATGGTTATGGTAAGGTTTATGATAATTGTTAGGATTTGAGATAGGTTTAGGTCTATGGTGAGGGTGAGGTTTAGAGTTAGGTCTAGGATTAGTTTTCTGGTTAGGTTTAGGGTTAGGATTAGGCCTAAATTTTATCAAGAGATTTAGGGTTATATTTAGGGTAAAGGGTATCTTTAGAGATAGGTTTTGTGCTAGAGTTAAGGTTAGGATTAGGGCTAGATTTAAGGTTAGATTTAGGGATAGGTGTAGGTTTATGTTTAGGGTAAGGGTTATGTTTTGAGCCAGGGTAAGGACTAAGGCGAGGGTTAGGGAAGGGTTAGGGCTATGGTTTGTGTTAGTTTTACGCCTAAATCTTGGTTTTGGCCTGCGCTAAGATCTAGTATTTGTGTTAAGTTTAGGCCTAGGGTTAGAGCTATGTGTAATACAAAAGCTAGGGTTATGATTAGGGCTAGTTTTAAGGTTAGAGTTATGGCTAGGTCTAGTGTTATGTTTTGATGTTGGTTAGACTCAGGTTTAGAGTTAGGTTTACTGTTAAAACACGGTCAATGTTCAGGTTAGAGTTAGGGTTAGGGTGAAAGTAAGAATTAAAACAAGGTTAGGTTTATTGGTAGGGCTAGTGTGCATTTTAGGTTAATGGTTATTGTTAGTGCTAGGACTAAGTTTTTGTTTAGGTCTAGGGCTGGAGTTATTGCTAGATTTAAGATTGGTTCAGGTTTAGGGCCAGTATTAGGGTTAGGTTTATGTATAAGTTTACTATAAGACTTGTTTCAGGGTTTGGTTTAGGGACAGGTTCAGGTTTAGACCTAATTAGTGTTAGTGTCGGAATAAGGGTGAAGTTTAGGTTTACATTTAGGGTTAGAATTAAAGCTAGAATGAGTGCTAGGGTTAGGACTAGTAAAATGATTTGGCTAAGGATTAGGATTAGGACTAGGGTTACATTATGGATAGTGTTTGGCTTAGGTTAAGGGATACGGTTAGGGCTAGAGTTAGGGTTAGGTTAAGAACTAGGGTTAGTGTTAGTGTTAGGGTTCAATCTAGTGTTAGCGCTCAGATTAGGGCTATTTTGTGTTAGGATTAAAGCTAGAGTTAGGTCTAAGGCCAATGTAAGAACTAGGTTTACGATTAGGGTTTGTTTTAAGGATGGGATATGTGTTTGTCTAGTGTATTCATTAGCTTTATCGTTAGGGTGATATTTAAAGCTATGGTTAGTTTTAGGCCTAGGATATCAATTAGAAATAGGGTATGGCCAGTTGTAGGATTAGGACTTGGTTTAGGTTAAGATTTAGAATTAGAGCAGTGGCTCGGTTTTGTTTTAGGGCTAGGGCTAATGTTAGGGCTATCTTTAGTGTTAGCAATGGTATTAGGGGTAGTGGTAGAATGAAGTTCAGGCTTAAGTTTAGGATTAGATTTAGAGATATGATTAGATCTAGGGTTAGGGCTATGGATACAAAGAGGGTTAAGATTAAGGCGAAGGTAATGAATAGGGTTAGAAATAGAAATAGGGATTGGGTGAGAATGAGTTAGTCTAAGGACAAGGGTTACGGGTAGGGTTAGGGATAGGGCTAAATTAGGGCTAGGATTAGTGCTAGCGTTTGTGTTAATATTAGGCCTATGGTTAAGGCTAGGGTTAGGGTTTGTGTAATTTTTAGGTTTAGGGTTAGTTTTAGGGGAAACGATGGGGTTATATTTACATTAAGCGCTAGGTCGAAGGTTAAAATTAGGGATAGAGTCAGAGTGAGGGATTGGATTAAGATTAAGGCAAGGTTTAGTGCTATAATGAGGGCTAGGTTTTGTGTTATGGAAAGGGCGAGAATTAGGGCTAAGACTAAGGTCAGGTCTATGGTTATGATTAGGGTTAGGTTTATGGCTAGGTCTAGTGTAAAGGTTAGGTTTAGGGTAAGTGTCAGGTTTAGAACTAGGTGTATTATTAGTGTCAAAATCCAGGTTAGGGTTTACACTAGGTTAAGTTTTAGGGTTAGGGCTCAAATTAGCATAAGGGTAAGGGTTAGACTAATGAATAGGATTAGGTTTAGGATTCAGATTAGGTATAATGTATAAAGTTAGTTCTAGAGATACTGCTAGGTTTAGGCCTAGCATTAGCATTTGGGAAAATCTTATGTGTAGGGTAATGTATGAGTTTGTGCTAGTGTAAGGGATTGGGTTAGAGTTTGGATTAGGACTAGGGTTAGTGTTTGGCCTAGGGTTAGTGATACGGTTAGGTTTAGGTTAAGTGTTTATGGTTAAGGCCAGGGCGAGTTTTAGGGTTAGAGTCAGGGCTATATTCAGAATTACGGTTAGAGTTAGGGCTAGGTTTAGCATTAGTGTTAGGGTTATATTTAAGCTAACTGATAGAATTTGAGGTAAGATTTATGCTATGGTTACAGTTAGAATTAGGGCAAGGGTTAGAGTTAGGGTTAGCATTAGGGTTACTCTTAGGATAATAGATTTTGAGATCAGGTTAGGGCTAGGCAAGTGTGAGGGTTATGGCTAGGGCTAGTATTAGGGTTAGGCTTAGAGCTAGGTTTAGCACTACATTTAGGGCTAGGTTTTGGGCCGAGGTTTATGTCTACTGTTAGGACTACAGGTAATGTAAGAACTATTGTTATGGTTATGGCTAGCTTTAAGTTTATGTTTATGGCTAGATCTAGTGTTAGGGGTATATTTTGGGTTAGGATAAGGTATTAGAGCTAGTGTTTGTGTTAGGGTAAGGGTCAGTGTTCAGGTTAGCATTGGATTTACGGTTAGGAGCACAATTTTACCAGGGTTAGTTCTAGGGGTATTGTTAGTCATTGTGTTAGACTAATGGTTATGGTTAGTGCTATAGCTAGGTCTTTTTTAGGGCTAGGGCTAGAGTTATGGCTATATTTAGGATTAATTTTAGGTCTAGTGTTAATGTTTTGGTTAAGTTTCAGTATAGGTTTACCAATAGGACTAGTGTTAAGTTTTGGTTTAGGGTTAGGATAAGGTTTAGACCTAGGGTTTGTGTAACAGTCAGAATAAGGGTCAGGGATAGGCTTAGGGTTTGGGTTAGGGTTAGAGATAGAAAGAGGCCTAGGGTTAGGACTACTAATAGAGTTAGTGTTTGGGGTATGCTACAAATTAGGTTTAGGGTGGGTAGCGTTAGGGTGAGCGTTGGCATAAGGTAAGGGATAAAGTTAGAGCTAGTGTTAGGGTTAGGTTTAGGGTTAGCGTTAGGGTTAAAGCTAGGTTATGGTTCAGATTAAGGCTAGGTTTTGTGTTAGGGTTAGGCCTATTGCCAATGTAAGGCCTGACTTTACAATTAGGGCTAGTTTTAGGATTAGGATTATGGCTAGGTTTAGTGTTCAGGTTAGGTTTCGGGTTAGGGAGATGTTTAGAGCTAGGGTTAGTTTCAGGATCAGAGTTATGGTCATTATTAGTTGTACGGTTAGGTTTAGGACTCAAATTAGGGCTGGGGTTAGGGCTAGGTGTTGTGTTAGATTTTGGTTTAGGTTAAGGTTTAGAATTAGAGCTGTAGCTCAGTTTTGCTTGAATGCTATGGCTATTGTTAAGGATAGTTTTCAAATTAGCATTATGATTAGGGCTAGTGTTACGGTGATGTTTAGGTTTAATTTTAGGGTTAGATTTAGAGTTTGTGTTAAATGTAGGTTTATGGCTAGGGCTAAGTTTGGGGCTAGGGTTAGAGCTAGGTTTTAGGTCATGGTAAGAAATAATGTTAGAACTAGGAATAGGGCTTGGGTAAGAGTTAGATTTAGTCTTAGGGCTAGGGATATGATTAGGTTTAGAGTTAGTGCTAAATCAGGTCTAGGATTAGATCTAGGGTTAGTATTTGGGCTAGGCCTTCATTTAGGGCTACGGTAAGAATTAGGGTTATGATATGGTATGATATTATACCTAGGTTAATGGCTAGGGGGAGGGTTGACTTTAGGGTTAGGCCTAGTGTTAGGGTTAGGGTTCAGATTAAGGCTAGATTTAGGGCCAGGATTGGGGATTTTTCTTTTTTTTTTCTGCATAAGGGCTAACATTAGGGCTTGGGCTAATGTCAGTTCTACTGTTATGTTTAGGGATAGTTTCTGGGTTCGGTTTTTGGCTATGTATTGTGTAAGGGTTAGGTTGAGAGTAAGGGTCTCTTTTAGAGACAGGGGTATTATTAGGGTCAGGGTCATGGTTAGGGTTGTTTAGGTTAAGGCTTAGGGTTAGGGCTCAAATTAGGTTAGGATTATGTTTAGTGTTAGGATGATAAATATGGTTAGGTGTAGGGTTCAGATTAGGTTTAGGGTATAGAATAGGGTTAGGGTTATGGATAGATTTAGGGTTATCTTAGGATTAGTATTAGGGTTAGGGTTAGGGTTAAGGTAATTGATAGGATTAAAGGAGTTAGGGCTAGGGTTATTGTTAGGATTAAGGCTAGGGTTAGGATAAAGTTTATAGTTAAGGTTAAGTTTACAGCTAATGTTAGGGTTATGTTTAGGGCTATGTTTTAGATTAGGTTAGGGCTAGGGTAGGGCAATAACTAATATAAGAACTAGGGTTATGATTAAAGCTCAAATATTGACATGCCCTGTATTTGAGGTAGAAGGGCAGTGAATTTACCATGATTTACATTTCAAAAGAGTGAAGCAGCTAAAAGAGCTGTAACAACCTATGGTCCTCAAGCACCCTTCACTGTAAGCTTGGTCAAATCCATTAACAATTGGAACATGACACCAGCAGATTGGGCTAATATGTGTAAAGCTGTGCTAAATGCAGGACAATACCTGTTATGGAAGGTTGCCAATGAGTAATTTTGCAAGGAGACGGCTAGGCGAAATGCAGCCGCTGGTTATCCTCAGAGAAATCTAGATATGTTGTTAGAAAAGGGACCTTATGAGGATCAGCAGCAACAAATTGCATATGATCCTGGTGTATATTCACAAATTGCTGTAGATGCAGTTAAGGCATGGACAACTTTACAAGGACATGGAGGTTTACAAGGTCAATTATCTAAGATAATAAAAGGAGATTTTATTATCTCCTTTTATTATCTTAGATAATTGACCTTGTAACCTTGAATTTGACCTTGAATTTGTAGATAGGCTTATTCAAACAACTACCAGTATTTTGGGGCATACAGAACAAGCAATGCCATTAATAAAACAACTGGCTTATGACCAAGTGAATCGTTGGTGCAGAGATATCATTAGACCATGGAAACATGAAGATTTAAACACATATATTAAATTATGTAGAGACATTAATGAACAAGAGAAAGTCGTGGCAGCTGCAGTAAAACAGGCTTTAGATGCGAGAGATATTAATGAACAAGGGCAAATTGTGGCAGCTGAAGTAAAACAGGCTTTAGATGCCAGGCCAAGAACATGCTACAATTGTGAACAAACAAGACATTTTAAAAGAAATTGCCCCATAGGAGGAGGGTTTAACAAAACTAGATATCAAAGGAGTATAATACAGGGTATTTGCCCATGATGCCATAGAGGGAGACATTGGGCTAATGAATGCCATTCTCAAACCACCATAGAGGATACTCCATTATCAAAAAAACAAACAAGGACCAAGTGTTTATCCACGATATCGTGGAGAAAGGTTTCGGGCTCCAGTGCCAAAAAATGGACGGGGGGCCGAATGCTCCAGGGCCCAAAACCACAAATATTTGGAGCACTGGAGGAACACAGCAACCCCATCAGGGTAGTGCCCAGGACACATTGTCCATCAGATCCCTCATCAGACAAACCAGAGGGAGCGCAGGGTTGGACATCTGCACCTCTGCCAGAGCAGTACTAACTGCAGAGATGGGAGTTCAAATAATTCCTACAGGGGTGAAATGACCTCTTCCCAAAGGAAAGTAGGCTTAATATTGGGACACAGCTCTTCTACTCTAAAAGTACTTATGATAAGTCCTGGGGTATTTGATCCCGATTATGAAGGTGAAATAAAAATTATAGCCAGTTCTCCAAAGGGTATATCTGTAATTTCACCAGGAGATAAAATAGCACAGTTACTAATAATACCAAGCCTACATGATAAATTTTCCAGTCGTGCTGTAGAAAGAGGTTCCAAGGGATTAGGCTTCACAGGTGTAGATTGGGCTATGCTTTCTTTAAATTTAGATTCTCGCCCCATGCTAAAACTAAATATTCAAGGACATGAATTTAATGGTCTACTGTATACAGGTGCAGTACCATCATCTCTCGTCAAGAATGGCCAAAACATTGGCCATTACAACAATCCACTCTAACGCTTCGAGTCCTAGGAGTGGTGACTAATTCCCATAGAAGTGCAATGGTGTTAGATTGGAAGGATCCTGAAGGATGTGAAGGAACTATGCAGCCATATGTATTGGATCATCTTCCCGTAAATTTATGGGGACAAGTTGTCCTAGATCAGTTAGGTTTGACATTAACAAATAACATCAACCAAAATACACTCACTATTATGACTAGACAAGGTTTTAGGAAAGGAAAAAGATTAGAAAAAGAAGAACAAGCTGTACCAGCACCAATACAAATACAAAGTTCAAAGCTAATATTAGGGTTAAGGTTAGGGCTATGTTTTAGATTAGGTTAGGGCTACGGTAGGGCTATAACTAATATAAGAACTAGGGTTATGATTAAGGCTACTTTTAGGGTTAGGGTTAGGGATCGGTCTAGTGTTAGGATTAGGTTATGATTAGAGTGATGATTTGAAATAGGGTTAGTATTAGGGTCAGATTCCAGTTCAGTGTTAGTTTTAGGGTTAGGGATAACACTCAAAATAAGGCTAGAGTTATGGTTAGGTGCTGGGTTAGTTTTTTGTTAGGGTTAGGGCAAGAAATAGGGCTAAATCTAATGTCAGGCCTGAGGTTATAGTTAGGTTAGTGTTAGAGTTAGTACTAGGGCTCAGTTTTGTTTTAGATCTATAGCTAGGTTTAGAACTTGTTTTAGATGTAGCGATAGTATTAGGTCTACTAGTAGGGTCAGGCTCAGGCTTAGGTTTAGGGTTATATTCAAAGTTAGGTTTAGATCTAAGGTTAGAACTTGGGCTAGGTTTAAGGGTTAGGTTAGGGCTAGGGTTAGGGTTATGGTAACATTTAGAGTTAGTTCTAGAACTAGGTCTAGGGCAAGAGTTAGAGTTAGTCTTAGGGGTAAGAATATAGTTAGGGTTATGATTAGTACTAAATTAGGGCTAGGATTATAGCTAGGGTTAGTGTTAGGTTTAGGGTTAGCGTTAGTGGTAGTTTTAGAAATAGGGTTAGGGTTAGGGTTATAGGAAAAGATGTAATTATACCTACATTCAGAACTCGGGTGAGGGTTGAAATTAGGTATTGGGCTAGGGTTAGGGTTTAGGTTAGGATTAAGGCTAGGTTCAGGGCTAGGATGAGGGCTTGGGTTTGTGTTAGGTTTAGGGGGAGAATTAGCTTTATGACTAATGTCAGTGATGGTTACACTTAGGGATAGTGTTAAGCTTAGGTTTATGGCTAGGTCTTTTGTACTGGTTATGTTTTGGAAAAGGGGCCCGTTTAAAGGTAGGTGTATTGTTAGTGTGAGTGTCTTGTTTAGGGTTTGGTTTAGTTTATTGTTTAAGTTTAGTTCTTGATTTAGCATTAGGGATAAGGATTGGTTAGAGTAATTAATAAGGTTAGCTTTTGTGTTCAGTTTAGTTTTAGGAAATGGATAGGGTTTAGTGTTAGAGATTGGTTTAGAGTTAGGCCTAGGATTAGCATTTGGATTAGGCTTATGTTTAGGGTAATGGACAGATTTAGGGCTAGTGTTATGGTTAGGATTAGGGCTTCAGTTAGGGTTAGGGTTAGGGTTAAGCCTAGGTTTAACGGTAGGATTAGGTATATGGTAAGTGTTCGGGTTTGAGCTATGGTTAGGGCTAGTGCAATGGTTAGGGTTAGTGTGATGGCTAGGTTTAGAGTTAGGGTTAAGTTTAGAGCTAGGTTTAACATTACAGTTAGGGTTAGCTTTAGGGTAATGAGTTAGAACTAGGGTTTGGCCTTGGTTATGGTTAGGATTAGGACTAGTGTTAGGGTTATATTTGGGTAAGGGTTAGTTTTGAAGTAGGGTTAGGGTTAAGGCAATGGTTGGGGTTAGGTTTAGGTCTAGTCTTAGGGTTAGGGTTACACTTAGAGCTAGGTTTTGAGTTAGGTTTAGGGCTAACGTTAGGGCTATATGTAATGTAAGACCTAGAGTTAGGGTTATGGCTTGGTCTAATGATAGTGTTATGGGGCTGGGGATGTGGCTCAAAGTGGTAGCGCGCTCGCCTGGCATGCGTGCGGCCCGGGTTCGATTCTCAGCACCACGTACAAACAAAGATGATATTGTTATGGCTAGATTTTGCATTAGCATAAAGTTTAGAGCTATTATTTGTGTTATAGGAAGGGACAATGATTGGGTTAGGGTTATGGCCAGAAATAAGACTAGGTTTAGGTCTAGAGGTAGAAGTAGTGTTTGGGTTAGGTTAAGGATTATTGTGAGGGCTAAGGCTAGGTTCTTGTTTGGGGCTAATGCTAAAGTTATGGCTAGATTTATGATTAGGTTTTTGTCTAGGTCGAGTGTTAGAGTTAGGTTTAGGTATACAGTTACACAAAGGGCTAGTGTTAATATTCAGTTCAGTGTTAAGGTCAGGTTTAATCCTAGGGATAGATTTAGGGTCAGAATAAAAATCAGGGATATGGTTAGGATTTGGCTTAGGGTTGGAGCTAGAATGATTAGGGTTAGTATTAGGATTAGTGTACGATATCATTTTATAAGGTAAGGTTATGATGTTATAGCTAGGTTTAGGGAGTGGTACAATATAAGGTTAGGGTTTAGGACTTGTAATATAAGGTTAGGGTTTAGGACTAGTAATATTGGTATGGTTTGGGGTAAGCTAAGGATTAGGGTTAGGACTACGGTAGCATTAGGGTGAGGGTTCGGCTTAGGGTAAGGGATAGGGTTAGAGCTAGCATAATGGCTAGTGTTAGGGTTAGGTTTAGGTGTAGGGTTAGGGTAGGGTTAGGTTTAAAGCTAGGTTTAGGTCTTGGATTAGAGCTTGCTTTTCGGTTAGCACAGGGCTATGGCTAGTGTAGGAACTGGTGTTACGTTTAGGGCTAGTTATAGGGTTACGTTTAGGGCTAGGTCTAGTGTTTGGGTTAAGTATAGTGTTATTGTGATGTTTAGAGCTAGGGTTATTGTTAAGGTCTGAGTCAGGGTCAGGGTAAGTTCTAGAGTTAGGGTTAGGACTCAGATTATGGTTAGAGTTAGGGCTAGGTATAAGCTTAGGTTTTAGTTTAGGTTAAGGATTAGTGTTAAGCCTATGACTCGGTTTTGTTCGAGTGCTAGGGCTAAGGCTAGTGCTAGTTTTCCAATTAGCATTAAGGTTAGGGCTAATGTTAGGATAAGGTTTATGCTTAGGATTAGGGTTTGATTTAGGATTAGTGTTAGGTCTAGGTTTAGGGCTAGGGCAAAAGTAGGAATGTGTTTGGGTCTAGGTTTATGGCTAGGTCAAAAGTAGGAATGGGTTTGGGTCTAGGTTTAGGACTCGGGTTTGTATTATTGTACGGGATAGATTTAGAACTAGGGCTAGTTCTAGGGTGAGAGTTAGGGTTAGGGTTACAGTTAGGGTTAGGTTTAGGACTAAATTTGTGCTAGGATTAGCAGTATGGTTAGTGTTAGAACTAGGCCTACGTTTAAGGCTAGGGTTAGTATTAGGATTAGTGTACAGTATCATTTTATAAGGAAAGGTTATGATGTCATAGCTAGGTTTAGGGAGTGGTACAATATAAGGTTGGGGCGATGGTTAGGATTAACGTTAGAATGAAGGCTAGGTTTAGGGCTAAGATTAGGGTTAGGTTGTGTGTTAGGTTTACTGTTAGAATTAGTGCTAATGCTAATGTGAGGTCTAGGTTTATGGTTAGGGTTAGTTTTAGGGTAAGGTTTATGGCTAGTTCTAGTGTAAGCTTTTAGTTGAGGGTTAGGGTAAGGTTTACTGATAGGGTTATCATTAGGGTCACTGTCATGATTAAGGTTTGAGTTAGGTTAAGGTTTAGTATCAGGGCTTTCAAACTAAAATTAGCATTAGGGTTATGGTTATGGTTAGGGTAATGGATAGGGTTAGAGCAAGGATACGGCTAAGATTATGGCTAGGATTAAAGCTAAGGTTAGATTTAGGGTTAGGGCATGTTTTAGTGTTATGGTTAGGTTTAGGGTAATGGTTAGAGCTCTGTTTAAGTTTAGGGTTAAAACAGGTGTAGGGCTCAGATTAGTTCTAGGTTTTGTGTTAGGTTAGGGGTAGGATTAGGGTACGACTAATGTAAGAACTATGGTTACGATTTGGGTTACTTTTAGGATTAGAGTTACTCGTAGGTTTTGTTTTAGGGTTAGGTATAATTTTGGGGTGATCTGAGAGCTAGAGTTAGTGTTAGGGTCAGAGTCAGGGTCAAGGTTAGTTTTAGGGTCAGGGTAGGACTTAAATTAGGGCTAGGTTAGGGCTAGGTGTGGGTTAGATTTTGGTTTAGGTTAAGGGTTAGAGTTAGGGCTACTGCTCTTTATTTTTGGGGGGCAGCTAGGACTAGGTTAGGGTTAGTTTTAGGATAGTGTTATTGTTATTTCTAGAGTTAGTGTGATGTTTAGGCTTAGTGTTGGGGTTAGATTTAGAGTTATGGTTAGATCTAGGGTTAGTTTTTGGGCTAGGTTTAGGGCTAAGTGTAGAGCAAGTGTTATGGTTATGGTAAGGGATAGAGTTAGAACTAGGAATAGGGCTAGGGCGATAGTTAGTGCTAGTGTTAGGATTAGGATTAGGGCTAAATTAGGGCTAGGATCAGGTCTAGGATTAGTGTAAGTGTTAAATCTAGGGTTAGAGTTAGGGTTACTGTTAGGAAAAGCTTGGGGTGATATCTAGGTTGAGATATAAGGCAAGGGATAAAATTAAGGATAGAGCTAATGTTAGGGTTTGGGTTAGGATCAAGACTAGGTTTAGGGCTAGAATGAGGGCTTGTCTTTTTGTTAGGGTTATGACAAGGATTAGGTCTAGGTCAAATATGAGGTCTAGGGTTATGATTAGGGATAGTTTAAGGGTAAGCTTATGGCTAGGTCTATATTCAGAGTCAGGTATAGGGTAAGGTTCAGGTTTAGACCTAGGGGTATTATAATGGTCAGGTCAGGTTTTGGGTTTGGATTAGGTTCAAGTTTAGGGTTACCGCTCAAATTACATCAGGGTTAGAATTGGGGTTAGTGTAAGGGATAGAGTTAGGTTTAGGCTTCAGGTTAGGTTTAGGGTTCATGTTAACTTTAGTTTAATGGATAGGATTAGGGTTAGGCCAAGGGTTAGCTTTAGATTTATGGTTATTGTTAGGGTAATGGATTGATTTAGAGCTATGGTAAGGGCTAGATTTATGTTTAGTTGTAGGGCTAGAGATAGGGTTATGTTTATGGTTAAGACTACGATTAGGGTTAGGGTTAAGTTTAGCCTATGGGTAGGTTTTGAACTAGTGTTTGTGCGAAGGCTAGGGTTAGGTTTAGGGTTAGGTCAAGGGTTAGGGTTTGTATTCGGGTCAGGGCTAAGTTTAGGGTAACTGTTAAGGCTTAGGGTTTTCTTACCATCAACTAAAGGGTAAGGGTCATGAATTTAGTAAATGTTAGGGCTAGGTTGAGTGTTCAGGTTAGAATCAGATACATGATAACTGTAGATTTAAGATTATTAGAGCTAGGGTTACCATTAGGTTTAGGGTTATGTTTAGGGTAATAGATAGAGCTAGAGCTAGGGTTTGGGCTGGTTACGGTTAGGATTAGGGCTAGGATTAGGGTAGGGTTTGGGCTAGGGTTTGTTTATGGTAAGGATTAGAGTTTGAGCTAGAATTAGGGCAAGGGATAAGTTTTGGGTTAGGTTCATCGTTAAGTCTAGGGAAAGGATTACTGTAGATTTAGGGTTAGGGTTAAGGTTAGGGTTAGGGCTACGTTAATCATTAGGATTAGGATAAGGGTTAGGGTAATGGTTATGATTAGATGTAAGTTTAGGTTTAAGGTTAGATTTAGTTTTAGGGTTAATGTTAAGGCATGGTTAGGTTAAGGTTTCTGTTACAGGCCAGGGTTTGAGCTAGAGTTAGCGCTATGGCAAGTGTTCGGTTTAGTGTTAGGTCTAGGGTTAGTTTTCCAGTTAGGTTTATGGTTAGCGTTACGGTTTGGGTTATAACTAGGGTTATCAATATGTTTAGAGTTAGGATTAGTGTAATGTGTATGTTCAGAGCTAGTTTTAGGGATAGGGTTAAGTTTAGGGATAGGGATAAGTTTAGGGTTAGACTTAGGGATGGGTCTAAGTTTATATTTAGTACTAGAGTTAGGCATTGAGAAAATTTAGTACTAAGGCTGCAGTTAGGGTGAGGATTAAAGATAAGGTTAGGTTTAGGGTTACACCTAGAGATAGATTTAGGCCTAGAATTCACTCTAGGTTTTGAATTAAATTAAGGTGTAGTGTTAGGGCTATGGGTAATATGAGAGCTAGAATTATGATTAGGGCTAGTTGTAGGGTTAGGATTATGGCTAGGTCTAGTGTTAGGTTTAGATTTTTGCTTAGGGTCTGGTTTAGAGATAGCTTCTTGTTAAATGCAGGGTCCGTTTTCAGGTTAGTGTTAGGTTTAATCTTAAAGCCATAATTAGGACTAGGTTTATGTCTAGGGGTAGAGTTAGAATTAGATTAAGTGTTATTGTTAGGGCTAGGGCTAGGTTTTTGTTTAAGTCTAGGGCTAGAGTTAAGGCTAGATTTAGGATTAGATTTAGGTCTAGGTTAGTGGTAGAGTCAGGTATAGTATAAGGTTACTTGTAGGGCTAAGTTAGGGTTTTGTCTAGGGTTAGGGTCAGGTTTATACCTAGGGCTAGTGTTATGGTCAGAATAAAGTTCAGGGTTAGGTTTAGGGTTTGGGATAGGTTAGAGCTAGAATGAGTGCTATGTTTATTACTATTAATAGGGTTAGGGTTTTTATTAGCCTAAGGCTTAGGAATAAATCTAGGGTTACCATTAGGGTTAGGTTTTTCTTAGGTTTAGGAATAGAGTTACAGCTAGTTTTAGGGATAGGATTAGGGTTATTGTTAAAGCTAGGTTTAGGGCTCCAATAAAGGCTAGGTTTTGTGTTAGTGTTAGGGCTTGGAAAAGGGAAACAAGTAATGTAAGAATCATGTTTACAATTAAGGTTAGCTTTAGGGTTAAATTTAAGGTTAGGATGAATTTAGAACTAGGGTTATTGTTAGGATAGGATCCAGGGACAGGGCAAGTTTTCAGGTTAGGTTTAGCACTCAAATTAGGGCTAGGTTTACTCTTAGGTTTAAGGTTAGATTGGTGTTTTAGAGCTAGGATCAGTGTTAGGGTATAAGTCAGGGTCAGGGTTAGTTTTAAGGTTGGGATTAGGATTTGAATTAGGGCTAGGATTAGTTCTAAGTGTAATTGTGGATTTGGTTTTAGTTAAGGTTTAGGGTTAGTCTATTGTTCAGTTTTGTTTTATATGAAGGTTAGAGTTAGCACTAGTTTTATGATTAGCATTAGGGTTACGTCTAGTATTTGTGTGAGGCTTAGGCATATTGGTAGGGTTACATTTAGTGTTAGGCTTAGATCTAAGGTTAGGCTAGGACTAAGGATAGGACAAGGGTTAGTGCTAGGGTTAGGTTATTGTCAGAGATTGGTTTAGAACTAAGAATACGACTAGTGTGAGAGTTAGAGTTGGTCTTAGGCCTAGGGTTTGAGTTAGGGTTTCGGCTAGGGTTTGTTTAGTGTAAGGGTTAGGGTTTGAGCTAGAGTTAGGACTAGGGTAAGTTGAAGTTAGGTTCAGCATTAGGTCTAGTGATAGGATTATGGTAAGTTTAGGATTTGGGTTAGGGTTAGGTCTAGGTTTATTATTATAGTTAGGATAAGGGTTAAGGTAATGGATATGTTTAGATGTAAGTTTAGGATTAGGATTAGGGTTAGATTTAGTTTTAGGGTTAAGGTTAAGGCATGGTTAGGTTTAGATTTCTGGTGCATGTTAGGGTTTTAGCTAGGGTTAGGGCTATGGCAAGTGTTAGGTTTTGTGTTAGGTCTAGGGTTAGTTTTACAATTAGGGTTAGGGTAAGGGTTAGGGTAATGGTTATGCTCAGAGCTAGGTTTAGGGATAAGGTTAAGTTTATGGTAAGGGATAAGGATAGGGTTAATGTTTTGGATAAGTCAAAGTTTATATTTACGTTAAGGGTTAGGCACTAAGTAAGGTTTAGTACTAAGGCTAGAGTTGTGGTTAAAATTAGGCCTAAGTTTGGGGTTAGGGTAACACTTAGGGCTAAGTTTAGGCCTAGGATTTGCTCTAAGTTTTGTATTAGGTTAAGGTGAAGGGTTAATGATATGGGTAATGTAAGAGCTAGGATTATGATTAGGGCTAGTTGTAGGTTTAGTTTCTGGCTAGGTATAGTGTTAGGTTTAGGTTTCTAGTTTGGGTCAGGTTTAGAGTTTGCTTAGTTTTAATTTCAGGGTTCGTGTTTAGGTTTGTGTTAGGGTTAAGGTTAAAGCCACAATTAGGACTAGGTTTATGTCTAGGGGCAAGAATAGAATTTGCATTAAGTTAAGGGTTATTGTTAGGGCTAGGGCTAAGTTTTTGTTTAGGTTTAGGGCTAGACTTACGGGTACATTTTGGATTAGGTTTAGGTTTAGGGCTAGTTGTAGAGTCAGGTTTAGTATAAGTTTACTGGTAGGGCTAGTGCTAAGTTTTGGTCTAGAGTTAGAGTCAGGTTTATATCCAGGATTAGAGTTAAGGTCATAATAAGGGTCATGGTTAGAGATAGGGTTTGGGATACTTTAGAGCTAGAATGAGGTCTAGGTTTAGGACTAATAATAAGGTTAGTGTTTTGATTAGTCTAAGGATTAGGGATAGGTCTAGAGTTACCATTAGGGTAAGGGTTTTGCTTACATTTAGGAATAGAGTTAGAGCTAGTGTTAGGGGTAGGGTTAGAGTTAAAGCAAAGTTTATGACTCAGATTATGGCTAGTTTTTGTGTCAGCATTAGGGCTAGGTTAGGACAACAAATAATTATAATTACAGTTAGATTTACGGTTAATGTTTATGATTTGTGTTTATGGTTAGGTTTAAGGTTAGACTAAATTTAGAGCTAAGGTTATTGTTAGGATAGGAGTCAGAGACAGGGTTAGTTTTAGGATTAGGACTCCAATTATGTCTAGGTTTACTGTTAGGGTTTGGTTTAAGTTTAGAGTGGTGTTTTAGAGCTAGGGTGAGTGTTAGGGTATAAGTGAGAGTCAGGGTTAGTTTTAGGGTTAGGGTTTTGACTCAAATTGGGCTAGGATTTGTTCTAGGTGTAATTTAGGGTTTGTTTTAAGTTAAGGTTTAGGGTTAGGTCTATGGCTCAGTTTTGTTTCAGTCCCAGGGTTAGGGTTAGCACTAGTTTTATAATGAATATTAGGGTTAGGTTTAGTGTTAGTGTTAGGCTTAGGCTTATGTTTTGGGTTATATTTAGAGTTAGGCTTAGATCTAGGGTTAGGCTAGGACTAATAACAGGTCAAGAGATAGGACTAGGTTTTAATGCTAGGTTTAGAGTTACGGTAAGGGATAGGGTTAGAACTAGGAATAGGTCTATTGTGAGAGTTAGAGTTTGTCTTAGGGCTAGAATTAGGGTTAGGGTTTGGATAAGGGTTAAGTTAAGGCCAGGATTAGGGCTAGAATTTGTGTTAAGTTTAGGCCTAGCAACAGTTAGGTTTGTGTTTAGGAGAAGAGATGGCCTTATAGCTAGGTTTAGAGGTCGAGTTAGGGTTAGAGTAGGAATAGGGATAGGCATAGAGTTAAGGTTCTGATTAAGGCTAGGTTTAGGGCTAGGATGGTGGCTAGTTTTTTTTTTTTTTTTTTTTTTTTTTTTTTTTTTAGGTTTAGGGCTAGTATTAGGGCCAGGGCTAATATCAGGTCTAGGGTTATGGTTAAAGATAATTTTATGGTTAGCTTTAGGTCTTACATCTATTGTAAGGGTTTGACTTTGAGTAAGGGTCAGGTTTAGAGCTAAGGGAATTTTTAAGGTTAGGGTCAAGGTTAAGATTTTGTTTAAGTTAGGATTTAGGTTTAGGGATTGAATTAGCATTAGGGTTAGAGTTAGGGTAAAGATAGGGTTTGGCTTAGGGTTCAGGTTAGGTTTAGGAAAAATGATAGAGTTAGCAATAGCAATAGGGTTATGGTTAGGCTTAGGGTTTGCATTAGGGTAAGTGTTATGGTTATGGCAGTGGGTCGGTTTATAACTTAGGTTAGAACGAGTGTTAAGGTTAGAAATAAGTATTGAGTTATGGTTAGTGTTAGGGTTATGACTAGAGTTAGTGTAAAGGTTCGGTTTTTAGCTAGGGTTATGGCTAGGGAGAGGGTTAGTTTTAGGCTTAGGACTAGAGATAGGATTATGTTTGATTTAGTGTTAGCGTAAGGGTTAGGTGTAGGGTTATCGTTAAGGTTAGGTTTAGGGTTAGTGTAATAGATAGGGTTAGATATAGAGTTAGGGTTAGGTTTAGATTTTTGTTTAGGGTTAAGATAAGGGCTATGGTTATGTTAAAGTTTATGGTTAGGTTTAAGGTTTGAGTTAGGGTTAGGGCAAAATTTAGGAGTGTTAAATTTAGGATTGTGTCTACGGTCAGTTTTCTGGTTACTTTTATTTTTAGAGTTAGGGTTTGGGCTAGATTTATCAATAAGTTTAGGTTTAGAGTAATGGGTAGGTTTTGAGCTAGGTATAGGGCTAGAGTTGAATTTAGGATTAGGTCTAGGTTTAGGGTTATAGTTTGTCAGAAGTCTACGTTTATGTTTAGGGTAAGGTTTAAGCTTTGAGCTTGGTTTAGGACTAAGTTGAGGACTAGGTTTATGTTAGGGCTAGGGTTAGGTTAGGGGTAGGGTTAGGGTCAGTGTTACCCTTAGGATTAGGTTTAGGCCTCGGATTATCTCTATGTTTAGTGTTAGGTTTAGGCCTAGGGTTAGGGCTATGGGTAATGTGAGAGCCAGAGTTATGATTAGGGATTGTTTTAGTTTTAGAGTTACGAATGTCTCTAGAATTAGGTTTACTCTTTGATTAGGGTTAGGTTTTGAGGTACGTTTAGAGTTAAACGCAGGGTCAGTGTTCGGGTTACAGTTAAATTTCAGGTTAAACCTAGAATTAGGACAAGGTTTTGGTCTAGAGGTGGGGTTAGTGTTTTGGTTAGGTTATGGGTTATTGTTAGGGCTATGGCTAGGTTTTTCTTTAGGTCTAGAGCTACAGTTAAGGTAAGATTTAAAATTAGGTTTTGGTCTAGGGCTAATGGTATGATTTGGTGTAGGTATAAGGTTACCAGTAGTGCTATTGTTAGGCTTTAATTTAGGCTTAGGGTCATGGTCAGGTTTAGACCTTGGGTTTGTGTTATGGTCAGAATGAGGGTCAGGGTTAGGGTTAGGGGTTGGAATAGGATTAGAGCTAGAATGAGATCTAGGGTTAGGACTATTAATAGGGATATTATTTGGTTAGTCTAAGGATTATGTTAGGGCTAGGGTTACCATTAGGGTTAGGGTTTTGCTTAGGGTAAGTGACACTGTTAGAGATAGTTTTAAAGCTAGGGTTAGGATTATGTTTAGTGTTAAAGCAAGGTATAGGGCTCAGATTAGGGCTAGTTTTTGTGTGAGGTTTAAGGCTCAGGTTAGGGGAATGACTAATATAAGAACTAGGGTTACAATTAGGATTAGTTTTAGGGTTAGGGTTATGGGTAGGTAAAGTGTTAGGGTTAGGATTAAGGTTAGATTGAAATTTATAGCTAGAGATAGTGTTAGAATATGAGTCAGGTCAGGGATAGTTCTAGGGTTAGGATTAGGACTTGAAATAGGGCTAGGATTATTTTCAGGGTTTGGTTTAAGTATAGGGTGCTACTTAGAGCTAGGGTGAGTGTTAGGATATTTATCAGTGTCAGGGTTATTTTTAAGGTTGGGATTAGGTCTTGAATTAAGTCTAGGGTTAGTTCTAGGTGTAGTGATAGGTTTGGTGTTAGGCCTGTTGCTCGGTTTTGTTTTAGTGCTACGGTTAGGGTTAGGGCTAGTTTTACGATTAGCTTTAGGGTTAGGGCTAGGGTTATGGTTTGGGTTAGGATTAATGCTAGGTTTAACACTTAGGAGTAGGTCTGGGTTTTGTGTTAGGGTTAGGGCAAAAATTAGGGCTAGGACTAATGTCAGGTCTAGCTTTACAGTTAGAGATAGTCTTAGGTTTAAGTTTATGGCTAGGTCAAATTTAAGTGTTGCGTTTAAAGAAAGGGTCAGGTTTAGAGCTAGAGGTATTATTAGGGTCAGACTCAGGCTTTGGGTTTGGGTTAGGTTAAGGTTTAGGTTTAGGGCTCAAATTAGCATTAAAGTTAGAATTAGGGTAATGGTAATGGATACAGTTAGGTTTAGGTTTCGAGTTAGGTTTAGGTTAATGAATATTGTTTTGGTTTGTGATAAGTTTAGGGTTAGGCCTAGGGTTAGCATTAGCCTTATGATTATTTTTGGGGTAATTTATACTGTATACCTAGGGTTAGGGCTAGGCTTAGTTTAGTATTAGGGCTAGAGTTAGGGTTAGGTTCAGGGTTATGGTGAGGGTTAGCATTAGTATTAGGTTTCGGTTATGGTTTAGGGTTTGAGCTAGGGTTTGTGCTAGGGCTAAGGTTAATTTAGGGTTTGGTCTGGGGTTATGGTCATGGTTAGAGCTAAGGTTATTGTTAGGGTTAGAGCTAGGGTTATTATTAGATAGGGTAATAGGTTTATATGTCAGGTTAGAGTTAGGGTTAGGTTTATGTTAGCATTAGGGTTAGGTTTAAGGTTAGGGTTAAGGTTTGAGCTAGATTAGATTTAGGGTAAGGGTTTGGTTCACTGCTAGTTCTAGAGTTAGGTTTATGTTTAGGGTTAGTGTAGATTCATCTTTAGGTCTATTGTTATCATTAGGGTTAAATTTAGGGTTAGGTAGTGGGGAGGGTTTTATCTAGGGTTACCGCTAGTGTTAAGTTTGGGATTAGGACTATAGTTAGGGTTAGGGTTAGGCCTTCAGTTAGTTTTGTGTTTAGGTTATGTTTACAGTTTAGTTACTGAGCTAGTATTAGGGATAGGGCAAGAATTAGGGTTATAGTCAGTGCTAGGGTTGTGTTAGAGTTAGAATTATGATTAGGGTTAGCATTATTTTAGGGTTATGGTTAGAGTAATTGAAAGAGTTAGAGCTACGATTATGGTTAGGATTAGGGCTAGGGTTAGAGTGACATTTTGGGTTTTGCTTAGGTTTATGTTTAGGTTAAGGTTAAGGGTTTGAGCTAGGTATAGGGCTAGGATGAGAGTTAGGGTTATATTTAAGGCTAGGTATAGGGTTAGAGTTATGCTTAGAGTTAGGTTTAGGGCTAGGATTAGGGCTAGGTTTTGTGTGCAGTTTAGGGCTAGTGTTAAGTGTATGGATAATGTAAAAGCTAGGGTTATGTTTATGGCTAGATTTAAGGTTTGTCTAGTGTTAGGGTTAGTTTTTGTGTTAGGATAAGGTTTAGACCCAGCCCTAACTCTAACACTAAAACAAGAACTAATCATAACTCTGGCTTTTAAATTATCCATAGCCCTAACGCTAAACCTAAACCTAACACTAAACATAGAGCTAATCTGAGGCCTTAACCTAGCCCTCAGCATAACACTAACCCTAACCCTAGCACTTACCTAACCCTAGCCCTCGCCTTACTCTTAAAACTAGCTGAAAGCTTAACCCTTACCCTAAGAAAAACCTAGATGTATGCCTAACTCTAACCCTAACCCTAGCCCTAATCCTAAACTTATCACTAGCCCTAAACCTAGCTCAAAACCTACCCACTACTCTTACCCTAAACCTAATAATATTGATTATCCTAGCCCAAACCCTAACATTAAACCTTACCCTAACTGGAAAACTGACACTGAACATAACCCTAAATCAAACACTCAGCATAGCCCTAACTCTAGCTGAAATTCTAAACCTAACTATAAACCCAAATATAACCATAGCCCTAATCCTAATTCTAAACCAAACTTTAATCATAACCCTAACACTATATCTAACCCTATCCAGTACCCTAACCCTAAAGCCCTTAATGATAACCTTAGCTCTAACCCTAAACATAACACAAACCCTACCATATCCTATTGTTAACATAACCCTAAATCTAACCCTTACCCTAGCCCTAGTCTAGCTCAAAACCTAACCCTTACACTAAAACATCACGATAAAACTAAACCTAATTCTAAATCTAAACCTAACGATTACTCAAGACTTATTCCTAACCATAACCCTTGTTCTAACCTAACCTCTAATCCTATCCATGACCCTAATGATAACCTATAACCTAATGTTAACCCTAAGGCTAAACCTGACCTTATTGATAATGCTAACCCTACCAATTACTCTAAACCTAACCTGAATCCTAACAAAACCCTATCATTACCCTATCCCTAACACTAATGCTAATTTGAGCGCTAAACCTAAATCCTAACCTAAATGAAACCCTAACCTTGACCCTAACCCTAAAAATTTTGCTAGCTCAAAATCTGAACCTTACCCTAAACCTAAACTTTATACTAGATGTAGCCATAAACTCAACTCTAAAACTATCTTTAACAGTAATCCTAGACCTGATATTAGCCTTAGTCATAATACTAGCACTAAACCTAAAACAAACACTAGCACTCATCCTAGTCCTAAACTTAGCCTTAATCATAACCCTAGATCTAACACTAGCCATAGCCCTTTTTTAACCCTCACCCTACCTCTAAACCTAGCTATAACACCATACCTTATCCTAAACATATCCCTAACCATAACCCTATCACTAAGCCTAAGATGAACACTAACCCTAGCCATAAACCTAGACCTAATTTAATTCTATCCCAAACCATAACCCTAATCCTGGCCCTCAGAAAAATTCTAACTCTCACACTAATCCTATCATTGTTTTAACCCTGTCTCTTACTATGACTGTAACCCTAGCCCTAACCCTTGCCCTATAATTAGTCCTACTCTAACACAATATCTAAACCTAACTCTAAATGTAACACTAACCATAACCCTAAGCCTAACACTAACTCTAGCCCTACCCCTAATACTAATCATAAAAAAGCCATAACCCTGACTCTAGGACTAAAACAAAACCGAGCAATAGACCAAGTGCTAAACCTTAACATAAACCAAACCCTACGCTACACCTAGAACTAATCCTAGCCCTATTTTGAGTCCTAACCCTAACCTTAAAACTAACCCTAATCCTGACTCATATCATAACACTCATCCTAGCTCTAAACACCACTCTAAACTTAAACTGAACCCTAACAGTAAACCTAGCCCTAATTTAAGCCTAACCCTAAACCTAAAACTAACCCTGTCCCTGACTCTTATCCTAACAATAAACCTAGCTCTAAATTCAACCTAAACTTAAACCTAACCATAAAACTATAACTACTCTTAACCCTAACCCTATAGCTAATGCTAATTGTAACCCTGGTTCTCACATTACCAGTTTCCCTAACCCTACCCTAATGCTAACACAAAATCTAGCCCTAATCCCAGCCCTAAACCTTGCTTAAACCCTAACCTTACCCTTAACACTAGCTCTATGTCTATCCCTAAACCTAAGCAAAACCCTAACCTTAATGGTAACCCCAAAACTAATCCTAATTCTTAAGCTAATCAAAACCCTAACACTATTCAAAGTCTTTACCCTACCCCTCATTCTAGCTTTAAATCTAACCCAAACAATACCCCTAACGTTGACCCTTATTCTGACCATAAAACTAACCCTAAGTCTAAACCTAACCCTTACCTTGGCAAAAAGCTAACACTATCCCTATCAGTAAACTTATACCTAAACCTGACCCTACCACTAACCCTAGACCTAATTCTAAACCTAGCCTTAACTCTAGCCCTAGACCCAAACAAACACGTAGCCCTAGCCCTAACAATAATAACCGTTAACCTAACGCAAAGACTAAACCTACCACTAGTAGGGTAGTCCTAATTCTGGCTTTAACCTTAATTCTAACTTTAACCTGAACACTTTTCCTGCATTTAACACTAAGTTATCTCTAATCCTGACTCTATCCAAATAAACTAAACAAAACACTAGACCTACCATAACCTTAACTCTACAACTAGTCCTAATGATAAACCTAGTTCTTACATTACCCATAGCCCTAACCCTATACCTTAAACTAACACAAAACTTAAAGGGAATCCTGGGCCTAAACCTAGCCCTAAGCATAACTGTAACCCTAACACTAGCACTAACCCTTACCCTAACCCTAGCCTTAGTCCTAAACCTTACTCAAAGCCTAAAACTTACCCTAAATATAAACTTAGACCTATCCCTAAATCTAACCCTAACACTTGCCCTAACACTAAATTTAACCCAATCCCTAAACCTAGTTCTAAGCCTACCAATTGCCCTAACACTAACCTTAACCCTATTGATAACCCTAGCCATAACCCTAACCCTAACCTTAACCAGAAAACTAACCTTATACCTAACACTAAACATAAAACTAGACATAGCCCTAACCCTAGCTAAAACCCAAACCTGTACCAAAAACCTAAACCTAACCATACCTAAACCTAACCCTTAAATCAAATTCTAATCCTAAACTAAAACTACATCTAACCATATCCATTACCCTAACTCTTATCTTAACACTAATGATAATTATAACCCTAACTCTAACCCTAATACTAGACCTACCATAATCTTATGCCTAGACATTACACTGATCATAACCCTCCACCTATCTCTAGCCCTAGCCCTGGCTCAAACCTTAACCCTTACCCCAAACAACATTAACCAAACCAATAATTCTAATTCTAGCCCTAATCCTGACTGTAACCATAGCCCAAATACTAGCTCTAACTCTATAAATTACCCTAACCATAACCCTAAACCTAATGCTGACCCTAGAGCTAACACTAACACTAGCTCAATCTCTAGCCCAGTATCTAACCTAAATCCTCAACATAGCCCTAGCACTTACTCAACCCCTGACCCTTACCCTTAACTTAAACATAAGAAAATCCTAAACCTAACACTATCACTAACCCTAGCCCTAATTCTAAACTTAACCCTAGCATTAGTCCTAGCATTAAACCCACCCATTACCCTAACCCTAACCATAAACCTCATGATAATCCTAGACGTAACCCTAAACCTACACTAACCCTAACTATAAACCTAACACTAGACCTAACTGTAAACCTAACCCTTGCTGTAGTCCTAACCTAGCTCAAACCTTTACAGTTACACTAAACCTAAAACTAACCTAAATCCTAAACATAAATCTAATCCTAACCCTAATATGACACCTAACTCTGTCCATTTACCTAACCCTAATGATAACCCTATCCCTAACCCTAATGACCTAACCCTAAACCTAATCCTAGCCTTAGCACTAATTCTAGCTGAAACCCTAACTCATACCCTAATGCTACCCCTAGCCTTAACCCTAAACCTAACCTTTACTCTAGCACTAATCCTAAACATAACCCTAATTCTAACCTTAACTGTCACTCTATCCATTACCCTAATGATAACCATAAACATAATGTTAACCCTGGGCCTAACCCTAATCCTATCCATTACCCTAAACCTAACCTGATGAAAAAAACCTAACCCTAACCATTACCGTAATTCTAACTCTAATGCTATTTTGAGCCCTCATCCTAACCCTTAACCTAATGCAAAATCAATACCTTTAACTGACTATTATTTTACCACTAGCTCTAAACCTGAAACTTACCCAAAACATTATACCTTACCCTAAAACTATTTTTATCTGTAATCCTAGACCTAATATTAGCCCCAGCCCTAATTCTTACCATAACCTGAACACAAACAGTAGCCCTCATCCTAGCCCTAAATCTAGCCTTGATCTTAAACCAAACATAACTCTAGCCCTATACCTAATTTTATCCTTGCCCTAGTTATGAACCTAGCTATAAGCCCCCATCCCTTCACCTAAATATAACCCTAACACTAATCATAGACTTAAATCTTATAGTAATCATAGACCTGATCCAAGCCCTAATTTAGCCCTAAACTTAAACCTTAACCTAAACAAACCCTAACTTTGACCATGACCCTAATAATACCTTACCTCTAAAGCTGACCTTAACCCTCAACCTAACCTTTACGTTATACCTAGCCATAAACCTAACCCTGAAACTATACCTAACCATAATAACCCTAGTCCTAATATTAGCCCTAGCCCTAATGCTAGCCCTAACTCTAGCAAAAACCATATCCTTAATATTTTCAGTAAACCTAGCCTTAATCCTAACCCTAACCCTATCACTAGCCATAACCCTAAATTTAACTGGTGCTCTAGCCCTAAACCTAAATATAACATCATATCATACCCTCATCCTAGTCCTAATTCTAGCCCCAAACAAAGGCCTAGCCCTAATACTAACCCTAGCTCTAATCCTAGCCCTAATTTAGCCCTAACCTTAAACCAAACCATATCCCTAGCCCTAAGACTAACTCTAACTCACGCACTAGCCTTATACCTAGTTCTAACACTATCCCTTAACGTAACACAAAGCCTAGCCCTAAACCTAGCCCAAACATAGCCCTAAACTTAGCCTTAGTCCTAAACGTAGATCTAACTCTAAATCTAAATCTAACCCTAACCATAAATCTAAACCTCACCCTAACACTAGAACTTACACTAATGGTAATTTGAAAACTAGCTAACTTTAGCCATAGCCCCCAAACTAAACTGAGCTATAGCCCAAATCCTAATCCATAACCTAAAACAAATTCTAATGATAAAACTAGCCCTAACCCTACACTTTTTCAAGTCTTAACTCTAACCCTACAATTAATACTGACCATGACACTGACCACAAAACTAACTCTAGTTCTAAACATTACCCTAAAACTAAACCTAACCCGAACACTAGACCTAGCCCTAAACCTAACCATAAACTAGTGCTAATTGTAATGCAAGTACTTACATTAGTCATAGACTTAATCCTAACAAAAAACAAGCCCTAATATGAGCCCTAACCTAGTTTAACGCTAACCCTAACCCTAACCATAGCCCTAAACATATCCCTAATCTTAGCTCTAAACATATCACTTACCCTAAGCCAAACCCTCACCCTAATGCTACCCTAGTCCTAATCCTAATCCATAGCCTACCTCAAACCATAACTCTATTACTAGTTTTAACCCTAGGCCTTAAATATATCTCTAAACTTAACCCAAAACCTAAGCCTATCCCTGACCCTTATTCTGACCCTAACACTAACCCTAGGTCTAAGCGTGACCCTAACCTTAAACCAAACCCTAGCACTAGCCCTACCATTAAACTTATACCTAAATCTAACAATAACACTAGCACTAGACCTAAACTTAATCCGAAATATAGCCTTAACTCTAGCCATAGCCCTAAAAAACCTATCCCTATCACTAACAATACCCATTAATCTAACTCAAAGACTAACCTACCCCGAAACTTAACCCTATTTCTAATTGTGGCCCTAACCCTGAACCAAATGCTAACCCAAACATTGACCCTTACCCTAACACAAACCCTAGCTCTAAACTATATCCTAACCCTAAACCTAACCATAACACTTGACGTATTCATAACCCTAACCCTAAAACTATTCATAAACATAATCCTAGCTCTTCAATGACCCATAGCCCTACTGCTAGTCATAAACCTCAAACAAAACCTAGCACTAAACCTAGCACTAAATATAGCCCAAAGCGTAACACTTACACTAACCCTAGCACTAACAGTAACCCTAGCGTTTTCCCTAGACCTAACCCTAGCTCAAAGGCTAACCTTCACTCTAAACATAACCCTAGCACTAACCTTAACCCTAATCCTAAACCTAGACCTAAAATCCTAAGTGTAACCATATCCCAAATCCCAGCTCAAACTCTATCCATTACCTTAAACATAAACCTTATCCTAATGCTAACCCAAGTCTTATTCTAAACCTAACCTAAGTGTAGACCTGATTCTTTCCATAACCCTCACCTTAGACCTAACACTAGCTCAAACCCTAACACTTACGCTAAAACTAACCATAACACTAACCCTAGTCCTATCCCTAACCCTAGCAAAAATCCTAACCTTAATGCAAGCCCTAACACTAGCACTAACCCTATTCATTACCCTAAGCATAAGCCTAACCCAAATGCTAACCCTAGGCCTAACACTAATCTTATCACTAATACTAACCCTATACATTGCTCTAAACTTAACCGGAACCCTAATTCTAACCCTATCCATTGCTCTAAACCTAAACCTAACCATAACACTAATTTGAGCTGTAACCCTAAATTTTAACCTAACCAAACCCTAATCCTAACTCTGACCCTAATAATACACCTAGCTGTATACCTGACCCTTAACAAAAACCTAACCCTAACACTATCCCTAACCATAAACCTAGAACTGATATTAGCCCTAGCCCTAATTCTTGACCTAACCCTAACATAAATCCTAGCTCTCAACCTAGTTCTTAACTGAGCCTTAATCTTAACCAAAAACCTCACCCTGGCATTATTGCTAATTTTAACACTTGATCTAGCCATTAACCTAGCTATAACCCCATCCTTTCCCCTAAAGCTAACCATAACACTAACACTAACAATAACCCTAACCCTAGCCCTAACCATAGCCCTAACCCTAATACTAAAGCTAACACTAATACCAGCCCTAATTTAGTGCTAACATTAACTGAAACCCTAAGTCTAACCCTAAGACTAAGTCTCTCACCATATCCCTATTTCTAATTGTAACCCTATTCATTTCCATAACCTTAACATTAGCCCTAAACTTAGTTCTAAACCTAGCCATAGCCCTAACGCTACATGTAACCATAACTCTAAATTTAACCCTAACCTTAAGCCTAAACCTCACCTTACCACTAGCTGAACACTATTGCTAATCATAAAACCAACCTTAATACTAGCCCTAATAATAAATCAAAACCGAGCCATTGCCCTAAAACTTCACCTTGACCTAAACCAATGCCTAACCATACAAATACCGATAACACAAGCTCTAATTTGAGTCCTAGGCCTAAAATTAACTCTGACCCAGACTCTTATCCAAACACTAACCCTAGCTCTTAATATCACCCTAAACCTAAAGCTAATGTTAACACTATACCTAACTCAAATCTGTAACCCTGAAACTAACCCTAATCATAACCCTAGTTCTTACATTAACAATAGCCCTAACCGTAGACCTAACCCTAACACAAAAATAGCCCTAATCTGAGCCCTAATACTGGATTAATTCTAACTCTAACCCTAACCCTAATCCTACCCCTAACCCTAGCTCTAAACCTATCCCTTACTCTAAGCCAAATCCTATCCAAAATGCTAACCCAAGTCCTAATCCTAATCCATAACCTAAACCAAACCCTAAACTTAGTACTAGTTATAACAAAAGCCCTCATTGTAGCTCTAACCCTAACGCAAAACCTAACTCTAACTTTCATTCTTATTCTGACCCTAACATTAATTATAGGTCTAAAAGTGACCATTACCCTAAACGGAACCCTGAAACTAGCCCTACCAGTACACTTTTACCTAAACCTAAACCTAATACTAGACTTAAAATTAATCCTAAATTTAGCAATAACTCTATCTCCATACCTAAACAAAAATTTAGTCCTAGCCCTAACAATAACCCTTAATATAAAGCAAACATTTACACTCTCCCTAAACCTAAACCTAGTCCTAATTCTGGCTTTCACCCTAACCCTAACTCTAACCTGAACACTGAAGCTAACATTAACACTAAACCAAGCTCTAATCCTGAGCCCAAATCAAAAACTAAACCTAACACTAGACCTAGCCATAACCCTAACCCTAAAACTACCCTAATTAGAACCCTAGATCTAACATTACCAATAACACTAACTCTAGGAATAAACCTAACACAAAATCTAACCCTAATTCGAAGCCTAAACCTACCCTAAGCATAACCTTAAACCTATCGCTAATCTTACCCCTCACCCTAACCCTCACCTTAGTCCTAACACAAGCTCAAATCCGAAACCTTACCCTAATCCCAGTAGTAAATATAGCCCTAAAACTAAAATTAACCCTAAAACTAACCTTACGTCTAACCCAATCTATTACTCTAAACATAACCCTAACCATAATGAAATCCTAGCCCTAACCCTAAACCTCACCCTGACCATAACCATAAGCCTTACAGTAGAAAAGCACTAAACCTAACCTTCACCCTAGGACTAACCCTAGCTCAATACCTAAACTTTACCCTAAACCTAACCCTAACCTTACACTAAGGTAAGATTTCTAGCCCTAATCCAAACCCTGACACTAACTATAGCCCTAATACAAACACTAACCCTACCCCCAGACCTAAACCTAGTCTTAATTCTGGTTGTAACCCTAACTCTAACTTTACCCGAACACTGACCCTACTTTTAAAAGTAAACCTATCTCTAAACCTGAGCCTAACCAAATATCTAAACCTAACACTAGACCTAGCCATAACCCTAAATATAAAACTAGCCATAATCATTATCGTAGCTCTTATGTTACCCACAGCCCTGACCCTAGGGCTAAATCTAACAAAAAATGTAGAGGTAATAATAGACCTAAACCTAGCCCTAAGCGTAATGCTAACACTAACCCAGGCCTTAATCCTAACCTAACCCTCAATTAGTGTTAACCTTAGCTAAAAGCCTAATCCTTATCCTAAACATAAACCTACGCCTAACCCTCGTCTTATTCCTAAACTTAACTTTTTTCCTAAACCTAGCACAAATCTACCAATTACCCTAAACCTAATCCTAACTTTATTGATAAGCCTAGGCCTAAACCTAACCCTAAACCTAACCAGAAAATTAACCCTAGACAAAACCCTAAACCTCACACTCACCATAGATCTAACCCAAGTCAAACCCTAATCTTTACCATAAAATTAAACATAACTATAGTCCTAAACATAAGCCTAAACCTCAATCTAACACTAAAATTAACCCTATACCTACATCTAACCATATCCATTAACCTAAAACTAACCCTACACCTAATGATGATGCTAGCCCTAATCCTAACTCTAACCCTAACCATACTGTAATCTTATCTCTAGAACTAATTCTAAATTTAACCCTCACCCTAGGCCTAATCCTACATCAAAACTTAACCCTTATGCTAAACATAACCATAAACCTAACTCTAGTTCTAACCCTTGCCCAAACACTAACTCAAGACCTATTCTTAACCATAACCCTAGCCCTAAACTTAGTTTTAACACTATTCATTATCCTAAACATTACCCTTACTCTAATGTTAACCATAGGCCTAACACTAACCCTATGGCTAACCCTAACCCAAACCCTATCAATTACCCCAAAACTAACCCTAACTCTAACCCTAACTGAAGATCTACTCCTAACCATAACCCTAGCTGAAAACTTAGTTCTAACACTATCAATGATTCTAACAATTACCCTTACCCTAATTCTATTTCCAGGCCTAACACTAACCCTATGGCTAACCCTAACCCAAACCCTATCAATTATCCCAAAACTAACCCTGACTCTAACCCTAACTGAAGATCTACTCCTAACCATAACCCTAGCTGAAACCTTAGTTCTAATCCTATCAATGATTCTAACAATTACCCTTACCCTAATTCTAATCCCAGGCCTAACACTTACCCCATCACTAACCCTAAAACTATCAATTACCATAAATCTAAACCTAAACTCTAACCTCAACTAAACTCTAACCCTGATCCTAACCCTAATATTTAACTTAGTTCTAAACTTCGACCTTACCCTAAATCTTACCCTTACACTAGACCTAGCCATAAATTTAATCCTAAAATTATCCTCAAATGTAACCCTAGAGCTGACATTAGTACTAGCCTTGATCCTAGACCTAATCCTAACAAAAACCCAAGTCCAATCCAAGCCCTAAACCTTCCCTTAATCCTACCCCTAACCCTAAACCAAGCCCTAACCATAATACTAACCCTAGCCCTAATCATAGTCACAATTTTGCCTTATCCCTAACCGTAACCCTAGATCTAACAATAACTCTAAATATCACACTATCCTATCACTAGTTCTAACACTAGCCCTTACATAACCATAACCCTAGCCCTAAACCTAATTCTAACCCTTGCCCTATACATAGGTCCTAGCACTTAACTTCGATTAAAATCTCACTCTAAATTTAACCCTAATCCGAAGACTTAGCTTAACCCTAACACTTGCCATAACCCTAACATTAATTCTAAAACTAGCCCTAACCTTAGCCCTAGTGATAAAAAAAATCTAGCCATAGCTCTAACCCTAACCCTTAAACTAAACAAATGCTAACCATACATGTACCCCTAACCCTAGCCCTAATTCAAGATTTAAGCCAAACCCTAAAACTAACGCTTACCCTTACTCTGACACTAACACTAACCCTATCTGCAAACATCACCCTAAACCTAACACTGAACCTAGCCCTAATATTAACCATAAATTAGCCCTAATTCTAACCCTTGTAATTACATTAGCCATAATCCTAACCCTAGCACTAACTTAAACCAAAACCTAGCCTTAATCAGAGCTTTAAGCCTAACCCTAAACCTAACCCTAACCCTAACCCTAATCATAACAATAACCCTAGCCCTAAACATAGCTCTAACCCTATCCACCATCATCATCATAACCCTAACCCTAATGCTAACCCTAGGCCTATACCTAATGCTATCTCTAATCTTATCCTATCCATTTCACTAAATCTGACATTAACCCTAATAATAAGCCTTTCATAACCCTAACCCTAACCCTAATACTAATTGTATCCCTTCCTTTAAGCCTTAACCTATCCCAAACACTAACCAAGACCTTTACCTTAATAATAAGCCTAACCTTAATCTTGACCCTAACCCTAAACCTAAACCTTAAACAAGACACAGCTATAATTCTAAACCTACCATTCTCTTTATACATAATTCTAGATCTGAAATTACTAATACTTTTAATCCTAGCCCTATCCCTAAAACAAACCCTACCCCTTATCCTAGCCCTAAACCAAGGCTTAATCAATATTCTAAACATAAATATAGTACTAACCCTAATTCTAAACACCATTCTACCTCAAAACCCAGCTATAACACCATCCCTTACCCTAAACTTAATTCTAAATCTAACCATAACTCTATGCTTAAACAGAAGACAAACCTTAACCCAAATCCTAGCCCTAATTGAGCCCTTTCCTTAACCCTAACCCTAACCTTAGATTGAAGACAAAATCTATTTCTCAAACTAGCCCTATTGCTACTTGTAAACCTATCCCTTACCATAACCCTAACCCTAGCCATAACACTTGCCCTATTTTAAGTCCTAGCCCCAACCCTATATTTAAACCAAACTCTAAATCTAACCATAACCCTAAGCCTAAGACTAACCCAACATTAACAATAACCCTAACCCTAATGCTAATCACGAAAAAATAGCACTAACACTAACCCTAGCAGTAAAACAAAACCGAGCAATAGCCCTATCCCTAAACTTTAACTTAAACCAAAGACTAACACTACACATATACTTAACCCTAGGCTTAATTCGAGTCCTACCAGTAACCTCAAAACAAACCCTTTCTCTGATTTATATCTTAAACTCACCCTAGCTCTAAACAGGATGCTATCTTTAAACCAGAACCTAACAGTAACTATAGCCCTTATTTGAGTCCTAACCTGAACCCTGACCCTCAGTCATATTGTAACACTAAACCTAGCTCTAAATATGACCATAAACTTAAACCTAACCCAAACACTAGACCTACTCCTAAACTTAACCATAAAACTAACCCTAATTTTAACACTAGTTATTATATTAGGGATTGCCCTAACACTAGCCTTCACCCTAACACAATAACTAGCCCTAATCTGATCCCTAAATCTAGCTTTAACCTGACCCTAAACCTAACTCTAGCCCTAATCCAACTCTAACCCTATCTTTTCCCCTACATGAAACCCTTACCCTAATGGTAAAGCTTGACCTATCCCTAACAACCTAGCCCTCATTCTAGCCATAAACCTAGCCTTAATCATAACTCTAATGAAACCCTAGTTCTAACCCAAATTCTAACCTTCGCCCTAGCCCTAAATCTAGCTCAAACTCCATCGCTTAGAGTAAACCTAACAATAAGCCTAAAACTAATTCAAGGCCTAAACATAATCATAAACCTAGCCCTAATGCTAGCCCGAATTAAGCCTTGTACCTAACCCAAACCCTAAGCCTAGCCCTGAGACTAACTCTCACTTTAATTCTAGCCCTATCACTAGCTCTAACCCTATCCCTTACAATAACCTAATACTAGCCATAAACCTAAATCTAACGTTAGCCCTATCCTTAGCCCTAGACCTAACCATAGATCTAATACTAACTCTAAATCTAACTCTAACCCTAAGCCTAAACCTAACCCTAAGATTAGCCCTAAACCTAACACTAATCTTAAAACTAGCACTAACCATAGCCCTAGCCCTAAAACATAGTGAGCCTAAGCCCTAACTTTAAAACTTAAACTAAATCAAAACGTAACCCTACACCTACCCCTAATCCTAGCCCTATTTTGAGTCCAAAACCTAACCCTAAAACTTACTCTGACCTTGAATTTGACTCTTACACTAACTCTAGCTCTAAACATCACCCTAACCCTAACCCTAAACTAACACTAGACTAGTCCTAACCCTAATTCTATAACTAGCACAAACATAACCCTAATTCGTAAATCGGCTGTAACTTTAAACCTAGCCATAACTCTAACCACAACTTAGCTCTAAACTGAGACCTAACACTAGCTTTAACCCTTACACTAAATCTAACACTATCCCTAACCCTAACCTTAAAAGTAGCCCTAATCCTATCTCTAACTCTATTCCTTACCCTACGTTAACCCTAGCCTTAATGCTAACACTAGTCTTAACCCTAATCCTTTCTTCAACCCAAACCCTATCCCTATTAGTAGTACTAACATTAGCTCTCATTTTAGCTCTAACCATAACCCAAACCTGACACTTATTCTCACCCTAACGGGAACCATAGATCTAAATCTGACCCTAACCCTAAACTAAATCCTAACACTAGCACTAGAAATAAACCAATACTTAAACCTAACCCTACCACTAACCCTAAACCTAACCCTAACCCAAGTACTAATCCTATCCATTATCCAAACCCTAATGCTGAATCTAGTCCTAACCCTAATCCTCAGCCTAACACAAATCCTAACTTTATTACTAGTCCTAACCCTAGCCGTCATTCTAGTTATAACCATAATCAAATACTAACCCTAACCATGACCCTTATTTTGACCCTAAACATAAACCAAACCCTAACACTAGCCCTACCTGTAAACCTTTACCTAAACCTAATCCTAACACTAGCCCTAGACATAAACCTAATCCTAAATCTAGCCATATCTTTCACCCAAGACCAAAACAGAAACCTAGCCCAAGCCCTTATGATAAACCTTAACCTAACCCAAACACTAACTCTACATTTAGGCCTAACCAATCTTAATTTAGGCTCTATCCCTAACTCTAATCCTAATCCAAATGAAGACCCTGACACTAACACTAACTTAGCTTTAAAACTGACCTTAACGAAAACCTAAACCTAACACTAGATTTAGCCATAACGCAAACCGTAACCCTAGTCTTTATATACCCATAGCCCTAACCCTAGCTCTAAATCTAACACAATACCTAGCCCAAATCCTAGGGATAAACTTAGCCCTAAGCATAACCCTAACATTAACGGTATCCCTCACACTAATCTTAACCCTCACCTTAGACTTAAACCTAGCTAAAACCCTAACCCTAACCTTAAACATAACCCTAGACTTATCTCTAAACTTAACACTAACCCGAGCCCTAATCATTATGTTAATACTCTCCCTAATACTATCTCTAAAATTATCAATAACAATAAATTTAACCCTAAACCTAACGAAAACACTAGCTTTAACTCTAACTGTAAACCTAATCCTAGACCTAACCCTAATCATAGCCCTAACCCTAGATCAAATCCTAAACTATACTCTAACCCGAACCCTAGCCCAAAACCTAAAACTAACCCTAAACCTAAAACTACGCCTAACCCTAACTCGACATCTAATCCTATACATTAACCTAACTCTAAAGGTAACCATAGACCTAACTCTGACTCTAACCCTAACCTTAACTGTAAATATAACTCTAGACATAACATGAAACCTAACTCTCATCCTAGCACTAACCCTAGTTTAAAACCTAACCCATATCCTAAAACTAACCCAAACACTAATCCTCACCCTAGCACTAACCCTAACCCTGAATCTAGCCCTAATCCTAACCAAAACACTAGCCCTAACCCTAGCTCTAATGCTATCCATTAGCAAATATAACCCAAATGCTAACCCTGGTCCTAACCCTAACCCTAAAACTATCTCTAACCATACCCATTATCCTAATCTTAATCTGAATTCTAAACCTAAACCTATCCATTACCCTAAACTTAACTCTAAACTTAACCCTATATTGAGCCCTAACCCTAAAACTTAACTCATAACCGAAACTTGAAGCTGACCTTAAAAAAACACGTAATTCTAAACCTGATCCTTACCATAAAACTAAACCTTGTACAAGACCTAGCCATGAAACTAACCCTATAACTACCCTGAGACATAACCATAAACCTGACATTATCTTTATCCCTAAAATTTGCCCTAAACCTAACAAAAAACCAAGCCCTCATCCTAACACCAAATCTAGCCTTAATCCTATGCCAATCTCATCCCTATCTCTAAACCTAATTTTAATCATCGTCCTAGCCTTAAACCTAGCTATAACCACAACTCTTCCCCCAAACCTAAGCCTAAACCTAACTCTAAACATAGCCCTAACATTAGGCCTAACCCTAACACTAATCCTATACCTATTCCAAGGCCTAGTTGAGCCCTAACCCTAACACTAACCGTAACCTTAAGATAAAAATTAACTCTCGCCTAGCCCTATTTCTAGTTCTAACCCTATCCCTTTCCATAACCTTAGCCTTATCCCTATAACATAACCGAGCTATAGCACTAACCCTAATCCTTAATGTAAACCAAATTCTAACCCTACATCTAGTCCTAAGCCTACCCGTAATTCAAGTCCTATCCCTAACCTAAAACTAATCTTGAACTGACTCTGAACCTAACACTAACTCTAGTTCAAAACATCACCCTAAACTTAAACCCTACATTAAAACTAGACTTAGCCCTTACTGTAACCATAAAATTAGCCCTAATCATGACCCTAGTTCTTACATTAGTCATATAACTAACAGTAGCCCTAACAAAACCCATTACCTAACCCTAATCTGAGCCCAAACTAGCTTTAACCCTATCTCTAATGCTAAATGTAGCTCTAACCCTTATTTTAAACCTAACTCTAACTTTAATTCTTACACTGACCCTAAACCTAACCCTAACCCTAGGCCTAGCCCTAATCAAAACCCTAGCCCTAACCCTAGCTCTATCCCTATCCAATACCCAAACCTGAACCCTAAACCTAATGCTAACCCTCAGCCTAACCCTAACACATTCCCTAACCCTAACCCAACCATTATTCTAAACATAACCTTAACCCTAAATATAACCTAATACTAGACATAGAAGTAACAATAATCCTAAAACTAGCACTAATTGCAACCCTAGTTCTTGCATTAGTTGTAGACGTAAAGCTAACACAAAATCTAGCCCTAATCCGAGCCCTACCACTATCTTTAATTCTAACCCTAGCCCTAACCCTAACCCTCACCCTAAGCCTCGCCCTAACCCAAGCCCTAACCCTAGCACTAAACCTGTCCCTTACCCTAAGCCATACTCTAACCCTAAAGCTACCTAGTTTTAACCTAATCCTTAGACTAACTCAAACCCTAACTCTATTACTATTCCTAACTGTAGCTCTAAATATAGCTCTATCCCTATACAAAACCCTAAATCTAACTCTGACCTTTTTCTGACTCTAATACTAACCATAGGTCTAAACCTGACCTTAACTCTAAACCAACCCCTAACATTGCCCCTAACTGTAACCCTATACATATACCTAATCCTAACACTATACCTAGATCTACACCTAATCCTTCATCTATGGATAACTCTAGCCCTAGCCCTAAACAAAAACCTAGCCCTAGCCCAAACAATTACCCTTAACCTAACCCAAACTCTAACCTTACCTCTAGACGTAACCCTAGTCAAAATGCTGAACCTAATCATCAACCTAACCCTAACACAAACACTGACCCTTACCCTAAATCAAAACCTAGCTTTAAACCTCTTCTATCCGAAAACCTATCCCTAAACTAGACCTAGCCATATCACTAATGCTAAAACTAGACATAACCAAAGCCAAACCCTACTTCTAACTCTATCCATTACTCTAACCATAACCATAACCCTAATGCTAACCCTAGCCTTAACCCTAACACTGACTCTAACCCTAAATCTCGTCCTAGAGCAAATCCTAGTTGAATGCCTAACCCGCAAATACAACCTAAACCTAACACTAATCCTTGGCTAAAACCTAACCCTAACCTTAACCCTAGCCCTAATCCTAACCTTAACCCTAGACATAACTCTAGCTCTAACCCTACCCATTACCCTAACCCTAAACCTAACCCCAAAGATAACCCTAGTCCTAACCCTAAATCAACCCTAGCACTAACCCTAGACACAGTCATAAACATAAACCTTGTCATAGACCTAACCCTAGCTCAAACCCTAACCATTATTTTAAACCTAAACCTACAACTATCCCTAACACTACCTTTAAGACAAACCCTAACACTAACCTAAACCCTAACCCAACATCAAACCCTATCCAATAGCCTAAATCTAATGATAGCCCTAGCACTATTCCTAACACTAAACTTGACCATAACTGTAACTATAACCTAGGCCTAACCATCAACTTAACATTCGCTTTAGTGCTAACCCTAGCTCAAACACTAAACTGTACCCTAAACCTAAACCTAAGGCTATTCCTGGGCCTAGCCCTAACCCTAACCCTAACTCAAGCCCTAATACTAATCATAACCCTTTCCCTAAACCTATATCTAACCCGCTAAATTACCGTGATCATAACCCTTACCCTAATGCTAACCATAGGCCTAAACCTAACTTTTTCACTAACTCTAATCCTATCAATTAACCTACACCTAACCTGAACCCAAAACCTAACCCTATCATACCATATTCCTAACCCTAAAGCTAATTTGAGCTCTAATCCTAACCCCTAACCTAAACCAAACCAAAAACCTGATTCTAAACCTAAAAATACCCCCATTTCTAAACTAATCCTTAACCTTGACCTAGCCAAAAATCTAACGCTCAATTTATCCCTAACTGTAACCCTAGACCTGACACTAGCCCTAGCCCTAATTCTTGTCATAACCCTAAAACAATCCCTAGCCCTCATTTTCGCCCCAAACCTAGCCTTATTACTAACCCAAAACATAATCCTAGCCCTATCCATAATTCTGACCATGGACCTAACCCTATCACTAGATTTAACACCATCCATTCCACTAAAACTTACCCCATACCTATACCTAAACCTAAGCCTAAAATAGGCCTAACCCTAACACAAACCCTAGATCTAATCCTAGCTCTAATTTAGCCCTAAACCTAACCTAATCCTAGCCCTAAGACTAACTCTAACTCTCGCCCTAGTCCTATTCCTCGTTCTAACCTCAACCCTTGCCATAACCCTAAAACTTGCCCTAACCATAGCCTTAACCAAAGCCCTAACCCTAATCCTACATCTAATCCTAACTCTAAATGTAACCCTAAACCTAAGCCTAATTCTCTAACACAAGCTGTTACACTAACACTAATCCTAAAACTAGCCCTAACCTAGCCCAAGCCCTACAACAAAACAGAGCCATAGCCCTAACTCTAATATTTAACCTAAACCAAAATCTAAGCCTACACCTGGCCTGAAACCTTTCTCTAATATGAGTCTTATCCCTAACCCTAAAACTATCTCTCACCCTTACTCTGACCCTACACTAACTCTAGCTCTAAACTTCATCCAAAACCTAAACCAAACCCAACACTAGACCTAGCCCTAACCCTAACCCTAAAATTAACCCTAATTTTAAATCTTGTTCTTACATTAGCTGTAGCCGTAACCCTAGCAGTAACCTAACCCAAAACCTATCCTAATTGGAGCCCTAACAGTATCTCTAACACTAACGATAATCGTAACACTAGCTCTAACCCTTACCCTAAATCTAATGCTAACCCTAACCCTTGCAAAAACACAAAACCTAACAATAATGCTAACCCTAATCCTAACAATAACCCTAGCCATAAACCTAACTTTAATCCTATCATTACCTTAACCCTAATCTTAATGCTAACCCTAAGATAACCCTAAACTTATTCCTAACTTAAACCTATCCATTACACTAAAACTAACCGAACACTAAACCTAATCATATCCATAAAACTAATCCTAACCCTAATTCCAACACTAAGTTGAGCCCTAATATTAAACATTAACCTAATCCAACCGGTAACACTGTACCTTACCCTAATAATGTCCCTATGTCTAAATCTTACCTTAAACCTTAACTTAAACCTTACACTATACCTAGCCATAATCCTAACCCTAAAACTATCTCTAACCATAATCTAAGACCTGACATTAGCCCTAGCACTAATTAAGCCCTAACCCTTACACAAACCCTAGCCCTAATCCTAGCCCTAAACTTAACTTTAATCTTTACCATAACCCTAACACTAGCTCTAACCCTAATTTTAACCCTTGCCCTGGTTCTAAACTTAGTGAAAACATAGTGCCTAACAATAACCATAACCCTAACCCCAGCCCTAAACCTATGCTTAGCTTTAATACTAATCTTAGCTCTAAATCTAGCCCTAATAAAGCCCTACACTTAAGTCTACAGAACCCTAACTGTAAGACTTACTCTAACTCTTGCCTTATCCCTATCCCTAGATCTAACCCTATCCCTTATGATAAACCAAACCCAAGCCCCAAACCTAGCTGTAACATAGATTTAACCCTAACTCTAAATCTAACCCTGACAATAAGCCTAAACCACACCCTAACACAAGCTCTAACCCTAACACTAATTTGAAAACTAGCCCTGACACTAGCCCTCAAGCAAAACCAAGCCATAGCACTGACCCTTTCAGTTAAACTAAACCAAACCCTAACCTAAACCTAGCTCTAACACTAGCCCTAATTCAAATCCTAACCCTAACCTTAAAAGTAATACTAACCCTGACTCTGAACATAACATTGACCCTAGCTCTACACATCACCCTATCCCTAAACCTAATCCTAACACTATACCTTGCCCTAAACCTAACCTTAAAACTAACCCTAATTGTATTGCCAGTTTTTACATTAGTCATAGCCCTAAACCTAACACAAAACCTAGCCCTAATCCAAGGCCTAATCCTAGCTTTAATCCTAACCCTATCCCTGGCCCTAACCCTAACCCTATCCCTAGAATTAACCCTAGTTCTAACCCTATACCTTGCCCTAAGCCAAACTCTCACCCTATTGCTACCCTTGTCCTAACCCTAATCTTAAGCCTACCCCAAACCCTAACTTTATTACTAGTCCTAAGCCTAGACCTAATTCTAGCTCTGAACTTAACCCAAACCCTAACCCTAACCCTGACCCTTATTCCTACTCTATCACTAAAGCTGGGTTGAAACCTGACCCAAACCCTTATCCGAAACCTAACACTAGCCCTACCAGTAACCTTATAACTAAACACCGACACTAGCACTAGACATAAACCTAATTCCAAATATAACCATAACCCCAGTCCTAACACTAACAATAACCCTTAACCTAAACCAAACACTAACCTTACCCCTAGACCTAACTCTAGTACACTTTCTGGACCTAACCCTAAATGTAATCTTAACCTGAACCCTGACACTTACCCTAACAAAAACCCTAGCTCTAAACCTTATCCTAACAAATAAACTTACCCTAAAACTAGACGAACCCTAAATCTAGCCATAACCATAACTCTAGCTCTTAAATTACTAATACATCTAAACCTAGTTCTAATTTTACCCCTAAACCTAACGCTAAGCATAACTCTAACCCTAAACCTAATCCTAAACCTAATCCTAACACTCGTCACAGCTCTAACCCTAGCTCAAACCCTTAACCTTACCATAAACATAACCCTAGCCCCAACCCAAAACCTCACCCTAAACCTAGATCTAATTCTAACCTTAACCATAGCCCAAACTCTAGCTCTAACTCTATCCACTACCTTAACCATACACTAAACCTAATGCTAACGCTAGCCCTAACCCTAATCCTAACCCTACCCTGGCCCTGACGGTAACCCTAACCCTCACTCCAGCCCTAACCCTATCTCAATCCCCAATTCTTAAACTTAAGCTAACCCTAACTCTAACTGAAGGCCTAACACTAACTCTAAACCTAGCCAAATCCTGACCTGAAACCTAGCCATAAAACTAGCTCGAAACCTATTACCCTAACTCTAAACTTAACCCTAATAATAACACTAGACCTAAAGCTAAACATACTCTTAACCTAAACATAAAACTAACCCTACAAGTAACAGTGAACCTAACCCTAATCCTAACCCTAAGCTAGCTCAAATCCTAAACCTAAACATAAACCTAACCCTGATGCAAACCTAAATTTATCCCTAACTCGAACTTGACATCTAAACCTATTACCCTAATCTTAATGATAACTCTAGCCCTAACCCTAACACTAACCCTAACACTAACCATGACCATAACCCTAGCACTAACGTTACCCTAGCACTAACCCTAGCTCAAATCCTAAACCATTCCAGAAACCTAATCCTAACTCTAACCCTCGCCCTAACCCTGTAACTAACACTAAATCTAGCCCTAATACTAACCATAAACCTAGCCCAAACCTTATGTCTAATACTATAAATTACACTAATGATGCCATAACGCTAATGCTAACCCTAGGCCTAACCTAAACCTATAAAAAAAACCAAAACCATATCCATTACTCTAAATCTAAACTGAACCCTAATCCTAACCCTATCCATAAACCTAACACTATTTCTAAACTTAATGCTAATTCGAGACCTAAACCTAAACATTATCCTAACCCAAACCCAAACCCAAAGCCTGCTATCACCCTAATAATATGCCTAGCTCTAAAAGTGACCCTTTTCCTAAATGTAGCACTTCAATTTGACCTAGCCATAAACCTAAAACTAAGACTCTCCCTTACTGTAAAACTAGACCTGACATTAGCCAATACCATAATTCTTCCCATAAACGTAACACAAAACCCAGTCCTAAACCTATTGTTAAACCCAGCCTTAATCCTAACGCAATCCGTAACCCTAAACCTAAATCTAAAGCTAATCATAAAACTAGCCCTAACCCTAAACATAGCTCTAAAAACAAACCGAGCAACAGGCCTCACACTAAACCTTAACTTAAACAAAACACTAGAACTACACCTAGAACTAACCCTAGCCCTAATTCAAGTCCTAATCCTGACCTTAAAAATAACCCTGACCCTGAATTATCCTAAAACTCACCCTAGCTCTAAACAACACCCTAATCTTAAACCAACCCCTAAGAGTAAACCTAGCCCTAATTCGAGTCCTAACCCTAACCGTAAAACTAACCCTTACCTGACTCATATCCTAACACTATCTCTAGCTCTAAATATTAATCAAACTTTAAACCTAACCCTAACACTGACCTACCCCAAACCTAACCCTAAAACTAACTTTAATTGTAACCCTAGATCTTATATTTGTCATTTCCCTAAACCTAGCCTTAAACCTCTCACGAAAACTAGCCCTAATCTGAGACCTAAACCTAGCTTTATCCCTATCAATAACCCTAACTTTAGCCCTAATCCTATGTCTAATCCTATTCCTTACCCTGAGCAAAACCCTAAACCCTAGACCTATTCTTAATTCTTAGGCTAAACAAATATTAACCCTATTAATAGTAGTAACCCTATATCTCATTCTAGCTCTAACAATATTAAAAACCCTAAACATAACACTGACCCTTATTCTGACCATAACACAAACCCGAGATCTAAACCTGACCCTAACTTAAATCAAATGCTAACACTAGCCCTACTGGTAACAATATACCTAAACCAAACCCTACCATTATCCCTAGATCTAAACCTAATTCAAAATCTAGTCATAACATTACTTCTAGACCTAAACAAAAACCTAGCCATAGCCTTAACAATATCCCTTAACCTAAACCAAACACTACCCCCACCGCTAGACCAAAACCTAGACTTAAATCTGGCCTTAACCCTAACTTTAACTCTAACCTCATCACTGATCTTGCCTTTCACACTAAACATACCTCTAAACCTGACCCTAACCAAATGCTAAACCTACTTCTAGACCCAGCCATAACTCAAACACTAAAATGAGCCTAATCATAATCCTGGCTCTTACAGGACCCACAACCCTTACCCTAGGCCTAAAACTAACACTAAACATCGAGCTGATCCAAGGCCTAAACGTAGCCGTAGTGTAACACTAACCTTAACCCTAGTCTTCAACTTAGTCCTAACCCTATCTCAAAGCCTACCCATTACCCTAACACTAAACTTATTTATAATCCTAGCCAAAACCCTAACTCTAAACCTAACCCTAACCAGAAAACTGACCCTAGACATAAGCCTAATTTTAACACTCAGTATAGCCCTAACTCTAGCTCAAACCTAAACCTAACCATAAACCTAAGAATAGCCACATCCCTGATCCTAACCCTAATCCAAAATCTAACCCTAATCTTAACCCTATATCTAACCCTATCCATTACTCTGACCCTAAACCTAACCTTAATGATAACCCTAGCTTTTACCCTAATGCTAACACTAACCCTATAATAATCCAATTCTTAGACTTTACTCTTAAACTAACCCTCTCCCTAACACTAACCCTAGCTCAAAACCTATCCCTTACACTAAGGCATAATGATAAAACTAACCCTAGTTCTAAAACTAACCCTAACCATTACTCAAGACCTATTTCTAACCATAATCCTATTTCTAACCAAAACTCTAATCCGATCCATTACCATAAACATAACCCTTAACCAAATGTTAACCCTAAGTCTAACCCTAACCCTACTGCTAACACTAACTACGTAAATTACCCTAAACCTAACTTGAAACCTAAACCAAAATCTATATTTACCCTAACACTAACCCTAATGCTAATTTGAGCCCTAAACCTAAATCTTAACCTAAACTGAACCCTAACTTTAACCATAACCCTAATAATTCCCCTAGCTCTAAACCTGACCCTTACCCTAAGCCTAAACCTTACACTAGGTGTAGTCATAAACCTAACTCTAAAATTATATTTAAACATAACCCTTGACCTGATATTAGCCCTAGCCCTAATCCTAGCCCTAAACCTAAAACAAACATTAGCCCTCATCCTAGACTTAAACCCAGCCTTAATCATAACCCTAACAGTAAGCATATTGCCAACCTACTCTAACCCTCACCCTACCTCTAAACCTAAATATAATGCCATCCTTTATCCTAAACATAACCCTAACCCTAACTCTATCACTAGGCCGAAACTGAACACTAACTCTAACACTAATCCTAGCCTTAATTTAACCCTATCCCAAAACCTAATCCAAATCCTAGTCTAAGACAAACTCTAACAATCACAAGAGCCCTATTCTTAGTTGTAACCCTATCCCTTACAATAACTCTAACCCTAGCCCTAAACCCAGCAATAAACATTGCCCTATCCTTAGTCCTAGCCTAACTCTAGATCTAAGCCTAACTCTAAATGTAACCTTAACCTAACAAAACACTAACACTAGCGTTAATCCTAGCACAAATATAGTCTTAAACCTACCACTAACTGTAACTCTAACCCTAACTCTCACTCTAGAACTAACTCCAGTTCTAATTCTATCCCTTACCATAACACAAACCCTAGCCCTAAACCTAGCCCCAACCCCATTCCTATTTTTGACCAAGCCCTAAACTAGATGTAATCCTAACCCTAAATCAAACCCTGATCCTAAGCCTAAACCTCACTCTAACACTAGCCCTAACCCTAATGTTAATTGGAAAACTAGCCCTAATCCTAGCCCTATCACTCAAACAAAAGCGAGTCATATGCTTAACACTAATATTTAACCTAAACTAAAACCTGCGATTATACCTAGCCCTAACACTAGCCCAAATTTGAGTCCTAACAATTTCTCACAAACTTACACTTGCCCTGACTCAGACCCTAACAATAACCCAAGCTGTAAACATCACACTAACACTGAACTTAACCCAAACACTAGACCTAGCCCTAACCATAACAATAAAACTAGCCCTACTCATAACACCAGTTCTTATATTAGTTATAGCCCTGTGCTAACAGAAAAGCTAGTTGTAATCCGAAACCTAAACCTAGCTTAAAACCTAACCCTACCCTAACCCTAGACCTATACCGAACCCTAACAGTAGACATTACCCTAGCTTTAAACCTATCCCTTACTCTAAGGCAAACCCTCACCCTAATGCTACCCTAGTCCTATCACTTATCCTTAGCCTACCCCAAACCATAAAACTATTACTATTCCTAACTGAAGCCTTCATTCTAACTTTAACCCTAACCCAAATCCTAACCCTAACCAAGAACTTTATTCTGACCCTAAGTATAACCCTAGGATTAAACCTGAACCTAACCCTAAACTGAACCCTAACACTAGCCCTTTGAAAAACCCTATACCTAAAACAAACCCTAAAACTCGACCTAGAAAAAAACCTAATCCTAAATCTAGCCATAATTTTAGCATTAACCCCAAACAAGAACCTAGCCTTAGCCCTCACAATAACCTTTAACCTAATGCAAACACTACTTCTACTTCTAGACATAAAAATAGCCCTAATTCAGGCTATAACCCCAACCCAAATATTGTCTCTTCTTGTAACACAAATCATAGCCCTAAACTTTATGCTAACACAAAATCTAGTCATAACCCTAACACTAGACCTAGCCTTAACCCTAACTCTAGGTCTTACATTACATATAACCCTAATGTTAGCCCTAAACCTCACAAAAAACCTAGCTCTAAGCAGAACTCTGAACCTAACCCTAGACGTAACCTTAACCCTAACCCTTGCCTTAACCCTAATCCTAGCTAAAACACTAACCATTACACAAATATAACTCTATACTTAACCCTAACCCTAGTCCTAATCCTAACCATAACCAAGGCCATACCCTAGTTCAAACTCTATTCATTACCCTAAACATAACCCTAAACCTAATGTCAAACCTAGCTCTAAACTTAAACCTAACTCTAAACCTACACATCACAGTAATCCTAACCATTGCACAAGCCCTAAACATAGCTGAAACCCTAACACTTACACTAAACCTAACCATAACACTAACCCTAGGCTTAACCATAACTCTAAAACGAGCCCTAATTCTAACCATAACCCTAGGCCTAAATGTATCCACTACCCTAAACATAAGCCTAATCCAAATGCTAACCCTAGGCTTAAATCTAAACCTATCTCTAACACTAACCCTATCGATTTCCTAAACTAACTGAACACTAAACCTGACCTTATTAATTACTCTAACCCTATCCCTAATTATAATTCTAAATCAAGCCCTAAACATAAACCATAACCTAAACCAAACCGTAAACAAGACACTTACCCTAACAATACACCTAGCTTTAAACTGGAACATTTTCCGAAACTGAACACTTACAATAGACCTAGCCATAAACCTAACTTTAACACTGTCTCTAAGCATAACCCTAACTGATAATAGTCATAGACGTAATTCTCTTCCTTAACCTACCACAATCCCAAGCCCTCATTCTAGCCCTAAACCTAGACTTAATCCTTACCTGAACCTTAACCCTAGCCCAATCCCCAATTTCAACCCTCACCCTAGTTCTGAATATATGTATAACCGCATCCCTTCCCCTAACCCTAATTCTAACCCTAATCCTAACACTAACACTACTGCTAACCTTAACCCTAACACTAACACTAACCCTAGCTCTAATTCTAGCCCTAATTTAGTGCTAATTGTAACCCTAACTCTAACCCTACCCCTAAAACCAACTCAAACTATTGCCCTAGACCTATTTCTAGTACTAGCTCTATCTCTTACCATAACCCTTACACTAGTCCAAACCTAACCACTAAAACTAGCCCAAGTCCTATCCTTAGATCTAAATATAACTCAAAATATAACCCTAAACCTAAGCCTGAAACCCGCCCTACCACTAGCCCTAACACTACCGCTACTCCTAAAACTAGTTCTAAACATAGCTGAAGCTCAAAAACAAAACTGAGACCTATCCCTAACCCTAACACTAATCTAACTGTAACCTCAGGACTGACATTAGACTTAGCCAGAATCCATGCCCTAATCCAACACAAAACCTAACCCTACACCTACCCATAACTGTAGCCTTATTTCGAGTGTTATCCCTAGCCCTAAAACTAATACTGAACTTGTCTCTTACCATAACACTAAACCTATTTCAAATCATCACTCTAATTACAACCTAACTCTAACACTAGACTTAGCACTAACCTTAAACCTAATAGTAGGCTTCATCGTAACCCTAATTCTTATATGAGGCATAGCCGTAAACCTAGTCCTAACCTAATCTAAAACCTAGCCCTAACCCTAACTTTAAAACTAGCTTTAACCCTAACCCTAACTCTAAACCTAATCCTAACCCTAGCCTTAATCTTAAACATAACCCTATCCCTAACTCTAGCTTTAATCCTATCTATTACATTAACCCTATCCCTAACCCTAGCTCTAATCCTATCTATTACAATAACCCTAACCCTAACCCTTACCCTAATACTAATCCTAAAATAACCCTAACTCTATCCATAACCCTAACCCTATTTATTATTCTAAACAACCTGGACCCTAAACCTATCCATATCCATTTTCCAAACCCTAAACATAATCCTAACCTAAATTGAGACCTAACCCTAAGCCTTAAACTAAAAAAAACCTAATCTGGACCCTAATAATACCCCTGTCACTAAAAGAGACCATTACTCTCAACCTAACCCTTACACCATATATAGCCATAAACCTAACCCTGAAACTATTTCTAACAATAACCCTAGACCTAACATTAGCCCAAGCCGTAATGTTAGCCCTTATGTTAAAAAAAATCCCTAATTCTGGCCCTAAACCTAGCCTTAATCATAACCCTAAACCTAACACTAGGCCTAACCCTAAAGTGAACCCTCACACTAGATCTTGACCTAGGTATAATAGCTTACCATACCCTAACACTAATTCCAACCCTAGCCCTAAACGAAGGCCTAGCCCTTATACTAATGCTAGCTCTAACTTTAGACCTAAATTGGCCCTAACCCTAAACCATATCCCTATCCCTAAGACTAACTCTAACTCTTGCCCTAGCCCTATCCGTACTTCTAACGTTATCCCTTTACATGACCCAAAGCCTATCCCTAACCCCAGCCTCAAACTTAGCCCTAGCCCTAAACCTAGATCTTAGCAAAACTCTAAATCTAAAACTAAACTTAAACCTAAACCTCACCCTAACACTAGACCTAATCATAATGCTAATTGGAAAACTATCCTTAACCATAGCCATAGCATTCAAGCAAAACAGCTTTAATACTAAAGCTTAACCTAAATCAAATCCTAACACTATCCCTAGCCCTTACCCTAGACCTAATTAGAGTCCTAATCCTAACTGTAAAACTATTAATGACCCTGACTCTGATCCTAAAACTAACCCTAGATCTAAATATCAACTTAACCCTAAACCTAACCCGAACACTAAACCTAGCCCTAACCCTAATCCTAAAACTATCCCTAATTGTAATTCCAGGTCTAACATTAGCAATAGCCCTAACCATAACACAAAACCTACCCTTAATCTGAACACTAACCCTAGCTTTAACCCTTACACTAAACCTAACCCTAACCCTAGTTCTAACCCTATCTCTTACCCTATGTCAACCCTCACCCTAATGATACCCTAGTCCTAACCCTAATTCTTAGCATACCACAAACACTAATTCTTTTACTTGTCCTAACCCTAGGCCTCATTCTATCTCTAACCCTAACCCAAACTCTAAGCCTATCCCTGACCCTTATTCTGACCGTGACACAAACCCTAGGTCTAAGCCTTACCCTAACCCTAAACCAAACACTAACACAAGCTCTATTGGTAAACCTATACCTAAACATAACCAACATATTAACACTAGACTTAAACTTAATCCTAAATATAGCCATAATTCTAACCCTAGAACTAAACAAAAACCTAACTATAGCACTAACAATAATCGTTAGTCTAATGCAATGACTAACAATACCCCTAGAACTAACCCTAGTAAAATTGTGTTCCTAATCATAAATCCAATGCTAATCTGAACACTGACCCTTACCCTAACACACACCCTAGCTCTAAACCTTATCCTAACCCAAAACATACCCCTAGCACTAGACCTAGCAATAAACTTAACCATAAAACTAGCCATAAACATAATCCTAGTTATTACATTACCCATCGTCTTAACACTAGCCATATACATCTCCCCAAACCTATCACTAAATGTAGCACTAAAACTTGCTCTAAGCCTAACCCTAACCCTAGACCTAGCCCTAACACTAACAGTTGCCTAGAAAAAAAAAATTAGCTCAAATTTTTACCCAAAATGTAACCCTAACCCTAACCCTAATCCTAACAATAAAACTTGCCCTAATCCTAACTCTAATTATAGCACAAATCCTACCTCAAATTCTCTCCATTACCTTAAATATACACCTAACAATAATGCTAACCGTCGCCCTAACTCTAACGCTAATTCTATCCATAGCCCTGACTCAAAACTTAAAACTTGCCCTAGCCCTAATCATAAACACTTAACATAAACCTAACCCTAAAACTAAACCTATGCCTAACCCTAAACCTAGTCCTAATCCAAACCCTTACTAGCACTAACTCTTTCCATTACCCTACACATAAGCCCTTCCCAAATGCTAACCCTAGGCCAAAACCTAACACTATCCCTAAAACGAACACTTTACATTACTCTATACCTAACCTGAATCCTAAACCTAATCCTATTTATTACTCTAACCCTTACCCTAATGCTAATTTGAGCCCTAACCCTAAACCTTAACCTAAAGTAAACCCTAACCTGGAATTTGACCTTAATAATACATCCAGTTCTAAACCTGACCCTTACCCTAAACCTAAACTTTACACGAGACCTAGCCATACACCTAAACCTAACAATTATCCTAGACCTTACATTAGTTTTAGCCCTAATTCTAGCCCTTACCCTAACACAAAACCTAGCCCTCATCCAAGCCCTAAACCTAGCCTTAATCCTAATCCAAACCCCCTACCTGACTCTATCCATAACTTTTACCCTCAACCTAGCCCTGAAGCTTACGATAACTCAAACACATCCCCTAAAACTAACCGTAACCAAACAATTACACAAACCCTAACCCTAGCCTTAACCATAGGCCTAACACTAACACTAAAGCTAGCCCTAATTCTAGCCCTATTTTAGCCCTAACCCTAACCCTACCCCTAACCCTCGTCCTAAGAATAACTCACTCTCACCCTAGCCTTATTTCTATTTCTAACCCTATCCATTACCTTAGCCCTAACCTTAGCCCTCATTTTAGCCATATCCCTAACCCTAGATCTAACCATAACTCTAAATTTAACCCTAAACTTAAGCCTAAACCTCATCCTACCATTAGCCCTAATAGCATTGCTAACTCTAAATCTACCCCTAACCCTAGCCCTAGCCCTAAAACAAAACTGAGCAATTGTTCTAACCCTAAACCTTAACCTGAACCAAACCCTAATCCTACAACTAGCCATATGCTATCTCTAATTGATGTCCTAGGCCTAAAAAAAATAGCTCTAAATATCACCCTAACTTTAAAGCTAATGATAACACTAGACCAGAACAAATATAATACCTAAATCTAACCCTAATCTTAAACCTAGTTTTTACATTGGCCTTAGCCCAACTCTAGCCATAACCCTAACACAAAAATAGCCCTAATCCAAGCCCTAAAACTATATTTAACCCTAACCCTTAGCCTAACCCAAGTCCTAAACCTAACCCTAACTCTATACCTAACCGTATATCTTATCCTAAGCCAAACACTATCCAAAATGTAACTCTAGTCCTAATTCAAATCCTTAGCCTAATCCTTTACTAGTCCTAACTCTAGTACTCATTATATCTCTAATTCTAACCCAAAACCTAACCCTAACCTTCACCTTATTATGACACTAAAACTAATTTGGTCTAAACCTGAACCTATCCATAAACCGAATCTTGAAATAAGCCTTGTAGTAACCTTACACCTAAACATAGTCCTAACACTAGCCCTAAACCTAAACCAAATAATAGATCTAGCGATAACTCTAGATCTTGACCTAAACAAAAACTTAGTCTTAGCCCTACAATAAAGCTTAATCTAAAACAAACACTATCCCTACCCCTACACCTAACCTTGTTTTAATTACGGCTTTCACTCTAACCCTAACTCTTACCTGAACATTGACCTGCCTTTAACACTAAATCTAACTCTAAACCTAAGCCTAACCAACATCTAAACCTAACACTGGTCTTGGCCATAACTCTAACCCTAAAACTAGCCCTAATCATAACCCTAGATCTTATATTACCCATAGCCCTAACCCTAGGCCTAAACCTAACACAAAACCTAAATCTTATCCTAAGCCTAAACCTAGCCTTATGTGTAAATCTAAAACAAACCATAGCCCTAATCATACCCTAATCTTTGCGTTAGTCTTAACCCTGGCTCAAAACGAAAACCTTACCCTAATTATAAGCATACACCTATCCCTAAATTTAACCCTAAACCCAGCCCTAATTCTAAAATTTACTCTAGCACTAAACATAGCCCTAAAGATACCCATTACCCTAAACATAACCCAAATTATATTGATAACCCTAGAATTAAGCCTAACCCTAAACCTAACCAGAAAACTGACCCTAGACCTAACCCTAAAGCTCACCCTAAACATAGACCTAACCCTAGCTCAAACCCTAACCCTTATCATAAACCTAACCATAATCATAGCCCTAACCCTAAGCCTAAATGTCAATCTAACTCTAACCATAAACCTAAACCTACATCTAACAGTATCCATTACCCTAACCCTAACACTACCCCTAATGATGACGGTAGCTCTAATCCAAATTTTCACCCTAACCGTAATCTTATCCCTAGACCTAACCCTTGCCCTAGCGCTAAACCTAGCTCAAAACCCAACCCTTACACTAAACATAACCCTATCCTTAACCCTAGATATAACCCTAACTCTAACCCTAACTCAAGACCTATTTCTAACCATAACCCTGGCCCTAAACTTAGCTATATCCCTATACATTATCCTAACCATAACCTTGAACCTAATGCTAACTCTAGACCTAACCCTAACCCTATCGCTAACACTAACTTTATCAATTACCCTAAACCTAAACAGAACCCTAAAGAAAAACCAATTATTACCCTAATCCTGACCCTAAAGCTATTTAGAGCTCTAACCCTAAAGCCTAACCTCAAACAATTCTAACCCTGAACCTTACCCTAATTATTCCCTAGCTCTAAACCTGACCCTTACTCTGAACCTAACCCTTACACTATATCTAGCCATAAAACATTCTAAATCTATCCCCAACCAAAACCCTAGACCTGACAATAGAACTAATACTAATCCTAGCCCTATCCCCAGCTCTTATTCTACCCCTAAACCAAGCCTGAATCCTAACCCTAACCCTAACCTTAGGCCTAACACTAACATTAATCCTAGCCTTAATCCTAGCCCAACCCTAGCCCTGATCTTAGCCCTAATTTACACCTATCCATAACTTTAGCCCTAACCCAGGACTAAGACTAACTCTAACTCTCACCCTTCCCCAATCCCTAGTTCTAACCTAATACCTTACTGGATAATAATAATAATAATCCTAGCCCTAAACCTAGCCCTATCCTTAGCCCTACCTCTAACCTAGATCTAATTCTAACTCAAAATCTAACTTTAACCCCAAGCCTAAACATAAACCTAACACCAGCCAAACCCTAATGCTAATCCTAAAACTAGCACTAATCCTAGAGCTAGCCCTAAAACAAAACCCAGACACAGCCATAAACCTAACCCTTAACCTAACCCAAACCCTATACCTAACCTTAAACTTAGCATTAATTCAAGTTTTATGGTGAACCAAAAACTAACCCTGACCCTGAATGTGACCATAACACTAACCCTACCTCTAAAGATCACCCTAACCCTAAACCTAAACCTAACACTAGACTTAACCACAACCCTAAACCTAAATATAGCCCTATATGTAACCCTGGTACTTACATTAGCCATTACCCTAACCCTAGCACTAACTTAACACAAAACCTAGCCCTAATTAATGGCCTAACACAAACTTTAACCATAACAATAACCCTAACCCTAGCCCTAACCCTAGTCTTTACCCTAGATCTAACCCTATCTATCACCATAACTATAACCCTAACACTAATGCTAACCCTAAGCCAAAACCTAACCCTTTCCCTAATCGTAACCCTATCCATTACCCTAAACCAAACCGAAATACTAAACCTCATGGCATCATTATCATAACACTAATCTTAATGCTATTTAAAGCCCTAAATTTAAACCATAGCTTATCCCAAACCCTAACCAAGGCCCTGACCCCAATACTACCCCTATTTCTAAACCTGATCTAAAACTAAACATAATCCTTACACTACCAGTATCAATAAACTTAACCCTAAAACTATCTTTAACCATAATCCTAGACCTGATATTAGTCATATCCCTAATCATAGCCCTACCCTAAAATAAACCCTAGACCTAATCCTAGCCCTGAAATCAGCCATAATCATAACCCTAATCCTAAACATAGGCCTAAACCTAATTCTAACCCTCACCCTACCCCTAAACCTAGCTATAATGCCGATCCTAACCCTAAACTTAACCCAAACCCTAAAACTAATGCTAGGCTTATGCTGAACAATTACCCTAGCCCTAATTCTAGCCCTAAATCAACCCTATCCCTAACCCTAACCCTAGCCCTAAGACTAACTCTAACTTTCACACTAGTCTTATCTCTAGTTCAAACACCCTAACTTAAAAACTAACCATACCATAACTCTAAACCTAGATCTAACCCTAGCCATAAACCTTGCCCTGTCCTTATTTTTAGCTGTAATCCTAGATCTATCCCTAATCCTAAATCTAACACTAACCCTAAGCCTAAGACTACCATAAACACTAGCCCTAAACCTAACGCTACTGGTAAAAAGTAGCCATAACCATGACCCTAGCAGCAAATCAAAACCAAGAAATAACCCTAATAATATACCTTTACTTAAACCAAATCTTAATACTACACCTAGACCTAAAACTAGCCCTAATTCGAGTCCTAACCTTAACCTTAATAGTAACCCTGTCTCTGACTCATATCTTAACACTCACCCTAGCTATAAACACCATCCTAACCTTAAACCAAACACTTACAGTAAACCTGCCTGTAATTTTAGCCCTCACCCTAACTTTAAAACTAACCCTGTCCCTGTCTCTAACACTAACACTAACACTAGCTCTAAATATTACCTTAACCTTATATATAATCCTAACACTAGAGGTCAAACCCCTAACCATAACCTTAAAATTAATCCTAATTTTAACCCTAGTTCTTACATTAGCTGTTACTCTAACCCTAGCCCTAATCCTAACACAAAAACTAGCCCTAATCTGAGCTCTAAACCTAGTTTAACCCTAACCCTAGCTCTAACCCTAGCTTTAACACTATCCCGTACTCTAAGTCAAACCCGAACACTAATTCTAATACTAATTCTAACCCTAATCTTTAACATTACCCAAACCCTAATCCTATTACTAGTCCTAACTCTAGACCTCATTCTAGCTTTAACCATAAGCCAAACCCTAACCATAATCTTGACCCTCATTCTGATGCTAACACTAATCGTAAGTCTAAACCTGAACCTAACCCTAATCCAAACTCTAACACTAGCCCTAGACCTAACCCTAATCGTAAATCTAGCCATAAGTCTGTCCCTAGACCTAAAGAAAAACTTAGACCTAGCCATAATAATAAACCTTAGCCTAAGGCAAAAACTAACTCTTTCCCTAGACCTAACCCTGTTTCTAATTCTGGCTTTGATTCTAACTATAATCCTAATCTGAAAACTGACCCTGAAATTAACCCTAACCCTAGCTCTAAACATCACCATAACACTGAAACTATACCTAGCCCTAAATTGACCCTAAAACTAGTCCTAATCATAATAAATTCTTAATTTAATCATAGCCCTAACCAATTCCAAAATCAAGCCTTAATCCAAGCCCTACCGTATCTTTAACCCTAAAACTAAACCTAATGCTAACCATAGTCCTAACTATAAGCCTAAGCCTAACTTTAGACCGGATCCTAAGAATAACACTAGCCCTAAGCCTAGCTCTAACCCTACCCATTACCCTAAAGATAACCCTAACTCTTATGCTAACCCTAGGCCAAAACTTAGTCCTATTCCCATCCCTAACCCTATCCATTACCCTACACCTAACTTAAACCCTAAACCTAAAACTATTGTAAACCTGTCACTAAACCTAATGCTAATTCAAACCCTAACCATAAACCGTAACCTGACCTAAACCCTAATCCTGACTCTAATAATACCCCTAGTTTTAAACCTGACCCTAACCATAAACCTAACTCTTACAATAGACCTTGGTATAAACCTAAACCTAAAACTATCGCTAACTCTAACCCCAGATCTGACATTAGCCCTAGCTCTAATCCTAGGCCTAACCCTAAAACAAACCATAACCCACATTTTAGACATAATCCTCGCCTTCATCATAACCTTACCCTAACCCTACCCCAATCCCTAATTCTAACCCTCACCCTATCCATAAAACTAAGTATAATCTCATTGCTTAACCTAAACCTAACCCTAATCTAAACCCTAACACTAAAACTAGCTCTAACCCTAGTACTAACTCTAACATTAATGCTTGCCCTAATCGCAAAACTAACTTAGCTCTATCCCTAAAACTAAACATAACCCTATCTCTAAGACTAACTGTAACTCTTGCTTTAGACCTATAGGGTAGTTCTAACTTTTTCCCTTACCATCACCTAAACCTAGACCTAATACTTAGCCCTAACCATAAAACCGAGCCTAAAACAAAACCGACTCATAGCCCTAATCCTAATTTTTAAGCTAATCGAAACCCTAAACTTACACTTTGCCATAACCCTATCCCTAAACCTATCCCTAATTCTAGTCCTAACCCTAACCTGAAAACTTACATTGACGCTGACTTTGATCCTAACTCTAAACCTAGCTCTAAAATCAATTAAACAACAAATCTAACCCTAACAACAGACCTAGCCTTAACCCTAACCTTATAACTAGTGCTAATCATAACCTTACTTTGTACATTAGCCATTGACTTAACCCTAGTCCTAACCTAAGAAAAACCTAGCCTTAATCAGAATCCTTATCCTAGCTTTAACCCTTAAATAAAACCTAACACTAAACCAAACAAATGCTTTAATTCTATACATAACCGTAGCACTAAAATTAGGTCTTACTCTATCCATTAGCCTAATGATAACCCTAACCGTTATGCTGAACCTAGGCCTTACCTTAACCCTATCCATTACACTAAACCACAACTAAAACCTAAACCTAAATCTGTCATTACCCTAACCATTAATCTAATGTTAATTTGAGCAGTAAACTTAAATCCTAACCTAACCCAAACCCTAACATTGATTCGGACTCTAATAATAACCCTAGCTTTAAAACTGACCCTTACCATAAACCTTACCTTTACACTGGACCAAGCCATAAACCAAACACTAAATGTATCCCTAATTGTAACCCTAGACCTGACATTAACCCTAAACCTAATACTAGCCAAAAACCTTATACAAACACGAACCCTCATCATTGCCCTAAACCCTAGCCTTAATCATAACCCTAACCCTAACCCTGGCCCTAACCCTAATACTAACCAACACCAAGCCTTCAGTCTTTTCATGACCCATTCCTTTAAAGTAAACATAACGCTAACTCTAACCCTAAACCTAGGCAAAAACCTAACACTAACCCTAGCCCTAATTTAGTCTTATCCCTAACCATAACCCTAAACTAGCCATAAGATGAACTTTACGTCTAACACTAGCACTATCACTGGTTCTAACCCTATTCCTTACCATAATCTTAACCCTAGCCCTAACTGTTGTCCTAACCCTTGCCCTATTTTTAGCCTTAGCACTAATATTAGATCAACACCTATCTCTAAATCTAATACTAAACTGAAGCCAAAGCCTAACCCAAACACTAGCCCTAAGCCTAACACTAATCCAAAAAACTAACCCTAACCCTAGCCCTCGCCTAAAACAAAACTGAGCCATAGCTCTATCACTAATCCTTAACTCAACAAAACCCTAACCATACACCTACCACTAACCAAGACTTAATTCGATTTTTCAGCCAAACCCTAAAACTAACTCTTACTCCATCACTAATATTAACCCTAGCTGTAAAAATCAGCCTGACCTTAAACCTAACCCTAACACTCAATCAAGCCCTAACCTTATCCGTAAAATTAGCCCTAAATGTAACTCTAGTACTTACATTACCCATAACTCTAACACTAGCACTATCTAAATCTGAAACCTAACCATAAGCTGAGCCCTATCGCAAGCTTTAAACTTAACAAAAGCCTTAACGATAAACTTAGTTATAACCATAACCCTAGCCCCAACCTTTTACCTATCCTCAGTCCTAACCCTAAACCTGGATCTAACCTTAAATCTAAATCTAACCCTAAATCTAAGCTTAAGCCTAACACTAACTTTAGCCCTAACTCTAACGCTAATCATAGAATTAGAACTAACCCTAACCCTAGCAGTAAAACAAAACAAAGCAATAACCCTAAACCTTAACTTAAACCACCCCAACAGTATATCTAGACCTAACCCTAGCCCAAAATTTGACTCCTAACACTAACCTTAAAACTAACCCTGACACAGACTCCTATGCTAACTCTCACACTAGCTCTAGAACCCATCCTAACTGTAAACCGAAACCTATCAATAACCCTATTTTTTATTCAAGTCCTAACCCTAACTCTGACCCTCATTCATATCTTAACACTAACCCCTGCTCTAAATATCACTCTAACCTTATACCTAACCCTTGCTCTAAATATCACTCTAACCTTATACCTAACCCTAACACTAGACCTACCCTTAACCCTAACCCTAAAACTAGCCCTAAGGGTAACCCTACTTGTTACATTAGCTATTACCAAAACCCTATCCCTAACCCTTTAAAAATTTCTCTAATTCAAGCTCTAAACCTAGCTTTAACCATCACCCTATCCCTAACTCTAGCTCTATTCCTATACCTTACCCTAAGCAAAACTCTAACCCTAATGGTAACCCTAGAACTATTCCTAATTATTAAAGCTAAATAAAATCTGAACCCTTTTAATAGTCCTGACTCTTGCCCTGGTTCTAGCTCTAATCTTATACCAAACCAATCAAAAACCCTAAACCTAACCTGGACCCTAATACTAACCCTATCATTACTCTAACACTAACCCTAACGCTAATCCAATCTCTAACTTTAACCCAAGGTCTAAACCTGAACCTAAGCCTAGAGCAAACCTCAACACTGGCCCTACCAGTAACCTTATAAATAAACCTAACCATAACCCTAGCACTAAGAGTAACTGTAGCTCTCACACTAGCCCTATTCCTAGTTCTAAACCTATTTTTTTACTATAACCCAAAACCTAGCCCTAAACCTAGCACTAATGCTTGCCCTATCCTTAGTCCTTGCCCTAACCCTATTTCTAACCCTAACTCTAAATCTAACCCTAAACCTAAGCCTAAGCCTAGCATTAACACTAGCCTTAACTCTAATGTTAATCATAAAACTAGCCCTAACTGTAACACTAGCAGTTAAACAAAACTGAGCAATGGCCCGAACCCTAAACCTTAACTTAAACCACTCAAAAATTACATCTAGTCCTTACCTTAGCCCTAAATTCGACTCCTAAACCTAACCTTAAATCTAATGCTGAAATAGACTCATAACCAAATGCTCATCCTAGCTCTAGACCCCATCCTAACCTTAAACAAAATCCTAACAGTAACCTATCACTAATTCGAGTCCTAACCCTAACCCTGATCCTGACTCATATCCTAATACTAACCCTAGCTCTAAATATCACCCTAACCTTATACCTAGACCTAACACTAGACCTACCCCTAACCCTAACTCTAGCTTTAACTTAACCCAAAACGTAGCTCGAATCTCTGCTGTAACAGTAGCTTTAACGCTAAACCTAACCTTAAGCCTAACACTAGCACAAATTGTAACCATAACCCTAGTCATAACCTTAGTTTTAACCTTAACCAGTACTCTAACCATTACCCTATACCTAATGCTAACCCTAGGCTTAAACCTAAGCCTATCCCTATTCATAACCCTATTCATTACCCTAAACCTAACCTGAAACCTTAACCTAACACTATCATTACCCTAATTTTAAAACTAAAGCTAATTTGACCCCTAACTTAAAACCTTAACCTATCCCAAACACTAATAATGACCCTGACCCTCATAAAAACCTTAGATCCAAACTTGACCCTAACCTTAATCCTACCATTACAATACATGTAGCCATAAACCTAACCCTAAATTATCTTTAACCATAATGCTGGACTTGAAATTACCCCTAGCCCTAACCCAAATCATCACTCAAGTTTTAATCCTAATTCTAAACCTTCCCCTAGCCCTAACCCAAGCTATAATGCCAGCCCTTACCCTAAACCTAACCATAACCCTATACCTAACCCAAACCCTTCGCCCTAACCATAGGCCTAACAATAAAACTAAGCATAGCACTAATCCTATTCCTAATTTAGTCCTATCCAAACCCTAACCTTAGCCCTAAGACTAACTCTTGTCCTAGCTCTATCGCTAGTTCTATCGTTAGTCCTAGCTTTTATCCTAACTCCTAATATAAACCAAACTCTAAATTTAACTGTAACCTTAAGACTAAACCATACCATAACATAATCCTAACAGTAATGGTGATACTAAAATTTTAACTACCCCTATCCCTAGTCAAAAAACAATATCAAGCCATAGCCCTAACAGTAACCCTTATTCTAAACCAAACTCTAACCCTACAATTAGCCTTAACCCTAATTCTAAAACTAACCCTGAACCTGACACTGACCCTAACACTAATCCTAGCTCTAAACATTACTCTAGCCTTAAATTAATCATAGCACTAGACCAAGGTTTAACACTAATAAAACTAGCCCTAATTCTAACCCTGAAACAAACTCATATCCTAACACTCACCCTAGCTCTAGACCCCATCCTAACATTAAAAAATTTCTAACAGTAACCCTATTGCTAATGTGAGTCCTAACCCTAACCCTGACCCTGACTATATTCTAACACTAACCCTCGCTCTAAATATCACCCTAACCTTAAAACTAACTCTAACACTAGACCTACCCATAACCCTAACTGTAAAACTAACACTAATTCAGACATTACCCCTAACCTTAACATTATCCTAACACTAACTCTAGCTCTAAATATAATCCTAACCTTAAACCTAAACCTAACATTAATCCTACCACTACCCCTACCCCTAAAAGTAACCCTAGTTCATATATTAGTCATTGTCCTAAACCTACCTCTAACCCTAACACAAATCCTAGCCATATTCTAAGTTCTAACCCTAGATTTAACACAAATCTTAACCCTCACACAAGCCCCAACACCAACCCTAGCCCTAACTCTTTCCCTTACCGAAAGCCAAACCCTAACACAAATGCTAACCCTAGTACTAATGCTAATCTTTAGCCCAATTTATACTCTAACCATATTATTAGTCCTAGCCCTTGCCCTCATTCTAGCTCTAACCCTAACCCTGACCCTTATTCTGACCCTAACACTAACCCTGGTTCTAAACCTGAATCTATTCCTAAACAAAAACCTAACACTAGCCCTACCGGTAACCCTATATCTATACTTAAACCTAACACTAGCTCTAGACCTAAAGCAAATTTTAAAATAGCTATTATCTGACCCTAGACCTAACCAAAAACCTAGCCATAGCCCTCACAATAACCCTTAATCTAAACCAAAAACTAACCCTACGCCTAGACCAAATCCTAGTCTTAATTTGGGCTATAACCCTAACCCTAACCCTATCCCAAACACTGACCCTTAATGTAACACTAAACAAAGCTTGAAACTTGATGCTAACCCAAAACCTAAACCTTACACTAGAGCTAGCCATAACCCTAACCCTAAAACTAGCCCTAAACATAACCTTAGCTCTTACATTACCCATAGTTCTAACCCTAACCCTAAATCTAACATAAAACCTAGCCCTAATCCTAGCCCTAAACATAGTCCTAAGCATAACCCTAAACCTAATTCTAGCCCTAATACTGACTCTAATCCTAATGCATGCCTTAGACCTAACCCTACCTCAAGGAAAACCCTTTCACTAAACATAACTCTAGCCCCATCCTAAACCGTAACCCTAATCCTAGCTTTAATACTAACTTTAACCCTAGCCCAGACTTTACCTCTAACCCTATCCATTACCCTTACCCTAGCCCTAATTATATCACTATTCCTAACACTAAACCTAACCTTAAACAAAAATGTAACCCTAGATCTAACCCGAAACCTAACCCTTGCAATAAGCCCTAAACTTAGATAAAATATTAAGTCTTACACTAATCCTAACACTAGCTGTAACCAAACACCAACCCTAACATTAACCCTACCTCTAATATAATCCATTACCCTAAAATTAACCCTAACCCTAATTAAAAGCCTAGCCATAACCCTAACCCTTAAACTAGCCCTAAACATAACGCTAGCTCTTACATTACCCATAGTTCTAACACTAGCCCTAAACCTAAGATAAAACCTAGCTAAAATCCTAGGTGTAAACTTAGTCCTAAGCACAACCCTAACCCTAATTCTAGCCCTAACACTAATCCTAACACAAACCCATGTCTTGGCCTAACCCTAGCTCAAGAAAAACCCTTTCACTAAAATAGCACTTGCCCCATCCTAAAACCTAACTCTAACCCTAGCTCTAATCCTAACTTTAATCCAAGCCAAAACTTAAGTTCTAATGCTATCCATTACCCTTACACTAACCCTAATTATAACCTTATCACTAATACTAAACGTAACTTTAAACATAAATGTAACCCACGACCTAACCCGAAACCTAACCCTTGCAATAGCCGTAAACTTAGCTGTATATTAAGCCTTACACTAAACCTAATGATAACACTAGACCTAACCCATACCCTAACACTAACCCTAACACTACCTCTAATATTATCCATTATCCTTAGCTTAACCCTAACCCTAATTAAAACCCAAGCCATAATCCTAACCCTAAACCAAACCATAACCTCACTCATAACCCTAGGCCTAAACTTAAACCTAACCCTCGCCCTAGCTCTAACCCTATCTCAAACACTAACCTTTACTGTAACCGAAACATAACCCTAGCCCTAAACCTAACACTTGCTCTAACCCTAATACTTACCCTAAACCAAACCCTAGCCCTATCGCTAAACCTAACCCTAATGCTAGACTTAATCCAAACCATAACCTAGCCCTATCCTGAGCTCTAAACCTATCCATTACACTAAACATGACTTTAACCCTAATTATAACCCTAACCCTATCAATAAACCTTTCTCATTCTTTACCATAAACCTTAACTGAAACGTAAACCTAACCATATCCATTACCCTAACCCTAAAAGCTAAATCTACCACAAACACAAGCCTTAACCATAAAGTTTAACCTAAACCACATGCCAACCCTTACTCTAAACCTAATAAAAACCCTAGCTCTAAACCTGACCATTTCACTAAATGTAACTCACTAGAAATAGACATAACCTAATCCTAAATCTATCCCTAACCATAACCCTAGAACTGACATTAGTCCTAAACTTAGTCCTAGCCCTAAACCAAATTGAAACCCTAGGAATCATTCTAGCCCCAAACCTACCTTAATTTCACCCTGAAAACTAACCCTAAATCTAATCCTATTTCTAACCCTCATCCTAGACCTATAGCTAGCTATAACACCACCCATTCCCCTAAACTTAACCTTGACCCTAATGCTAACACTAAACCTAGCCCTACCCCTAGGCCTAACCCTAACACTAACCCTAGTCATAATCCTAGCCATAATTTTAACCCTAACCCTAACCTAAGCCTGGTAGTAAGTCAAAAACTAATACTCTTCCTAGCTGTATTCCTAGCTCTTACCTTATCACTTCCAGAACCCTAACTTAGCCATAGCCCTAGTCCTAGATCTAACTCTAAATCTAAATCTAACCCTAACCCTAATTCTAAACCTCATCCTAACACTAGCTCTAACTTTAATATTAATCCCAAATTAGCCCTAACACTAGCTCTAGTCAAAACCGAGCCATAGCCCTGACCCTAAATCTTAACTTAAACCAAACCCTAACCCTACACCTAGCCCTAACTTTACCCCTAAATAAATTCCTAACTTTAACCCTAAAACTAGCTTTAATACTAACTTTAATCCTAGCCCAGACTTTAGCTCTAACCCTATCCTTTACTCTTACTCTGGCCCTAACACTAAACCTAGCTCTATACATTGCCCTCACCTTAAACCTATGCTTTGCATGCTTCAGAATAGGGCTACATTCACAAAGAAAAAATCAGATAGTTCCCACAGAGAATTGATTTATTTTGTGAAGTTTCAAGCAGCTAACACCAACCCTGTTTGTTATCCAGCTCCGTTTTCAATTACACATATAAGTCAAGATGAATTGAAACCTTAAAACACAAACTGTTCCTGACAGTGAACTATGAACCAAGAAGGCCCAAACATGGGGAATATAGTAAGGTTAGGTAAAATATAATTTCTCCCTGGTATCAAAGAAATTTGAACAAAACTAACTCTAACCCCAACATTAACCCCAAACCTAAACTTAACCCTAACCCTAACCTGTTTAGAGAACCTTTGAGCATAGAAGACCCAAATTTGGGGTGCCTATTAGGGCAAGGTAACAGATGAATCCTGCCCATATAGGTAACAGATGAATCCTCCCTGACAAAATAATTAGGGGAGATGTTTCAGTACATGCCTATTTCCCCTGTTTTTTCCTAAAGTGCTCTTGGATAATGTTCTTTTCATTGTCATAGCTTTGAAAAACTTTCACTAGAAAGAAAACAGAGAGTGCCCACAGAGAACAAATTGAGTTTGTGAAAATTCAAGCAGCTAGCACCAACCCTGTTTGATTACCAGTTCCTTTTCCATTTACACATATAGGACTACTTGAAGTGAAACTTTAAAATACAAACTGTTCCTGACGGTGAACAATTGAAATTAGAAGGCCCAAAACTGGGGAACATTATAAGGCTAGGTAAAAGAGAAATCCTGCCAAGTATCAAAGAAATTTGAACAAAAATAACTCTAACCCTAACACTAGTACTAAATCAAGTACTACATCTAACAGTAACCCTAAACCTATCCTGTTTATGGATATTTGATCATACAAGTCGCAAACGTGGGGAACCCAGGGCAACAAGCTAGCAGATGAACCCTGTGCAGTATCAAACAAATCTGACCAAATAATTGGGGGGAGGTAGTTCAGGACATGCATATTTCCCTGATTTTTTATACAGTGCTCTTGAATAAAGTTGTTTTTGCAGGCTTGTGCTTAGAGCTATTTCACAAGGAAGAAACCACATAGTGCCCACAGAGAAAAGATTGAGTGTGTGAAGATTCAAGAAGCTAGCACAAACACTGTTTAATTTCTAGCTCCATTTTCATTTATCTTTATATGTTCAAATGAAGTGAAATGTTAAAACTCAAACTGTTCCTGACACTGAACCTTGAACCAAGGAGGCCCAAAGCTGGTGAACATAGGAAGGCAAAGTAAAAGATGACTCCTGCCCAATATCAAAGAAATTTGAACAAAACTAACTGTAACTCTAACAATTGCTCCAACACTAGCCCTAACCGAAACCCTAAAACACACCCTAACCTGTTTAGAGTACCATTGATCATAGAAGTTCCAAACTTGTGGAGACTAGTGGGGAAAGCTAACACTTGTATCCTGTGCAGTATCAAAGAAATATGACCAAATGCCTGAAGGTCATAATTCAGTACATGCATATTTTCCTGTGGGCTCTTAAAGTGCACTCAGATAATTTTTTTTCATGCTACAGCTTTGGGGTGCTTTCACAAGGAAGAAATCAGACAGTACCAACAGGTAATTGATTGAATATTTGAAGTTTCATGCACCTCGCACCAACCCTGTTTGATTTCGAGTACCATTTCCATTTACCCATAGAGATCAAAATGAAGTGAACCCATAAAATATACAATGTTACTGACAGTGAACACTTGACCTGAGAAGGTCCAAAACTGTGGAACTTAACAAGGGTAAGGAAAAGATTAATACTGCCCAGTATCAATAAAATTTGAACAAATCCAAACGTAACTCTAATGCTAGATTTGACTCTATCCCAAACCCGAACTCTAAGCTGTTTAGAGAACCTATGATAATACAAGTCCCAAAATTGGGAATCATAGTGGAGCAAGCTAGTAGATGAATCCTGCAAAGTATCATAGAAATATGAGCAAATAATTGTGGAAGGTTTTTCAATATATTTATATTTCTCTCTTTTCTCACTTTAGGTGCTGTTGGATAAACTTGCTTTGCATGCTTCAGCTTAGAGCTACATTCACAAGGAAGAAACCAGAGAGTGCCCACAGAGAACTGAATGAGTGTGTGAAGTTTGTAGCAGCTAGAATCAACCCTGCTTAATTTCTAGCTCCAATTTCGTTTAGTTCAAAATGAAGTGAAACCTTAAAATAGAAACTGTTTCTGAAAGCGAACCATTGAATCTTGAAGGCCCAAAGTTGGGGAGCCTACTAATGCTAGGTCAAGGATGAATCCTATACAGCATCAAAGTATCCCAATGAAAAAATTTGAAGCACTTTCGGTACATGTGTGTTACGCATGCTCCTAAAGAAATCTGAGTTAAAGCTGTTTTTTTCTACTTCAGCTTAAGGCTACTTCCACAGGAAATAAAACAGAGAATCCTCACTGAGAATTGATTGAGTGTGTGATGATTCAAGCAGCTTGTACAAACCCTATTTGATTTTCAACTTCATTTCCATTCACCCCTATTGGGAAAAAAAAAAGAGAAACATGAAAATTGAAACTGTTCCTGAAGTCAAACCCTTTAATTAGGAGGCCCAAATATTTGTAGTATAGTCAAAATAGAAAAAAGATTAATCCAGCACAGTGTCATAGAAATTTCAAAAAATATATCTAACTATAACCCTAACACGAGGTTTAATCCTAGTCCTAACACTAACCCTAACACTATCCCTAACCTGTTTAGTGTACCTTTGATCCTATAAGTCCCACACTTCTGGAGCTAAGTGGGGCAGGCTAACAGATGAATCTTTCACAGTATCAAATAAATGTGACCAAAAAATTGGGGGAGGTAGTTCAGCACATTCATATATTAATTTTTTCCTAAAGTGCTCTCACATAAATTTGTTTTGCATGCTTATGCTTAGGACTAGTTTCACAAAGAATAAACCAGAGAATTCCCATAGAGAACTGATTGATTGTGTGAGGTTTGAAGTAGCAAGCACCAACCTGGTTTGATTTCCAGTTCCATTTACATTTACCCACATAGGTCAAAATAAAGTGAAAACTTAAAATACAAACTATTCCAGACAGCTAACCCTGACCCAAGAGACCCAAAACTAGGGAATATAGTAAGGCTATGTAAAAACTGAATCCTGCCCAGTATCAAAGAAATTTGAACAAATCTAAATCTAACAAAACACTAGCTGTAAACCTAGCCCTAATCTAATACTAATCCTAACCTAACCTGTTTAGAGAAACATTTATCGTAGTAGCCCCCAAATAAAGGAGCCTTGTGTGGCAAGCTAACATATAAATCCTGCATAGTATAAAAGAAATCTGACCAAGTAATTGGGGGAGGTATTTCAGTACATTCATATTTCCCTGTTTACTCCTAATGTGCTCTGGGTTAATTTTTTTTTCATGCTGCAGTTTATGGTACTTTCAAAGGGAACAATGCAGAGAGTGCCCACAGAGAGCTGATTGAGTGTGTCAAGTTTCAAGCAGGTAGTACTAGCTGTTTTATTTACAGCTCCATTCCCATTCACATGTATACACCATTATAAATTAAAACCTAAAAATTCAAACTGTTCCTGACAGTTAACCAGCAAACCTTGAAGGCCCAAACTTGGGGATTCTCCTAAGGCTAGGAAAAGAATGAATCCTATACAGTATCAAAGCAATCAAGCAAAAAAAAAAAAAAAATTGAAGCTTGTTCCTAAAGTGCTCACAGATAAAGCTGTTTCTTTCTACTTCAGCTTTTGGCTACTTCCACAAGAAACAAACTAGAGAATCTTCACTGAGAACTGATGGAGTGTGTGAAGTTTCAAGCACCTAGCACAAACCTTGTTTGAGATCCAGCTCCATTTCCATTAACCCATGTAGGCAAAATTAAATGAAACTTGGAAATTAAAACTGCTCCTGAGAGCAACTCCTTTTACCTAAGAGTCCCAAAGATGGGATGTATACTAAGAATAAAAGAAAAGTAATCCTACCCAGTATCAAAAATTAAAAAAAAAAAATCTAACTGTAACACTAACACTAGCTCTAACCCTTGCCCTAAATCTAACCATAACAGTAACACTAACCTGTTAAGAGAATCTTTGATCATAAAAGTTTCAAACTTGCGAAGACTAGTGGGGAAAGCTTACAGATTAATTCTTCACAGTATCAAAAAAATCAGACCAAATAATTGGGGATGGTATTTTACTACATGCATATTGACCGTTTTTTTCCTAAAGTGATCTTGGATAAGCTTGTTTTGCATGCCTCATCTTACAGCTACTTTCACAAGGAAGAATCTAGAGAGTGAGCAAAGAAAACCGATTGAGTTTGTGAAGTTTCAACCAGCTAGCACCAACATTCTGATTTCTATCTCTATTTTTATTTTTCCATATAAGTCAAAATGAAGTGAGACATAAAATGCAAACTATTCCCAACAGCGAACCATTGAACAAAGAAGGCCCAACTGGGTCACATAATAAGAGCTAGGTAAAAAATGTATCCTTTCCAATATCAAAGAAATTTGAACAAAAGAAACTCTAACACTAACAATATCTCTAAATCTAGCCCTAACCCAAATCCTAAAACTAACCATAACCTATTTAGAAAATCATTGATTCAAATGTCCTAAACATAGGAAGCTTACTGGGACAAGCTAATAGATGAACCCTGTGCAGCATCTAAGAAATCTGAACAATTAATTGGGGGAGATAGTTCAGTACATGCCTATTTTCTTGTTTTCTCCTAAAGTACTCTCAGATAATGTTGCTTTGCATGCTTCAGCTTAGGGTTACATTCACTGGGAACAAACTAGAGGGTGCACTCAGAGAACTAATTGAGTGTGAGATGTTTCAATCAGCTAGCACCAACCCTCTTTGATTTTGAGATCCATTTCCCTTTACCATATAGGTCAAAATGAAGTGAAACCTCAAAACACAAACTGTTACTATAAGCGAACATTGAACTGAAAAGGCCCAACCTGGGGAACATAGTAAGTCTAGGAAAAAAATTAATCCTTCCCAGCATCAACATAATTTGAATAAAACTAATTCTAAAACTAACACTAGGTAGAATCCTAGCCCTAACCCTAACTGTAAACTTAACCTTAACCTGTTTAGATAACCTTTGATGATAGAAATCGCAAAGTTTTGAAGCCTAGTGGGGTAAGTTAAGGGATGTAAAATGCACAGTACCAACGAAATCTGAACAAATAATTGTGGGAGGTAGGTCATTTATGCTTATTTCCCTGTTGTCTTCAAAAGTGCACGTGGATAAAGTGAACTTTCAATAAAAAGGAAGCAGAGAGTGCTCACAGAGAACTAATTGAGTGTGTGATGTATCAAGCAGCTAGTAACAACCCTGTTTGATTTCTAGCTTTATTGTCATTGACACCTATAGGCCATAATGAAGTAACACCTAAAAATTCAAACTGTTTCTGACAGTGAACCCTTAAACTTAAAGGTCCAAAATTGTAGATCCTCTTAAGGCTAGGCAAAGGATGAATCATGGTCAGTATCAAAGTAATTTGACCAAATAAAATTGAAGTTTGCACCTAAAGAACTCACAGATTAAGCTATTTCTATCTATTTCAGCATAGGGCTACTTCCAGAAGAAACAAACCAAAAAATGCAAACTGAGAATTGATTGAGTGTGTGAAGTTTCAAGCAAACTTTCAAAACAAATCCTTTTATTTCAAGCTCTATTTTATTTACCCATATAGGACAAAATGAAGTGAAAACTTAAAATACAAACTGTTCCTGACAGCGAACCACTGAACCCAGAAAGCCCTAACCTGGAGAGAATAATAAGGCTGGGGAAAAGATGAATTCATCCCAGTATCAAAGAAATTTGAACAAAAATAACTAAAACTATCTCTAAACCTAACCCTAACCCTAACCCTATCCCTAATCCTTAGCTGTATAGAAAACCATTGATCCAAAATGTCCCAAATTTGGGGAGCCTAGTGGGTAAAGTTAAAGATGAATACTGCATAGTATCTAAGAAATCTGATAAAATAATTGGGAGACTTATGAAATACATACATATTTCTGTGTATTCTCCTTAAGGGCTCTCAGATACAGTTGCTTTTGCATGCTTCAGCTTTGGCCTACCTTCAAAAAGAAAGAAACCAGAAAGGGCCCACTGAGAACTGATTTGTGAAGTTTCAAGCACCTCCTACCAACCCTGTTTGATTTCCAGCTCCATTGTCATTCACATCAATGAGCTATAATGAAGGAAAATCTCAAAATACAAACTGTTTCTGACAGCGAATCATTGAAGGCCCAAAATTGTGGAGCATAGTAAGGCTAAGTAAAAGATGAATCTTGCCCAATACCATAGAAATTTGAAGAAAACTATGGCCACGCTGGAGCTCTCTGTGCACATAGAAGGCTCTGCTGTGTGTTTGCTCTCAGATAAGTCTGAAGTCGGAAGTCTCGGCCACACATGAGCTCTTGGTGCAGATGGAAGTCTCGGCCATGCAGACTCTCTAGGCACAGAGGTTAGGTAGCACAGAACACAGAGGCTTTGCTTGAGAGTCGCCAGACCAAGCTCAGGACATGCGCAAAGGTCACCCCAGAACCATCCACCTCACCAAGCATTCTACCCAGGTAACAGATGGAATCCATTCTTGGAAAATATTACTCACCATCTATTGGTGGCCATAGCTACAAGCTCAGTTCTGCAGCTGCTCAGGTACCCGGTTTCCAACTCCCCTACCTTCAGCTGTGATAACTCAAGATTTTTTTCACAAGAGTTTGGGGGGGGTTAGCTATAAATGCAGATCACCAACTGTACTGGTTCCTGGTTTCCAACTCAGAGACTAAGAGTAGGAAGTACTACTCTTAGTACTTCCAGGTAGAAGCTCAAGCCCTCTCAAACTGGCTACCTCTACCACCCTTACCACAGAGACTCAAGCTAGGAATAGAGAACTCCAACTACTGGAAAAAAAAGAGTTCTAAGACACTTTTCTATTCTTGCTCTTATTATCTATTCTTCTCTACCCTCCGCCTCTGGTCCTCACAATCTCAACATACTGTGATACCAAGAACTTTGCATGAAATTGGACTTTAAGAACTAAATCACCAGAATGGTATAATATAGAGAAATTTCATAGGTCCACCTCATCCCCCCTTTATTTTCTCTTATTTTTATTTCCCCTCTCTTTCTTTCTTTCCTTCTTTTCTTTTCCTCCCTCTATCCCACTTTCAACCTCCTAAATTTTACTATTTATACATAGGGTAATTTTAGGAATATAGATAAGAAATTTGAAATTATACATCCTTTCATAAATTACCCCTTTCTATCCATTACATTTCTCCTCTAATTTGCTAACATAGATTAATCTCATTCCCTCACTCTTTTCCCCCTTAACATAGCGTCCTACCCCTGACCATAAGTTCTCTATATACCACCAGAAATAATATGTCTTTAATGAAACTAATGACTATATTCTAAATAATAATTGAGGCCAACATCTTTAGACTTAGAATCTAAATAAAAATGTATTTATAATGGTTAGGTTTAGGCTTTGAGTTAGGGTTAGATTTCGAATTAGAATTTGATCTGTGGATAGGCATGGGACTAAGGATAGGGCAAGGGTTAGGACTAGAATTAGAATTAGGGTTAGGGCTATGTTAAGGGATAGGGTAGAACTAACACTCACCCTAGTCCTAACTCACTTTAACCCTAGCCCTAAGACTAACCCTAACTCTCACACTAGTGTGAGAGTTAGGGTTAGTCATAGGGCTAGGGTTAGGGTTATGTTAAAGGATAGGGCTAAGTTAGGACTAGGGTGAGTGTTAGGTTAAGACCTCAGGTTAGGGTTAGTGTTATGGTTAAATGTCGGGTATGGAAATGGGTATAGCTATGTTAGGGCTAGGGCGAGGGTTAGTATTAGTGTTAGGGCTACGATTAGGGTTAGGGTTATGATTAAGGCTAGACTTAGGCCTAAAATGAAGGCTAGTGTTTGTGTTAGGGTTAGGGCTAATATTATGGCTAGGAATAATGCCAGATCTAGGGTTACAGTTAGGGATAGATTTAGTGTTATATTTATGGCTTGGTGCATTGTAAGGTTAGGTTTAGGTTATCAGACAGGTTTAGAGCTAGGGTTATTATTAGGGTTCAAGGTTAGAATTTGGTTTATTTAGAAGTAAGGTTTAGGGCTCAAATCAGCATTAGGTTTAAGGTTAGGTTAATGACAGTGTTAGGTTTAGCGTTTAGATGACGTTTAGTGTAATGGATAGGGTTAAGGTTAGGCCTAATGTTTAGCATAAGTGTTAGGGTTATCATTATGATAATGGATATTGTTAGACCTACGTTTAGGGCTAGGGATATGTATACGACTAGGGCTTTTGTTTGCATTAGGGTTAGGTTTAATTTTAGGGTTAAATCTAGGGTTAGGACTCGGAATAAGACTAGGTTTTGGGTTTTGTTAGGGCTAGGCTTAAGGCTATAGGTAATGCATGAAGTAGGGTTATGATTAGCACTAGTTACAGGGTTAGGGTTAGGGCTAGTTCTAATGTTAGGGTTAGGTTTATGGTAATGAAAATATTTAGAGCTAGAGTTAGTGTTAGGGTCAGATTCAGGGTCCAGATTACTTTTAATGTTAGATTTAGGACTAGAATTAGAGATAGGTGTAGGGCTAGGTGTAAGGTTAGGGTTTGGTTTAGATTTAAAGTTAGGGTTAAGGCTATGACCCGGTTTTGTTTTAGGGCTAGGGAGAGTGTTAGGGCTAGTTTTAGGATTAGCGTTAGTTAGGGCTAGTGTTAGTGTGAGGTTTAGGCTTAGGTTTAGGGTTATATTTAGAGTTATATTTATATATAGGACTTGAGCTAGGAATAAGGATAGGGCTAGGGTTAGAGCTAAGTTTAGGGCTAGATTTAGAGTGATGGTAAGTGATTGTGTTAGAACTTGATCTAGGGCTAGGGCAAAAGTTAGAGGTAGTCTTAGGGCAAGGGTTAGTGTTAGGTTTAGGCATGGGGTTAGGTCTAATGTTAGTTTTAGGTTTAGGGTTGGGGTTATGTTTAGGGTAAGGGTTGGGATTATAGCTAGTTTTATGGCAAGGGTGAGGGTTATAATTAGGGTTAGGTTTAGGTTTATTATTAAGGTGAAATTATGGCTAGGATGTGAGTTAAGTTTTGTGTTAGCATTAGGACTAGGATTAGAGCTAGGGCAAAAGTCAGATCTAGGGTTACAGTTAGGGATAGTTTAAGGTTAGGTTTTATAGCTAGATCTATTTTAAGGGTTAGGTTTATGCTTAGGGTCAAGTTTAGAGCTAGGTGTATTATTAGGGTTTGGGTCAGGTTTAGGGCTCGAATTAGCATTATTGTAAAGGATAGGGTAATGATAGTATTAGGTTTAGGGTTCAGGCTAAGTGTAAGGTAATGGACAGGGTTGGGGTTTGGGATAAGATTAGGGTTTGGCCTAGGGTTAGCATAAGGGTTAGGGTTATCATTAGAGTAATGGATAGATTAGAGCTGGAGTTAGGGCTAGGGTTATGCTAAGAAATATGTCTAGGCTTAGGCTTAGGTTTAGGGTTAGGGTTATGGTTAGGATTAGGATTAGCTTTAGGGTTAAACCTAGGGTAGGCCTTGGATTAGGGCTAGGTTATGGGATAGGTTATGGCTACAGCTAAAGTAAGAACTTGTTAAGATTCACATTAGTTTTAGGGTTAATGTTAAGGCTAGGTATAGATTTAGGTTTAGGTTTAGAGTTGGGGTGGTGTTTAGACCTAGGGTTACTGTTAGTGTCAGGATCAGTGTTCAGGTTAGTTATATGGTTAGAATTAAATCCAGAATTAGGTCTAGGAGAAGAGTTAATGTTTGGCTTAGGCTAAGGGTTATTGTTATGGCTATGTCTAGGTGTTTCATTAAGTATAGGATTTGAGTTATGGCTAGATGTAAGATTAGGTTTAGGTCTAGGGCTAGTGTTAGGGTTAGGTTTAGGTATAAGGTTACCAGAATGGCTACTGTCTGGGTTCAGTTTAGGGTTAGATTCAGGTATAGACCTACGATTAGTTTTAGGGTCAGAATAGAGGTCAGAGTTAGAGTTAGGGTTTGGGTTATGTTTATTGCTAGAATGAGTGCTAGGGTTAGGACTAGTAATAGGGTTAGGGTTTGGGTTTGGTTAAGAATTAGGTTTAACATTAGTTAAGGGTTTGGCTTAGGGTAAGGGATAGGGTTAGAGCTAAGTTTAGGGCTTGGGTTAGGAAAAGGGTTAGGGTTAAAGCTAGGTTTAGGGCTCGGAAATGGCTAACGTGAAAACTAGGGTTACAATTAGGGTAAATTTTTGGGTTACAGTTAGGGGTTAAACCTCTAGTGTTAGGATTAGGTTTAAGGCTAGGGTGATATTTACAGTGAGTGTTAGTGTTAGGTTAATAGAGTCAGAGTTAGTTTTAAGATTAGAATTAGGACTCTAAATAAGGCTAGGTTTATTGTAAGTGTTTGGTTTAGGGTAAGGGTGGTGTTTAGAGCTAGGGAGAGTGTTAGGATATAAGTCATTGTCAGGGTTAGTATTAATATTAAGTTTAGGACTCGAATTAGGGCTAGGGTTAGGTCTAGGTGCAGTATTAGGGTTTGGTTTAAGTTAAGGTTTAGTGTTAGGGCTATTACTTTTGTTTTACTGCTAGGATTAAAGTAAGGGCTAGTTTCATGATTAGTGTTAGGGTTAGCGCTAGTGTTAATGTTATGTTAGGCTTAGGGTTAGTGTTAGAGTTAGAGTTAGATCTAGGATTAGGACTAAAAATAAGAATTAGATAAGTGTTTGGCTAAATTTATCGCTATGTTTAGGGCTAAGGTTAGGGTTAAGGGATAGGGTTAGAATTAGGTATAGGGCTAGTGAGAGAGTTAGAGTTAGTCTTAGGGCTATGATTAGCATTAGAATTAGGGATAGGGTTAAATTAGATGTAGGATTAAAGCTAGGTTTAGTGTTCAGCTTAGGTCTAGTGTTAGGGTTAGGGTTAGGATTAAGTTTAGGGTAAGGGATGGTGTTATAGCTAAGTTTAGTGGGAGAGTGAGGGTTAGAATTAGGTTAGGACTATGGTTAAGTATAGGGTTATGATTAGGGCTAAGATTAGAGCTAGGGTGAGGGCTAAGATTTGGTTTAAGTTTAGGGCTAGGATTAATGCTATGGATAATATCAAGTCTTGGGTTATTGTTAAAATAATTTTAGTTTTAGGTTCCTGGCTACATGTAGTGTAAGGGTTAGTTATAGAGTTAGTGTCAGGTCTAGAGCTAGGAGTATTTTTACAGTCAGGGTCTGGTTTAAGGTTTGGGATAGGTTAATTTATTAAGTTAGGGCTCAAATTAGCATTAGGGTTAGTGTTAGTTTAATGATAGGGTGAGGATTAGAGTGTAGATTTGGATTAGCGTAATGGATAGGGTTAAGAATAGGGATTGGTTTAGGGTTAGGTCTAGGTTTAGCATTAGGGTTAGGGTTATGTTTATGGCAATAAATATGGTTAGAGCTAGGTTTAGGGCTAGAGTTATGTCTATTATTCTGACTAGGTTTATGGTTAGGATTTGGGTTAAAACTGGGCTTACGGCTCGAATTAGTGCTATATTTTGTGTTAAGTTAGTGCTAGAGTTAGAGTTATGGCTAATGCATGTACAAGAGTTATGTTTAGGGCTAAATTAAGGTTAGGTTTAGGGCAATATCTAGTGTTAGGTTTAGGTTTAGTGTTAGGGTGATATTTAGTGGTAGGATTATTGTTATGGTCAGAGTCAGGGTCAGGTTTAGTATTAGGGTTTGGATGAAAACTCAAATTAGGGCTAGGGTTAGGGTTAGGGTTTGGTTTAGGTTAAGGGTTTGGGTTAGGGCTATGGCTCAGTTTTGTTTCAGGGATAGGGCTAGGGTAAGGGCTAGTTTTAGGATTATCATTAGGGTTAGGTCTAATATTAGGTTTATGTTTAGCCTTAGGGTTAAATTTAAATTTACAGTTAGGTTTAGAGTTAGGGTTAGCTTAGAGTCATTATTATAGTTAGAGTTAAAGTTAAATCTAGTTAGGGGTAGGTCTAAGGATAGGGCTAGGGTTAGAACTAGAATTAGGGTACTGGTAAGGGATTGGGTTAGAACAAAGGATGGGGCTAGGGTGAGAGTTAGATTTAGTCTTATGGCTAGGATTAGTGCTAGGGTAAAGAAGATGTCTAAATTAGGACTAAGATGAGGGCTAGGTTAGTTTTAGGGTTTGGCCTAGTGTTAGGGTTAGGGTTAGGAGTAAGGGTATGTTTAGTGCTATGACAAGGGCTCTGATTTGTGTTAAGTTTAGTCCTGCGATTACGGCTAGGGCTAATGTGAGATCTAGGCTTTCGATTGAGGATAGTTTTAGGATTATGGTTATGGCCAGGACTAGTGTAAGTGTTATTTTTAAGGTAAGGGTCAGCTTTAGAGTTAGGGCTTGTTTTAGGGTCAGAGTCCGGGTCAGAGTTACAGTTTGGTTTAAGTTAGAGTTTAGGGTTAGGGCTCAAGTTAGCATTTGCGTGTGATAGTGTTTTGTTTAGGGTTTAGGTTAGATTTATCTAATTGTTAGGGTTAGGGTTAGGTCTAGGGTTCACATTAGGGTAAGGGTTAGGGTTAGTATAATGGACAGTTTAGGACTACTTTTTATGCTTGGTTTATGGTTAGGAATAGGCCTTGAGTTACGGTTAGGGTTAGGCTTAGAACTAGGCTTAGGGTCAGGGTTATGTTTTGCATAAGTGTTAGGTTTTGAGCTAAGGTAATGCCTAGGATGAGGGTTAGGTTTAGGATTAAGTCTTGAAAAAAAGATTACAGTACAGTTATGGTTAGGGTTAGGATTATGGCTAGGTCATCATTTTGGTTAGGGTTAAGGTTATGGTAATGGATAGGTTTTGATGTAAGTTTAGGATTATAATTAGGGTTAGATAGAGGTTTAGGATTAGGGTTAGAGGTATGGTTATGGTTAGGTTTATTATAAGGTTTAGTGTGTGAGCTATTTTTAAGTCTATGGCGATGTGGGTTTGAGGGTTAGGTCTAGGGTTAGTTTTCCGGTTAGTTATAGCATTAAGGTTAGGCCTAGATTATCAATAGGTTCGGGTGATGTTTAGGGTAAACGGTACGTTTAGGGCTAGGGTTAGGTTAGGATTAGGACTAGGGTTAGGTTATGATTAGGACTAGGGTTAGGGTTATTTTTAGGGATAGTTGTAGGTTTATGTTTAGGGTAAGGGTTAGGCTTTTAGCTAGGATTACATGTAAAGTGAGTGTTAGGTTAGGAGTAGGGTGAGGGTTAGGGTTAGGGTTATGCTTAAGTCTAGGTTTAGGCCTGGGATTAGCTCTAGATTTTGTGTTAGGTCTAGGCCTAAGGTTAGAGCTATGGGTAATGTAAGAGCTAGGGTTTTATTTAGCGCTAGTTTTAGGGTTAAGGTTATGTCTAGGTCTAGAGTTAGATTTAGATTTTGGGTAGGGTAAAATGTAGAGATACGTTTACTATAAAGGCAGGGTCAGTATTTTGGTTAGAGTGAGGGTAACAGCCAGAATTAGGACTACGGTTTAGGCCTAGGGGTAGGGTTAGAGTTTGGGTTAAGTTCATGGTTATTTTTAAGGCAAATGAAAGGTTTTTGTTTAGGTCTAGAACTAGAGTTAATTCTAGGTTTAGGATTAGGTTTCAGTCTAGGGTTAGTGTTAGGGTTTGGTCTAGGTTTAGGGTCAGGTTTAGACCTAGGGTTAGTATTAGGATCAGAATAAGGATCAGGGTTAGTATTACGGTTTGGGATAGGGTTAGAGCTAGAGTGATGGCTTGGTTTAGGACTATTAATAGGGTTAAGGTTTTGGTTTGCCAAAGATTAGGGAAAGGACTAGGGTTACCACTAGTGTTAGTGTTTGTCTTAGGGTAAGTGATAGCCTTCGAGCTAGGGTTAGGGCTAGGTTTAGGATTACACTTATGGTTAAATCTAGGTTTTGGTCTCAGATTAGGGCTTGTTTTCATGTTAGGGTTAAGTAATTGGCTAATGTATAAACTAGGGTTACAATTAGGGTTAGTTTTAGGGTTAGGTTTAGGGGTAGGTGTAAGTGTTAGGTTTAAGATTAGGGTAATATTTAGAGCTAGGGTTATTGTCAGGATCTGAGTAAGAATCAGAGTTTGTTTTAGGGTTGTGGTTAGGACTCATATAAGGGCTAGGGTTACTGTTAGTATTCGGTTTAAGATGAAGTTTGTGTTTAGAGCTAGGCTGATTGTTAGGATAAGAGTTAGGTTCAGGGTTAATTTTAAAGTTAGGGTTTAGACATGAATTAGGGGTAGGGTTATTTTTAGGAGGTTTTTTTTAAGTGTAGCATGGTGTTTAGAGGTAGGGTGACTCTTAGGATATGAGTCAGGGTCAGGGTAAGTTTTAAGGTTAGGGTTAGGACTCCAATTTGGCCTAGGGTTAGGTCTACATGTAGTGTTAGTGTTTGGTTTAATTTAAGGTTTAGGGTTAGGTTTATTGTTCAATTTGGTTTTATTCCTAGGTTTAGGGTTAGCACTAGTTTTATGATTATAATTAGGGTTAGTATAATTGTTAGTGTCAGGCTATGCTTTGGGTTAAAGTAAGATTTGAAGTTAGCATTAGATCTAGTGTTCGAAATAGGTCTAAGGATATGACAAGGTTTAGGGCTAGGGTTAGGATCATGCTAATGGATAGGTTTAGAAATAGAGATAGGGCAAAAAAAAGAGTTAGAATCAGTCATCGAGCTGGGTTTATCATTAGTTTTAGGGACTGGACTAAATTAGGGCTAGGATCAGAACTAGGTTCAGTGTTCACCTTAGGCCTAGCATTAGAACTAAGGTAATGGTTATCTTTAGGGTAAGGGATGGCATTATAGCTAGGTTTAGAGGTAGGGTGAGGATTAGAATTAGGATTAGGTCTAGGACTAGGGTTAGGGATATGATTAAGGCTAGGTTTAGGACTAGAATGAGTGCTAGGTTTTGTTGTAGGTTTAGTTCTAGATTTAGTGCTTGGGCTAATGTCAGGTCTAGTGTTATATTTAGAGGTTGATTTAGGGTTAGCTTAGTGTCTAGGTCTAGTGTAAGTGTTAAGCTTTGGGTAAGGTCAAGTTTAGAACTAGGTGTATTTTTAGGGTCAGGATCAGAGTTAGGGTTTGTATTACCTTAATGTTTAAGGATAGGGCTCAAATGAGAATTAGGGTTAGGGTTAGAGTAATTGATAGGGTTAGGTTTAGGTTTCAGGGTAGTTTTAGGCGAATGGGAAAGTTTCAAGTTAGCAAAACTGTTACGGATAGGCCTAGGGTTAGCATTAGGATTAGCATTATCATACGGATATTATATAGGGTTAGAGCTAGGGTTAGGGCTGAGGTTATTGTTAAAATTAGGTCTAGAGTTAGGCTTAGGTTTTGGGTTAGGGCTAGTAACCCTAGGGTAGGGTTAGTGTTGGTTTAGGATAAAGGTTAGGTTTTGAGCTTGGGTTAGTCCTAGGGTGAGGGTTCGGTTTAGTGTTAGGTCTTGTGTTAGTGTTATGGTTATGGTAAGTATTAGGTTTAGGGTTAGGGCTAGGGTTTTCATCAGGGTTAAGGTTAGATTCAGGGTAATAGATTGGGTTAGATATAAGGTTACCTTTAGTGTTAAGGTTAAATTTAGGGTTAAGTTAATTTTACAGCTAGGTTATGGTTGAGTTTAGAGTAAGGTTTGGCAGTGGAGTTAAGGTTAGGGCTACAGCAATGATTAGGTTTATGGTTAGGTCTAGGGTTAGGTTTATGGTTTGTATTAGGGTTTTGGTTAGGGTTAGGGCTAGCGTTATAATTTGGAATAGGGTTAGAGTTAAGATAAAGGCTAGGCTTAGAGCTAGGGTTAGGGCTAGGGTTAACTTTATGATTATGGCTAGGGATAGGGTTATGGTTAGGGATAGTTCTATGGTTATGTTTAGGCTAAGGTTTAGGTTTTGAGCTAGGGTTAGGACTAAGGGGAGGGTTAGGGTTAGAGTTAGTGCTAGGGTTTGGGTAAGAATTATAGTTAGGGTAGTTTTAGGCCTCAGATTAAGGCTAGGTTTTGTGATAGTCTTAGGGCCTAAGGTTAGTGCTATGGTCAATGTAAGATCTAAGTTTCTAATTAGGGCTAATGCTAATTTTAGGTTTAGCGCTAAGGTTAGGTCTACTGTTAAATTTAGATTTTGCTTTAGGTTCGGGTTTAGAGCTAGGTTTAATTTTAGTGTCAGGGTCAGTGTTCAAGTAAGTGTTAGGATTAGGTTAAAGCCCAAATTAGGACTAGGGTCAGGGATAGGGGTAGATTTAGTATTTGTTTTAGGTTAATGGTTAATGTTAGGGCTAGAACTAAATTTTTGTTTAGGTCTAGGGCTAGAGTTATCACTAGATTTAGGATTAGGTTTAGGTCTAAGACTAATGTTAGGGTTAGGTTTAGGTATAAGGTTACTGGTAGGGCTAGTTTCAGGTTTCGGTTTAGACTTAGGGTAAGGTTCAGACTTATAATTGGTGTTAGGGTCAGAATAAGGGTGAAGTTTGGTTTTTGGTTAAGGTTAGAGCTAGAATGAGGGCTGGGGTTAGGACTAGTAATAGGGTTACTTTTTGGTTTAGGCTAAGTATTATGATGAGGACTAGGATTAGCATTATATATAGGTTTTTGCTTAGCATAGGGAATAGTGTAAGAGGTAGGGTTAGGGCTACATTTAGGGTTAGGTTTAGGGCTAGTGTTAGGGTTAGGGTTAGGGTTAAATCTAGTTAGGGCTCAGATTAGTGCTATTTTTGTGTTGGGGTTAGGGCTATTTCCAATGTAAGAATTAGGGTTATATTTAGAATTAATTTTAGGGTTTGGGTTTCGGCTCGGTCTTGTGTTAGTATTAGCATTAGGGTTAGGGTGGTATATTGAGCTAGGGTTAGTTTTTGGATAAAACTTGAGTCAGGGTCTATTTAAGGCCTAGGACTCAAATTAGAGCTAGGGTTATTTCTAGTTATAGTGGTAGTGTTTATATATATATATATATATATATATATATGGCTCTGTTTTGTTTTCTGGCTAGGGCTAGGGTTAAGTCTAGTTTTAGGATTTGCAATAGTGTTAGGGCTAGTGGTAGGGTGAGGTTTTCGCTTAAGGTGATGGTTAGATTTAGCGTTATATTTAGATCTAGGGTTAAGGCTATAGGTAGGTTTAGGGCTAAGTTTAGGGCTAGCATGAGGGTTACAGTAAAGGATAGGTTTAGAAATAGGACTCGGTTTTAGAGTTAGAGTTAGTCTTAGGGCTAGGAGTAGGGGTAGGGTTAAGGTTAGGGCTACATTAGGGCTATGATTAGCACTGGGATAACTGTTAGGTTTAGGCCTGTGGTTAGGGCTAGTGTTAGGGTGAGTTTTAGTGCCAAGGATTTGGTTCAGAACTAGGGAAAGGGTTAAAATTAGGAATAGGGCTAGGACGAGGATTCTGGTTAGGAGCAAGGCTAGGTTTAGGGCTAGGATGAGGGCTAGGTTTTGTGTTAGGGTTAGGGCTCAGATTAGGGCTAGGGCTAATATCAGGTCTAGGGTTAAAATTAGGGATAGTTTTAGGGTTTGTTTATGCCTAGGTATTATATAAGTGTTAGGGTAAGGGTAGGGATCAGGTTTAGAGTTAGGTGTATTATTAGGGTCAGAGTCCGATTTAGGGTTAGTTTGGGTTAAGGTTTACGGTTAGGGCTCAAATTAGCATTAGGGTTAGGCTTCGGGTTAGAGTAATGGATAGGGGTAAGGTTTAGGGTTCACTTTAGAGTTAGAGTAATGTATAACGTTAATGATAGGCATAGGGTTAAGGTTAGGCCTAGTTTAACATTTGGGTTAGCCTTAAGTTTAGGATAATGCATAGGGTTAGTGCTAGTCTTAAAGATTTGGTTAAGTTTAGGATTAGGACTAGGATTAGGGTTAGGCTTAGGGTTAGTGTTAGGGTTATGTTTAGGGTAAGTGTTATGAGCTAGGGTAAGGGCTAGCGTAAGGTTTAAGGTTAGAGTCAAGGCTATGGTTATGGTTAGGGTTAGGGTTGGGGTAGGGATAACATTAGGGTTATTGTTATGTTTAAAGTAATGGATAATGTTAGATATAGGATTTGGGATATGGGTACATTTAAGAATCGAACTAGGATTAGTGTTAGGCTTATGGGTAGGGTTAGGCTTATGGTAAGGGTTAGAGTTTGAGTTAGGGTAAGCGCTATGGCACGCATTAGGGTAGGGTTTGGTTAGGCTAATATTAGTGTTATACTTAGCGCTTGGTTTAGGGCTATATTTTATGTGAGGTTTATGGCTAGCATTAGGGCTATGGGTAATGTAAGAGCTAGTGATATGGTTATGGCTAGATTGAGGGTTTGGGTTATAAATGAATCCTGTGTTAGGGTTAGGTTTTGGGTTAGAATAATGTTTAGAGCTAGGGTTTGTGTTCGTGTAAGGGTCAGTGTTCAGGTTAGTATTGGATTTAGTGTTAGAGCCAGAATTAGGTTTAGGTCTAGAGGTAGGGTTTGTCTATGTGTTATGTTACTGGTTATTGCTAGGGCTACGGCTTGGTTTTTGGTTAGAGCTAGGGCTAGAAATATGGCTATATTTAAGATTAAGTTTAGGTCTAGTGCTAGTATTATGGTTAGGTTTAGATACAGGTTTACCGGTAGGGCTATTGTTAGGGTTTGATTTAGGATGAGGTTCAGGATTATTCTTAGGGTTAGTGTTAGAATCAGAATAAGGGTCAGTTTTATGGTTAGGCTTTGGGTTAGGGTTAGAGATAGAATGAGGTCTAGGGTTAGGACTAGTAATAGAGTTAAAGTTTGGAGCAGGTTAACAATTAGGGTTAGAACTAGGGTAGTATTAGGTTGAGGGTTTGACTTAAGGTAAGGGATAAGTTTAGAGATAAAGTTAGGGTTAGTGTTAAGGAAAAGCTAGAGTTATGTCTCAGATTAGCACTAGGTTTTGTATTAGGTTTAGGGCTATTGCTAATGTAAGAACTGGTTTTACGATTAGGGCTAGTTTTCTGTTTAGGAATACGAGTAGGTCTAGTGTTTGGGTTAGGTTTATTTTTAGGGTGATAATTAGAGCTAGGGTTAGTTTTAGGTTCAGAGTCAGGGTCAATATTGGTTGTAGGGTTAGGTTAGGGCTAGGTGTAGCACTAGGATTTTGTTTAGGATAAGGGTTAAGATTAAGGCTATAGCTAAGTTCAGTTTGAGAGCTATAGCTAGGCTTTGGGCAAGTTTTCAAATTAGCTTTAGGTTTGGCTCCTGTTAGGGTGAGGCTAAGCTTTAGGGTTAGGGTTAGATTTAGCATTAGTTTTAGATCTAGTTTTACATCTAGGCCTAAGTTTAGGGCTAGGTTTGGGCTAGAGTTAGAGCCAGGCTTTGTCTTATAGAAAGTGATAAGTTTAGAACTAGGGATAGGGCTAGGGCGAGAGTTAGAGTTAGTCTTAGGGCTAGGGATATGGTTAGTATTAGGATTAAGTCTAAATTAGAGATAGGATTAGAAGACGGGTTAGTATTAGGGCTAGGCCTTGGTTTAGGGCTAGTGTTAGTATTAGGGTTAGGGTATGGTATGATGTTATATCTAAGTTTAGGCCTGGGGTGAAGGTTCAATTTAGAGTTAGGGCTAGTGTTCAGGTTAGGGTTAGGAATAAGGCTAAGTTTATGGCCAGGATTAGGGCTATGGTTTTTGTAAGGGTTAGGTCTATTATTAGGACTAGGGCCAAGATCAGGTGTAGTGTTTTGGTTAGGGATAGTTTTAGGCTTAAGTTTATGGTTAGGTATAGTGTAAAGGTTAGGTTACGGGTTAGGTTCGATTATAGATAGTGGTATTATTAGGGTCAGGAAAAGGGTTGAATTTTTTTTAGGTTAAGGTTTAGGTTTAGTGCTCAAGTTAGCATTAGGGGTAGGTTTAGCGTTAGGGTAATGGATATGGCTAGGTTTAGGGTTCAGGTTAGGATTAGGTAAGAGTGTTAGAGTTATGGATAGCATTAGGGTTATTCTAGGGTTAGCACTTTGGTTAGATTAATGGTTAAGGTAATGGATAGGATTGGAGCTAGTGTTAGGGCAAGGTTTATGGTTAGAATTAAGGCTACGGTTAGGATTAGGTTTAGGATAATGTTTACGGTTAGGGTTAAAACTAGGGTTAGGGCTCAGATTAGGGCTAGCTTTTAGATAAGTTTAGGGCTAAGGTAGGGCTATGGCTAGTGTAAGAACTAGCATTATGATTAGGGATAAATATAGCGTTTGGGTATTGGCTTGGTATAGTGTTAGGATTAGGTTTAGTTTTAGGGTGATGATATAAAATATGGCAAGTGATAGGGTCAGAATCAGGGTCAGTATCAGTTTTAGGGTTAGGTATAACATTTTAATTAGAGCTAGGATTAAGGGTAGTTGTAGGTTTAGGTTTTGCATTAAGGTTAGAACAAGAATTAGGGCTAGGGCTAATATCAGTTATATGGTTACAGTTAGGTTACGATCAGCATTAGGGCTATGGCTCAGTTTTGTTTCAGTTTAGGGCTTGGATTGGGTTAGTTTATGGATTAGCGATAGTGTTATGGCTAGTGGTAGGGTGAGGATTAGGCATAGGGTAAGGGTTAGATTTAGAATTGTGGTTAGATCTAGGCTTAGGGTTAGGGTTAGGGCTAAGGTTAAGGCTAGTTATAGGGTTACAGTAACAGATATGGTTAGTATTAGAAGTAAGTCTAGCTCTAGAGTTAGAGTTAGTTTTAGGGCTAGGGTAAGAGTAAGGGTTACATTTAGTGATAAATTTAGACTTGGATTAGAGCTATGTTTACTGTTATGGTAATGCCTAATGTTTGGGCTAGGGTTAGGGTTAGTGATAGTGTTAGGGTTAGGGCTATGTTTAGGGGAAGGAATGCAGTTATACCTAGGTTTAGAACTAGGGCAAGGGTTGAAATTAGGCATTGGGCTAGGGTTAGGTTTTGGATTAGGATTGAGATTAGGTTTTAAACTAGGATGATGACAAAGGTTATTGTTAGGTTTAGGGCAAGAATTAGGTATAGTGCTAATGTCAGGTCTACGATTTGTTTGGGACAGTGCTATGGTTAGTTTTATATCTAGGTCTAGTGTAAGGGTTAGGTTGAGAGAACATGTCAGGATTAGAGCTAGGTGTATTATTAGAGTCAGTGTGTTGTTCAGAGTTTGGTTTGGGTTATGGTTTAGGTTTAGTGCTCGAATTAGAATTAGTGTTAGTGTTAGGGTTAGGGTAAGAGTAATTGATAGAGCTACTTTTAATTTTAAGGTTAGGTTTAAGTAATGGATAGGGTTAGTGTTAGTGATAGGTTTAAGTTTAGGCCTAGGGCTAGCATTTGGTTTAGGCTTACGTTTAGGGTAATGGATAGGTTTAGGGCAAGGGTTATGGTTAGAATTGGGTCTAGGGTTAAAATAGGGTTAGGGTTAGGAATAAGGTTAGGGTTAGGTTTAGGTAAGTGTTAGGGTTTGGCCTATGGTTAGGGCCAGGGCAAGGGTTAGGGTTAGTGTCAGGTCTAGGTTAAGGAATAGGGTTTAATTTAGCATTAAGATTAGTATTAGATTTAGGTTTATATTTAGGGTAATGGATAGACTTAGAGTTAGGGTTTGGTTTTGGTTATGATTAGGATTAGGGCTAGGATTGAAGTCAGGGTAGTGTTAGGCCTGGGTTATGTTTATATTAAGGGTTACTGTTTGACCTAGTTTTAGGGCTAGTGCGAGAGTTAGGGTTAGGGATAGGTCTAGGGTTAGGGTTAGGGTTAGGCTTAGGGCTAGGGTTAGGGCTAGGATTAAGGTTAGGTTTTGTGGGAGGTTTAGGGCTAGAATTAGGGCTATGGGTAGTGGATGAGCTGGGGTTAGGGTTATGGCTAGATTTGTGGTTAGCATAAAGTTTAAAGCTAGGTTTTTGTTAGGGTAAGAGTCATTGTTTGGTTTAGAGTTAGGTTTATGTTTAGGGCCAGAATTAGGCCTAGGTTTAGGTCTGGGTGTAGTGTTAGTGTTTGAGTTAGGTTAAGGGTTATTGTTAGGCCTAGGCCTAGGCTTTTATTTAGGTCTAGTGCTAGAGTAAGGGCTATATTTATGATTAGGCTTTTTTTTAGGTCTGATAACAGGGTTAGTTTTAGGTATAGGGTTACCCATAGGGCTAATTTTAGGGTTCGGTTTTGGGTTAGGGTCAGGTTTAAAACTAGGGTTAAAGTTAGGGTCAGAATAAGGGTCTTGGTTAGGGTTAGATTTTAGATTAGGGTTAGAGCTAGAATAAGGTATGGGTTTAGTATTAGTATTAGAGTTATGGTTTATGATAAGCTAAGGATTAAGGTTAAGACTAGATTAGCATTAGGGTGAGGTTTTGGCTTAGGGTAAGGGACAGGACTAGAGCTAGGGTTGGGGATAGTATTAGGGTTAGGGATAGGGCAAGGGTTAAGTTTAGGTTTAGGTTTAAAGCTAGTTTTCAGTCTCAGATTAGGACTATGATTTCTATTAGGGCTGTTCCATGGCTAATTTAAGAAGTAGATTTCCAATTGGGTTATGTTTAGGGTTAGGTTTAGGGTTAGGTTGATGTTAAATTCTAGAGTGATGTTTAGAGCTAGGGTTAATTTTAGGGTTCGAGTCAGGTCAGCGTAAATTCTAGAGTTAGGATTAGGACTCAAATTAGTGCTAGGTTTAGAGCTAGTTATAGGGTTAGGGTTTGATTTAGGGTAAAGTTTAGGGTTAAGGCTATGACTCAGTTTTATGTGAGTGCTAGGACTAGGGTTAGGGATAGTAGCATTAGGCATAGGGCTAGTGTTAGTGTGAGGTTTAGGCTAAGAGTTAGGGTTAGATTTAGAGTTAGGATTAGATCTAGGTTTAGGGCTAAGGAAAAAGTTAGGGCGAAGGTTGGGGCTAAGTTTAGGGCTAGGATTTGGGTTATTTTAAGAAATAGTTTTAAATCTTGGGATAGGACTACAGTAACAGAGTTAGTATTAGGGCTAGGGTTAGTTTTAGGTAAACATTAGTTCTAGGATTAGTGCTAGGATTAGTGTTAGGGCTAGGTCTAGTTTTAGGGTTAGGGTTAAGGTTAGGATTAGGCAACGTTAACTGCTAGAATTAGGGCTAGGTTTTGTGTAATAGTTAGGGCTAGGATTAGAGCTAGGGCTAATGTCAGATCTAGGATTATGGTTTGGGTTATTTTTAGGATGAGTTTTATGGCTAGTTCTAGTGTGTTAGCTTGAGGTTTAGGGGCAGTTTTAGAGAAGGGTTATTATTAGGTTCATGGTAACAGTTATGGTTTAAGTTAGGTTAAGTTTAAGTGTTAGGGCTCCAATTAGCATTAGGATTAGGGCTAAGGTTAGGGTAATGGATATGGTTAAATTTAGGGTTCAGGATAGGTTTAGGGTAATGGATAAATTTAGGGTTAGAAATAGGGTTAGAGTTATTCTAGAGATAGCATTAAGTTTAGGGATATGGTTAGGGTATTGAATAGGGTTAGAGCTATGATTAGTTCTAGGTTTATTCTTAGGATGAAGTCTAAGCTTAGGTTTTGGTTAGGACAAGTTTTAGGGTTAGGGTTAGGCTTAGGGTAATGTTTAGGGCTAGGGTCAGTGTTAGGGTTAGGATTAAATCTATGATTAGGGCTCAGATTAGGGCTACAGTTTGGTTTAGGTTAGGGCTAGGGTTAGGGCTACAGCTAATGTAAGAACTAAGATTATGATTAGGGGTACTTTTAGTGTTTAGTTTAGTGCTATGTCTAGTTTGAGGGTTAGGTTTATTTTTAGCATGATGTTAGAGATAGGGTAAGTTACAGGATCAGAGTCAGCATCAAGGTTAGTTCTAGGGTTAGGATACGACTGAAATTAGGGCTAGGTCAAAGACTAGGTGTTGGGTTAAGTTTTAGTTTAGGTTAAAGTTTAGACTTAAGGCTGTGGCTTGGTTTTGTTTTAGGACTAGAACTATGTTAGAGCTAGTTTTAGGAATAGCATTTGTTTTAGGGCTAATGTTAGTGTGAGTTTTATGGTTAGTTTTAGGGTTACATTTAGAGTTATGGTTAGATCTAAGGTTAGGACTTGTGGTTGGTTTAGGGCTAAGGTTAGGACAAGTGTTAGAGTTATGGTAAGAGATAGGGTTAGAACTAGGAATAGGGCTAGACTGAGAGTAAGAGTTAGTTTTAGTGCTAGTGTTAGGGTTAGGATTGGGGATAAATTAGGGCTAGGATCAGGTCTAGGGTTGCTTGTAAGTTTAGGTGTGGGGCTAGGGTTAGGGTTAGTGTTAGTGGAAATGATGGGGTTGTAGCTTGGTTCAGAAATAGGGTGAGGGATAAAATTAGGGATAGGGCTATGTTACGGTACAGGTTAGAATCAAGGCTAGGCTAGGAAGAGGGCTAGAGTTTGTTTTAGGTTAATAGCAAGTATTAGGGCTAGGGCTAATATCATGTCTTTGTTTACAGTTAGGGATAATTTTAGGGTAAGTTTTATGGCAAGGTCTAGTGTCAGATTTAGGTTTAGGGTAAGATTCAGGTTTAGAGCTAAGGGTATTAAAATGGTCAGGATCCGGCTTAGGGTTTGGGTAGGTTAATTTTTAGAATTAGGACTCAAATTAATGTTATGTTTAGAGTTAGGTTTAGGGTAATAGATAGGGTTACGTTTACGCTTCAGGTTAGGTTTAGGATTCAGATTAGGTTTAAAGTAGTGGATAGGGTTAGGGTTAGACCTAGGGTTAGCATTAGGGTTATGTTTATCATTAGGGTAATTGATAGGGTTAGAGCTAGTGTTAGGGATAGAGTTATGGTTAAGATTATTCATAAAGTTAGGGTTAGGGTTAGGGTTAGGGTTAAGGCAAGAGTTAGGGTTAGGTTTAAGCTACGCTTTAGGGTTTGAGCTAGGATTAATGCTAAGGCTAGGGTTATGTTTAGGGTTAGGACTAGGGTTAAGGTTATGGTTTGGGTTAGGGTTAGTATTCTGGTTAGGTCTAGGGTTATCATTAGGTTTAAGGTAATGGACAGGGTTAGGTGTCGAGTTAGTGTTAGAATTAGGGTTAGTACTAGCCTTAGGGTTTGATTTAGAATGTTTTTAGAGTTTGAGCTAAATTTAGGACTCCGGCAAGAATTTTGTTTAAAGTTAGGTCTAGGGTTAGGTTTATGGTTAGGATTAGAATAGGTTTTGTGTTAGGGCTACGGTTATCATGAGGTTTATGGTTAGGGTTAGGGTACTGATTGGGATTAGAGCTAGGGTTAAGACTAGGGTTAAGTTTAGGATTAGGGATAGGGTTAATGTTAGGCTTAGGGTAAGTCTTTTAGTTAGGTTAAGGGTACGGGACAGTGATTAAGTAAGGGATATGGGTAGGATGACTGTTTGGTTTAGAATCAGGGCTAGGGATAGAGTTATTTTAAGAGTTAGGTTAAGGTTTGGGTTAGGGTTTGGGCTAGGGTTATGTTTATGGTAAGGGTGAGGGTTTAAGATAGAATTAAGGCTAGGGCTAGGTCGATGGTTAGGTTCAGCCTTGGGTCTAGGGATAGGATTACGGTAAGTTTAGGGTTAATGTTAGAGTTATGGGTAGGATTATCATTAGGGTTAGGATTAGGGTGAGGGTAATGAGTGGTTTTGAGCCAGGTTTAAATCTAGGATTAAGGTTAGGAATTGGGCTAGGGTTAGTTTTAGAGTTAGGGATAGGTCTAAGTTTATATTTAGGTTAAGGGTTAGACTTCAAGATAGGTTTAGGAATTAGGCTAGTGATAGGATTAGGATTAGGGCTAGAATTAGGATTAGGGGTAAGCTTAGGGCTAGGTTTAGGCCTAAGATTTGCTCTACTTATTTTGTTAAGGTGAAAGGATTAGGCTATGGATAATATGAGAGCTAGGGTTGTGATTTGGGCTAGTTGTAGGGTTAGGGTTATGGCTAGGCCTAATGTTAGGTTTAAATTTTTGGTTAGGGTCAGATTTAGAGGTAGATTTACTGTTAAAGGCAGGGTCAGTGTTCTGGTTAGAGATTGATTTAGGTTTGGAGCCAAAATTAGGGCTAGGTTTAGGTCTAGGAGTTTGTTTAGTGTTTGGGATTGGTTAGGGTATTTATTAGTGCTTGGTTTTTGTTTAGGCCTAGGGCTAGAGTTAAGGCTAGATTTAGAATTAGGTTTAAATCTAGAGTTAGTATCAGGGTTTGGTCCAGATTTAGGGTCAAGTTAAGACCTAGGGTTAGCGTTAGAGTCAGAATAAGGGTCAGGGTTAGCATTAGGGTTTGGGATAGAGTTAGAGCTAGAGTGAGGGCTAAGTTTAGGACTATTAATGGGGTTAGGGTTATAGTTAGTGTAATGGTTAGGTTTAGAGCTAGATTTAGGGCTAGGGATAAGGTTAGAATTAGGGTTAGGGATAGTTTTGAGGTAGGGATAGGTCTAAGTTTATATTTAGGGTAAGGACTAGGCTTTTAGCTAGGGTTAGGACTAAGGCTAGGTTTAGGATTAGGGTTAGGGATATGGTTAGGGTAAGGGTAATGCTTAGGACTAGGTTTAGGTCTAGGATTCGCTCTAAATTTTGTGTTAGGTTAAGGCATAAGGTTAAGGATATGGGTACTGTGAAATCTAAGGTTATAATTAGGGCTAGTTATAGGGTTAGGGTTTTTTCTAGGTGTAATGTTAGGTTTAGCTTTTCATTTAGGGTCAGTTTTTGAGATAGGTTTAGTGTTACAGGGAGGGTCAGTATTCAGATCCGAGATAGAGTTAAGGTTAAAGCCAGAATTAGGATTAGGATTATGTCGAGGATTAGGTTTAGTCTTTGTGTTAGGTTAAGTGTTATAGTTAGGGCTAGGGCTCGGTTTTTTGTTAGGTTTAGTGCTAAATTTAAGGCTAGATTTAGGATTATATTTAGGTCTAGGGCTTGTGATAGGGTTAGGCTTAGGTGTAAGTATTGGTAGGACTAGTGTTCGAGTTTGTTCTAGGGTTAGGTTCAGGTTTAGACCTAGGGTTAGTGTTATGGTCAGAATAAGGGTCAGGGTTAGGGTTATGGTTTGGGTTTGGGATAGGGTTAGAGCTAGAATTAGGGCTAGGTTTAGGATTATTAATTGAGTTAGGGATTTTTTTAGCTTTAGTATTAGTGATAGGTCTAGGGTTACCATTAGGGTTAGCATTTTGCTTACAGATAGGGATAGGGTTAGAGCTAGTGTTAGGTGTAGCATTTGGGGTAGGGTTGAAGCTAGTTTTAGAGCTCAGTTAGGGCTATTTTTTTCTCTTAGGGTTAGGGCTAAGGTTAGAGAAATGTCTAATGTAAGAAAGAAGGTTAAAATTAGCGTTCTATTTGGATTAGTTTTAGGGGTTAGACCTCTAGTTTTAGGGTTAGTTTTAAGGTTACCTTGATATTTAGAGCTAGGATTAGTATTAGAATAGGAGTCAGGGTCAGAGTTAGTTTAGGGTTAGGATTAGGACTGAAATAGGACTAGGGGTACTCTTAGGTTTTGGTTTAAGGTTATAGTGTTGTTTAGAGCCTGGGTGCGTGTTAGGATATGAGTCATGGTCCGGGTTCGGTTAAGGTTATGGTTAAGACTCTAATTAGGGCTAGGGTTGGGTCAAGTATTAGTGTTAGGGTTTGGTTTAAATTAAGGTTTAGGGTTAGGGCTACTGCTCGGTTTTGTTTTAGTCCTAGGGTTAGGGTTAGGGCTACTTTTACAATTAGCATTCGGGTTAGGGCTAGTATTAGTGTTAGGCTTAGGCTTAGTTTTAGGGTTACATTTAGAGGTAGGATTAGATCTAGCTTAAGGGCTAGGACTAAGGATAGGCAAAAGTTAGGACTAGGGTTAGGGCTAGTGTTAGGATTAAGGTAAGGAATAGGGTTAGATGTAGTGGTAAGGTTAGTGTGAAAATTAGAGTTAGTCTTAGGGCTAAGGTTAGGGTTATGGCTTGGAATATAGTTAAATTAGTGCTAGGATTAGGGCTAGGGTTAGTGTTCAGCTTAGGTCTATCATTATGGTTACAGTTAATTTTAGGTTTTTAGGAAAAGGGATGGCATTGTAGCAAGGTTTAGAGGTAGGGTGGGGGTTAGAGTTAGAGTTAGGTGTAGAGTTAGTGGTAAGGTGATGATTAAGGCTAGGTTTAGGGCTAGAATGAGAGCTAATGTTTGTTTTAGTGTTTTAAACAGCTAGGGCTAACATCAGGTATTGGGTTATTGTTAAAAATAGTTTTAGTGTTAGGTTTATGACTACGTCCAGTGTAAGTAAGGCTAAGGGTTATGGTTTGGTTTAGGTTAAGATTCAGGATTAGGGTTCAAACTAACATTATTGTTAGGTTAGGGTAATGATAAGGTTTGGTTTTGGGTTCAGGTTTGGTTTAGGGTAATTCATAGGGTTTGGGTTAGCAATAGGGTTAGAGCTAGTGTTAGGGTTAGCATTTGGGTAAGAATTATGATTAGGGTAATAGATAAGGTTAGAGGTAAGTTTAGAGCTAGGGTTATTGTTAGGAATAGTTCTTGAGTTAGGGTTAGGGTTAGTGTTAGAACTGGGTTAAAATTTAGGGTTATGTTTAGCATAAGGGTTAGGTATTGAGTTAGGGTTAGGGCTAGCTTGAGGGTTAGGTTTAGGGTTAGGTCCAGGGTTAGAATTATGTTAGGGTTAGTTTTAGGGTTAGGTCTAGGGATAGGCTTATTGTAAGGGTACAGTTAGGTTTAGGTATAAGGATAGGATTATGGTAGGGTTAGGGTTAGGGTTAGGGCTATGGTTATGTTTCGGTATGGAAAGGGTTAGGGTTTGAGCTACAGTTAGGGCTATAGCGAGTTTTTCATTTAGGGTTATGTCTAGGGGTAATTTTCTGGTTAGGGTTAGTGTTAGCGTTAGGGTTCGGGCTAAGATTTTTAATAGGTTTAATGTTAGGGTTAGGCTAATTTTAGGCTTAGAGCTAGGTTTAGGGATAGGGTTATGTATAGGGTTAGGGCTAAGGTTATGGTTAGAATCAGGGATAGGTCTAGATCTGTGTTTATGGTAAAGGTTAGGCTTTGAGCTATTTTTAGGGTTAGGTGTAGGGTTTAGCTAGGTTTAGGTCTCAGATTATGGCTAGTTTTTGTGTTAGGTTTAATGTTAATGTTAAGGAAATGGCTAATGTAAGAACTAGGGTTACAATTATGGTTAGTTTTAGGGTTAGGTGTATGGGTAGTTCTAGTGTTAGGGTTAGGATGATATTTAAAACTATCGTTAGTGTTAGGATATGAGTCATGGTCAAGGTTAGTTTTAGGGTTAGGTATAGGACTGAAATTAGGGCTAGGGTTACTGTTAGGGTTTGATTTAAATGTAGGGTTGTGTAGAGATTGTGTGAGTGTTAGCATATGAGTCAGAGTCAGGGTTATTTTTAAGTTTAGAATTAGAACTCAAATTAGGGCTAGGGTTTGGTCTAGGTGTAGTGTTAGAATTTGGTTTAAATTAAGGTTTAGTGTTTGGCATGTAGCTTGGGTTTGTTTTAGTCCTAGGGTTAGGGTTAGGACTAGTTTTATGATTAGCAGTAGGCTTATGGCTAGGGCTATGTTTTAAGTTAGGATTAAGGCTAGGTTTAAGGTTAGGATTAGGTCTAGGTTTTGTGTTAGGTTTAAAGCAAGAATTAGGGCTAGGGCTAATATCCAGTCTAAGGTTACAGATATGAACAGTTTTAAGATTAGGTCTAGAGAAAGGGTCAGGTTTAGAGCTAGGGTTATTATTGGAGTCAGGGTCAGGTGTGGGATTTGGGTTAGGTTAAGGTTTATGTTTTGACTCATATAATATTAAGGTTAGAGTTAGGGTTATAGTAATGGATAGGGGTTAGGTTTAGGGTTCTGGTTAGGTTTAGGGTAATGGAAATGGTTAGGTTTTGCGATAGGTTTAGAGTTAGGCCGAGCATTAACATTTAGTTTAAGTTTATCATTAGGCATAATTTATAGAGTTAGAGTTAGGGTTAGGTCTAGGTTTAAGTTTAGGATTAGGGCTAGAGTTAAAAATAGTGTCAAGTTTAGGGCTAGTGTTAGGGTTAAAATTAGGATAAGGGTACAGTTTAGGGTTTGAGATAGGGTTAGTTCTAGGGCTAGGGTTAGGTTTATGGTTATGGTTATGGTTAATGTTAGAGTTAGGGCTAGGGTTAACTTTAGAGTAATTGATAGTTTTAGATGTCAGGTTAGAGTTAGCGTTAGTATTATGGTTAGGGTAGGATTAGATTTAGGATAAGGGTTACAATTTGATCTAGGGTCAGGGTTAGGTTTAGAGTTAGGTTTCAGTTAGTTCTAGGGTTAGGTTTATGTTTAGGGTTAGGGTTTGTTTAGGTTTAGTTCTAGTTTTATCATGAGGATTAGAGTTATGGGTAGTTTTAGAACTAGTGTTAGGGCTAGAGTTAAGTTTAGGATTAGGTCTAGGTTTAGAGCAAGAATTAGGCCTTGGTTTAGTGTTATGTTTAAGTTAAGGGTAAGGGTTTGGGATCAAGCTAGGGTTAGAGCTAGTGTGAGGTTTAGGTTAAAGTCAGGGCTAGGGTAGGGTTATGGTTAGGGATAAAGCCAAGTTTAGCTTTAGGTTTAGGGTTATGGATAGTGTAATGAATAGAGTTAGAATTAAGAATAAGGTGACATTTAGGGTTTGGGCTAGGGTTATGTTTAGGGTAAGGTTCAGGGTTTCAGCTTGGGTTAGGGCTAGGGCAAAGGTATGGGTTAGAGTTAGAACTTGATTTAAGTTTATGGTTATGCTTAGGGTTAGGATTAGGACTACAATTAGGGCTAGGTTTTGTGCAAAGTTTAGGGCTAGTGTTAGGTTTATGGGTTATCTTAGAGCTAGGGTTATGGTTATGGCTAGTTTTAGAGATAGTCTAGTGTTATGGTTAGTTTTGGGGTTAGGATAAGATTTAGAGTTGGGTTTGCGTTAGGGTAAGGGTCAGTGTTCGGGTTAGGGTTACTTTTAGGGTTCAAGTCATAATTAAGACTAGGATTAAGTCTAGGGTCAGTTACTGTTTGGGTTAGGTTAAGGGTTATTATTAGGTGGAGGGCTAGAGTTATGGCTATATTTAGAATTAGATTTAGGTCTAGGGCTAGTGTTAGTGTAGATTTAGGTATAGGTTTACCTGCAAGGCTAGTGTTAGTTTTCAGTTAAGCGCTAGGGTAAGGTTTAAACCAAGGTTTAGTCTTAGGGTCAGAATAAGGGTCATGTATAGGGTTAGGGTTGGGTTAAGTTTAGAGCTAGAATGTAGGCTAGGGTTAGGACTAGTAATAGAGTTAAGGTTTGAGTTAGACTAAAGATTAAGGTTAGAACTTGGGTAGCAGGTAGGGAGAAGGTTTGACTTAGTGTAAGGTATAGGGTTAGAGCTAGGGTTAGGAGAAGGGCTAGGGTTAGGATTAGCGCTACAGTTATGGTTAGGGTTAGGATTAAGGCTAAGTTTAGGGCTAATGTCAGGTCTACAGTTAGATTTAGTGATAGATTAGGGTTATGATTATGGCTAGGTATAGTTTAAGGGTTAGGTTAATGTTTACATTATGGTTTAGAGCTAGGGATATTATTATGGTCAGATTCAGGGTTATGGTTTGAGTTAGGTTAATGATTTAATTGTAGGGCTCAAATTAGCTTTAGGTTTTGGGTTAGGGTTATGGATATGGTTAGGTTTAGGGTTCAGGTTAGGTTTAGGATAATAGATAGTTTTAGAGTTAGAAATAGGTTTAGGGTTATCCTAAGGTTAGCATTTGGTTACGGTTTGGGTTAGGGTAGTGGACAAGATTACAGCCAGGTTTAGGGCTATGGTTATGGTTAGGATTAGGGCTAGGGTAAGCTTTAGGTTTTTCCAAGTTTTGGCTTTAGGGTTAGATTTAGGGTAAGGTTTAGGGCTAGGGTTAGGGTTATGGTTAGGGTTAAATGTAGTGTTAAGTCTCTGATTAGTGCTTGTTTGGTAGCTAAATTAGGGCTATAATTTGGTGTAGGTTCTGTGTTAGTTTTAGGCCTAGTGTTAGGCTAAGGTTTAGGTTTAGGGATAGGGTTAGGTTTAGGAGAAGGGATGGTATTATAGCTAGGTTTAGGGCTAGGTAGAAAATTAGAATTATGGTAAGGGCTAGGGTTATGATTTTGGTTATTAATAAGGCTAGGTTTAGGGCTAGGTTGAGGGATAGGATTTTTTTTAGAGTTATGGCAAGATTTGGGGCTAGGGCTAGTGTCTGGTCTAGGGTTATAGTTAGGGACAGATTTAGGGTTAAGATTATTGCTACATCTAGTGTAAGGTTTATGGTTAGAGTAAGGGTCAGGTTTAGAGCTAGGTGTATTATTAGGCTTATGGTCAGGTTTAGGGTTTAATTTAGGTTAGAATTTAGGGTTAGTGTTTGAATTAGCATTAGGTTAGGGTTAAGGTAATGAGAGTGTTAGGTTTAGGTTTTAGGTTAGGTTTAGGGTACTTGATAGGGTTACAGTTAGGGATAGGGTCAGGGTTAGTCCTAGGGTTAGCATTAGGTTAAGAGTTATGATTACGGTAATGGATAGGGTTAGAACTAGGGTATAGCTAGGGTTATGGTTACAATTAGGCCTTGAGTTAGGGTTAGGGTTAGGGTTAGGAATAGGGTTAGGATTAGGTTTAGAGTACAGTATGGGGTTTGAGCTAGGGTTAGTTAGCACTAGGGTGAGGGTTAGGTTTAGGATTATGTCTATGTTAAAGTTACCGTTATGGTATGGATTCCTATTACTGTTAGGGCTAACGTTATCATTAAGTTTAAGGTATTGGATAGGGTTAATTTCAGGTTAGGTTAGGGTTAGGATTAGGGTTAGTTTTAAGGTAATCATTAGGATTTGAGCTATGGTTAGGTTAGGGTTAGGGCTAGGGTCAGGGTAATGGATACGTTTAGGGGTTTCTATGGGGTTAGGGTTTGGCCTTGGCTTAGCATTAAGTGTAGGGTTAGGGCTAGTTTTAGAATTAGAATTAGGGTTATGGGCAGTGTTATGATGAGGTTTAGGCTTAGGGTTAGGGTTAGATTTAGAGTTAGGTTTAGTTCCAGAGTTAGGGCTAGGGCGAAGGTTAGGTTTTGGATTTGGGCTAGGGTTAGGGCTAGGTTTTGGGTTATGATAAGTGATTGATGAAGAACTATTAATAAAACTAGGGTAGGAGTTAAAGTTAGCTTTAGGGCTAGAGTTAGGGTTAAAATTAAGGTTAGAGCTAGAATTAGAGCTAGGGTTAGTGTTAGGGTTGGTCCTAGGTATAAGTCTAGCCTGAGTTTTAGGGTTAGGGTAGGGTAATGTATGATGTTACAGCTAGGTTTAGGGCTAAGGCAAGGGTTAAAATTAGGGTTATGGCTCTGGTTAAGTTTAGGGTTAGGATTAAAGCTAGTGTTATGCCTAGAATTAGGGCTACCTTATGTGTTTGGGTTAGGGCTATCATTAGTACTAGGTTTAATATCAGGTCTAGGGTTATGTTTAGGTATAGTTTTAGGGATAGGTTTAGGGCTAGGTATAGTGTAATGATTAGGATGAGTGTTATGATCAGCTTTAGACGAAGGCATATTATTAGGCTCAGGGTCATGGTTAGGGTTTGGTATAGGTTAAGACTGAGGATTAAGGCTCAAATTAGTATTAGGGTTAAGGTTATAGTTAGGGTAATGGATATGATTAGGTTTAGGCTTAAGGTTATGTTTATGGTGGTGGATAGTTTAGGGTTAGGGATAGTGCTAGTGTTAGGTTGAAGATTAGCATTAGTTTTAGGGTTAGGGTTAAGGTAATGGATTGGTTAGAGTTAGGATTTAGGCTAGGATTATGTTTAAGGTTAGGGGTAGGTTTAGGATTAGGTTTAAAGATAGTGCAAGTGTTAAAGTTAGGGTTAGGTTTAGGGTTAGGGTTAGGGCTAGGTTTAGCGTTAGTGTTAGGGTTAAAGCTACAGTTGGGTCTCGAATTCGGGCTACTTTTTGCATTATGTTAGGGCTAGTGTTAGGGATACGGCTAATATAAAATCTAGGGTTATGATTAGGGCTAGTTTTAGAGTTACCATTAGGGCTAAGTCAAGTTTTAGGATTAGTTTTAGGTTTAGGGTGATGTTAGGGTCAGAGTCAGAATCAGGGTTCATTTTAGGGTTAGGGATGAGACTTAAATTAGTGGTAGGCTTATGCTAAATGAGGGGTAGGAATTTTGATAATGTTAAGGTTTAGGGTTAGTGCTATGGCTCAGTTTTGTTTTGGGGCTGAGGCTAAAGTAAAGGTTAGTTAGCTTTAGTGATATTGCTAGTGATAGTGTAAATTTAGGCTTAGGGGTAGATTTAGAGTTATGATTAATTCTAGGATTCCCGCTATGGCTAGTGTTAGGGGTAAGGTTAGGGCTAGTGTTTGGGTTATGGTCAGGTGTGGGGTTAGAACTAAGAATAGGGCTAGGGCAAGAGTTAGAGTTAGTCTTAGGGCTAGGGTTAGGGTTAAGTATAGGGTTAGGTTTAGAGGAAGGCATGCCTGTTTGATTTTCACCTCCATTTCATTTACCCATATAGGTGAAATTGAAGTGAAACCTTAAAATACAAAGTGTTCATGATAACAAACCATTAATTCAAGAAGGCCCAAAACTTGGGAGCATACTAAGACTAGATAAAAGATAAATCCTGCACAGTATCAATAAAATTTTAACAAAACTAACTCTCGCCCTAACATTACCTCTAACCCTAGCCCTAGCCCTATCCCTGTACCTAAACCTAACACTAACCTGATTAGAGAAACATTGATCCTGGAAGTCCCGCACTTGGCGAGCCTTTTGGGGTAAGCTAAGTAATAAATCTTATTCAGTATCAAGCAAATCTGACCAAATAACTAAGGGAGGTATTTCAGTACATACATATTTCCCTGTTATCCCCTAAAGGGCCCTTGGATATGGTTGTTTTTGCATGCTTAAACTTAGGCGTAATTTCACAAGGAACATACCAGAGTCCCTTCAGAGAACTGATGGAGTGTGTGAAGTTTCAAGCATCATAAACCCTGTTTGATTTTCAGCTCCTTTAACTTTCCTGTATAGGTCAAAATGAAGTGAAATCTTAAAATACACATTGTTCCTGACAGCAAACCTGTGAACGGAGAAGGCCTAAACCTGTGGAACAGAGTAAATCTAGCTAGAAGATAAATCCGGCCAAGTATCAAAGAATTTTAATAATATCAACTCTAACCCTAAGACTTGCTCTAACCCTAACCATTCACCTAACCCTAAATTTCTATGGAACCTTTGACCATATAAGTTCCAAACCTGGGCAGCCTAGTAGGGCAAGCTAAGGGAGGAATGCTGTGCAGTATCAAAGAAATCTGACCAAATAATTGATGGAGTATATCAATACACGCATATTTCCCTGTTATCTCCTAAAGTACTCTTGGATAAAGTTGTTTTAACACACTTCAGCTTAGGCCTACTTTCACAAGAACAAGCCAGAGTTTGCCCACAGATAATTGATGGAGTGTGAAGATTTAAGCTGCTGGCACCAACGCTGGTTGATTTCCAGCTCTATTTTCTTTAACCTGTATAGGACAAAATCAACTGAAACTTTAAAATACAAACTCTTCCTTACAGAGAACCATTGAATATAGAAGATCCAAACATGTGGAATACAGTAAGAATAGGAGAAAAATGTATCCTGCCCAGTATCAAAGAAATTTGAACAAAACTAACTCTAACCCTAATAATAGTTTTAACACTAGCCCTAACACTAACCTTAACACAAACCCTAAACTGTTTAGAAAAATGGTGATCCTAGAAGTCTCACACTTGGGGGGCATAGTAGGCTCAGATTAATCCTATGTAGTATCAAAGAAATATTACCAAATAATTGGGGTGGCATTTCAGTTCATGCATATTTCTCTGTTTTCTGCAAAAGGGCTCTCAGATAAAGTTGTTTTTTCCATCTTCATCTTATGTCTACTTTCACAAGAAACAAACTAGAGAGTTCCCACAGTAAACTGATACAGCGTCTGAAGTTTTAAGCAGCTAGCACCAACCCGGTTTGATTTCAACCTCCATTTTCATTTACCTCTATGGGTCAATATGGAGCGAAACATTTAAATACAGAGTGCTCCTGATAGCAAACCATAGAAATAAGAAGGCCCGAACCTTGGGAGCATATTAAGGCTAGGTTAAAGATGACTCCGTCCAAGTATCAAAGAAATTTGAAAAAAACTAACTCTTACCCTAACACTACATCTAAACCTAGCCCTAAACCTAAACCTAACACTAACCCTAACCTGATTAGAGAACCATTGATCCAAAAATTCCCACACTTGAAGAGCTTTGTGGGGCAAGCTAAATAATGAATCCTTTGCAATATCAATAATTATTGGAGGAATTTCAGTGCCTGTATATTTCCCTGCTTTCTCTTAAAGGGCTCTCAGAAAAAGTTCTTTTGCATGCTTCAGCTTAGGCCTACACTCACAAGGAACACACCATGTGTCCCCACAAAGAATTGAGAGGGTGTGTGTGCAGTTTCAAGCAACTAGCACAAACCCTGTTTGATTTCACATATATTTCCATTTAATTGTATAGGTCAAAATGAAGTAAAATGAAAATACTAAGTGTTCCTGACACCAACAATTAGGTCAAAAGACCTAAACCTGGGGAACAGAGTAAGGTTAGTTAAAGATGAATCCTGGACTGTATCAAAGAAATTTGAATTAATAACTGTAACCCTATCACTACCTCTAAACCTATCCCTAATCCTAACCATAAACATTACCATAGCCCTACCATAACTATAGCTTTAACCCTAATTTTAACTGTAACCATTGCCCAAACCCTAAATCTAAGTCTATCCATTAGCATAACCCTAATCCTGACCCTAATGGTAACCATAGCCCTAACTTTAACCCTTACCCTATACCTGCTCCAACCCTTACATTGCCCTAGACCGAAAACTAGCTCAAATTCTAACACCCTAAACCTACCCATAACCCTATATCTAATTCTTAACCTAACTCTAATTCTAGCACTATTCCTAACAATAAACCTAGCCCCAACCCTAGCTATTATCCTATCCATTACCCTAAACATAAGCCTAACCCAAATGCTAACAATAAGACTAAACCTAACCCTTTAGCTATTCCTAAAACTATTCAAAACCCTAAACCTAAACTGAACCTTATATATAACCAAATCCATTTCCCAAAACCTAATATTAATTTGAGCCTTAACTCTAGACCATAATCTAAACCAATACCTACCCTAATCTTGACGCTAATAATACACCTAGCTCTGAACCTTACCTTTACCCTAAACCTAACCTTTACATTAGACCTAGCTATAACCTAACCCTAAAACTATCCTTAACCATTGTACTAGACCTGACATTAGCCCTAGTCCTAATCCTATCCCTATCCCTAACACAAACCCTCATTCTAGACCTAAACCTAGCCTTAATCATAAACTCTATCCTAACCCAACCCTAACCCTAAGTATAACCCTTGCCCTAGCCCGAAACCTAGATATAACCACATTTTTTTCCTAACTCTAAACCTAAGCCTTACGCTAACATTAACCCTAACTCTAGCCCTAACAGTAGGCCTTACCCTAACACTAACCCTAGCACTAATCCTAGCACTAATTTAGCCATAACGCTAAACCTTACTCCTGACCATATCCCAAAGAGTAACCTTTAATCCTAGCCCTATTTCCTGTTCTAACCCTAGTGTTACCATAACACTAACACTAGCCATAACCTTAGCCCTAATCCTAACCTAACCCTAAACCTAGAACTAACCATAACAAAAAATCTAAGCCTAAACCTCAAACTACCACTATCCTTAACACTATTGCTAATCCTAAAGCAATCCCTAACCTTAGCCCTAGCTCTAAAATAAAACTGAGCCATAGCGCTAACCCTAACCCTAGACCTGACGTTAGCACTATCCCTAATTCTTACCCTAACCCTAACACAAACCTTAACCCTACACCTAGCCTTAACCCTAGCCCTATTCAACTCTTATCCCTAACCCTAAAGGTAACATTGATCTTTTTTCTGACCTTAACAATAACCCTATCTCTAATCATCACCCTGAACCTAAATCTAACCCTAACACTAGACCTAGACTTAATGGTAACCCTAAAACTAGCCCTATTTGTAACCCTAGATCTTACAATTAGACATAGTGCTACACTTTCCTAACCTAACCCAAAATCTAGCCCTAATCCAAGCCCTCAGCTTAGCTTTAATACTAACCCTAACCCTAACTCAGGCCTAAACACTTAACCTAAACCTAACTCTAAACCTAAACCTTTCCTAACCTAAAACCTAACCTGAACCATAGCCCTTATCTTAACCACAACCCTATCCCTAAACCAAGCTCGAATTCTACCCATTACCCTAAACATAACCCTAACCAAATTCTAATCAAGGGTCTAATTCTAAACATATCTTTTACCTAATCATAACCCTAGCCCTAACCACAGTTCTAATCCTATTCGTTACACTAACCATACCTAACCTGAACCATACCCCTAATTTTAACCATAACCCCATCCCTAACCCTAGCTTGAATAATATCCATTACCCTAACCATAACCCTAACCAAATTCCATCCCATGGCCTAACCCTAATCATAGCCATAACCTAACCATAACCCTAGCCCTAACTGTAGCTTTAATCCAATACATTAGCCTAACCATAAACCTAACCAAATTCTATCCCTAGTCCTAACCCTAACTCTATCACTAACCCTAACACTATCCATCACCCTAAAACTAACCTGAATCCAAAACCGAACTATAACCATTACGCTAACCCTAACCCTTACCTTAATGCTAATTTGAGCGCTAATCCAAAATGTGAACCTAAACCATACCCTAACCCTGACTCTGACCTTAATGATATGCTAGCTCTAAACCTGACCCCAACCCCCAACCTCACTGTTACAACAGACCTAGCAATAAACCTAACCGAAAAACTTTTCCTAACCCTCACCCTAGACATATCTTTAGCGCTAGCCCTAAACCTAACACGAACCCTAGCTCTAATCCTATCTCTAAGCCTAGCCTTAATTCTAATATTAATCTTAACCCTATCCCTAACCTTAATTTCATCCTTGCCCTAACCCTAAAACTAGCTGTAACATCATACCTTACCCTAACCCTATAGCTAGCCCTAACACTAGCCCTAAACCTATGCCAAAGCCTAACAATAACCTTAGCACTAATCCTAGCCCTAATTTAAGCCTTTCCATAAACCTACCCCTAGCTCTAGCACTAAGTCTCATTATCACCCTAGCTCCAGTCCTAGTTCTAAACCTAGCACTTACCATAAACCAAAACTTAGTCCTATCCCTAGCCCCAACCCTAGTTCTAACCTTCACCATAGCCCTAAACATGGATTTAACCCTAACATTAAGCATAAACCTAACCCTAACCCTAGCCCTAACCCAAATGCTAATTGGAAAAATAGCACTAACCCTACCCTAGCCCTAAAACAAACCGAGCCATTACCATAATCCTAACCCTTAACCTAAACCAAACCCTAACCCTACATTTAGACCTAAACCTAGCTTTAATTTGAGCCCTAAACCTAACCCTAGAAAAAACCCTGTCTCTGACACTGACCCTAACATTAACCCTTGCTCTAAACATCGTCCTAATATAAAATTTAAAACTAGCTCTAAATGAAAACTTAGTTGTTACATTAGCCATAGACCTAATGGTAAAACAAATCCAAGCCCAAATCCAAACCTTAACCCAAGATTAAACCAAAACCTTAACTATAGCCCTAAACCTAACACTAACAAAAAACCCTAACCCTACCTCTAAAACTATCCCTTACCCTAAGCCAAACCCTTACCCTAATTCTACCCTAGTCCTAACACTAATCTTTAGCCTACCCAAACAATAACTCTATTACTAGTCCTAACTCTGGCCCTCATTCCATCTCCAACCCTAAACCAAAACTAAACCTTTACCCTAACCCTTATTTTGACACTTACAATAACCCTAGGTCTAAACTTGACACCAACCCTAAATGGAAACCAAATAGTACCCCTACCAGTAAAAATATGTTAAACCTAACCATAACACTAGTCCTGGACGAAACCTAATCCTAAATAGAGTCATAAATCTAGCCCTAGCCCTGAAAAATCATAGCACTAACCCTAACAATAACCCTTAATCTAATGCAAAGACTAACCATATCCCTAGAATCAATGCTAGTCCTAATTTTGGGCCTAACCCTTAACCTAACTCAAACCCAAACACTGATCTTTACCATAACAAAACACTAGCTCTAAACATTATCCTAACCGAAATCCTAACCATTACACTAGACTTATCCATAACAATTACCCTAAAACTAGTCATAAATTTAACCCTAGCTCTTACATTACCTATAGCCCTAATGCCAGCAATAAAACTTCCACAATATCTAACCAATATCCTAGCCCTAAACTTAGACCTAATTGTAACCCTAACTGTAACCCTAGACCTATCCATAAACCTAAAACTTACCCTAGCCCTAACCCTAGCTCTAATGCTAACACTTACCCTAACTTAACCCTAAACATCTACCCTAGGCCTAACCCTATACTAGCCCTATTCCTAAACTTAACCCTAGCCCTAACCTTAGCTATAACCCTTTCCATTAAGCTAAAGATGAGCCTAACTTAAATGCTAACCCTAGGCCTAATAATAACCATATCCCTAACAGTAACCTTTTCATTACTCTAACCTAACTGAACCCTAACCCTAACACTAAATCAAGCCTCAACCCTAACCCTAACCGTAACATTAAATCAACCCTTAACCCTAAACCCTAACCTAATCCAAACTCTATCCATACCCTGACCCTAATAATATACCTAGATCTAAACCTGAACTTTATCCTAAACCTAACCCTTACACTAGGCCTAGCCACAACTTAATCCCAAAACTAACACTAACCATATACCTAGACCTGACATTAGACCTAGCCCTAACCTACTACTACTAGAACTAACCCTAACCCTAAAACCCTAGCCCTCATCCTAGCCTTAATCCGAACCTGAACACTAACACTAGCCCTATACGTGATTTTAACCCTCACATTAGCTCGAAATCTAGCTATAACCCCATCCTATCCCCTAATTCTAACCCTAACCCTTACCCCAATACTAAGCATAACTCTAGCCCTAAACATAGGGCTACACTAACAACCCTGACACTAACCCTAGCGTGAATCCTAGCCCTAATTTAGCCCTAAACCTCCCCCTAACCCTAGGCCTAAAACTAACTCTAACACTCGTTCTAGCCCTATTTTTAGTTCTAATTCTATTAGTTACAATAATCCTAACACAATTCCTAACCTTGACCCTAATCCTAGCCCAAGACCAATCCCTAAACCTAAACATAACTCTAAATCTAATCTTAATCTTAAACTTAAACTTCACCCAACCACTAGACCTCACTCTATCGCTAATTCTGAATCTAGCCCTAACCCTAGGCTTATCCCTAAGACAAAACAGAGCCATTACCCTAACCCTACATCTCAACCTAAACTGTAACCCTACACCTAGCAATAACTTCCTTACTCTATTTTGATTCCTAGGCCTAAAACTAACCCTGACCCTGACTTATATCCTAACACTAAACTTTGCTATAAATATCAAACTAACCCTAAAAATAATGCTAACACTAGACCTCGGAAAAACACTTACCCTACATTTAAACCAAATAATAACCCTACATCTTACATTAGCCTTAGCCCTAACCCTAGCCCTAACCTAAATTAAATCTTAGTTCTAATTCGAGCTTTAACATTAGCTTTAACCCTAACTCTAAACCTAAACATAATCCTAAACCTAGCCTTAATACTAATCATAATCCTAGCCCTAAACCTACCTCTAATCTTATCCATTACCTTAACCCTAACCCTAACCCTAATGCTAACCTTAGTATAACCCTAACCCTATCTATAACCCTTACCCTATCCATTACCCTAAAACTAATTTGAAACCTAAACCTCCCATCACTCATCTCAGTTTACTGTTAACCTTTTCCTCACGCTCTTTCCCCCTGCTTAGTTCATCGTTTCTCTCCTTAAATCAAAAAGGACATTTGGCATTTGTTTTTTAAGGATTGGTTAGCTTCACTTAACATAATCTGCTCTAATGCCATCCATTTTCCTGCAAATGAGGGAAAGGGAGAGAGAGAAGGGAAATTGCATGGAAACGGATGGAAACACTCATCGTTATACGAAATCACATATATGAGGTTGTGAGGAGAAAGGGGGGGTAAGGGAAAGAACTGAACAACAACAGTTGAGGTAGAGAAGGAAGATGGGAGGGGAGGGGAGGGGGGATAGTAGGGGATAGGAAAGGCAGCAGAATACAACAGTAACTAATATGGAATTATGTAAACATTGTGAATGTGTAACTGATGTGATTCTGCAATTTGTATTTGGGGTTAAAATGGAAGTGCATAACTCACTTGAATCAAATGAATGAAAGATGAAAAAATTAAAAAAAAAGAAACCTAAACCTAACCATATCCTTTACCCTAACCTTAAACATTAATGTTACCTTAACTTGAGCCCTAACACTAAACTTTAACCTAAACAAACCCTAACACTGACTCTAACAATACCCTAGTTCTAAAAGTGACCTATTCTTCAAACTAATTCTTACACTATACCTAACAATAAATCTAAACCTGAAACTATCCCTAACCATAATAACCTTAGATGTCAGATTAGCCCTAACCCTAATATAGGCCTAAACCTAACACAAACCCTAGCCCTCTTCCTAGTCCTAACCTATCCTTAATCCTAATTTAAAACCTCACTTTAGCCCTATCACTTATTTTAACTCTTTCCCTAGCCCTGAAGCTAGCTATAAACCCATCCCTTCTCCTAAAAGTAACCCTAAATCTAACACTAACACTAACACTAACCATAGTCCTAACCATAGGACTAACCCTAACAGTAAACCTAGCACTAATCCTAGCCGTAATTTAGTGCTAACCTAATTGAACTTCTAACCCCAGCCCTAAGACTAACCCTAACTATCAACCTAACCCTATTTCTATTTCTAACCCTATCCATTACTGTAACTCTATCATTAGCCCTAAACTTAGCCCTAACCCTAGAACTCACCATAAGTCTTAATCTAACCCTGACCTTAAGCCTAAACTTTATCATACCACTAGCTGAACACTATTGCTAATCCTACAACTAGTTCTAACCTTAGCCCTAGCCCTAAAACAAAACAAAGCCATTGCTCTCACAATAAACCTTAACCTACATCAAACCCTTACTCTACAAATAGCCATAACACTAGCTCAAATTTGAGTCCTAGGACTAAAATTAACCCTGACCCGGACTCATATCTAAACACTAACCCTGGCATTAAAAATCATCCTAACCCTTAACCTAATGATAACGCTAGACCTAGCCCAAACCCTAAACCTAAAATTAACCCTAATTATAACCCTATTTTCTACATTGTCATAGCCCTAACCTTAACTCTAACCCTAAGACAAAAATAGCCCTAATCTGAGCCCTAACACTAAATTTAACTATAAACCCAACCCTAACCCTAGCCCTTAACCTAACCGTAACACTAGCCCTGACCCTAGAAAATAGACCTAATATGAGACCTAACACTAGATTTAACTCTAAAACTAACTCTAACTCTATCCCTAAAACTAACTGTAACACTAGCCCTAACACTATCTCTAACCCTATCCCTTAATCTAAACCAAACCCTATCCACAATTCTAATCCTAGTCCTAATCCTAATCCTTACGCTAAACCAAACAATAACCCAAATACTAGTCCTAACCCTAGGCCTCATTCTAGCTCTAAACCTAACCAAAAATATAACCATAAATTTTCCTCTTATTCTGACCCTGACACTAATAATAGGTCTAAACCTGACAATTACCCTAAACTGAAATCTGAATCTAGCCCTACCACAAAACTTTTACCTAAACCTCAGCCTAACACTAGCCCTAGACCTAAACCTAATGCTAAATATACTGATAACTCTAGCCCTAGCCCTAAACAAAAACTTAGTCCTAGCCCTAAAAATAACCCTTAACCTAAACCAAACACTAATACTACTCCTAAACCTAACCCTAGTCCTATTTCTGGCTTTCACCCTAACCCTAACTCTAACCTGAACACTGACACTGACACTAACAATAAACCTACCTATAAATCTGACCCGAAAAACAAAATATAAAACTAACACTAGACCTACCCATAACCCTATTCCTAAAACTACCACAACTAGAACCCTAGATTTTACATTACCCTTAGCACTAACCTTAGGCCTAAACGTAACACAAAACTAGTCCTAATCATAGGCCTAAACCTACCCTAAGCATAACCCTAACTCTAACACTAGACCTTCCCTAACCCTAACCCTCACCTAAGTCCTTAACCTAGCTCAAATCCTAAACCTTAGCCTAAACAAAGCCATAGCCCTATCACTACAATAACCCTAACCCTAGTCCTAATTCTAACCTTCACCCTAGCCCAAATCCTAACAATTACCCTAACTCTAACCCTAACCCTAATGATAATTCTAGCCCTAACCCTAACCAAAACCCTTATTCAAACCATAAACCTAACCCTAGACCTAAACCTAAACCTAATCCTTGCTATCACCCTCACCCTAACTCAAATCCTAACCCTTACCCTAAATCCCATAGTCAACCTAGCCCTAAAACTAAACTCAACCCTAAAGCTAACCTTACATATAATCCAATCTATTACCCTAAACCTGCCACAGTCTAGCTGGGCAAGATAACCTGGGGGTGACAAGCAACTTGTGAAGGTTGAAACAGCGGGAGCCGCTTTTTTGTAGGACAGCAGAGGTATTTATACTTGTGTCATTATACACAGCTTGTTACAATTAACATCATCTAGATACATCAATTAGTAATTAAGGAATCCTCATCATCTTAATAATTACACACAGTTTAACTTAATTAACATCATCTAGACACAGCAGTCATTCATTAAGGAATGTCCATCATCTTAATAATCTTAATGGCTCACTGGCATTACTTTTCAATCCACTTCTGCTGGCAAAGTGCCAGGCGCCATAATTTTTTTAAGAGAGAGTGAGAGAGGGAGAGAGAGAGAATTTTAATATTTATTTTTTAGTTATCAGCAGACACAACATCTTTGTTTTGTATGTGGTGCTGAGGATCGAACCCGGGCTGCACGCATGCCAGGCGAGCGTGCTATGGCTTGAGACACATCCCCAGCCCAAGGCACCATCTTGATTGTCTAAGGCCCTCAACATAAACCTAAACCTAACTCTAAGAAAAATCCTAGCCCTAACCCTAAACCTAACCGTGAACATTACTATAAAACAAACACTAGACCTAACACTAAATCTAAGCCTCACCCTAGAAGTAACCCTAGCTCAAAACCTTAACTTTACCCTAAACCTAATTATAACCATACTCTAAGATATGGGTACTAGCCCTAATCCAATCTCTAACCTTAACTCTAGCCCTAATCCTAACCATAACCCTAGCTCTGAACCTATACATTACCTATATTATAACCTTATTCCTGATGCTAATCCTAGGCCTAACCCTAACCTTATTGCAAACCCTGAATCTCACCATTACCCTAAACATACATTGAACCCTAAAACCAACCCTATCTATTACCCTAAACCTAAATTTAACCCTAGATCTAACCCATAATCAACTCTTAATCTAAGCCTACACCTCAGCCTAACACTAACACTACACCTAACCCTAATACTAATTTTATACCTAGCCCTCTTCCTCAGTCTAAGAATGAAACACAATTGAGCAATAGCTCTGAACCTAATCCTTAAATTAATCTAAACCCTATCACACAACTAAACATAACCCTAGCCCTAATTGGAGTCATAACGCTAACCTTAAACTAACCCTGACCCAAACCATATCCTAACAATCACCATAGCTCTAAACACTTCCCTCAACTTAAATCGAATGCTAGGACTTATTTGAGTCCTAGACCTAACCCTGAAACTAACTGTCCCTGACTCATATACTAATATAATATAATTATACTAATATGATATAATCAATAATATACTAGATATTAATATCACCTTAACTTTAAACCTAAATATAACACTAGACCTACCCCTAACCCTAACTCTAATTTTAACCCTAGTTCTTACTTTAGCCATTGCCCTAACCCTAGTCCTAACCCTAAAACAAAAACTAGCCCTAATCCGAGACCTACACCTAAATTTAACCCTAACCTTAATCCTAACACTAGCACTAACCCTAGCTCTAAGCCTATCCCTTATTGTAAGTGAAACCCTAAACCTAATGGTTACCCTACACCTATCCAATATACTTAGGCTAACCAAAATCCTAATCCCATTTATAGTCCTGACCCTAGCCCTCATTCCAGCTTTAATCCTATCTCAAACCCTAATGGTAAACCTGACCATTTTTCTGACCCTAACACTAACCCTACATCTAAAACAACCCCTCACCCTAGACCAAATCCTAACACTGGCCCTAATGGGAAACTTATACCTAAACCTAACACGAAAATTAGTTCTAGACCTAAACCTAATCCTAAATCTAGCTTTAACTCTACCCCTACAAAACCTAGTCCTAGCCTTAACAATAATCCTTACTATAAACCCAACACAAAACCTACCCCAGAATGTAATCCTAGTCCTAATTATGGTTGTAACCATAACTCTACTCTAATCCAAACACTGACACTGCCTTTATGGGTAAACCTACCACTAAACCTGACTCTAACCTAAAATCTAAACCAAACACTAGACATAGCCATAACCCTAACCCTAAAACTAACCCTAATGATAATCCCTGCATTTACATTACCAACAGCTTTAATCTAGGGCTAAACCTAGCAGAAAACATAGAGCTAATCCTAGGCCTTAACCTAGCCCTAAATGTAACACTATCCCTAACCTTAGCCCAAACCCAATCTAACCCTCACCTTAGTCTGAAGCCGAGCTCAAAGCCTAACCCTTACCGTAACCATATACCTAGAGCTATCCCTAACTGAAATGCTAACCCTAGCACTAATCCTAAACTTAATCCTAGACCTATACCTATCTCTAAACATACCCATTACTCTAAACCTAAACCTAAACCTAATGGTAATCCTAGCCTTAACCATAACCATAAACCTTAACCTAAACAGAAAAATATTCTTAGAACTAATGCTAAACTTAATACTCACTATAATGTAACCATAGCTCAAACCCTAACCCTTACAATAAACCTAAAAATATTCATAGTCCTAACCCTAACACTAAACTCAAATATAACCTTATCCCTAACTCTAAACCTGTATTTAACCATATTAATTACCCTAACCCTAATGCTAACCAAAATAATAACCCTAACCCTTACCCTAACCCTAACTCTAAATCTACTGTAATCCTATTCCTGGAAATAACCTTGAACCTAAATCTTGCTCTAGCCCTAACCAAAGCTCAGAACTTATCCTTTACGCTAAACATAATCCTAAACATAAACCTAGTCTTAACCCTCACCTTAATTCTAATTCAAGACCTAATCCTAACCATAATACTATCTCTAATCTTAGCTCTAACTGTATCCATTACTCTAACAATAACCCTTCCCCTAATGATAACCCTAGACCTAAACCTATATCAAGATCTAATCCAAAACATAACCCTAGCCAAAAATTTAAATCTAACTGTATCCATTACACTAAACTTAAACCTTACTCTAATGCTAACCCTAGGCCTAAAACTAACCCTATTACTAACCCCAACCTTATCAACTACCCTAAACCTAACCTGAACCTTAAATCTAACACTATCATTACTGTAACCCTAACCCGTATGCTAATTCGAGCTCTAACACTAAACTCAAACGTAAACCAAACCCTAACATTGACCCAAACCCTAATAACTCCCCTAGATCTAATCCTGATCTTACACTATATCTCACTCTTACACTAGACCTAGCCAATAACCGAACCCTAAAACTATCACTAAAAATAGCCCTAGAAATGAAATTAACCCTAGACAAAATCTTTGCCCTAACTCTAACAAAAACCCTAGACCTTATCCTATCCCAAAATATAGAGAGAGTCATAGCACTAAGCCTAGCCCTAATCTTAGACCTAAGTTAGCCCTATCCCTAACTCTAGTATTAAGACTAAGTCTAACACTCAACCTAGCCATACAACTAGTTCTAACCCTATCCATTAACAGAACCCTAAACCTAGGCCTAATCCTAGCCCTTTCCTTAATCCTAGCCCTAACCATAGATCAAACCCTAACACTAAATCTAACCTTAATGCTAATCCTCAACCTAAACCGTACTCTAGCCCTTACTCTAACACTAACGCTACCCCTAAAACTAGCCCTAACTCTAGTCCTAGCCCTAATACAAAACAGAGCAATAAGCCCAACCCTAAACCTTAACCTAAACCAAACCCTAACCCTACACCTACCTCTAACCCTATCCCTAATTTGAGTTTTCAGAAGAACACTAAAACTTACCCTAACCCTGATTCTGACATTAACAATAACCCTAGCTTTAAAAATCACCCTAAACATAATTCTAAACATTACACTAGACCTAGCCCTAACAAAAAGCCGAACCCTAAAATTAGCACTAATTATAATCCTAGTACTTACATTGGCTGTAGCCCTAACCCTATTACTAACTTAACCCCAAATCTAGCCCTAAACTGAGCCTTAACCCAAGCTTTAACTCTAATTTTAACCTTAACCCTAACTCTTGCACAAATAATAACCATAACCTCAGCTCTAAGCCTAGATGTAATCCTATCCATTATGCTAGCCATAACCCTAACACTAATACTTACCCTAGGCCTAAACTTAACATTATCCATAATTTTAACCCTACCCATTACCCTAATACTAACCCTAACCCTAAACATAACCCTACCACTACACTAATGTTAAACTTATGATAATTTGAGCCCTCAATTTAAAACATAACCTTTTTCAAACACTAATCACATCCCTGACCCTAATAATACCCTTACCTCTAAACCTGAACCTACCCGTAAATGTAACCCTTACACTAGACATAGCCTTACACTAAAACCTAACCCAAAACTATAAGTAATTGTAATGTTGAACCTGAAATTAGCCCTAGACCTAATCCTAGCCCTAAACCTAGCCTTAATCCTAATCCGAAACATAGCCTGACTTTTAACCATAATGCTAACCCTCGCCCTAGATGTAAACCTAGCTAAAAACTGATTCTTTACCATAAACCTAACACTAACCCTAAACCTAACAATAACCGTAAACCTAAGCCTAACCCTAAACCTAAACCTAAACCTAAACCTAACCCTAGCCCAAACCCTAGGCTTAAAACACTAAGCATACCGTTAATTTTAGCCTTAATTTAATCCTATATTAACCCTCACCCTAGCCCTAAGACTAAATCTAACTCTTTCCCTAGCCCTTAGTTCTATCCTTAGTCCTAGCCCTAACCCTACATCTAAACCTAACTCTAAATCTAAACCTAACTCTAAATTTAACAATAACCTTAATCCTAAACCAAACCCTAACACTAGCCCTAACATTAATGCTAATTCTAAAACTTGCCCTATCCTAACCCTAGACAAAAAAGAAAACCAAGCCATATCCCTGACACTAACCCATAACCTAAACCAAACCTTAACACTACACGTAGCCCTAATACTGACTGTAAAACTAACCCTGACGCTGACACTAATTCTAACAGTAATCCTAGCTCTAAACATCACCCTAACCTTAAATTAACCCTAACTAGAGACCTAGCCTTAACCCTAACCCTAAAACTAGCCCTAATCATAACCCTAGTTCATATATTAGTTATTTTCATAACTCCTGCCCTAACCCAAACACAAATCCTACCCTTAATCTGACCCCTAACCCTAGCTTTAACCCTAAACTTAACCCTAACACTTGCTCTAACCCTAACTCTAACACTAGCCCTACCCTAGCTCTAACCCTTTCCCTTACCCTATGTGGAATCCTAAACCAAATGCTAACCCTAATCCTAACACTAATTCTTAGCCTAACTTAAACTCTAACCATTTTACTAGTTCTAACTATAGCTCTCATTCTAGTTCTAACTCTAACCCTGACTCTTATTCTGATGATAACAGTAACTCTAGGTCTAAACCTGACCCTAACCGTAAACCTGACCCTAACCGTTAACCCATCCCTAACACTAGCCCTACTAGTAACCCTATACCTATACCTATCCCTAACAAAAGAGCTAGACAAAAAGCTAATCCTAAATATAGCTATAAGTCTAGCCCTAGAGTTAAACAAAAACCTAGCTGTAGCCCTAACAATAACCCTTAACCTAAACCAAACACTTATCCTAAAACTAGACCTAACACTCTTCCTAATTCTGGCTCTAATTCTAAACCAAATCCTATCCTGAACACTGACAATGACCCTAAAACTAAACCTAGCTCTAAACCTGATCCTAACCTAAAACCTAGTCATAACACTAGACCTAGCATATTTATAATTTTAGTAATATCCCTAATTATAACCCTAGCACTTACATTACCCATAGTTTTAACACTAGCACTCAACCTAACAAAAAACCTAACCCTAATCCTAGACCTATACTAGCCCTAAGCATAACCCTAACCACAAACCTAGTCCTATCACTAACCCTAGCCTTAGACCTAACCCAAGCTCAAAGCCAAACCCTTACCTTAAATATAAACCTAGCCCTAACCTAAACCCTAACCCAAACCCTAGCTATAATTCTAACCTTAATTCTAGCCCGAACTTTAGCTCTAACTGTATCAATTACCGTAACCCTAAGCCTAACCCTAATTATAACACTATCCCTAACACTAAACCTAACCCTAAACATAAATATAAACCCAGAACTAACCCAACACCTAACCATCACCATAGCCCTAACTCTAGCTGAAAGGAAACCTAATCCTAACACTAGCCCTAACACATACCCTAACCCTAACCCTACCCTAAATCTAAATTTATCCATTACCCTAAACCTAATGCTAAACCTAATGAAAACTTTAGCAATAACCCTAACTCTAAACCGAACGCTAACCATAAACGTAACCCTAGACTTATACTTAAACCTAACCCTCAATCTAGCCCTATCCATAGCTCAAACACTAACACTTACCCTAACCTAAATAGAACCTTAACCCTAAACTTAACACTTACCCTAAACCAAACCAAAACCCTATCCATAAACCTAACCATAATCCTCGACTTAATCCAAACCATAACCTAGCCCTAACTCGAGGTCTAAATCTATCCATTACACCAAACATAATGCTAAACCTAATGCTAACACTAACCACATCACTAAAACTAAACTTCCATTACCTTAAAACTTAACTGAAACCTAAAATCAACCATATCATTACTCTAACCCTAAGTTTAACCCTAACACTAATTCAAGCTCTAACCTGAAACTTTAATCAAAAACAAATGAGAACCCTGACGCTAACCAAAATAATACCCACAGTTCTAAACCTGACCCTTACCATAAACTAAACCCTTACACTAGACCTACCATAACGTAACCCTAAAACTTTCCCTAACCATAACCCTAGACCTTACATTAGCACTAGCCCTAGAACTAGCCCTGACAGAAACCCTATCCCTAAACCTAGCATTAATCTTAACCCAAACACTAACCCTAGCCCTAATCTTTATTCTATCTCTCACCCTAGGTCTAAAGCTAGCTATACGACACACATTCCCCTAAAATTAACACTAACCTCAATGCTAAACCTAACCATAACCCTACTCCTGGGCCTAATCCTAATACTAACACTAGCCATAATCCTAGCCCTAATTTAGCTGTAACACTAACCCTAACACTAATCCTAGTCCTAAGTCTAACTCTGAGACTTGTCCAAGCTGTATCCCTAGTTCTAACCCTATCCAAAACCCTTATTCTAACCCTGACCCTTATTCTGACCCTAACACTAATCCTAGGTCTAATCCTGAACCTAACCCTAAGACTAGCCATAGACCAAAACCTAATCCTGAATCTAGCCTTAACTCTAGCCCTAGACATGAACAAAAACCTAGCCAAATCCCTTACAATAAACCTTAACCTAACACAAACACTAACTGTACCCCTAGACATAAACCTAGTACTAATTCTGGCTGTAACCCTAACTCTAACTCTACCCCAAACACTGACCATGTCTTTTAAAGTAAACCTACCTGTAAATCTGACCCTAACCCTAACATAGTTTTATGTTGTCAAAACATAACACTAGACCTAGCCATAAACATAACCCTAAAACTAGCCATAATCATTACTCTGGCTCTTATATTACCCACACCCTAACCCTAGGCCTAAACCTAACCCAAAACATAGAGCTAATACTAGGCCTAAACTTAGCCCTAAGTGTAACCCTAACCCTAACCCTAAACTAACACTCAATTAGTCCTAACCCTAGCTTAAAGCCTAACCCTTATCCTAAACATAAACCTACACCTATCCCTAAATATATCCCTAATATTAGCCCTAATCTTAATCTTAACTATAGCCCTAAACCTAGCTCTAAACCTAGCCATTACCCTATACCTAATCCTCAACCTATTGATAACCCTAGGCCTAACCATAATTCTAAACTTAACCCGAAATCTAACCCTAGACCTAACCCTAAACCTCAAACTCGACATAAACATAACCCTAGCTGAAACCCTAATCCTTTCCATAAATCTAAACATAACCATAGCCCTAACCCTAATCCTAATCCTCAATCGAACACTATCCATAAACATATACCTACATCTAGACATATCCATTACTCTAACCCTAACTGTAACCCTAATGATTATGGGAGCTCTAATCCTAACTCTAACCCAAACTGTGGTGTAATCTTATCCCTAGACATAATTCTAGACCTAACACTCGCCCTAGGCCTAACCCTAGTTTAAAACCTAATGCTTAAGGAAACATAACAATAAAACTAACCTTAGTACTAACCCTAACCCTAACCCTACCTCAAGACCTATTCCTGACCATAACCCTAGCCCTAACCTTAGCACTAAACCTATACATTATCCTAATCATTACCCCTAGGCCTAAAACAAACCCTATTGCTTACCGTAACCTATCAATTACCCTAAAGCTAACCTGAACCCTAAACCAAGCACTATCATTACCCTAACCCTAACACTAATTCTAATTCGAGTCCTAACCTAAACTCTAAACTCAAGAAAACTCTAACTGTGACACTTACCGTAATAGTTTTCCTACTCAAAACCTGAACCTTACCCTAACCTAAACCTTACAGTAGACCTAGCCACAAACATAACCTTAAAACTATTCTCAACTGTAACACTAAACCTAACATTAGCCCTACCCCTAATCCTAGCCCTAACCCAACAAAATCTCCAGTCCTCATCCTAGCCCTAAACCTAGCCTTAATCCTAAACCTAAACTAAACCCTAGCCCTAACCCGAATATCAACCCTAGCCCTAATCTTAGGCCTAATTATGCCCTATTCCTAACTCTAACCCTAGACCTAAGACTAACTCTAACTCTCACACTATCCTATCACTAGTTCTAAACCTATCCTTTACCATAACCCTAAACCAAGCCCTAAACTTAGTCCTATCCCTTGCTCTATACATAGCCCTAGCACTAATCTTAGATCAAAATCTAACTCTAAATCTAACCCTAAACCAAAGCGTAAGCCTAACCCTAACACTAGCCCTGAGCGTAAGACTAATCCTAAAATTAGCCCTAACCCTAGCCCTAGACCTAAAAAAAAAAAACCGAGCTGTAACTCTAACACTAAGCCATAAACTAAACCAAACCCTAACCATATACCTACCCCTAACTCTAGCCCTAATTCGAGTTTTAAGCCAAATCCTAAAACTAACCCTGACCCTGACTCTGACACTAACACTAACCCTAGCTCTAAACATCACCCTAACCATAAACCTATACCTAATACTAAACCATCCCTAATCTCAATGCTAAAATTAGCACTAATAGTAACCCTGATACTTACATTAGCCATAACCCTAATCCTAACAATAACTTAACACAAATCCTAGCCCTAATCTTGAGGCCTAACCAGAGCTTTAAACCTAACCCTAACCCTAATACTAACCCTTGCGCTCATGATAGACATAAGCCTAGCCCTAAAACTAGCTCTAACTCTATCTTTTATAATAACCATAACCCTAACCCAAATGCTAACCCTAGGCATAAACCTAATCCTATCTCTAAACCTATCCCTATCCATTTACCTAAACCTATCATGAATCCTAATATTAAGCCTAACATTATCCTTACCCTAACCATGTAGCTAAATCTATATCTAAATTTAAGCCTTAACGTATCACAAACCCTATCCCAGACCTTGACTTTAATAATAGGCCTATCCCTAAACCTGACACTAATCTAAACCTTACACTAGAAGTAGCCATAATCCTAAGTCTACAAATATGTTTAAAGATAATTTTAGACCTGAAATTAGCCATAGTTCTAATCCTAGGCCTAATCGTAAAACAAACCCCAGCCCTTATATTTCCCTAAACCTAAACTTAACCAATACCCTAACCCTAAACATAGCCCTAATCCTAATTCTAAACATCACCCTACCTCTTAACCAAGATTTAACACCATCCCTTACCCTAAACATAATCCTATATCTAACCCTAACTCTATGCTTAAGCTTAACACTAACCCTAACCCTAATTCTAGCCCTATCACTAACCCTAACTCTTACTTTAGGTCGAAGACTAACTCTAATTTTTACATTAGCCCTATTGCTAGTTCTAATCCTATCTCTTACAATTACACTAACCCTAGCTCTAACACCACCTTATCCTTAGTCCTAGCCCTAACCCTAGATCTAACCCTAACTCTAAATCTAACCTTAAACTTAAGCCTAAGCCTTACACTAACACTAACCCTAACCCTAATGCTAATTGTAAAAATAGCCCTAACCCTAAACCTATCAGTAAAACAAAACCAAGCAATAGCCCTAAACCTAAACCATAAATTAGAACAAACACTAACACTACACCTAGACCTAAACCTAGCCTTAATTCAAGTCCTAACAGTAACCTTAAAACTAACCCTGACCCTGACTAATATCTTAAACTCACCCAAACTTTAAACACCATCTTAAACTTAAACCAAAAGCTAACAGTAACTCTAGCTTTTATTTGAGTCTTAACCTTAACCCTGAACTTGACTATTATCTTAACACTAACCCTAACCTTAAACCTAACCCTAACACTAGAACTACCCTTTCCCTAACCCTAAAACTAACCCTAATTGTAACCATAATTCTTACATTAGCAATTTCCCTAACCCTGGCCCTAACTCTAACAACAACAATAACAACAACAAACTAGCTCTAATCTGAGCCCTAAACTTAGCTTTAACCATAACCCTAACCCTAGCCTTCAATCTAGCCTTAAACCTATCCTTTACCTAAGTAAAATCCTAAACTTTATGGTAACCATAGAACTATTTCTAATCCTTAGGCTAACCAAAATCCTAACAATATTAATAATCCTGACCCTAGCCCTCATTCTAGCTCTAATCCTATCCCAAACCCTAATGCTAATCCTGACCCTTATTCTGACTCTAACACAAACACTAGGTCTAAACCTGACCATAACCCTAGAGCAAACCCTAACACTGACCCTGCAGATAACCTTATACATAAACCTAACCCTAACCCTGGCCCTAAGACTAACTATAATTCTCAAACTATACTTATCCTTAGTTCTAACACTATACATTACAGTAAGCATAACCCTGGCCCTAAACCTAGACCTAACCCTTGCCCTATCCTTAGTCCTAGTGCTAACCTTAGATCTAACCCTAACTCAAAATCTAACCCTGACCCTAAGGCTAAACCTAAAACTAAAATTATCCCTATACCTAATGCTAATTGTAAAATTAGCCCTAATCATAATCCTAGCAGTAAAACAAACTGAGCAATAGCCCTAACCGTAAATCTTAACGTAAACCAAACCCTAAAACTACACCTAGACCTAAACATAGCCTTAGTATGATTTCTAACCCTAACCTTAAATCTAACCCTGACCCTGACTCATATCCTAAAACACCCTAGCTCTAAACACCCTCCTAACCTTAAACTGAAACCTAAAAGTAAACCTATTTCTAATTCGAGTCCTAACCGTAACCCTGACTCTGTCTCATATCTTAACACTAACCCTAGCTCTAAATATCATCCTAACCTTAATCTTAACGCTAACACTAGACCTACCCCCAACCCCTACCCTAAAACTAACCCTCATTGTAACCCTACTTCTTACATTAGCCATTGCCTTAACATTAGCCTTATCCCTAACCCAAAAACTAGCCCTTACCAAGCCCTAAACCTAGATTTAACCCTAAATCTAACTCTACCCCTAACCGTAGCTCTAAGGCTATCATTTACCCTATAAATAAGCCTAACCCTAATGGTAGCCCTAGACCTATGCCTAATCCTTAGGCTAACCAAAATCCGAACTTTAATAATAGTCCTGAACCTAGCACTCTTTCTAGCTCTAATCCTATCCCAAACCTGAACGCTAACCCTGACACTTATTCTGACCCTAACACAAAACTTTGTTCTAAACCTACCCTAATACTAGACTAAAACTAACACTAGACCTAGACCTAAACCCAATCCTAAATATAGCCTTAACTCTAGCCCTAAACCTAAAAAAACCTAGTCCTATGTGTAACAATAACCCTTATATTAACACAAACACTAACCGTACCCCTAGACCTAAACCTACTCCTAATTCTGGCTGTAACCCTAACTTGAACTCTCACCAAAACACTGACTCTGCCTTTTACTTCTAAACCTGACCCTAACTGAAAACTTAAAACTAACACTAGATCTTAGCATAACCCTAACCCTAAAAAAAGCCCATATCATAACCTTAGTTCTTACATTATGCACAGCTTTAACCTTAGGTCTAAACCTGACAAAGAAACCTAGAGCTAATCCTAGGCCTTAACCTAGCCCTAAGCATAATCCTAACCCTAACCCTAGAGCTAACCCAAACCTAACCATTGCCTTAATTCTAACCCTAGTTTAAAGCCTCACCTTTACTATACACATAAACCTAGAACTATCCCTGAATCTATATCTAAACATAGTCCTAATGCTCACCTTAACCCTAGCCCTAATCCTAGCTCAGAACCCATTACCCTAAGCCTAACCCTAACCCTAATTTTAACTTTAGCCTTAACCCTAACCATAACCCTTACCCTAAACAGAAAACTAACCCTAGATCTAACCCAAAACTAATACTTGCTATAGCCCCAACCATAGATCAAACCCTAACCCTTAAAATAAACCTAAACATAACCATGTACCTAAACCTAAACTTAAATCGAACACTGTTCAGTACCATAAACCTACATCTAACCTATTAATTACCCTAACCCTAACCCTAAACTTAATTATAATCATTTCCCTAACCATTACCCTAACCCTAAACATACCGTAAATGTATCCCTAAAAATAACCCTGAACCTAACACTTGCTCTAACACTAATCATAGCTCAGAACCTAACTCTTACACTCAACATAATACTAACCCAAACCCTAGTTCTAACCCATACCCTAACACTAACTAAAGACCTAATCCTAACCATAAGTCAAGCTCTAAACTTAGCTCTAACTGTATCCTTTACCCTAATCATAATCCATACGTAATGCTAACTCTAGGACTAACCCTATCTCAAGACCTAATCCTAACCATAACCCTAGCCGTAAACTTAACTCTAACTGTATCCATTACCCTAAACATAACCCTTTCCCTATGCTAGCCCTAGACCTATGACTAAGCCCAACACTATCAGTTACCCTAAAGTTATCTGAACCCAAATCTAAACCTATCATTACTCTAGCTGTAACCCTAATGCTAATATGAGCCCTAATCTTAAACTCAAACCAGAAGGAACCCTAACCATGACCCTGACCCTAATAATTCCCTGAGCTCTAACCTAACCCTTACCCTAAACCTAATCCTTACATTAGACCTAGTCAAAACCTAACGCTAAAACTATCCATAACCATAACCCTAGACCTGATATTAGCCCTATATATAATCCTAGTCCTAACACAAACAATAAACCTAGCACATATTAGCCCTAAACATAGCCTTAATCTTAACCTTAACCATAAACCTAGGCCAAATATAAAACCAACCCTATCCCTAATCTTAGTTCTACCTTAGCCCTATCCCTAACCCTAAACCTAATCCTAACCCTATCCCTAAAACTTAGTCAAACTCTCTCCCTAGTCCTAAAATTAGTTCTAACCCTATTTCTTACTGGAAACCTAAATCTATCACTAACCCTAGGCCTAACCCTAGCCATTTTCTTAGCCCAAGTCCTAACCCTAGATCTAAACTTAACTCTAAATCTAACCCTAATTCAAAGCCTAAGCTTAAAACTAACACAAACTCTAACCCTAATCCTAACCCTAATGCTACTCCTAAAACTAGACCTAACTCTAGCCCTATTCCTAATAAAAAACCGAGCCACAGCCATTACACTAACCCTTAATCTAAACCAAACCCTAACCCTATACCTAGCCCTAACCCTAGCCCTAATTCCAGTGTTAAGCAGAACTCTAAAACTAACCCTAATCATGATTCTGATGCTAACACTAACCCTAGCTTTAAACAAAACCCCAAACATAACACTAAACATAATATTAGACCTAGCCCTAACCCTAACCCAAAAACTAGCCCCAATTTTAACTTTAGTACTTACATTAGCCATAACCAAAACCCTAGCCCTAACTTAAGCCCAAACCTAGCCTAATCTAATCCCTAAATTGAGCTTTAACACTAACCCTCACCTTAATTCTAAAACTAGCACTAATAATAACGATAACCTTAGGTGTAAACTTAGCTCTAAACCTATCCATTACCATAACCATAATCCTAATCCTAAAACTACCCCTAGGCTTAAAGCTTGCTTTGTCCCTAATCCTAACCCTATCCATTCCCGTATACCTAAGTTGAAACTTAAATCTAACTATATAATTTCCCTATTCCTAACCCTATGGTAATTCAAGCCCTTAATTTAAATCTTAACCTATCCCAAACACTAATCACAACTCTGACACAAACAATACCCTTAGCTCTAAACCTTAACCTAACCCTAGACCTTATCCTTACACTACATCTAACCTAATCTTAAAATGGTTTTTAACTTTAAAGCTGGATATAAATTTAGCCCTAGTCCTAATCCTAGTCCTAAAGCTAAGCTTAGTCCTAACCCAAACCATAACACGAGGTTTAACCCAAATTCTAACCCTCACCCCAGCCCTAAACCTAGATATAACCCCATCCCTTACTCTAAACCTAAACATAATCTTAAACCTAACAATAATCTTAAACCTAACCATAATCCTTGCCTTAACCATAGCCCTAACACTAACACTAAGCCTCTCACTAACCATAATTTAATCCTATCCTAACCCTACAACTAGCCTTAAGACTAACTCTAATTCTCGCCCTAGCCCTTTCCATAGTTCTATCCTTAGCCCTAGCCCAAACCTGGATTTAAACCTAACTCTAAATTTAAACCTTACTCTAAATTTAACCATAACCATAATCCTAATCAAAACTCTTAAACTAGCCCTAACAATAATGCTAATCCTAAAACTGTCCTTACCCCTAGCCCCAGGCATAAAACAAAACCAATCCATGTCCCTATCCCTAACCCTTAACCTAAACCAAATCACAAACCTACACCTAGACTTATCCCTAACTCTAAAAATAACCGTGAGCATGATGCTGATCCTAACACTAATCCTAGCTCTGAACATCACCCTAAACTTAAATTAATCCTAACTGTAAACCTAGCCTTAACCCTAACCCTAAAATTAGCCCTAATTATAAGCATAGTTTTTACATTAGTCGTTGTCATAACCCTAGCCCTAAACCTAACAAAAATCCTACCCCTAATTCTAGTCCTAATCCAAGCTTAAACCCTAATCTTATCCCGAACACTAGCCCTAACCCTAAACCTAACCCTAGCCCTAACTCTACCTCTAACCCTATCGCTGAACCTAAGCCAAACTCTAAATCAAATGCTAACCCTGAACCTAACCTTAATCCTTAGCCTAACTTAAACACTAACAGAATTAGTAGTCTTAACAGAAGCCCTTATTCTAGTTCTAACCCTAACTCTAATTCTTATTCTGATACTAACAGTAGCCTTAGGTCTAATCTTGACCCCAACCCTAAAACAAACCCTAACACTAGCCCTACCAGTAACACTATTACTATACCTAACCCTAACACTAAATCTAGACCCAAAGATAATTCTAAACATAGCTATAATTCTAGCTCTAGACCCAAACAAAATCCTAGCTGTAGCTCTAACAATAATCCTTAACCTAAACTAAACACTTACCCTACCCACATACCTAACACTAGTTTTAATTCTGGCTCTAAACCTAACCCTAATTTTATGCAGAACACTGACCCTGATACTAACATTAACCTATCTCTAAACCTGACCCTAACCCCAAAACCTAATCCTAACACTAGACATAGCAATACCATAACACTAATAATAACCCTAAACATAACTCTAGCCCTAACCATATTTTAATCCTAATCTTATCCCTAACAGTAGCCCTAACCCTAACCATAGTCCTAACTGTAGCCCTAAACCTAACACAAAACATTGTCATAATCCTAGGCCTAAAATTAGCCAAAAGCATATCCTTAATCTTTGCCCTAGCCCTAAAATTAACCCTAACACTAACTCTTGCCTTAGACCTAACCCTACTTCAAAGCAAAACCCTTACCGTAAACATTACCCTAGCACTATTCTAAACCATCAACCTAATTCTAACTCTTATCCTAACCTTAATCCTAGCTGAAACATTAGTTTTCAGCCTGTCAAATACCCTAACCATAACCCTAATCCTAATTATAACCCTATCCCTAACACTAAACCTAACCCTAAACATAAACGTATCCTAAGACCTAACCATAAAAATAAACCTCACCATAGCCCTAAGCCTAGAAGAAACATTAAGCCTTACAATAAATGTAAGCCTAAAACTACCCCTAATCGATACCCTAACCCTAACCCTAAGTCTAACATTTTCAATTACCCTAACCCTAACCCTAACTGTAATGGAAACTCTAGCCATAACCCGAATCATCAACCAAAACCTAAGCATAAACATATCCCTATACCTAAACGTGAAACTAAAATCTCCCTAACCCAAACCTTAGCTCAAACACTAACACTTACTCTAACCTAACCATAACCCTATCTCTACACCTGACACTTATCGTCAACCAAACCCTAGCCCTATCCCTAAATCTATCTCTAATCCTAGACTTAATCCAAAAATTAACCTAGCCCTAACCCTAGCTCTAAATCTATCCACTACACTAAACATAATTTTAACCAAATGCTGACCTTAACCCTATGATAAGCCTAACCCATCCATTACCATAAAGTTTACTGAAACCTAAACCTAACCTTATCCATTACCCTAACCCTAAGCCTAAGCCTAAGACTAATTCAAGCCATTAACCATAAACTTTGACATTAACCTAATATTAACCCTGACTTTAACACTAATAATACCCCTAACTGTAAACTGGACCCTTACCTTAAACAAAGCCATAGTCATACATCTAACCCTGAACCTAAAAGAAATCCTAGTCCTAAACATAACCTTAATCCTAAACTAAACATTAACGCTACTACTAATCCTAATTCTAACCCTTACCCTACGCCTAAGGCTAGCTAAATCCCCACTCATTCCATAAACTTAATTCTAAAACCAATTCTAAATCTAAACCATGCCCAACCCTAAGCCTAAACCTAACACAAACCCTAGCCCTAATCCTAGCACTAATTTATCTTTAACCCTAACCCTAACTCTAAGCCAAGTCCTAAATCTAAATCTAACTCTTGTCCTAGCCGTTTCCCTAGTTCTGACCCTATCCTTTACTGTAACACTAACACTAGCCTGAAGCCTAAGCCTGAATCTAACCCTAACTCTAAATCTAACCCTAACCTTAATCCTAAGCCTCACCATAACACTAGCCCTAACCCTAACACTAATTCAAAATCTAGCCCTAACCCTAGTCCTAGCCCTAAAACAAAAACAAGCCATAGCCCTAACCCTAGCCCTAACCCATAGAAGTCAAGATGAAGTGAAACCTTAAAACACAAACTGTTCATGACAGTGACCTTGAACTAAGAAGGTCCAACTTGGGAAACATGGTAACGCTAGGTAAAAGATTAATCCTGAACAGTATCAAAGAAATTTGAGCAAAACTGACTCTAACCCAAACGTTAGTTCTAACCCTAGCCTAAACTGTAATCCCAAAACTAAGCCTTTCCTGATGATAGAGCTTGATCATGAAAGTCCGAAATTTTTTGTGCCTAGTAGGGCAAGGTAACAGTATCAAAAAAATCTGACCAATAACTGGGGGATGTGTTTCTGTACATGCTTATTTCCCTTGTTTTCTTCTAAAGGGCTCATGGATAAATTTATTTTTTATGCTTTAGCTTACGGTACTTTTACAAGGAACAAACCAGAGCATGCCCACAGTGAAGTGATTGAATTTGTGAAGTTTTATGCAGCTAGCACCAATCCTGTTTGATTTCCAGCTCCATTTCCATTCACACCTATAGAGCATAATTTTGAGAAAAGTAAAAATTCAAACTGTTCCTGACACTGAACCATTGAACTTTGAAGGCCCAAACTTGGGGACTCTACTAAAGTTGGTTATAGATGAATCATGTAGAGTATCAAAATAATTTGACCAAAAAATTTGAAGCTCTTTTAGTAAATGTGTATTTTGCTTGCTCATTAAGCACTCAGAGACAAAGCTATTTCTTTCTACTTCTGCTTAGGGATATTTCACAGAAAACAAATCAGAGAATGCTGACTGAGAACTGACTGAGTGTGTGAAGTTTCAAGCACCTAGCCTAAACCCTGTTTGATTTCCAGTTTCATTTTCGATCACCACTAATGGGCAAAAAGGAGAGACACGTGAAAATTGAAACTGTTCCTGAGAGAAAACCCGTTTACATAGAAGGCCCAAACATTTGGAGAATAGTCAAATTAGGAAAAGGGTGAATCCTGCCCAGTATAATAGAAATAATAAAAAAAAACAACTAACTCTAACCTTAACACTAGGTCTAAACCTAGTCCAAATACTAGGTCAAACCCTTAACCTTATCTCTTTAGAGAGCCTTTGATCATAGAACTTTCAAAATTGTGGAGTCCAGTGGGGCAAGCTTACAGATTAATCAAGGGTAGTTTCAATGTATTCTGACAAAATAATTGTGGGAGCTATTTCAGTACATGCATATTTCCCTGTTTTCTCCTAAAGTGTTCTCAGATAAATTTATATTGCATGCTTCAGATTTTTACTAATTTCACAAGGAACAAACCAGAAAGTGCACACAGAGAACTGATTGAGTGTGTGAAGTTTCACGCAGTTAGCACCAACCTTGTTTGATTTCCAGCTCCATGTCCATTTACCCATGTAGGTCAAAATGAAGTGAATTCATAAAATACAAATAGTTTCTGTCAGCAAAGAATTCAACTCAGAAGGCTGAAACCTGGGGAACATAGTAAGGCCATGTAAAAATATATCTTGCCAGTATCAAAGAAATTTAAACAAGAAAAACTTGATCCCTAACACTAGACATAAGCCTAACCCTAACCTGTTTAGGTAACCTTTGGTCATCAAAGTCTCAAAGAAGAGGAGCCTAGTGAGGCCAGCTAACAGATAAAACCTGCCCAGTATCAAAGAAATCTGACCAAATGTTTGGGGGAGGTAGTTCATTACATGCATATTTTCCTATTGTCTCATAAAATGCTCTCGCATAGTGTTGTTTTTGCATGCTTTATCTTTGGGATACGTTCACAAGGATAAAACCAGAGTGTCCTCACAGAGAAATGATTGAGAGTGTGAAGTTTCAGGCATCTAGCAAAAACCCGGGTTGATTTCCAGCTCCATTTCCATTTACCCATAAAAGTCAAAATGAAGTCAAATCTTAAAATAAAAAATGAAATACTGAAAGCAAACCAGTGAACCTAGAAGTCCCAAACCTGGGGAACATAGTAAGGCTAGGTAAAAGATTAATCCTGCCTAGTACAAAAGAAATTTGAACAAAACTACTGTAAACCTAATGCTAGATCTATCCTTAATCCTAACCCTACAGCTCACCATAGCCTGTTTAGAGAACCTTTGATCATTGAAGTCCCAAACTAAGGGAGCCTAGTGGGGCAAGCTAACAGATGAATCATTCACAGTATCAAAAAATCTGAGCAAATAATTGGGGAAAGTGTTTCAGTACATGGATACTTCCATGATTTCTCTAAAAGTGCTCTGGGATAAAGTTGCTTTGCAAGCTTCAGCTGAGGACAACATTCACAAGGAACAAACAAGAGAGTGCCCACAGAGAACTGATTTAGTGTGTGCAGTTTAAAGCAGCTAGCACCATTTTTTTTATTTTGTGCTCATTTTTCTTCAAGAAAATAGTTCAAAATGAAGTGGAACCTTAAAATACAAACTGTTCCTGACAGCGAACCTTTGAATTGAGAAGGCCCAAACCAGGGAACATTGTGAGGCTAGGTTAAAGATGAATCCTGCCCCATATCAAAGATACATGAACAAAACTAACTCTAACCCTAACACTAGGTTTAAACCTAGCCCTTATCCTAACCATAAAACTAGCCCAAATCTGTTTAGAGAACCTTTTGTCATAGAAGTCCCAAATTAAGGGAACCTAATGGGGCAAGCTAACAGATGAATTTTGTGGAGTATCAAAAAAATCTGACCATATAATTTTGGAAGGTATTTCAGTACATGTATATTTCCCTGTTGTCTCCTTCAGTACTTTCAGATAAAGATGTTTTTGCATCCTTCAGCTTTGGGAAATTTTCACGAGGAATAAATGAGAGAGTGCCCACATCGAACTGATTGAATGTGTGCAGTTTTAAGCAGTGAGCACAAAACCTGTTTGATTTCAAGTTCCATTTCCATTTACCCATATAGGTCAAAATGAAGGAAACCTTAAAATACAAACTGTTCCAGACAGCAAACCATTGAAGGAAAAAGGCCCAAACCTGGGGAAGATAGTAAGGCTAAGAAAAAGAATTATTATGACAAGTATCAAATGAATTTGAACAAAAGTCACTCTAACACTAGATCTAAACCAACAGTAACCTAATTCTAACCTGTATAAAGTACCTATAATGATAGAAGTCCAAAACTTAGGGATAATAGCAGCGCAAATTAACAAATGAGTCTTGTGCAGTATCAAAGAAATTTGATGAAAAATTGAGGGAGGTATTTAAGTACATTAATATTTCCCTGGTTTTTTTTTGTTTTTCTTATAGAGCACATAGATAAATTGTTTTCCATATTTCAGCTTAATGTACTTTCACAATGAAAAAACAAAGAGTGCCCACAGAGAGCTGATTGAGTGTGTGAAGTTTCATGCAGCTAGCACCAACCCTGTTTGATTTCCAGCTCAATTGCCATTCACACCTATAGGTCATTATGAAGTGAAACCTACAAATTTAAACTATTGACCATTGAAGGCCCAAACGTGGGGAGCCTACTAAGGCTAGGTGAAGGTTAAATCCTGTACAGTATCAAATTAATCCAACCTAAAAAACCTGAAGCTCTTTCAGTACATGGGTATTCTTCTTGTTTCTAAAGCACTCAGAGATAAAGCTGTTTCTTTCTAGTTTATCTTATGGCCACTTCCACTGCAAACTCCAGATTATGCTCACTAAAAATCGATGGAGTGTGTGAAAATTTCAAGCAACTAGCCCAAACCCAGTTCAATTTTCAGCTTTATTTCCAATCACCCTTATAAGGCAAAAAGAAGAGAAACAAGAAAATTTAAACTATTTCTGAAAGCAAACCCTTTATGTAGGAGGCCCAAACATTTGGAGTATACTCAAAATAGGAAAAAGATGAATCCTGCACAGTAACATAGAAATTTGAAAACAAAACTCTTACTTTAACACCAAGTCTAATCGTAGTCTTAACACTAACCCTAACACTAACCTTAACCTTTTTAGAGTACCTTTGATCCTAGAAGTTCCATACTTGTGGAGCCAAGTTGTGTAGGCTAACAGATGAATCTTTCACAATATCAAAGAAATCTTATCAAATATTTGGGGAGGTAGTTCAGTACATACATATTTCCCTGTTATATCCTAAAGTGCTCTCACATAAAGTTGCTTTGCATGCTTCAGCTTAGCGCTACTTTTACAAGGAATAAACCAGAGAATGCCCATAGATAACTGACCGAGTGTGTGAGCTTTAAAGTAGCTAGAAATAACCCTGTTGGATTTCCAGCTCCATTTCCATTTATACGCATAGGTCAAAATGAAATGAAAACTTAAAATACAAACTGTTCAGGAGAGCAAACCTTTTACCCAAGAGGTCCAAACCTAGAGAATATAGTAAGGTTAGGTAAAATTTGAATCCTGCCCAGTATATAAAATATTTGACCAATACTAAATCTAACAAAACACGAGCTGTAACCCTAGCTCTAACCTAACACTAAATCTAACCTAACCTGTTTAGAGAACGATTGACCATAGTAGCTGCAAAATAAAGAAGTGCAGTGGGAAAGCTATCAGATGAATCCTGTGCAGTATCAATGAAATCTGACCCAATAATTGGGGGAGGTATTTCAGTACATGCATATTTTCCTGTTTTCTCCTAATATGATTTTAAATAATTTTTTTTTATGTTTCAGTTTAAGGTACTTTCACAAGGAACTACCAGAGAGTGCCCACAGAGAGCTGATTGAGTGTGTAAGTTGAAAGCAGCTAGTACTAACTCTGTTTGATTTCGAGATCCATTTTCATTCACATCAATAAGACATAATAAAGTGAAAACTAAAAATTCAATCTTTTACTGACAGTGAACTGGCAAACCTTTAAAAACCAAACTTGGAGATACTACTAAGACAAGAAAAAGGATGAATCCTGTAGGATATCAAAGTAATCCATGTAAAAAAAATAATTATTGAAGCTTGCTGTTAAAGTGCTCACAGATAAGGCTGTTTTTTTCTAATTCAGCTTTGGGCTACTTTCAGAAGAAAAAAAATGAGAGAATGTGACCTGAGAATTGATTAAGTGTGTGAAGTTTCAAGAAGCTAGAACAAAACCTGTTTGAGTCCAGCTCCATTTCCATTCACCCTTATAGGGCAAAGTGAAGTAAAACATGAAAATTAAATCTACTCCTGAGAGCAAACCCTTTTACTAGGAAGCCCAAACTTGGTGAGCGTACTAAGAATAGGAGAAAGATAAATCCTACCCAGTATCCAAAAATTTGAAAAAAACTAACTCTAACACAAACACTAATTTTAACACTTGCCCTAACTCTAACATGTCCCTAAGCCTAAACTGTTAAGAGAACTTTTCATCATAGAAGTTTTAAACATGGAGAGACTAGAAGGGAAAGCTTACAGATGAACCCTGCACAGTATCAAAGAAATCTGACCAAATAATTGGGGGAGGCATTTCAGTACATTCATATTGCTCTGTTCTCTCCTAACGTGTTATTGGATAAAGCTGTTTTCTATGCTTCAGCTTATGGCTACTTTTACAAAGAAAAATCCAGAGAATTCCCACAAACAACTGATGTAGTATGTGAAGTTTCAACCAGCTAGCACCAACCCTCTGATTTCCAGCACCATTTGCATTTACCCATACGGATCAAAATGAAGTGAGACATTAAAACCAAACTATTCCCAACCATTGAACTGAGAAGACCCAAAACAGAGGCACATAGTAAGGCTAAATAAAAGTTAAATCTTCCCAGTAACAAAGAAATTGGAACAAAACAAACTCTAAACCAAACAGTAGCTCTAAAGCTAGCCCTTACAGTAACACTAAAATTTTCCTGTTTAGAGAACCATTGATCCTAGAACTGCCAACTTTGTGGATCCTAGTGGAGCAATCTAAAAGATGAATACTGTGCAGTACCAAAGAAATCTGATCAAATTTTTGAGAGACTTATTTCAGTACATTCATGTTTCTCTGTTTTCTCCTTAAGGACTCTTGGGTACAGTTGCTTTTGCATGCTTCAACTTTGGCCTACCTTCAAAAGAAAGAAAACAGAGAATGCACACTGAGAACTGATTTGTGAAGTTTCAAGCACCTCCTGAAAACCCTGTTTGATTTCCAGCTCAATTTTGATTCACATCAATAAGCCATAATGAAGGAAAACCTTAAAATACAAACTGTTCCTGACAGCGAACCATTGAACCGACAAGGCCCAAACCTGTTGAGCATACTAAGGCCAAGTAAGAGATGAATCATGCCCAGTATCAAAGAAATAGGGCCCCATGGTTACTCTTGGCACAGATAGAAGGCTGGGCTGTGCAGTTTCTCTGAGCACAGACAGAAGTCTCAGGCACATGGGTGCTCTCTGTGAAGATGGAAGCCAGCACAGAACACAGAGGGTTTGTTTGCAGGTAACAAGACTGAGCTTTGGACACAGCACTTGGTCACTCCAGAACCACCAACCTCACCAAACACCATGCATGGGTGACAGATTGAATGTATCTTGCAAAACCTTACTCGCTATCTATTGGTGGGCATTGCTACCAACTTGATTCTGTAGCTTCTCAGGTACCTGGTTTCCAATTCCACTACTTCCAGCTGTGATAACTCAAGATTTTTCTCACAAGATTTTGAGGGGGTGTAGCTATCAATGCAGAACATCCACTGTACAGGCTTCTGGTTTCTTATTCAGAGACTAATAGAAGGGTTAGAATTAGGGCTAATGTTAGGGTTAGATTGAGGGATTGGTGTAGGTTTATGTTTAGAGTAATATTTAGCCTTTGAGCTAGAATTAGGACTAAAGCGATGGTTAGGTTAGGGTTATGGTTAGGATTAGGGTCAGTGTTTTGTTTCAGGCTTGATTTAGGCCTAGAATTAACTCTAGGTTTTGTGTTAGGCTTAGGCCTAGGGTTAATGCTATGGGTAATGTAAGAGCTAGGATTATGTTGAGGGCTAGTTGCAGGGTTAGGGTTATGGCTAGGTCTAATGTTAGGTTTAGATTTTTGGTAAGGGTAAGATTTAGAGATAGGATTACTCTAAAAGCAGGGTCAGTGTTTGGGTTAGAGTTAGAGTTAGGTTTACAGCCAGAATTAGAAATAGGTATAGGTCTAGGTGTAGGGTTAATGTTTGAGTTAGGTTAAGCATTATTGTTAAGGCTAGGGCTAGGTTTATGTTTATGTCTAGGGCTAGAGTTAAGGCTAGATTTAGAGTTTGGTTTATGTGTAGGGCTAGTGTTAGGGTTGGCCTAGGGTTAGGGTAGCTTTTTGACCTAGGGTTAGTGTTAAAATCAAATAAGTGTCAGGGTTAGCGTTAGGGTATGGAATAGGGTTAGAGCTAGAATGAGGGCTAGGGTTAGAACTATTAATGCGTCTAGGGTTTTGATGAGCCTAAAGATTAGATATAGGTCTAGGGTTACCATTAGGGTTAGGGTTTTTCTTAGGTTGAGGAATAGCCTTAGAGGTAGGGTTAATGCTAGTGTTTGGGTTAGGGTTAAGGTTAGGGTTAGGGTTGAATATAGTTTTAGAGCTTGGATTAGGATTAGTTCTTGTGTTAGGGTTAGGGATAGATTTGGGCATTGGCTAATGTAAGAGATAGGGTTACAATTAGGGTTAGTTTTAGGGTTAGGGTTACGGGTAGGTCTATTGATAGGTTTAGGTTTAAATTTTGGGTAGAATTTAGAGGTATGGTTATTTTTAGGATATGAGTAAGCAACAGGGTTAGTTTTAGGGTTAGGTTTAGGACTCAAATAAGGGCAGGGTTACTGTTAGTGTTTGGTTTAAGGTGAGGGCTGTGTTTAGAGATAAGGTGACTGTTAGGATATCAGTCAGGGTGAAGGTTAGCTTTAAAGTTAGGGTTATGACTTGAATTAGGGCTAAGGTTACTCTTAGAGTTTGGTTGAACTTTAGGGTGGTCTTTAGAGCTAGGGTCAGTGTTAGGATATGAGTCAAGGTCAGGGTAAGTTTTAAGTTTAGGGTTAGAACTCGAATTAGGGCTAGGGTTATGTCTAGTTTTAGTGTTAGGTTTTGATTTAACTTAAGGTTTAGGGTTAGGGTTGTTTCTCAGTTAATTTTTATTTATTTATTTATTTATTTTTAGTGCTAAGTTTAGGGTGTCGTCTAGTTATAAGATTAGTATTAGGTTAAGGCTAGTGTTATTGTTAGGCTTAGGCTTTGGGTTAGGGTTAGATTTGTATTTAGTGTTAGATCTTGGATTAGGGCTAGGTCTATCTATAGGGCAAGTGTTAGAGCTAGGGTTATGATTACAGTAACTGATAGGGTTATAAATTGGGCTAGAGCAAGTGTGAGAGTTAGAGTTAGTCTTAGGCCTATGGTTTTGGTCAGTTTTAGGGACAGGGCTAAGTTAGGTCTAGGACTAGGGCTAGAGTTATTATTCAGCTTAAGCCTAGTGTTAGGCCTAGGGTTATAGTTCATTTTAGGGTAAGATATGGTGGTATAGCTAGGTTTAGAGGTAGGGTGAGGGTTAGAAATAGGGTTAGGGCTAGGGTTAGGTTTAGGATTATGATTAAGGCTAAGTATAGGGCTAGAATGACTGCTAGGGTTTGTGGTAGGTTTAGGTCTAGAATTAGGGATAGGGCTAATATGAGGTCTAGTGTTACAGTTAGGGGTAGATTTCGGTTTTGGTTTGTGTCCAGGTCTAGTGTAAGTATTAGGCTTAGTTTAAGTCTGGTTTAGAGCTAGGTGTATTTTTAGGGTCAGGATCAGGGTTAGGGTTTGTTTTGGGTTCAGCTTAAGGGACAGGGCTCACATGAGCCTAGGGTTAAGATTAGGGTTAGGGTAATTTATTGGGTTAGGTTTAGGTTTCAGCGTAGGTTTAGGACAATAAAGACCTTTAGGGTTAGCAAAAGTATTAGGGTTATGCCTAGCATTAGCATTAGGATTAGGTTTATCATAAGGGAAATATATAGGGTTAGAGCTATTTTTAGGTCTAGGGTTAGGCTAGAATTAGGGCTAGAGTTAGGTTAGGTTTTGGGTTAGGGCTATTAACCCTAGCTTATAGTAGGGTTAGGGTTAGATTTAAGGTGAAGGTTAGGTTTTGAGATAAGGTTAGGTCTAGGACGAGGATTAGGTTTAGTGTTATGGTCAGGGTTATGTTTAGGGTTAGGGCTAGGTTTTTCATTAAGTTTAGGATTAGGTTAAGGGTAATACTTTGTGTTAGATGTAAGGTTAGCTTTAAATGGTTAAGGTTAGGTTTACGTTTAAGTTTATTTTGGGGGCTAGGTTTACTGTTGGTTTTAGGGTAAGGGTTAGGGTTTGAGTTAGAATTAATTCTATGGCAAGGTTTAGGTTTAGGGTTAGGTCTAGGATTAGGTTTGTGATTTGGGTAAAGGTTTCAGTTAGAGTTAGGGATATGGTTATCATTAGGGTTAGGGTTACATTTAGGGCAATGGCTAGTGTTAGAGCTAGTGTTAAGTCTAGTGTTAAGGTTAGGATTAGGGCTATGGTTTGGGTAATGTTTAGGGATAGTTCTAGGGTATGTTTAGCATAAGGATTAGGCTTTGAGCTAGGGTTAGGACTGAGGTGAGGGTTATGGTTACAGTTAGGGTAAGGGTTAGGGTGAGGGTTATGCTTAATGTAGGTTTAGGCCTTGATAATGGTTACGGCTATTTAGGTTTTGTTTTAGGTTTAGGCCTAGGGTTAATGCTATGTGTAATGTAAGATCTAGGGTTCTGATTAGTGCTAGTAATAGGGTTAGGGTTATGGCTAAGTCTAGTGTTAGGTTTAGATTTGGGGTTAATTTTAGGTTTAGAGCTAGGGTTAATGTTAGTGTCAGGGCCAGTGTTCAGATTAAAGTTAGGGTTAGGGTGAAAGCACAAATAGGACTAGGTTAGTTGTAGGGTTAGTATGTGGTTTAGGTTAATGGTTATTGTTAGGGCTAGAATTAAGTTTTTGTTTAGGTCAAGGGCTAGAGAAATAGCTAGATTTAGGATTTGGTTTAGGTCTAGGGCTAGTTTTAGTTTTAGGTTTAGGTATGAGTTTACTGGTAGGGCTAGTTTCAGGTTTTGGTTTCAGTTTAGGGTCAGGTTTAGACCTATACTTAATGTTAGGGTTAGAATAAAGGTGAAAGATAGGGTGAGGATTTTGGGTTAGGCTCAGATCTAGAATGAGGGCTAGTGTTAGGACCAGTAATAGGGTTATTGTTTGTGTACGGCTAAGGATTAAGATTAGGACTAGAAATAGCCTTATGAATAAGGTTTGGTTTAGTGTAATGGATAGGATTAGAGCTAAATTTAGGGCTAGGATTAGGGTTAGGTTTAGGGCTAGTCTTAGGGTTAAGGTTAGGGTTAAATCTAGTGTTAGGGTTTTGATTAGGTCTATTTTTCTGTTAGAATTAGGGCTAGGGTTTGGCTAAGACCAATGTAAGAACTAGGGTTGCAATTAGGTTTAGTTTTAGGGTTAGGTTTTGGCTGGGTATAGTGTCAGAAATAGTTTTAAAGTTATGGAGATATTTAGAGCTGGGTTTGTGTTTGCATATGAGTCAGAGTGAGGGTTAGTTTTAGGCCTAGTACTCGAATTAGAGCTAGGATTATAGATAGTTATGGGATAGGGTTTGGTTTAGGTTATGTTTAGGTTTAGAGCAATAGCTCAGTTTTGTTTTAGGTCTAGGGCTTTGATTAGGGCTAGTTTTTGCATTAGCAGTAGTGTTAGAGATAGTGGTAGAGTAAGGTTTTAGCTTAAGATTAGGGTTGGATTAAGAGTTGTGTTTAGATCTAGGTTTAGGGCTAAGGCTAGGGTTAAGTGTCTGTTTAGGTCTATTGTGAGGGTTACTGTAATGAATAGGTTGTAAATAGAAATAGGTCTAGGGAGTGAATTAGAGTTAGTGTTAGGGCTAGGGTTAGGGGTAGGGTTAAGATTAGGATTCAAATAGGCCTAGATTAGCACTATGAAATTTGTTAGGGTTAGCCCTATGATTAGGACTAGGGTTAGGGTTAGTTATAGGGGAAGGGATGGGGTTAACTAGCTAGGTTCAGTGCTAGGGTGAGGGTTATAATTAGAGATAGGGCTAGGGTAAGGGTTTGGATTAGGATTAAGTCTAGGTTTAGGGCTACTATGAGAGCTAAGATTTGTGTTTGGGTTAGGGTTAGTATTGGGGCTAGGGCTAATGTCAGGTCCAGGGTTATGGTTAGGGATAGTGTTAGAGATAGGTTTATGGCTAGGTCTACTGTAAGGGATAGGTTTAGGGTAGTAGTTACGTATAGAGCTAGGATATCAATAGGGTCAGAATCTGAGTTAGGGTTTGGTTTGGGTTAATGTTTAATTTAGTACTCAAATTAGCATTAGGGTTAGTGTGAGAGTTAGAGTAATAGATAGAGTTAGGTTTACAGTTCAGGTGAGGTTTAGAGTAATGCATAGAGTTAGTGATAGGGATAGGGTTAGGGTTAGACCTAGGGTTAGCATTTGGTTTAGGCTTATGTTTAGAGTAATGGATATGTTTAGTGCTAGTGTTAGGGCTTAGGTTAAGTTTAGAATTAGGGATAGGGTTTGGGTTACACCTAGGGTTAGTGTTTGGGTTAGGTTTAGGGTAAGTGTTAGGGTTTGAGCTAGGGTTAGGGCTCGGGCAAGGGTTAGGTTTAGAATCAGGGATACGGTAAGGGTTAGGGTTAGGGTTAGGGTTAGCATTAGGGTTAGAGTTAATTTTAGAGCTAGGATTTGAGCTATGGTTACACTTAGGATTTTGGATTTTGCTAGGGTTAGGGTTAAAGCTAGGGTTATGTTTAGGTTAAGGGTTAGATTTTGAGCTAGAATTAGGGCTAGTGCAAGCATTGGCTTTAGGGTTTGGGCTAGGATTAGGTTTAGGGTTATTCTTAGGTCTATGTTTAGGGCTTGTATTAGGGTAAGTTTTGTGTGAGGTTTATGGCTAGTGTTAGGGTTATGTGTAATTTAAGAGCTGGGGTTATTGCTATCACTAGTTTTTTGGGTTAGGGTTATAGATGTATCTAATGTTAGGTTTAAATTTTGGGTTAGGATAAGGTTTAGAGATATGGTTTCTGTTATGGTAAGTGTCAGTGTTCTGTGTAGCATTGAGTTTATGGTTAGTGCCAGAATTAGAACTAGGGTTAGGACTAGGGATTGGTTTAGTCTTTGTGTTAGATTAATGTTTTTTTAGGGCTACAGCTAGGTTTTTGTTTAGAACTAGGGTAAGAGTTTTGGAAATATGTAGGATTAATTTTAGGTCAAGTGCTAGGGTTATGGTTAAGTTTAGGTATAAGTTTGCTGGTACAGCTAGTTTTATGGTTCAGTATAGTGGTAAGGTCAGGCTTTGACCTAACATTAGTGTTAGTGTCAGAATAAGGGTAAGGGTTAGGCATAGGCTTTGGGTTAGGGTTAAAAATAGAATGAGAGGTAGGGTTAGGACTAGTAATAGAATTAGGTTTTGGGGTAGGCTAAGGATTAGGGTTAGAAATAGGGTAGCATAAGGGTGAGAGTTTGGCTTAGGGTAAGAAAAAGTTTTAAAGCTAGGGTTTGGTTTAATTTTAGGGTTAAGGTTAGGGTTAGGGTTAGGGTTAGGGTTTAATCTAGATTTGAGGCTCAGATTAGGGCTAGTTTTTGTATTAGGCTTAGGGCTATGGCTAATGTAAGAACTAGCTTTACGGTTAGGGATAGTTTGGGGGTTAGGATTAGGGATAGGTCTAGTGTTTGGGTTAAGTTTAGGGTTAGGGTCATGTTTAGAAGTAGTTTTAGTTTCAGAGTCAGGTTCAATATTAGTTGTAGGGATAGGGTTAGGACTAGGTGTAGCATTAGGATTTTGTTTAGGTTAAGGACTAGGATTAGGGTTATAGCTCAGTTTTGTTTGTGGGCTATGACTAGGGTTAGGGCTAGTTTTCAAATTAGAGTTTGGTTTGGGGTAGTGTTAGAGTGAGGTTTCGGTTTAGAGTTAGGGATAGATTTAGAGTTAGCTTTTGTTCTAAGTTTAAGAAAAGACAAGGGTTAGGAGTAAGGTTAGGGCCAGTGTTAGGGTTAGGCAATAGATAAGGTGGGTACTAGAAATAGGTATAGGGCTAGAGTTAGGGTTAGTCTTAGGGATAGGGTTGGAGTTAGGGTTACAGTTAGCAATAAATTATGGCTAGGATTAGAGCTATGGTTAATGTTAGGATTAGGCCTAGGGTTAGGACAAGGCTTATTTTTATTGACAGTGTTAGGGTTACGGTTCGGGTTAGGAGAAGAGATGTAGTTATACCTAGGTTCAGAACTAGAGCAAGGGTTGAAATTAGGGTGTGGGCTAGAGAAAGTTTTCGGGTTTGGATTAAGGCTAGTTTTAGGGCTAGGATAAGAGTTCAGGTTTCTGTTAGGTTTAAGGCAAGCTTTAGGTAGAGTGCTAATGTCAGGTCTAGGGTTACGGTTAGGTATACAGTTAGGGTTAGTTTTATGGTTAGATGTAGTTTAAGGGTTATGTTTATGGTAAGGGTCTGGTTTAGAGATAGGTGTGTTATTAAAGTCAGTGTCTTGTTCAGAGTTTTTGTTAGGTTTTGATTTAGTTTTAGGGCTTGAATTAGCATTAGGTTTAGGGTTAGAGTTAGCGTAATTGATAGGGTTAGGTTTAGTGTTAATGTAAGGGTTAGGTTATGGATAGCATTAGTGTTAGCGATAGGATTAGGGTTAGGCCTAAATAAATAGGATTAGATTTAGGTATAAGACTAGGGTTAGTGTTAGGTTTAGTGTAATTTTTAGGGTTTGTGCTAGGTTTAGGACTACGGCAAGGGTCAGGTTTATGATTAGGTCTAGGGTTAGGTTTACTGTTAGGGTTTTAGTAGGTTTAGGGTTAAGACTAGGGTTAAGTTTACATTTAGGGTTAGAGTAGTTTAGGGTTAGGGCTAGTGTTTTCATGACATTTATAGTTAAGGTTAGGGTAATGGGTAGGGTTAGAGCTATGTTTAGACCTACGTTTGGATTAGGCTTATATTTAGGGTAAAGGATAGGCTTAGTTCTAGAGTTATGGTTAGGATTAGGGCTAGGGTTAGGTTTAGGGTTAGGCCTAGGGTTAGTGTTAGTGTTAGGTTTAGGGTAAGTGTTAGGGTTTGAGCTATGGTTAAGGCTAGGGCGAGTGTTAGGGTTAGTTTCAGTTCTAGGTTTAGAATTAGGGTTAAGTTTAAGGCTAGGTTTATGTTTAGGGTAATGGATAGAATTAGAGCTAGAGTTATGGCTAGGATTATGTCTAGGGTTAGTTTTAAGTTTAGAGCCAGTTTTTTGGGTTAGGTTTAGATTTAGGATAATGGTTAGGGCTAGGTTTAAATTTATGGTTACAAAGAGATGTAGGACTCAGTTTAGAGCTAGTTTTTGTGTTAGGTTAGGTCTAGGATTAGCGCTATGGCTAATGTAAAAACAAGAGTTATGATAGGCCTTCTTTTAGGGTTACAGTTAGGGCTAGTTCTAGTTTTAGGGTTAGGTATACTTTTAGGGTGATTTTAGAGCTAGGGTTAGTGTAAGGTCAGAGTCAGGCTCAAGGTTAGTTTTAGGGTTAGGTTAGGACTAGAAAAAGTGCTAAGGTTAGGGCTAGATGTAGGGTTAGGTTTTGGTTTTGGTTAATGGTTAGAGTTAGGGCTATGGCTCTGTTTTGTTTTAGGGCTTGAAGTCAGTTAGGTCTAGTTTTGCATTAGTGTTAGTGTTAGGGCTAGTGTAAGGGTGAGGTTTAGGCTTAGGGTTAGGGTTGGACTTAGAGTTATGGTTAGTTCTAGGGTTAGGACTAGGGCTAGTGTTAAGGCTAAGGTTAGGGCAAGTGTTAGGGTTATGGTAACAGATAGGGTTAGTTCTAGGAATAGGGCTAGGGTGAGAGAGTTAGTCTTAGTGCTAGTGGTAGGGTTAGGACTAAATTTGGGCTAGAATCAGGTCTAGAATTAGTGTAAGGGTTATATCTAGAGTTAGAGTTAGGGTTAGATTTGGGGAAAGGGATGGGGTTATAGCAAGATTCAGAACTAGGTGAGGGATAAAATTAGATATAGGGCTAGAGTTAGAATTCAGGTTAGGATCAAGGCTAGGTTTACAGATAGGATGAAGGTGCACATTTGTGTTAGGTTTATGGCAAGAATTAGGGCAAGGGATAATATCAAGTCTAGGGTTATGGTTAGGGATACTTTTCTGGTAAGATTAATGGCTAGGTCTAGTGTCAGAGTTAGGTTATGGTGAGGTTGAAGTTGAGAGCTCGGGTATTATAATACTCAGAATTAGGTTTTGGGTTTAGGTTAGGTTGAAGTTTAGGTTTATAACTCAAATTTACATTAGCTTTGAGTTAGGGTTAAGGTATTGTATAAGGGTAGGTTTAGGCTTCAGATTAGGTTTAGGGCTCAGGTTAGGTTTAGGGTAATAGATGGGGTTAGGGTTAGGCTTAGGGTTAGCATTAGGTTTATGGTTATCATTAGGGTACTGGATAGGGTTAGAGCTTGATTTAGGGCTAGGGTTATGTTTAGTATTAGGGCTAGAGTTAGGGTTAGTGTTAGATTTAAGGCTAGTGTTAGGATAATGATATGAGTTAGAGTTTGAGCTAGAGTTAGTACTAAAGATAGGGTTAGGTTTAGGATTAGGTCCAGGGTTAGGATTAGGGTTATCATTAGAATTAAAGTAATGGACAGGTTTAGATGTCGGGTTTGGGTTAGTGTTAGGTTTAGGTTTAGGACTATGGTTAGTGTGAAGTTTAGCATAATTTTAGAGTTTGAGGTAAGGTTAAGACTATGGCAAAGGTTAGGTTTACGTTTAGATCTAGGATTAGGTTTACAGTTACGGTTATTGAATGTTTAGGGTTATCATGATATTTATGGTTAGTGTTGGGTAATGGGTGGGGTCAGAGCTAAGGTTAAGTCTAGTTTTAAGTTTAGGATTAGGGCTGGAGTTAGGCTGATAATTTTCTTATGGTTAAGTTAAGGGTAAGGGACCGGGATTGAGTAAGTTTTGGGGTAAGTTTGAGGCTTCAAGTTAGAATCAAGGCTAGGGATACATGTAGGGTTAGGGTTAAGGCTATTGCTAGGTTTAGCATTAGGTTTAGGGTTATGGTTAGAGTAATGTATACAGTTAAAGCTAGGGTTTGGACAATGGTTATGTTTAGGATTAGAGCTATGATTGGGGTTAGGTTTTGGACTAGGGTTATGTTTATTGTAAGGGCTAAAGTATGTGCTAGTGTTTTTGCCAGGGCAAGATCGAGGATTAGGTTCAGCCTTAGGTTTAGGGACAGGATTATTGTAGGTTTAGGGTGAGGGTTACGGTTAGGGCTAGGGTTATAATTAGGGTTAGGATAAGGGTTAGGATAATGGATATGGTTAGATGTAGGTTTAGGTTTAGATTTAGGGTTAGATTTAGTTTTAGGATTAATGGTAAGGCTACGGTTATGTTTAGGTTTATGGTATTGGTAAGATTTTGAGCTAGGGTTAGGGCTATGGTGAGTGTTAGTTTTAGGGTTAGGTCTCTTGTTAGTTTTCTGTTTAGGGTTAGAATTACATTTATATTTAAGTCTAGAGTTATCAGTATAGTTAGATATAGGGTTGGGTTACTTGTATGTTTAGAGCTAGATTTAAGGGATAGGGTTAAGTTTAGGGTTAGGGCTAGGGTTAGGGTTTAGAGTAAGGTTTAACAATAAGGCTAGGGTTATGTTTAGGGTTAGGGTTAGGACTAGGGTTAGGGTTAGGTTTACGCTTACGGCTAGATTTAGGCCTAGAATTCGCTCTAGGTTTTGTGTGGTTAAGGCATAGACTTAGGGCTATGGGTAATTTAAGAGCTAGAATTATGATTAGCCTAGTTGTAGTTTAGGGTTATTTCTATGTCTAGTGTTAGGTTTAGGTTTTCGGTTAGAATCAGGTTAAGAGATAGGTTTAGTGTTAAAGGCAGCGTCAGTGTACACGTAAGAGTTAGAGTTCAGATTAAAGCCAAAATTGGGACTTGGTTTATGTCTATGGGTAGCGTTAGTCTTTGCATTAAGTTAAGGGTTATTATTAGGACTAAGGCTAGGATTTTGTTTAGATGTAGAGGTAGAGTTAAGGCTAGATTTAGGATTACGTTTAGGTCTAGAGCTAGTGATAGAGTATGGTTTAGGTATAATGTTACTGGTAGGGCTAGTGTTATGGTTTGGTCTAGCGTTAGGATCAGGTTTAATTGTAGGTTAGTGTTAGGGTCAGAATAAGGGTCAGGGTTAGAGTTAAGGTTTGGGATAAGGTTAGAGATAGAATGAGGGCCAGGGTTAGGACTATTAATATGGTGAGAGTTTTTATTTGGCTTAGGATTAGGGATAGGTCTAGGATTACCATTAGTGTTAGGGTTTTGCTTAGGGTTAGGGATAGTGTTAGAGGTAGGTGTTAGGTGTAAGATTTGGGTTAGAATAATGGTTACAGCTAGGTGTAGGGCTCAGATTAGGTCTAGTTTTTGTATTAATGTTAGTGCTAGTGTTAGGGCAAAAGTTAATGTAAGAACCAGGGTTACAATTAGGGTTAGCTTTAGGTTTAGAGTTACAGTTAGTGGTAGTTCTCAGGTTAGAGTTAGATTTAAAGTTAGGGTAATATTTAATTTTAGAGTTACTTTTAGGATAGGAGTCAGGGTCAGGGTTAGGTTTAGGGTTTGAGTAAGGACTCGAATTAGGACTAGGTTTACTGTGAGGGTTCTGTTTAGGGTTAGCGTCATGTTTAGAGCTAGGGTGAGTGTTAGGATATGATTCTGGGTCAGGGTTAGTTTTAAGGTTAGGATTAGGACTCAATTAGGGCTAGGATTTGTTCCTGTAGTAGTTTTGGTTTTGGTTTAAGTTAAGGTTTATGGTTAGGTCTATTGCTCGGTTTTGTTTTAGTCCTAGGCTTTGGTTTAGAGCTAGTTTTACAACTAGTTTTAGGGTTAGGGCTAGCATTAATGTTATGCTTAGACTTAGGTTTAGGGTAACATTTATAGTTAGGTTTAGATCTAGGATTGGGCTAGGATTAACATAGGGAAAGTGTTAGAGTCAGGGTTAGAGTTATGGTAAGGGATAGGTTTAGAACTAGGGATAGGGCTAGTGTGAGAGTTATAGTTAGTGATAGGGCTAAAATTATAGTGGAGTTTTGAGATACGTTTAAATTAGGTCTAGGATTAGGGCTAGGGTTAATGTGTAGTTTAAGCCTATTGATAGGAAGAGGGTTAGATTTAAGTTTAGGATAAAGAATGGTGTTATAGCTAGGTTTAGATGTAGGGCGAGGGTTAGATTTAGGGTTAGTGCTAGGGTTGGAGTTAGGATTATGATTAAGACTAGGTGTAGGTCTAGGATTAGGGTTAGTGTTTGTTTTAGATTCATGGCTAGGATTAGTGCAAGGGCAAATAGCAGGTCTAAGGTTATGATTAAAGGTAATTTTAGGTTTAGGCTTATGACTTCGTCTAGTGTAATGGTTGGGTTTAGGGTAAGGGTCAGGTTTAGAGCTCGGGGAATTATTAGGATTAGGAATTGGCTTAGGTAAGGATTTAAGTTTAGGTCTCAAATTAGCATTAGGGTTAGGATTAGTCTATAGTTAGGTTTTATTTTAAGGTTCAGGTTTGGTTTATGATAACTGATATGGTTAGCGTTAGTGAAAGGCAAGGGTTAGTTTTAGAGCTAGCTTTAGAGTAAGGGTTATGGTTAAGGTAATTCATAGCGTTAGAACTAGAATTATATTTAAGAATATGCCTTGAGTTTGCGTTAGAGTTAGTGTTAGAACAAGGGTTAGGGTTAGGTTTAGGGTTATGTTTAGCATAAAGGTTAGGTTTTGAGCAAGGGTTAGGGCTAGGTTTAAGGTTAGATCTAGGGATAGAATTATGGTAGGTTTAGGGTTAGGGTGGTGTTTAGCACTAGAATTAGTGTTAGGATATAAGTCAGGTTCAGGGTTATTTTTAAGGTTATGACTAGGACTCGAATTAGGGCTAAGGGTAGATCTAGGTGTAGTGCTAAGATTTGGATTAAGTTAAGTTTAGTGTTAGGCCTGATGCTCAGTTTTGTTTTAGTGCTATGGTTAGGGTTATGGCTAGTTTTATTATTAGCTTTAGGTTTAGGGCTAGGGTTATGGTTAGGTTTAGGATTAAGGCTAGATTTAAGGGTAGGATAAGATCTAGGTTTTGTGTTAGGTTTAGGGCAAGAATTAGGGCTAGGACTAATGTCAAGTCTAGGTTTATAGTTAGTGATATTTTTAGAGTTAGGTTTATGGCTAGTTCAAATTAAAGTGTTTTGTTTAGGGAAAGGGTCAGACGAAAAGCTGGGGTATTATTAGGGTCAGAGTCAGGCTTTGGGTTTGGGTTAAGTTAAGGTTTAGGGTTAAGGCTCAAATTAGCATTAAGGTTAGAATTAGGGTAATGGATAGTGTTAGGTTTAAGGTTAAGTTAGGTTTAAGTTAATGAATGTGATTAGGGTTTGTAATAGGTTTAGGGTTAGGCCTAGGGTTAGCATTAGGGTTATGGTATGGTTAGGGTAATTTATATGGTTATACCTAGGGTTAGGGATAGGATAATGGTTAGGATAAGGTCTAGAGTTAGGGTTAGGGTCAGAATTAGGGCAAGGGTTAAACTTAGGTTTAGATTTAGGGTACGGTTTAGAGTTCGAGCTCATATTTTTGCTATGGCTAAGATTAATTTAGGGTTCAGTCTAGGGTTATGGTCATGGTTAGTGTAATGGTTAGGGCTAGGGTTATCATTAGGGTAATGGTGATAGGTTTAGATGTGAATTAAAGATATGTTTAGGTTTAGATTAGCATTAGGTTTAGGTTTAGAATTAGGGTTAGGGTTACAGCTAGTTTAGGTTTAGGGTTAGTGTTAGGTTCACTGTTAATTCTAGGTTTAGGTTTATGTTTAGGGTTAGGGTAGTTTAGCTTTACGTCTAGTGTTATCATTAGGGTTAAGTTTAGGTTTAGATTATTGGGTAGTGTCAAGCTAGGGTTATGGCTAGGTTTAAGGTTAGGATTAGGGCTGGGGTTAGATTTAGATTTAGGCCTTGTTTTAGTATTAGGATTAGGTTAAGTGCAAGGGTTACAGATTGAGTTAGGTTTATGGCTAGGGCGAGGGTTAGGTTTACAGTCTGTGCTAGGGTAGGGTTAGTTTTAGGTTTAGGCCTATGGTTAGCATTTGTTTTATGGTTATTTTAAGTGTGATGGATAGAATTAGAGCTAGGGTTTTGGATATGGTTACAGTTGGGATTAAGGTTTGAATTAGTCTGAGATTTAGGGTTTGGGCTAGGGTTATGCAAAGGGCAAGGTTTAGGATTTTAGCTAGGGTTAGGTCTACAACGAGTGTTATGGATAGGTTAGGGCTAGGTTTAGGGTTAGAGTTATGCTTAGTGTTTGGTATAGTGCTGTAATTAGGGCTACGTTTTGTGTAAAGTTTAGGGCTATTTTCTGGTATATGGGTAATGTAAGAGCTAGAGTTCTGGATATGGCTAGATTTAGAGTTTATCTAGTGTTAGGTTTAGTTTTTGGGTTAGGATAACGTTCAGAGCTAGGGTTTTTGTTAGGGTAAGTGTCAGGGTTCAGGTTAGGATAAGGTTTAGGGTTAAGTCCAGAATGAGAACTAGGTTTAGGTCTAGGGGTAGAGTTAGTATTTGGTTTAAGTTAAGGGTTATTGTTAGGGCTAAGCCTTGGGTTATGTCTATATTTAAAATTAGGTTTAGGACTAGGGCTATTGTTATTGTTAGGATTAGGTCTAGGTTTAATGTTATAATTAGTGTTAGGTTTTAGATAAGGATTCGGGTAAGGTTTAAACCTAGGTATAGTGTTAGGGTCAGAATAAGTGTCAAGATTAGAGTTAGGGTTTTGGTTAAGTTTAGAGCTAGAATGATGGTTAGGGTTAGTACTAGTAATAGAATTAGGGTTTGGGGTATGCATAGAATTAGGGTTAGGACTAGGATAGCAATAGGATGAGAGTTTGACTAAGTATAAAAAATAAGATTAGAGCTAGGTTTAGGACTAGGGATAAAGTTAGCGTTAGGGCGAGGGTTAGGGTTAGGGTTAAAACTAGGGTTAGGCCTTGGATTAGGGCTAGATTTTGTGTTAGGTTTAAGGTTATGGCTAATTTAAGAACTCGCATTACGATTAGGGCTAGTTTTAGGGTTAGGTTTAGGGTGAGGTCTAGTGTTAATATTAGGTTTAGTGATAGGTTGATGTGTAGAGCTAGGGTTAGTGTTAAGGTCAGAGAAAGGGTTAGTATTAAGGTCAGAGTAAGGGTTAGTATTAGTTTTAGGGTTAGGGTTAAAACTCAAATTAGGGCTAGGGTTAGGGCTAGGTGTAAGGTTAGGGTTTGGCTTAGGTTAAGGTTTAGGGTCACTTTTATGGCTAAATTTTTTTTAGAGCTAGGGCTTAGGTTAGGAATAGTTTTCAAATTAGCGTTAGGGTTAGAGCTAGTCTTAGGGTTTGTGTTAGGCTTCGAGTTAGGTTTAGATCTACATTTAGGGCTACAGCGAAGGTTAGGGCTAGGTTTAGAGTTATCATAGGGACAGGGTTAGAACTAGGGATAGGGCTAGGGCGAGAGTTAGAGTTAGTCTTAGTTTTAGGGTTAGATTTAGGGTTAGAATTAGGGCTTAATTAGAGCTAGGATTGGAACTAGGGTTACTATTAAGGCTGAGCCTAGATTTATGGCTAGGGTTATGGTTATGGTTATGGTTAGGTATGATGTTATAGCTGGCTTTAGAACTAGGGAGATGGTTAAAATTAGAATTTGGTCTATAGTTAGGGTTAGGTTTAGGATTAAGACTAAGATTAGGGCTAGGATTAGGGCTAGAGTTTGTTTTAGGGTTAGGGCTTCAGTAGGGCTAGGGCTAATGTCAGGTCTAGGGTTATGGTGAGAAATAGTTTTAGTGTTACTATTATTAGAGTTATGATTATTTGATTTCTATGGTTACATTTAGGGTTCAGGTTAGGTTTAGGGTAATGTATTAGTTTAGGGATAGGAATAGGTTAATGGTTATCCTAGGGTTAGCATTAGGGTTAGGATTAGGATTAGGGGAATGGATAAGGTTACAGCTCGGGTTAGGTCTAGGTTTATGGTTGTGATTAAGGCTTGGGTTAGAGTTAGGTTTTTGGTTATGTCAGTGGGTAGGGTTAGGGTTAGGTTAAGGGTAACTTTTAGGGCTAGAATTAGGGTTATGTTTAGGGTTTAAGGTAGTGTTACCGCTCTTATTAGGATAGGTTTTGGGTTAGGTTAGGGCTAGGTTTAGGGCTAAAACAAATGTAAGAACTAGGGTTATGATTAGAACTAGTTTTAGGGTTAGGGTTAGGGCTGGGTCTAGGGTTAGGTTTACGTTTAGGTATTGAGTGATGTTTAGAGCTAGGGTTAGTTTTAGGGTCAGAGTCAAGGTCAGGGTTTCTTTTAGGGTTAAGGATAGGACCCGAATTAGAGTTAGGTTTAGGGCTAGGTGTAGGCTTAGGGTTTTGGTTTATGTTAAACGTTAGTTTTAGGTCTATGGCTTGGTTGTTTTGTAGCGATAGGGGAAGGTTAGGACTAGTTTTAGAATGACCAATAGTGTTGTTACAGCTTGTGTTACTGAGAGGTTTAGCTTAGGGTTAGATTTAGTTTTATAGTTTGAGTTAGATATAGGATTATGGCTAGAGCTAGACTTAGGGCTAAAGTAAAGGCAAGTGATAGGATTATGGTAAGGGACAGGATTAGAACTATAAATAGGACTAGGGCAAGATTTAGTGTTAGTCTTAGGGTAGGGTTATGTTAGGTTTAGGGCTAAATTTGGGCAAGTATTTGGTCTAGTGTTTGTATTAAGATTAGGCCTAGTTTAGGCTTAGGTTTAGGTTTAGGGATAGGGTTCGGTTTAGGGGAAGAGATGGAGTTCGAGCTAGTTTTAAGGCTAGGTCAAAGGTTAGAATTTCGATTAGGGCTTACCTTATGGTTTTATTTAGTAATAAGGCTAGGTTTAGAGCTAGGATGAGGGCTAGGGTTTGTTTTAGGGTTATGGGAAGAATTAGGACTAGGGCAAGTGTCAGATCTAGGCATACATTAGGGATAGATTGAGGGTTAGATTTTTGGCTAGGTCTAGTGTAAGGGTTTGTTTTAGGGTAAGGGTCAGGTTTAGAACTAGGGGTATTATTGGGGGTAGAATTAGGTTTTGAGTTTGGTTTATGTCAGGGTTTAGGTTTAGTGCTTGAATTAGTATTATGGTTTGATTAGAATAATGATAGGTTTAGGTTTAGGGTTCATGTTAGTTGTAAGGTAATTGATAGGGTTAGAGTTAGAAAAAGTGTTAGGGTTAGGCCTAGGGTTATCCTTAAGGTTATGGTTGTGCTTAGGGTAAGGGATAAAGTTAGGACTAGGGTTATGGTTATTATTAGGCCTAGAAATAAGATTAGGCCTAGCGTTAGGGTTAGATTTAGGGAATGGTTTTGAATTTGAGATATGGTTAGCACTAGGGCAAGGGTTGGGTTTAGGGTTAGGTCTAGTATTTAGTTACAATTAGTGTCAAGGTTTGTGTTAGAGTTATCATTAGGTTTAGGGTATTGGATAGGGTTTGATGTCAAGTTATGGTTAGGGTTATTGTTAGGTTTTGTCTTAAGTTTAGGATTAGGGATAGATTTAGGGTTAGGTTTAGGGTAATGGTTAGGTTTTGAGCAAGTGTATTCCATATAGCAAGGTTTAGGTATATGGTTATGTCTTTGGTTAGGATTAGGTTAGATTTAGGGTCAGGGCTAGGGTTATCATCAGTGTTAGGATTAGTCTTAGGGTAATGGGTAGAGTTAGAGCCAGATTTAGAGCTAGGGTTATAATTAAGGTTAGGGTTAGAGTTAGAGTATTAAGTAGGCTTAGACCTAGGGTTCAAGAAAGGGTTAAGGTTAGGTTTAGGTTTAGGCCATAAGTTAGTTTTAGGGTAAGATTAAGTTTAAGTTAGTGTTTTGACTAGGATTAGTATTAGGGTTAGGTCAGTGTGAGGGTTAGGGCTAGAGTTAGCATTAGCATTAGGGTTAGGGTTAAGATAATGAATAGAGTTAGAGATAGATTTTGGTCTATGGTAATGGCTAGTTTCAGGGTTAGTGATATGGCTAGTTCTAGTGTTAGGGTTATGTTTTATTTTTTAGGATAAGGTTTATAGATAGGGTTTGTTTTAGGGTAAGAGTCAGTATTTGGTTTAGGGTTAGTTTTATTGTTGGGGCCAGCATTAGGACTAGGGTTTGGTCTAGGGGTAGAATTAGTGTTTGGGTTAGGTTAAGGGTTATTATTAAGGAAAGGAGAAAGTTTTTGTTTAGGGCTAGGTCTAGAGTTATCACTAGATAAAGATTAAGTGTAGGTCTAGGTCTAGTGTTAGGGTAAGGTTTAGTTATACAGTTATAGGGGTCAGTTTAGGGTTAGGGTCAGGTTTAGATTTATGGTTAGTGTTAGGTCAGAATAAGGGTCAGGGTTAGGGTTAGGGTAAGGGATAGTGATAGAAGTAATTTAGGTTTAGGGTTAGGACCTATAATAGAGCTAGTTATATTTTGGGTTAGGCAAATAATTAGGTTTAGGACTAGGGTAGCTTTAGGTTTAAAGTTTGGCTTAGGGTAATGCATAGGGTTAGCACTAGTGTTAGGGTTAGTGTTAGGGTTAGAGCTAGGGTTAGGTTTAGGGTTAGGGTTAAAAATAGGGTTAGAGATTTGATTAGGTCTAGGCTAAGTTTTGTGTTAGGTTTAGGTTTATGGCAAATATAAGAAATAGGGTTACAAATAGGTCTAGATTTATGGTTAGTGTTTCGTCTAGGTTTAGTGTTTGGTTAGGTGTAGGGTTAGGGTTATGTTTAGGGTAATGGATAGGTTAGGGTTAGCAAATGTGTTGGGGTTAGGTCGAAGGTTAGCATTAGGTTTAGGATTATGGTTAGGGTTAGGGTAATGGATAGGGTTAGAGCTAGGGTTAGGACTAGGGTTAGTGTTAGTGTTAGTGTTAGTGTTAGTGTTAGTGTTAGGTTTAGGGTTAGTGCAAAGATTAAAATTAAGGTTAGGCTTAGGGTAAGGTTTAGGCCTTGGTATAGGTTTAGAGTTAGGGTTAAAGATAAAGTTGGGGCTCGCATTAGGGCTAGAGTTAGGAATACAGCTAATGTAAGAACTAGGATTATGATTAGGGCTAATTTTAGGGTTTATGATTAGGGCTAAGTCTAGTTTTATGGTTAGGTTTCAGTTCAGGGTGATGTTTTGAGCTAGGGTTAGTGTTATGTTTAGAGTGAGGGTTAGGGTTAGTTTTAGGGTTGGGCATAGGACTCGAATTAGGGGTAGGCTTAGGGCTAGATGTAGGTTTAAGATATGGTTTTGATTAATGGATAGTTTTAGTGCTATGGATTGTTATGTGTTAGGGATAAGGCTAAATGTAAGGGCAGTTTTACAATTCATGTTAGTTATATTATTAGTGATAAGTTGAGTTTAGGTGTAGGAGATATTTAGAGTTATGGTTAATTCTAGGGTTCGGGCTATGGCTAGGGTTAGGGCTAAGGTAAGATCTAGTGTTTGGTTTATGGTAAGGGGTAGGGTTAGATCTAGGAATTGAGCTAGGGCAATAGTTACTCTTAAGGCTAAGATTAGGGTTAAGTTTAGGGCTAAATTAGGGCTAGGAATATGACTTGGATTGGTGTTAGGGTTAAGCCAATGGTTAGTGCTATGTTTAAAATTATGTTTAGGGTTAGGTTTAGGGAAAGGGTTGGAGTTATAGCTAGGTTTAGGGTTAGGGCGGTGATTAGAATTAGGTTTAGGCCTAAGGTTAGGTTTGTGTTAGAATTAAGGCTAGATTTCGGGTTAGAATTAGTGCTAACTTTTGTGTTAGGGTTTGGGTAAGTTTTAAGGATAGGGATAATGTCAGAATTAGTGTTACGGCTAGGGATAGTTATAGGGCTGGGTTTATGGCTAGGTCTAATGTTAGGTTTAGGGTAAGGCCCAGGTTAAATGTTAGGTGTATTTTTAGGTTCAGGGTCAGGTTTCGGGTTGGTGTTAGGCTAATTATTAGGGTTAGAATTAGGGTTAGATTTATGGATAGGCTTAGGTTTAAGGATTCAGGTTAAGATTATGGTAATTGGTAGGGTTAGGTTTAGGCCTAGGGTTAGCATTTGGGGTAGGGTTAATTTTAAAGAAATGAATATCATTTCAGCTAGGTTTAGGGCTAGGATTTTGGATAGGATTTGAGTTAGAGTTAGGGTTAGGGTTAGGGCTAGGGCTAGGGTGAGGGTTTGGGTAAGGCTAAGGATTAGTGTTAGGCCTAGGGTTAGTGTTAGGTTTAGGGTTAGCTTATGGTAAGGGATAGTACTAGAACTAGGATTAGGGCTATGTTTAGGGTTAGGGTTAGGGCTAGAGTTAGGTTTAGTTTTAGGGTTAAAGTTAGGGTTAGGTCTTGCATTAAGGCTTGGTATTGTTTAGATTTAGGGCTAGTTTTACAGTTGTGGCCAATGTATGGACTATGGTTACAATTTTGGCTAATTATAGGATTAGGGTTAGGACTAGGTCTAGTTGTAGGGTTAGGTATAACATTTAGTTCTCGTGTTAGTGTTAGGGTCAAATTCAAGTCAGAATAGATTTAGCGTTAGGGTTTGGAATCAAATTAGGGCTAGGGCTAGGGCTAGGTGTAGGGATAGGTTTTGGTTTAGGTTAAGTTTTAAAGTTAGGGCTATGGCTCAGTTTTGTTTTAGGGCTAGGGCTATGTTTAGAACTAGTTTTAGGCTTAGCATTAGGTTTAGGGCTAGTGTTAGGTTTAGGTTTAGGTTTAGGTTTAAAGTTAGATTTAGATTTAGGATTAAATCTAGGGATAGGTCTAGGGCTAAGGATAGGGCTACTGTTAGATCTTGGTTTGTGGCTAGAATTTGGGTTATGGTAATGGATAGGGTTAGAGTTAGGAATAGGGCTAGGGTGAGAGTGTGAGTTAGTGTTATGGCTAAAGTTAGTGTTTGGTTAGGTATAGGGCTTAATTAGGGTTAGGAATAGGGTTTATGATTATGTTTAGGCCTAAGGTGAGTTTTGTGCTTAGGGTTTGGTTTCTGTAAACGATGGAGTTAGAGCTAGTGATAGGGCTAAGGTGTAGCTTAGAATTAGGGTTAGGCCTAGGGGTTCATTAGAGTTATGATTAAGGCTAGATTTAGGGCTAGCATGAGGTCTAGGGTTTTATGTTAGGGTTGGAGCTAGGATTAGTCAGGTCTAGGGTTACTGTTAGGGATAATTTTAGGATTACATTTATGGCTATGTATAGTGTAAATGTTAGTTTTGGGGTAGGGGTCAAATTTAGAGCTAGGTGTATTATTATATTCAGGGTCCGGTTTAGGGTTTTGTTTCAGTTAGAGTTTAGGGTTAGGGATTGAATTTGCATTAGGGTTTTGTTTTAGGTAGTGATAGGATTTGGTTTAATGTTCAGGTTAGATTTAGCATAATGGATATGGTTACATTTAGGGATAGGGTTATATTTAGGCCTAGGGTTACCATTATAATTAGAATTATGTTTAGGATAATTGATAGGGTTAGAGCTAAATTTAGGGCTAGGGTTATGAATAGGATTAGGGCTAGGGTTAGGGTTAGGGTTAGGGTTTTTTTGTGTGTTATGTTTAGTGATAGAATTACAGCTAGAGAAAAGGTCACTTCTTGGATTATGGTTAGAAATAGTTTTAGGGTTAGGTTTATGGTTAGGTCTAGTATAAGGGTTGGGTTTATGGGTAGGGTCAGGTTTAAAGCTATATTATAATGGGAAGTGGCACAGTTAGGGTTTGGGTTGGGTTAAGATTTAGGGTTTGAGCTTGATTAGTGTTAGGTTTAGAGTTAGTGTAATGATAGGGTTAGGTTTAGGGTTAAGGATATGTTTTGGTTAGTGAAATAGGCTAGAGTTAGGGAAATGTTTATGGTTAGGCCTGGGGTTACCATGAAAGATATGGTTGTGATTAGGGTAATGGATAAGGTTAGAGCTAGTGATAGGGTTAGGGTTATGGTTAGAATTTTGGCTAGTGTTAGGGTAAAGTTTAGGGCTATGTTCTGGATTCAGGTTAGGTTTAGTGTTAGGTTTAAAGGTAGGGTTAAGGCTCAGATTAGGGCTACATTTTGGGTTTCATTAGGGCTAGGATTAGGGCTATGGTAATGTTAGAACTAGTGTTTCAATTAGTGCTAGTTTTAGAGTTAGGATTAGGGCTAGGTCCAGTGTTATGGTTAGGTTTAGGGTTATGGGGATGTTTAGAGCAAAGATTAATGTTAGGATTAGTGTCAGAGTCAGGGTTATTTTTAGGGTTAAGGTTAGAACTCGAATTAGTGCTAAAGTTAGTACTTGTTGTAAAGTTATGTTTTGGTTTAGGTTAAGGGTTAGGGATATAGGTTGGTTTTGTTTTAGGGCTAGGGATACTGTTATGGCTGGATTATGGATTAGCACCAGGGTTAGGCTAGAGGGAGGTTGAGGATTAGGCTCAGGGTTAGGGTTAGGTTTAAAGTTAGGGTTAGATCTAGCGTTAGGGCTAGGGCTATGGCAAGAGTTAGGTTGAGGGTTAGGGTTATGGTAACGAATATTGTTAGAAGTAAAGATACGGATAGGGCGATAATTAGAGTTAGTAATAGTAGTAGTCTTAGGGTTAGGATTCAGGTTAGGGCTAAATCATGGCCAGGAATAGGGCTATGATTAGACATAGGATTAGGGCTAAATTGGGGTAGGATTAGGGCTAGTGTTAGTGTTAGAGTTAGGACTAAATTAGGGCTAGAATTAGAGCTAGAGTTAGGGTTAGGGTTAGAGCTAAATTAGGGCTAGAATTAGGGCTATGTTTAGTGTTAGAGGTAGGGCTACCTTAGGTGCCAGTATTAAGGCTACGGTTACTGTTAACGTTAGACTAAAGGGTTGGGCTAGAGTTACATTTAGCATTGGTGTTAAGGTTAGGTTTAAGGGAATGGGTGGTGCTGTAGCTATCTTTAGGGATAGGGTGAGTGTTAGAATTAGGATTAGGCCTAGGGTTATGGTTCAGTTTAGGATTAATGATAGGTTTAAGGCTAGTAATTGGCTAGGATTTCTGTTAAGGTTATGGCTAGGACTAGGTCTAGGGATAATATCAAGTCTAGGGTTAACGTTAATAATAGTTCTAGGGTTAAGTTATGGCTAGGTCTAGTGAAAGAGATAGGTTTAGGTTAAAGGTCACCTTTAGAGCTAGGGTTATTATTAGGGTCAGTGTCAGTGTCAGGGCTAGCATTTGGTTTAGTTAAACGTTTAGGGTTAACCTCAAATTAGCATTAGTTTTAGGTTTAGAATTAGGGTAAATGATAGGGTTTAGTTTATGTTTCAGTTAAGTTTTAGGGTATTGGATGTGTTAGGTTTAGCAATCGGGTTATGGTTACCATTAGGGTTAGGGTTATGTTTAGTGGAATGGATAGGTTTAGAAGTAGGTTTAGGGCTAGGTTATTTTTTGGATTAACTCTAGGATTAGGGATAGGTTTAGAGATAGGGTTAGGGTGTGATTTAGGGTAAGTTTTAGGATTAGGGTAAATGGTTAGTTTAGGGCTAGGGCTATAGTTAGGTTAGGGTAAGGGTTAGTGTTTGAGCTAGAGTTACTGCTAGGAGAAGGGTTAGGTTTAGGTTTAGGTGTAGGTATACATTTATTTTTAGAATTAGGTTTAGTGTTAGGGATGGGGTTTTAATTAGGGTTAGGGTTAGCATAATGGATATGGTTAGAGCTAAATTTCAGGCTAGGTTTAACGTTAGAATTGGAGCTAAGTTTTAGGGATAGGGTTTAGGATAGAGATAGGGTTATGTTTTGTGTAAAGGTTAGGCTTTGAGTTAGGGTTAGGTCTAAGGCATGGCTTAGGTTTGGACTATGTTTAGGGCTAGGGTTAGGTTAAATGTTATGCTTAGAGGTAAGTTTAGGACTAGGATTAGGGATAGGTTTGTGTTAGGTTTAGGGCTGAGGTTAGGACTATGGGTAATATAAGAGCTAGTGCTATGTTTAGGGCTAGTTTTTGGGTTAGGGTTATGGCTAAGTCTAGTGTTAGGTCTAGGTTTTGAATTAGTGTCATGTTTAAATCAAGGTTCAGTGTTAGAATTAGGGTCAGTTTTGGGGATACAGTTAGAGTTAGGGTTAGAGCCAGAATTAGGACTAGGTTTAGTTCTAGGGGTAGGGTAAGTGTTCAATTTTTATTAAGGGTTATGGTTAGGGCTAGTGCTACGTTTTTGTTTAGGTCTAGGGCAGGTCTTATAACTTTGTTTAGGATTAGCTTTGGGTCTAGGTCTAGTGTTAGGCTATGTATATGTATAGGTTTACCAGTAGGGCTAGTGTTAGGTTTTGGTGTAGAGTTAGGGTCAGGTTTAGACCTAGGGTTACTGTTAGGGTCAGATGAGTGTTAAAGTTTGGTTTAGAGGTAGAATGAGGGCTAGGGTTAAGACTGGTATTACAGTTAGAGTTTAAGTTAGGCTAAAAATTAGGATTAGAACTAGGGTTAGCATTTGGGATAGGGTTTGGCTTAGTGTAAGAAATAGGTTTAGAGTTAGGATTAGGGCTTGTGTTAGGGTTAGGATTAGGGTTAGTATTATTGTTAAAGCTAGGGTTAGGGCTTGGATTAGGTGTAGAGTTTGTGTTAGGGTTAGGGCTACGGTTAGGACAATGACTAATGTATGAACTATGGTTATGATTAAGGCTAGTTTTAGGGTTAGGTTAAGGCTAGATATAGTGTTAGAGTTAATTTTAGATTAGGGTGATGTTTAGAGCTAGGATAACTGTTAGGGTTAGAATCAGGGTCAGGGTTAGTATTTGAGTTAGTTTTAGGGTTAGTTGTTTTGTTAGGGTTTGATTTAGGTTAAGGGTTAAGATTAGGGCCATGGCTTGGTTTTGGTTTATGGCTAGGGCTAGAAATAGGGCGAATTTTAGGTTTAGCGTTATGGTTAGGAGTAATATTAGGGTTTGGTTTAGGCTTATTATTATAGTTAAATTTAGAGTTAGGTTTAGATTTAGACTTAGGCTTAGATCTAGGATTAGGATTAAGGCTAACGATAGAACTAGGGCTAGGTCTAGGGCAAGAGTTAGATTTAGTTATGGTTTAGATTTAGGATAGGATTAAATAAAGGCTTGGATTAGCACTAGTCTTTGTGTTAGACCTATGTTTATGGTTATGGGTAGTTTTGGGGTATACGTCGAGGTTATAGGTAGGTTTAGTGCTAGGGTGCGGAATAAAATTAAGGTTAGGGTTTGGGTTATGTTTCACGCTAAGATGAAGCCTAGTTTTAGGGCTAGGATTATGGCTAGGGCTAATTTAAAGTATAGTGTTAGGGTTAAAAATAGTTTTAGGTTTAGTTTTATGGCTACAAATAATGTAAGGGTTAGTTTTTGGGTTAGGGTCAGGTTTAGAGCTAAGGGTAGTCTTTGGGTTAGGGTGACAATAAGTGTTTTGGATAGATTAAGGTTTAATGTTTGGGCTTGAATTAGCATTAGAATTAGGGTAAAGATAGTATTAGGTTTAGGTTTGAGGTTAGGTTAAGGGTAATTGATAGGGTTAAGTTTAGGGATACGATTTGGTTTAGGCCCAGGTTTAGCATTATGGTTAGGGTTTGGGTTAGGGTAATGGATAGGGTTAGAGATAGGGTTATGGCTAGGGTTATTTTTACAATTATTGATAGGATTAACCTAGGGTTAAGGTTATGGTTAAATCTCGTTTTATTGTTAGGGTTATAGTTATGATTATTGATAGGGTTATGGATGTGGTAAATCTAGGGATAGTGCTTGTAATATGGCTAGGTTTTGGGTTAAGTTAAGCCTAGGTTTAGGTTAATGGCTAATTTAAGTACCAGTGTTGTGATTAGGGCTAATTTTAGGGTTAGGGATAGGGCTAGTTCTATTGTTAGGTTTAGGTATAGGGTTTGGGTGATGTTTAGAGGTAGGGTTAGTGTTAAGGTCAGAGTCAGAGTCTGGGTTAGTTCTATGGTTTGGCTTAAAACTCGAATTAAGGCTACAGTTATGGCTAAGTGTAAGTTTAGGGCTTAGTTTTTATTAAGGGTTAGGGTTAGGTCTATGTCTTGGTTTTGTTTTAGGGCTTTGGTTATTGCTAGTTTTAGGTTTAGCATTAGGTTTAGGGTTAGTGTTAGGTTTAGCTTTAGGCTAAGGTTTTGGGTTAGATTTAGAGTTAGGGTTAGATCTATGGCTATGAATAAGCCTAGTGTTATACCTATAGTTTGGGCTAGGACTAGGACTCCAGTAAAGTATAGGGTAAGAACTAGGGTTAGGACTTAGGTGACACTTAGATTTAGTCTTTGGGCTAGGGTTAGGGTTAAGGATATAAATAGGGCTAAAGTAGATCTATGTTTAGATCTAGTGTAAGGGCCATGGTTTGTGTTAGGGTTAGGCCTAATATCATGGCTAGGGCTAATATCAGGTTGAGGGTTAAACTTAGGGATAGATTTGAGGTTAGTTTTATGGCTAGGTCTAGTATAAGTGTTAGGTATAGGGTAAGAGAGTGAGTTTTAGAGCTAGGAGAAATATTAGGGTCAGTGTCAGTGTTAGGGTTTAGTTTAGGTTTGAGTTTAGGGTTAGGGCTCGAATTATCATTAGGGTTAGGGTTAGTGTAATGATTGGATTAAGTCTAAGGTTCAGGGTAGGTTTTGGGTAATTGATAAGTTTGGGGATTGTGATATGTTTAGGGTTAGGCCTAGGGTTAGAATTAGGATAAGAGTTATGTTTAGGTTAATGATACAGTTAGACTTAAGGTTAGGGCTAGTGTTATTGTTAGAATTAGATCTTGATTTAGGGTTAGGATGAGAGTTAGAACTAGGGTTAGGTTAAGGTTATGTTTAGTGTAAGGGTAAGGTTTTGAGATATGGTTAGTTCTAGGCTGAGTGTTAGGTTCAGAATTCGGTCTAGGGATAATATTACGATAGATTTTTGGATAGGGTTATGCTTAGGATTATACCTAGGATTAATGGTAAATTCAGTAAAAGGGTTAGGGTTAGTGTTAGGGTTTTGGAAATGGTTAGATCTAAAATGAGGGCAAGGGTAAGGGCTATTAATAAGGTTAGTGTTTTGATTAGCCTAAAAAATAGGTATTAGTCTATGTCACCCTTAGGTTTAGGGTTTTGCTTAAGTAAGGGTTTGGTTTAGAGCTAGGGTTAGGGCTATGGTTATGATTAGTTTTAGGGTTAAAGCTAGGTTTAGCCCTAGGTTTTGTGCTATGTTTAGGACTAGGGTTAGGGCAATGGCTAATTTGAGAACTAGGGTTACAATTAGGGTTAGTTTTAGTTTTAGGGTATTGGTTAGGTTCACTGTTAGAGTTAGGTTTAAGGTTAGGTTGATATTTATAGCTAGGGTTCATGTTATAATAGGAGTCATGGTCAGTCTTAGTTTTAGAGTTAGAGTTAGGACTTGAATTAGGGCTAGGGTTACGGTTAGGTTTCAGTTTAAGGTGTGGTCGGTGTTTAGAGCTAAGGTGAGAGGATAAAATCAGCATCAATGTTGGTTTTAAAGTTAGGGTTAGTACTCTAACTAGGGCTAGGTTTAGGTCTAGTAGTAGTGTTATGGTTTGGTTAAAGTTAAGGTTTAGGGTTAGGGATTACGCTCGGTTTTGTTTTAGTCCTAGGGTTAGGGTTAGGGCTAGTGTTAGTGTTAGGCTTAGGCTTAGTGTTAGAGTTAAATTTGGAATTAGGGTTAGATCTAGGGTTAGGGCTAGAACTAAGGATAGGGCAAGATTTATGGCTAGGTTTAGTTTTATGGTAAGGGATAGGGGAGAACTAGAGATAGGGCTAGGGTGAGAGTTAATCTTAGGGCTAGGGATAGGGTGAGTGATAGGGCTAAATTAGGGCTAGGATAGGGCTAGGTGTAGTATTTAGTTTAAGCCTAGGGTTAGGGTTAGGTTTAGGGTTTGAGTTAGGGTTAGAGTTTAGAGTTAGAGTTTAGAGTTTAGCTTTAGTGTTAGGGCAAATTTTGGGGTAATGCATTTCTTTATAGCTAGGTTTAGAGGTAGTGTTAGGGTTATATTTTGGGTTATGGCTGAGGATACTGTTAGGGTTATGATTAAGCCTAGCTTTAGAGCTAAGATGAGGGCTAGGGATTTTTTTTAGAAATAGAGTGGGAATTTGTGCTAGAGATAATTTTAGGTCCAGAATTATGGTTAAAGATAATTTTAGGATTAGGATTTTGGGTATTTCTAGTGTAAGGGTAGGTTTTGGGTTAGCGTCAGGTTTAGAGCTAGGGGGATTATTAGGGTCAACTTCTGGGTTAGAGTTTGGGATAGGTTAAGGTTTAATGTTAGGGCTTGAATTTGCATTAGGGTTAGGGTTATGGTTATGATAATGGATAGAGTTAGAAATCAGTTTAGGGCTAGTGTTATGGTTATGATTAGGGCTAGGTTTTGGGTCAAGTTAGTGCTAGGGTTAGGGTTACGGATAATGTAAGTACTAGGGTTATGATTAAGGATAATTTTTGTGTTTTAAGGCTAGATTTACTTTTAGGTTTAGGTTTAGGGTTGGGGTGATGTTTTTACCTTCAGTTAGTGTTATGGTCAGAGTAAGGGTCAGGGTTAGTTTTAGGGTTTGGCTTAAACTCGATGAGGGCTGGGGTTAGGTCTAGGTGTAGGGTTAGTGAAATTTCTAGGATAAGTGTTAGAATTAGGGCTAGTGTTAGAGTTAGGCTTAGGCTTTGGTTTAGGGTTAAACATAGAGTCAGGTTTTTATCTAAGGTTAGTTCTAGGGCTATGGATAGGGCAAGGGATAGGACTAGGATTTGTGGTAGGTTTAGGTTTATGGGAAGGGATAGGATTAGAATGAGTGATAGAAACAATGTGAAAGTTAGAGTTGTTCTTAGGGCTAGAGTTAGGGTAAGGGTTAGGTATAGGGCTAAATTATGGCTAGGGTTAGTGTTAGGGCTAGGGTTAGAGCTAGTTTTAGAGTTAGCATCAGGGTTAGGGTTAGTTTTAAGGTTAGGCATCATGTTAGGGTTAGATTTAATGTTAGGTTTTGATGTAGTGTTAAAGCTAGGGATAAGGAAAGGGCGATTGTGATGAAAAGGGTTGGGGTTAGAGTTAGGGTTATGTTTAGTGTAAGGGATGTGGTTTTGGCTAGGTTTAGGGTTACAACAAGTGTTAGTATTAGGGTTAGGGCTAGATTTAGGGATAGGGTTATGATTAAGGCTAGGTTTATAGCTAGGATGAGGTTTGGGGTTTGTGTTAGGGTTAGGGATAGTATATGTTCTAGGGCTAATGTCAGGTCTAGGGTTATAGTTAGGGCTATATTTAGTGTTAGGTTAATTACTTGGTCCAATGGAAGAATTAGTTTTAGGGTAAGATTCACTTTTACATCTAGGGTTATTTTTAGGGTCAGGGTCAGGGTTAGGGTTTGAATTAGGTTAGGGTTTGGATTAGGTTAGGGTTTAGGTTTAGAGTAATGACATGGTTAGTTTTAGGGTTTAGGTATGTTTTAGTGTGAGGGATAGGGTTAGGGATAGGCCTAGGATTAGCTTAAGAGTTAGGGTTATTGTTTGGGTTATGTTATTTTTATGGATATAATATTGTTAATGTTATGGATAGGTGTAGACCTAAGTTTAGGGTTAGGGTATGAAAAGGATTAGTGATAATTTTTTGTTAAGATTAGGTTTAAGTTTAGGGCTAAATCTAGGTTTACTACTCAGTTTAAAGCTGGGTTTTTTTTTTTGTTGTTGTTGTTAGGCTAGGACTAGGTTTAAAGCTATGGCTAATATATGAAATAGGGTTATGATTAGCACTAGTTGTAGAAATAGGGTTAGGGTTAGGTGTAGTGTTAGGTTGAGGTTAAAGGTTATGATGATGTTTAGAGCCAGGGTTAGTGTTTGGTTAAGAGTCAGAGTGAGGGTTAGTTTTCAGGTTAGGGTTAGGACTAGAATTAGGATATGTTTAGGACTAGGTGTAGAGTTAGGATTTGGTTTAGGGTAAAGTTTAGGGTTATGGCTATGTCTCGGTTTTGTTTTAGGGCGAGGGCTTGTGTTAGGGCTAATTTTATGATTAGCTTTAGCATTAGGGCTATTGTTAGGTTTAGGTTTAGGCTTAGGGTTACGCTTAGATTTAGAGTTAGTTTTAGATCTAGCATTATGGCCAGGGCCATGAATAGGGCTAGAGTTTGACCAAGGGTTAGGGCTAGGATAGGGTTCTATTAAGGGATAGGGTTGGAACTAGGTTTAGGGTTAGGGTGAGTGTTAGAGATAGTCTTTGGGCTAGGGTTAGGGTTAGGAATAGGGCTAGATTAGGGCTAAATTTTGGCTAGGGTTTGTGTTAGGGTTAGGCCTAGGGTTTGGGTTAGGGATAAAATTAAGGCTATGTTTAGGGCTAGGGTTAGGACAAGGATTATGGCCAAGGTTAATATCAGGTCTAGCGTTAAGTTTAAAAGTAGTTTTAGGGTTAGGTAAATGGCTAGGTCTATTGTAAGGGTTAGGTATGTTAAGAGTCAGGTTTATAGCTAGGGGAATTATTAGGGTCACGGTAAGTGTTAGGCTTTCGTGTAGTTTTGAGGTTAGGGTTAGGGCTTGAATTAGCATTTGCATAAGGGTTACAGTAATGATTGAATTAGGTTTAGGGTTCAGGGTAGGTTAGGGTAATTGATAGGTTTGTGGAAAGCGATAGGGTTAGGGTTAAGCTTGGGTTAGCATTATGGTAAGGATTATGTTCAGGGTAATGGATAGAGTTAGAGTTAGTTTAGGGCTATGCTTATAGTTAAAATTAGGTCTTGCGTTAGGGTTAATGTTAGGGTTATGAATAGGTTTAGTTTTAGGGTTATGTTTAGCATAAGGATTAGGTTCTGAGCTATGGTTAGAGCTAGGTGAAGAGTTAGGTTCAGAGTTAAGTCTAGGGATAGGATTATGGTAAATTTTGGATTAGGTTTGGGGTTAGGGTTTGACCTAGGTTTAGTATTAGTGTCAGAATAAGTGTCAGGGTTAGGGTTAGAGTTTGGGATAGTGTTAGGTTCAGAATAAGTGTCAAGGTTAGTTTTAGGGTTTGGGATAGTGTTAAAGCAAATTTAGGGATTAGACTATTTATACGGTTAGGGTTGTGGTTAGTCTAAAGATTAGGGATAGGTCTAGGGTTACTCTTAGGTTTAGGGTTTTACTTAGGGTAAGGGATTGATAAAGATTTAGGGTTAAGGCTATGATTAGGGTTTGATTTAGTGTTAAAGCTAGGTTTAGGGCTAGTTTTTGTGTTAGGGTTAGGGCTAGGATTAGGGCAACAGCTAATGTAAGAACTAGGGTTATCAGTATGGTTAGTTTTAGGTTTAGGGTTAGGGGTAGTTTGAGTGCTAAGGTTAGGTTTAAGTTTCAGGTGGTATTTATAGCTACGGTTGTTAGGATAGGAGTCAGGTCAGGGTTAGTTTTAGGGATAGTGTTAAGACTTGAATTAGGGCTATTGCTAATGTTAGTGTTCAGTTTCAGTTTAAGGCAGTGTTTAGATCTAGGGTGAGTGTTAGGATATGAGTCAGGGTCAGGGTTAGTTTTAAAGTGAGGCTTAGGACTCGAATTAGGGCTAGCTTTAAGTCTCAGTGTAGTGTTAGTGTTTGGTTTATTTTAAGATTTACGGATAGGGCTATTGCTCCATTTTGGTTTACTGCTAGGATTAGTGTTAGGGCTAGTTTTACAATTATCATTAGGGTAAGGGCTAGTGTTAGTGTTAGGCTTAGGCTAAGATTTAAGGTTAGATTTAGAGTTAGGGTTAGGGATGGGACTAACTCTAGGACAAGTTTTAGGGCTAGTGTTAGGTTTATGGTAGTGGATAGGGATAGAACTAGGGATAGGGCTAGGGCAAGAGATAGAGTTAGTCTTAGGGTTAGGATAGAGTTAGATATAGAGCTATATTAGGGCTAGGATTAGGTATAGGTTTTGTGTTTAGCTTAAGCCTAAGGTTAGAGTTAGGGTTAGTTTTAAATTTAGAGTAAGGGATTACATTAAAGCTAGGTTTAGATGTAGGGTGAGGGTTAGAACTAGGGTTAGTTGTAGGACTAGATATAGGGTTATGATTAAGGCTACGTTTAAAACTAGCATAAGGGCTAAGTGTGTTTTTAGGGTTAGTGCTAGGATTAGAGCTAGGTCTAATTTCAGGTCTAGAATTATGTTTAAAGTTAGTTTTAGGGTTCGGTTTATGACAAAGTGTAGGCTAAGTGCTAGGTGTTGGTTTATGGTCAAGTTTAGAGCTAGGGGTATTATTAGGGTCAAGGTCTGAGTTAAGGTTTGGGATAGGTTAAGGCTTCAATTTGTGCTTGAACTAGTTTTAGGATTAGAGTTGGGATAATGATAGCGTTAGATTTAGGATTGAGGTTAGGTTTAGGGTAATGGAAGGGTTAGGATTTGCAATAGGGTTTGGTTTATGCATAGGTTTATCATTATGGTTGGGGTTATGGTTATGTTAATGGATAGAGTTAGAGATCATTTTAAGGCTAAAGTTATGATTACAATTAGGGCTAGTGTTAGTGTTAGTTTAGGTTTAAAGCTAGGGTTAGGGCTCTGATTAGGGTTAGGTTTTGGGTTATATTAGGGCTAGGTTTAAGGTTATAGCTAATGTAGTACTAGATTTACAATTAAAGCTAGATATAGGGTTTTAGTGCTAGGTTTAGTGTTAGGGTTAGGTTTACTGTTAGGGTGATGTTTAGAGCTAGAAGTGTTAGGTCAGCATCAGGTTCCGGTTTAGTTTTAGGGTTAGGCTTCCAATTTGAATTAGAGCTAGTTTTCAGTCCAGGTGTATGGTTACGGTTTGGTTTAGGTAAATATTTAGTGTTAAAGATTTTGTTCGGTTTTTGTTTTAGGGCTAGGTCTAGCATTTGGGATCATTTTAGGATTAGTATTATGGTTTGGGTTTGGGTTTGTGTTAGGTTTAGAGTTAGGCTTTGGGTTAGAGCTAGATTTAGAGTTAGGTTTTGCTTAAGGTTAGTGCTAGGGATAAGGATAGAGAAAAGGTTAGCACTAGGGTTATGGCTACGCTTAAGATTATGAAAAGGGATAAGATTAGAATGAGTGATAGAGCTAGTATGAGAGAATTAGTCTTAAGGGTAGTGTTAGAGTTAGCTTATGGATGGGATATATTACGGCTAGGGTTATGTTAGGGCTAGGTTTAGGGCTAGTTTTAGGATTAGGCTTCGGCATAGAGTTAGTGTTAGATTTAGAGTTAGATTTTGATCTAAGGTTAGTGCTAGGGCTAAGGATAAGCCAAGGGTTACCATTATGGTTAGGGTTAGAGTTAGGGTTTGTTTTAGGGTAAGGGTTGTGGTTATTCTAGGTATAGGGCAAGGACGAGTGTTAGTAATAGGGTTAGAACTAGTGTTAGGGTTAGGGTTATGATTAAGGCTATGTTTATGGCTACGATGAGGACTAGGATTTGTTTTAGGGTTAGAGATAGTATTAGGACTATGGCTAATATAAGGTCAAGGGTTACAATTAGGAATATATTTAATATTAGATTTATGGCTTTGCCAGTATAAGGGTTAGGTTTTTGGTTAGGGTTAGGTTTAGATCTAGGGTTATTTTTAGAATCAGGTTCAGGATTAGGGTTTGGAATAAGTTAGTATTTAGGTGCAGGGCTTAAATTAGTGTTAGATTTAGGGATCGCGTAATGACAGTCTTAGGTTTAGGTTTAGGTTTGGTTTAGTGTAATGTATAGTGTTAGGATTAGGCCTATGATTTTCAGAAGGGTAGGGTTATCATTATGGTAATGGGTAGGGTTAGCCCTAAGGTTAGGGCTAGGGTTATATGTAGGATTAGGGCTAGTGTTTTGGTTAGGGTTAGGTTTAAGTTTAGGGTTAAAGCTAAGTTTAAGACTTGGATTAATGGTAGGTTTTTGGTTAGGTTAGGGCTAGGGTTAAGGCTACCACTAATGAATGAAGTAGGTTTATGATTACAGCTAGTTATAGAATTAAAGTTAGGTCTAGATCTAGTGTTAAGGTTAGGTTTATGGCGATGATGATATTTAGAGCCACGTTTAGTATTAGGGTCAGTGTAAGGGTCAGGGTTAGTTTTTGGGTTACGGTTAAACTATAATTAGGGATAGGGTTAGGGCTAGGTGTAGGTTTAGGGTTTGGTTTAGGTTAAGTGTTAAGGTTAGGGCTATGACTCTGTTTTGTTTTTGGTCTAGGGTTAATGTTAGGAGTTGATTTATGTTTAGTCTTAGGATTAGGGCTAGTGTTAGTGCGAGATTTAGGCTTAGGTTAAGGATTAGGGATTGGAGTAGAATTATGGCTAGATTTAGTCTTAAGGTTAGGGTTAGATTTAGAGAAATGTTTAGATATAGGTTTTGAGATAGGGCTAAGTATAGGGCTACTGTAGGGCTATGTTTAGGGCTAGGTGTATAATGATGTTAAGGGATAGGATTAGAACTAGATATAGGGCTAGTGTGAGACTTAGAGTTAGTCTTTGGGCTAAAATTAGGGTTTGGGATAGGGATAAATTAGGCTTTTGAGTAGGGCTAGGATTAGTGTTAGGGTTAGGTCTAGGGTTAGGGCTAGGGTCATTGTAAGGATTTTTGGTTAGGGTTAGGTTTAGGGTAAGGAATGGGAATATACTTAGATTTAGGACTAGGGTGAGAATTTGGTTTAATGTTAGGGTTAACATTAGGATTATGATTAAGCCGAGGTCCAAGGCTAGGATGTGGGCTAAGTTTTATATTAGGGTTTGAGCTAGGATTAGAGTTAGGGCTAATGGTATGGTTAGGTATAGTTTTATGGTTAGGTTAATGGCAAGGTCTATTTTAAATTTTAGTTTTTTGTTAGGGTCAGGTTTAGAGCTATGGGTATTATTAAAGTCAGTGTCAAAGTTAGTGTTAGTTAGGTTTAGGTTAAGGTTTAGGTTTAGGGATCAAATTACTCGTATTTTTAGGGATCAAGTAATTACACAGTTAGGTATAGGGTTCAGGTTAGGTGTAGGTTAATGGATAGTGTTAATGCTAGTGATAGTATTAGGGTTTCACCTAGGGTTACCAAAAGGATTATAGTTATCTTAGGATAATGAATAGGGTTAGAGATAAAGTTATGGCTAGGATTATGGTTAGGATTAGTTCTAGGATTAGGTTTAGGGTTATAGTTAGGGCTATGGTTATTGTTAGGGTTACCATTAGGGTAAAAGCTAAGGTAGGGCTTGGATTAGGGCTAGGTTTTTTGGTAGGTTATGGCTATGGGTAATGTAAGAACTAGTGTAATGATTAAGACTAGTTTCATGGTTAATGTTAAGGCTAGGTGTAGTTTTAGCGTTAGTTTTATGGTTAGGTTGAAGTTTAGCGCTTGGGTTAGTGTTAGTGTCAGGGACAGTGTTCGGGAAGGGTAATGGTTAGTGTTAAAGCCAGAATTAAAACTAGTGTTAGGTCTAGAGGTAGGGTTAGAATTTGTGTTCGGTTAAGGTTTATTGTTAAGGCTATGTCTAGTTTGTTTTTAGATCTAGAGCTATAGTTATGGCTAGATTTAAGATTAGGTTTAGGTCTAGGGCTACCGTTAGGGTGAGGTCTAGTTATAAGGTTACCAGTAGGGCTAGTATTAGGGTTCAGTTTATCATTAGGTTTAGATTTAGACCAAAGATTAGTGGTAAGGTCAGAATAATGGTCAGGGATATGGTTAGGGTTTGGGTTATGGTTATATCTAGAATAAAGACTGGGTTCAGGACTAGTTATAGAGTTAGGTTTTTGTTAGATAAGGATTAGTGCTAAGAATACCTTAGCATTAGGGTAACGGTTTGGCTTAGGGTCAGGGTTAGTGTTTGAGCTATATTTAGGACTAGGGTTAGGTTTAGGGTTAAAGCTCATGTTAGAGCTTGGATTAGTGCTAGTTTTGTATTAGGGTTAGAGCTAGTGTTATGGTTATGGGTATTGTAAGAAATAGGGTTAAAATTAGTGTTATTTTTAACGTTAAGTTTAGGGCTAGGTCTTGTGTTAGTGTTAGGTTTATGGTTAGGGTGATTTTTAGAGCTAGGTTTAGTGTTTGGATATGAGTCAGTGTCATGGTTAGGTTTAGTGATAGGGTTAAGTTTCAAATTAAGGCTTGGGTTAAGGTTATGGTATGGGATAGGGTTAATTTTAGAGATAGGTTTTGATCTAGAGTTAATGCTAAGGCAAGGGTTATGACTAGTGTTAGGGCTTGGGTCATTGTTATGGTTAGGGATAGGGTTAGAAGTAGGGATAGGTCATGTGTGACAGTTATAGTTAGTCTTTATTCTATTGTTAGGGTTAAGGTTAGAAATAGGGCTACATTAGGGCTAGTATTAGGGCTAGGTTTAATATTAGGGTTAGGGCTAGAGTTAGGGTTATGATTAGGACAAGGTCTTGGATTAGGGTTAGGGTAAGAGATAGGGTTTAAGCTACGTTTAGGGCTAGGGAAAATGTTAGGTTTTGTTTAGGTCTAGGTTAGGGTTATGGTTATGTTTAGGGTTAGGGTTGCGTTTAGAATTTGGGTTTTCATTAGGGATAGGGTTAGTTTTAGAGTAATGTTTGGATTAGATGTAAGATTAGTTTAAGGGTTAAGTTTATGTTATGGTTAAATTTAGGTTCAGGGATAGGTTTAGTTTCGATTTTTTGTAAGGTTTAGGGTTAAGTTTATGGCAAGAGTTAGGTTTAGGGTTAAGTCGAGTGTTAGGTTTATGATTAGGGTTAGGGGATATGGTTAGGTTTAGGGCTAGGGTTATTTTTATGGTTAGCGTTAGGGTTAAGGTAATGTTCAGTTTAGAGCTAGGGTTTGTAATAGGGTTACGTTTAGGATTAAGGCTAGGGCTAAGTTTATGTTTAGAAATAGGGGTAGGGTTATGTTTAGGCTAAGGGTTAGGCTTTGAGCTAGGGTTATGTGTAAGGCTAGGTTTAGGGTTAGGGCTACATTTAGGATTATGGTTATGCTTCTGATGGGATTAAGCCTCAAATAGGGCTAGGTTATGTGTTAGATTTAGGTCCAGGTTTAAGGCTATGTGTAATGTCAGATCTAGGGTTCTGGTTAGAGCCAGTTTTAGGTTTAGGGTAATAGCTAGGTCGAGTGTTAGGTTTAGGATTGGGTTAGGTTCAGGTTTAGAGCTAGGTTTAGTGTTAGTGTTTGGGTCAGTGTTCAGGTTAGAATTAGGTTTAGGGTGTAAGCCCAAATTAGGACTAAATTTAGGTCTAGGGATAGGGTTAGTGTTTGCTTTAGGTTAAAGATTATGTTAGGGCTAAGGCTCAGGTTTTTTTTTAAGGTATAGGTCTAGAGATATGGCTATATTTAGCATTATTCTTTGGTCTAGGGCTAGTGTTAGGCTTAGGTTTAGGTATGAGTTTATTGGTATGGTTAGTTTTAGGGTTTGATTTAGGGTTAGGTCAGATTTAGACTGAGAGTTTGTTTTAGGGTAATGATTTGAGTTATTGTTATGCTAGAATGTGGGCTACAGTTAGGACTAGTAATAGGGTTAGGGTTTGGATTAGGCTATGGTTTAGAATTAGGACTAAGGTTAGCATTATAAACAGGGTTTGGCTGAGGGTAAGTGATAGATAGAGCAAGGGTTAGGGCTAGTGTTAGGGTTAGGGTTACAGCTAGGGCTAGGTTTAGGTTTATGTTTAGGTTTGCATCTAGATTTAGAACTCAAATTAGGGCTAGATTTACTGTTAGATTTATGGCTAGGGTTAGGGCTATGGCTAATATAAGATATATGGTTATGGTTAAAGTTAGCATTTGGTCTATGTGAAGTGTTAGAGCTATCTTTAGGGTTAGTGTGATATTTAGAATTGAGGTTAGTGTTTGAACATAAGTCAGGGTCAGGGTTAATTTTAGGATTAGGACAAGAATTATAGCTAGAAGGTTATGGCTAGGTTTAGGGTTAGGGTTTGGTTTAGGTTAACATTAAGGTTAGGACACTGGCTCAGTTTTGTTTAAGGGATAAGGCTAGGGTTATGGCTAGTTTTAGGATGAGCTATTGTCTTAGATCTAGTGATAGGTTGAGGATTAGGCTTAGGGTTAGGGTTAAATGTAGAGTTAGGGTTAAATCTAGGGTAGGGTCTAGGGCTAGGGTTAAAGCTAAGGTTAGGGCTTGTGTTAGTTTTATTTTTAATGATAGGGTTTTAAATAGAAATAGGGCTAGGGGGAGATTCAGAGTTAATCCTAGGCCATGGTTATTGGTAGAGTTAGGGTTAAGGCTATATTAGGGCTAGGATTAGTTCTAGGGTTAGTTTTAGGTTTAGGTCTATGTTTAGGGATAGAGATATGTTTAGTGTTAGGATTAGGTTAGTGATAGCGTTAGGGGAAAGAATGGGGTTATACTTAAGTTTAGGTCTAGGGCGAGGGTTAAAATTAGAGATAGAGCTAGAGTTAGGGTTTGGGTTAGGATTAATACTAGACACAGGCCTAAGTTGAGGACCAGTGTTTGTGTTAGGGTTAGGGTTAGGATTAGGGCTGGGACTAATGTCAGGTCTGGGTATATGGTTATGGTTAGTTTTAAGGTTAGGTTACGGCTATGTCTAGTGTAAGGGTTAGGTTTAGGTTAAGGGTCAAGTTTAAAACTAGGTGTATTATTAGGGTCAGGTTTTGAGTTGGGTTTGGTTTAGGTTAAGATTTTTGGTTACGGCTTATATTAGCATTAGGGATAGGGTTAGCTGGGGTTAGGGTAATTGATAGTTAGTTTTAAGGTGAGTTTAGGTTTAGAGTACTGAGTAGTGTTAGTGTCAGCAATAGTGTTAGTGTTAGGCCTAGGTTTAGCATTTGGGTTAGGCGTAACTTAAGGGTAATGGATAAGGTTCGAGCTAAGGTTAGTGCTAAGGTTGAGGTTAGAATTAGGTCTAAGGTTAGGGTTAGGCCTAGGGTTAGTGTCAGTGTTAGGTTTGCGGTAAGTGTTAGCGTTTGAGCTAGGATTAGGACTAGCATGACGGTTAGGGTTACAGTCAGGGCTAAGTTAGAGTTATGGTTATATTTAGATTAAGGTTAGAGTTTGAGCTAGAATTTGGGTTAGGGCAAAGGTTAGGTTTTGGGTTATGTCTAGGCTTATGGTTAGGGTTACAATAAGAGCTAGGTTTAGGGATAGCATAAGGGCTATGTTTTGTGTGAAGTTTATGGCTAGCATTAGGGCTATGGGTAATGTAAGAGCTAGGGGTATGGTTATGGCTAGTTTTAGGGTTAGGGTTATGGATACGTCTAGTGTTTTAGTTAGTTTTTTGGTTAGGATAAGATTTAAAACTAGGGTATATTTTAGGGCAAAGGTAATTATTTGTGTTAGGGTTAGGTTTAGTGTGAGGGCCAGATTTAGGACTAGCATTTGGTCTAGGCATAGAGTTATTCTTTACGTTAAGTTAACAGGTATTGTTAGGGCTAGTGCTAGGTTTTTTTTTAAGGCTAAGTCTAGATTTATGACTCTATTTATGATTAGTTTTGATCTAGTGCTAGTGTTACTGTTAGGTTTAGGTATAGTTTTCCTGGTACGGGCAGGGTCAATTTTTGCTTTATGGTTAGTGTTAGGTTTAGAACTGGGGTTAGTGTTTGGGTCAGAATAAGAGTCAGGGCTAGAGTTAGGTTTAGAGCTAGAAAGAGGGCTAGGGTTAGGACTAGTAATAGAGATAGGGTTTGAGGTAGGCTAGAGATTAGGGTTATGACTAGGGTAGTATTAGAGAGACAGTTTGGCTTAGGTTAAAGGATTGGGTTAGAATTAGAGTTAGCGTTAGGGTTAGGTTAAGGGTTAAACCTAAGTTTAGGGCTCAGACTAGGGCTAGGATTTGTATTACCATTAGGGCTACAGCTAATGAAACACCTAGGATTCTGATAAGGGCTAGTATTAAGATTAGGGTTAGGTCAATGATTAGAGCTAGTGTTATTTTTAGGGTCTGAATAAGGGTCATGTTACTTCTAGGGTTAGGATTAGAACTCAAATTACGTAGGCTATGTTTAGGGCTAGGTGTACGGTTAGGGTTTGGTTTAGGTTAAGGGTTAGGGTTAGGGTTATGGCTAGATTTTGTTTTAGGACTAGGGTACTGTTAGGGCTAATTTTTCAATTGCCATTAGTGTTAGGGCTAGTGTTAAAGTCAGCTTTAGGCTAAAGTTTAGGATCAGATCCAGGTTTAGGGCTAGAATGAAGGTTAGGCCAAGTGTTGGGTCTAGGGATAGAGATAGGTTTTGGGTTATGATAACGGATAGGATTAGAACTAGGGCTGGGGTAGGGGAAGAGTTAGTGTTAGTCTTAGGGTTAGGGATAGTGTTAGGTTTAGGGTTAGGGATATATTTGGGCTAGATTAGAGCTATGGTTTGTGGCAGGTTTAAGCCTAGGTTTAGAGCTAGTGTTAGGTTTAACATTAGGGATAGGGTAAGGAATGATGTTACAGCTACATTCAGGTCTAGGACAAAGCATAAAATTAGGGTTAGGGCTTGGGTTAATGTTAGGGTTAGGATTAAGGCTAGGCTTGGTGATAAGATTATGGCTGAAATTCTTTTTAGGGTTAGGGCTACGATTAGAGATAAGGCTAATGTCAGGCCTAGGGTTATGGTTAGGGATAGTTTTAGGGTAAGGATCATGGCCAGATCTATTGTAATTGTTAGGTTGAAGATTAGGGTCAGGTTTACAGCTGGCAGTATTATTAGGGACAGAGTCAGGGTTAGGGTATGTGTTAGGTTATGGTTTAGACTAAGGACTAAAATTAGCATTAAGGTTAGTTTTAGGGTTAGGGTAATAAATACAGTTAACTTTAGGGTTAAGGTTAGATTTAGAGTAATAAACAGTTTTAGGTTTAGGGATAGGGTTACTTTTAGGCCTACGGTAGAATTCGGTTAGGGTTATATTTAGAGTATAAGATTGGATTAGAGCTACAGTTAGGACTAGGGTTATGTTTAGGTAAGAGCAATGGTTAGGTTTAGGCCTACAGTTAGAATTTGGATAAGGTTATGTTTAGGGTAATGGATAAGATTCAAGCTAGGGATAGGGCTCGGATAATGGATAGAATTAGGGCTATGGTTTGGTTTAGATTTTGGGTTAAGACAAGGTTTAGTTTTATCGTTAGGTCTAGGTTAAATGTTAGGGCTAGGGATTGGGTTAGGACTAGGTTTAAAGCTAGGGTTAGGGCTCTGATTGGATCTAGGTTTTCAGTTAGGTTAGGGATAATTAGGACTAGGGCTAATGTTAGAACTAGGGTTATAATTAGGGCTAGTGTTAAGTTTAGCATTATGTCTAAATCTAGTGTGTACATTAGATTTAGGTTTAAGGTGATAATTAGAGATAGGGTTACTGTTACTATTAGAGTCAGGATCAGTATTACTGATCAGAGTTAGGTATAGACTCGAATTAGGGCTAGGGCTAAGGCTAGGTGTAGTGTTAGGATTTGTGTAAGGGCTAGGGTAAGAATTAGGGATAGGTCTAATGTCAAGTCTAGGATTATGGTTTGGTTAGGGTTAAGGTTAGGACTTTTTCACAGTTTTGTCTTACAGCTAGGGCTACTTTTAGGATTAGTGCTGGTGGTATCATGAGGTTTTTTCTTAGGTTTATTGTTATGGTAATTTCTAGGTTTAGGGCTATGTCTATGTTTAGGGCTAAGTTTTGGGCTAGTGTTAGCGTTATTAACAGATAGAGTTAGAACTAGAAATAGGGCTAGGGTGAGAGTTAGAGTTAGTATTTGGGCTAGGGTTAGGGTTAGGTTTAGGGTTAGTGCTAAATTAGCACAATATTTAGGGCTAGCATTAGGGTTAGGTTTAGGGGAAGGCATAGGGTTATTGCTAGGTATAGGGCTAGGGCAAGGGTTAGAGTTAGGGTTAGGGCTAGGGTTAGGATTAAGACTATGTTTAGTGCTAGGACGAGGGTTTGTGTTAGGGCTAGGGCTAGGATTAGGGATAGGACTAATGTCAGGTCTAGATTTATGGTTAGTGTTAGTTTTAGGGTTAGATTATGGCTGGTCTCGTGTAAGGGTTAAGTTTAGGTAAGGGTCAGAATTAAAGCTAGGTGTATTATTAGTGTCAGAGTCCAGGTACTTTTGGTTTAGGTTAAGTTTTAGCATTAATGATTGAATTAGCTTTAGGATTAGGGTTATGGATAGGTTAATGGATAGGATTAGGTTTAGGGTTCAAGTTAGGGTTGGTGTTAACAATAGGATTAGCGTTATGCCTAAGGTTAGCATATGAGTTAGCTCTTCTTTAGATTAATGGATAGTGTTAGAGCTAAGGTTACTGCTAGGGATACGGTTATGATTAGGGCTAGTTTAGCGTGAGGCATAGGGTTAGTGTCATGGATAATTTTAGTTTATGTATTAGCTTTTGAGTTAGGGTTATGTCTTGGGCCAGGGTTAGGGTTAGAGTCAGGTCTAGGGTTAGAGTTAGGGTTATGTTTAGGGTAAGGGTTAGCATTTAGGCTAGGTTTAGGGCACGAGTGAGCATAGGATTAGGCTGAGGTCTAGGGTTATGGTTACGGTTATGATTTGGGCTAGGTTTACAGTTAGGTTAAGGCTAGGTTTTGTGTGAGTTTTAGGGCTAACATTAGGGTCTGGGAAATATAACAGTTAGGAGTATGTTTATGGCTAGTTTTAAGGTCTAGATTATGATTATGTCTAGTATTAGCGTTTGGTTTTGAGTTAGGGTAATGTTTAGAACTAGAGTTTGTTTAGGGTTAAGGGTCATTGTTCAGGATAGGGTTAGATTTAGGGTGAGTGACAGAATCACGAGTAGCATTGGGTCTAGGGATTGGGTTAGTCTTTAAGTTAGGTAACGGTTATTGGTAGGGCTATTGCTAGGTTTTTGTTTAGGGACAGAGCTAGATTTATACCATATTTATGATTAGGTTTTGTGTAGTGCTAATGTTACTGTTGATTTTAAGTACAGGTTTAACAGTATGGGAAGTTTACGTTTCGGTTTAGTGTTAGGGTCAGTTTTAGATTTAGGGATAGTGTTAGAATCAGAATAAAAGTCAGTGTTAGGATGAAGTTTAGAGCTAGAATGAGGGCTAGGATAGGACTAGTAATAGAGTTAGGGTTTGGGGTAGCCTAAAAATTCAGTTTAGGACTAGGGTAGCATTAGAGTGTGGGTTTGGCTTAGGGAAAGAGATATGGTTTAAGGTAGCATCAGGGTTAGTGTTAGGTTTAGGGTTAGGGTTAGGGTTACAGCTAGAGTTAAAAAAATAGAGTTAGGTCTTAGATTTGGGCTAGGATTTGTGTTATTATTACAGCCATGATAAGAACTAATAAAAAAGGCTAATGAAAAAACTAGGTTTCTGCTTATGGTTAATTCTATTGTTAGTGTTAGGGCAATGTTTAGAGCTACGGTTAGTGTTAGGGGCTGAGTCAGTGTCAGGGTTATTTCTCGGGTTAGGGTTAGGACTAAAATTAGGGATAGGTTTAGGGCTAGGTGTAGCTTTAGGGTTTGGTTTAGGTTAAGGTTTAGGGTTATGGTTCAGTTTTGTTTTAGGATTAGGGTAGACTTAGGGCTAGTTTTCCAATTAGCATTAGGGTTGGGGCTAGTGTTAGGGTGAGGTTTATACTTAATTTTAGTTTTAGATCCATTTTTAATCCTTGGGCGAAGGTTAGAGCTAAGTTTCAGGCTAGGGATAGGGCTAGAGTTTGGATTATGGTAAGGAATATGTTTAGAACTGGGGATAAGGCTAAGGTGAGAGTTAGAGTTAGTTTTAGGAATAAGGATAGGGTTAGGTTTACTGTTAGAGCAAAATTAGGGCTAGGAATAGTGTTAGGATTAGTGTTAGATTTAGGTCTAGGTTTAAGGCTAGGGTTAGTGTTAGCATTTGGGTTAGGGTAAGGTATGATGTTACAGTTATGTTTAGTGCTGGGACAAAGGACAAAAGGGTTAGGGTTAGGGCTAGGGTTAAAATTAGGTTTAGGATTAAGGCTAGCCTTAGAACAAGGATAGGTCTAGAAATAAGGGTAATGTTAGGTCTAGGATAATGTTTAGGCTAGGGATAGGGATAGGGCTATGGTTCGGTTTTGTTTTAGAACTAGGCCTAGGGTTAGAGCTAGTTTTATGATTAGTGATAGTGTTAGGGCTAGTGGTAGGCTGAAGATTAGGCTTAGATTTATTTTTATTGTTAGCTCTAGGTTTAGGGTTATGGCTAGGGTTAAGGCTAAATTTAGGGCTAATGTTAGGGTTATGATAATGGATAAGTTTAGAACTAGAAATAGGGCTAGGGCGAGAGTTCGAGTTAGTCTTTGGGCTAGGGTTAGGGGTATGTTTAGGCTTAGGGCTAAATTAGGACTAGGATTAGCACTAGAATTAGTTTTAGGGTTAGGCCCGTGGTTAGCGTTAGTGTTAGTGTTAGGGTTAGGATTAGGTTTACGGAAAGGTATAGGGTTACAGCTATCTTTAGGTCTATGATGAGGGTTACAATGGGGGTTAGGAGTAAGGTTATGGTTTGGGTTAGGATTCAGGCTAGGTATAGGGGTAAGCTGAATGTTTGTGTTAGGGTTAGGGCTAGGATTAGGGCTAGAGCTAATTTTTTGTCTAAGTTTATGTTTAATATTAATTTTAGTTTTAGGTTATGGCTATGTCTTGTATAAGGGTTAGGTTTAGGGTAGGGGTCAGGTTTAGAGCTAGGTGCATTTTTAGGGTCAGAGTACAGGTGGGGTTTGGTTTTGGATAAATTTTAGGGTTAAGTATTGAATTAGTTTTATGGTTAGTGTTAGGGATATGGTAATGGATAGGACTAGGTTTATGGTTCCGGTTAGGTTTTAAGTAATGGATAGTGTTAGCAAGGGTTATCATTAAGACTAGGGATAGCATTTGGGTTAGGCTTATATTTAGGGTAATGGATAGGGTAAGAGCTAAGTTTAGGGCTAGGGTTATGGTTAGGATTAGGTTTAGGGTAAGTGTAGGCATTTTAGCTAGGTTTAGGGCTAGGGAAAGGGTTAGGGTTTGAGTCAAGGCTAGAGTTAGGTTTAGGTTCAGGGTTAAGTTTAGACTGAGGTTAATGGATATGTCAAGTGTTAGGGTTAGATTTGAGGTTAGGATAAGGTTTAGAGCTAGAGTTTGTTCAGATTTAAGGGTCATTGTTCAGGATAGGTTTGGATCTTGGATTTGGGCTAGGATTTGTGTTATTATTAGTACTATGATGAGAACTACTGATAAAGGCTAATGAAAAAACTAGGTTTCTCTTATGGTTAGTTCTAGGGTTAGTGTTAGGTCAATGTTTAGAACTAGAGTTAGAGTTAGGGGCCGAGTTAGTGTCAGCGTTATTTCTAGGGTTAGGGATAGGATTCAAATTAGGGCTAGGTTTACGACTATATTTAGCTTTAGGATTTGATTTATGTTAAGGGTTAGTGTTATGACTTGGTTTTGTTTAAGGATTAGGGTAGTTTTAGAGCTTGTTTTCCAATTAGCATTACGGCCAGGGCTAGTTTTAGGGTGAGGTTTATACTTAATTTTAGTTTTAGATCCAGGTTTATGCCTTGGGCAAAGGTTAGGGCTAAGTTTGGGTCTAGTGATAGGGCTAGCTTTTGGGTTATGTTAAGGGATAGTTCTAGAACTAGGGATAGTGCTAGGGCGAGAGTTAGTCTTAGGAATAGGGTTAGGTTTACTATAAGGGCTAAATTAGGGCTAGGAATAGTGCTAGAGTAAGTGTTAGATTTAGGCCTAGGTTTAGGGCTAGGATTAGTGTTAGCATTAGGGTTAGGGTAAGGTATGATGTTACAGCTATGTTTCGTGCAAGGACAAAGAATCAAATTAGTAGGGCTAGGGTTAAAATTACATGTAGTATTAAGGCTAGGCTTTTCATAAGGATTAGTTCTAGGGATAGGGATAATGTAAGGTCTAGGGTTAAGGTTAGGCTAGGGTTAGGGATAGAGCTATGGCTCAGTTTTTTTTTTTTTTTTTTTTTTTTTTAGAACTAGGCCTAGGGTTAGGGCTAATTTTATGAATAGTGGTAGTTTTAGGGCTAGTGGTAGGGTGAAGTTTAGGTTTAGATTTATTGTTACGGTTAGATCTAGGTTTAGGGCTATGGTTACAGTTAAGCCTAAGGTTAGTGCTAGTGTTTGGGTCATGATAACAGATAGGGTTAGAACTAGAAATAGGGTTAGGGCAAGAGTCTGAGTTAATTTTTGGACTAGGGTTAGGGGTAGGTTTAGAGGTAAGGCTAAGTTAGGGCTAGGATGAGTGCTAGGGTTAGTGTTAGGGTAAGGCCTAGTGTTAGGATTAGTGTTAGTGTTAGGGTTAGGATTAGATTTAGGGGAATGGATAGGGTAATAGCTAGCTTTAGGGCTATGGTGAGGGTTAGAATTAGGGTTAGGACTAAGGTCAGGATTTGGGTTAGGATTATGTCTAGGTCTAGGGTTAAGCTGAGGGTTTGTGTTATGGCTAGGCCTAAGATTAGGGCTGGGCTAATGTCATCTCTAGGTTCATGGTTATTATTAGTTTTAAAGTTAGGTGATGGCTATGTCTAGTATAAGGGTTAGGTTTAGGGTATGGTTCACGTTTATAGCTAGGTGTATTATTAGGGTCAGGGTGCGGTAGAGTTTGGTTTAGGTTCAGATTTATGGTCATTGCTTGAATTAGCAGTCGGTAGTGTTAAGGTTAGGTTAATATATAGAATTAGGTTTATATTTCCAATGACATTTAGAGTAATGAATAGGGTTAGTGTTAGTGATAGGGTTATGGTTAGGCCTAGGGATAGTATTTGGGTTAGGCTTATTTAAGGGTAATATATAGGGTTAGAGCTGAGGTTAGTGCTATGTTTAAGGTTAGGTTTAGGGTTAGGATTAGGATTAGACCTAGGGTTAATGTTAGAGTTAGGTTTAGGATAAGTGTAGGCATTTGAGGTAGGGTTAGGCATAGGGCAATGGTTAGGTTTTGAGCCAGGCCGCTAGGGATAGGTTTAGGTTTAGGGTTATGTTTAGATTAAGGATTAGAGTTTGAGCTAGGGTTAGGGCTAGGGCAAGCGTTAGCGTTAGGGTTAGGTCTAAGCTTATGGTTAGGGTTATTATTAGGGCTAGGTTTATTGCTAGGATAAGGGCTAGGTTTTGTGTGATATTTAGGGTTAACCTTAAGACTATGGGTAAAGTAATAGCTAGGGATATGTTTATGGCTGGTGTTAGGGTCAGGGTTATTGATAAGTCTAGTGTTAGGATAAGGTTTAGAGCTAGGGATTCTATTAGATTAAAGGTCATCATTGGGTTAGGATTAATTTTATGGTTAGGGGCACAATTAAGACTAGCATTTTGTCTAGTGTTAAGTTTAATCTTTACGTTAAGTTAAGGGTTATTGTTAGGGCTAGTGCTAGGTTTTTGTTTAGGGCCAAGGCTAGATTAATGACTTTATTTAGGATTAGGTTTGGTCTAGTGCAAGTGTTAATGTTAGTTTTAAGCATAGGTTTACCATTAGGGGTAGTGTTATGGTTCGGTTTAGGTTTAGGGTCGGGTTTAGATCTAGGGTTAGTGTTTGGGTCAGAATAAGGGTCAGGGTAAGGATTAGGGTTAAAGCTAGAATGAGGGCTAGATTTAGGACTAGTAATAGAGTTAGGGTTTGGGGTAGGGTAAGGATTAAGGTTAGGACTAGGGTAGCATTAGGGATAGGGTTTGGCTTGGGGTAATGAATGGGTTAAAATTACAGTTCGGGTTAGGTTCAGGGGTCGGATTAGGGCTAGAATTTGTGATAGCATTAAGGCTATGGCTAATAAAACAACTAGTTTTTTGATTAAGGCTAGTTCTAGTGTTAGCGTTATGGCAATATTTAGAGCTAAGGATACTGTTAGTGTCCTACTCAGGGTCAGTGGTATTTCTATGGTTAGAGTTAGGACTCAAAATAGGGCTAAGTTTAGAGATAGGTGTAAGGTTAGTGTTTGGTTTAGGTTAAGGGTTAGGGTTAAGATTTTGGCTCTTTTTTTTTAAGGGATAGGGTAGTGATAGGGCTAGTTTTTCAATTAGTATTAGGTTTAGTTCTAGTGTTAGGGTGAGGTTTGGGCTTAAGCTTAGAGTTTACAAAAAGGTTTAGGGCTATTGTGATGGTGAATGTTAGGGTTGGGGCTAAGGATAAAGCTAGATTTGGGTTATGGTAAGGGATAGTTTTTAAATTTTGGAAATGGCTAGGGCAAGAGTTAGAGTTAATCTTGGGGCTAGGGATAGGATTAGGTTTAGGATTAGGTTTAAATTAGGGCTAGGATTAGCCTTAGGGTTAGTGTTAAGTTTTGGCCTAGAGTTAGGGCTAGGGTTAGGGTTAGCATTAGGGTTAGGGTAAGGGATGATGTTACAGCTACATTTTGGACTAGGGCATGGGATAAAATTAGGGTTAGGGCTCTGGTTAAGTTTAGGACTAAGATTAAGGCTAGGCTTAGGGCTTTAATCAGGGGTAGTGTTTATGTTAATGTTAGGGCTAGGATTAGGTCTATAGCTAATGTCAGTTCTAGGGTTATGGTTAGGGATAGTTTTAGGTTTGGCATTATTGCCAGGTCTATTGTAACGGTTACATTGACCGTTAGGGTCAGGTTTTCATCTAGGGGTTTTTTTAGGGTCAGAGTCAGGGTTAGGGTATAGGTTAGGTTTAGGTGTAGATTTAGGGCTACATTTAGAATAATGTAATTATGTAATTATTAGCATAATGTAGATTTAACATAATGGATATGGTTAGGTTTCATTTTCAGGTTAGGTTTAGTATAATGAACAGTGTTAGGGTAAAGCATAGGGTTAGACTTAGGCCTAGGGATAGAATTTGGTGAAAGATACGGTTCAGGTAATGGATAGAATTAAAGCTACAGTTTGTACTAGGGTTATGGCTAGGTTAGGGCTATGGTTAGGTTTAGGTATAGGGTTAGAATTTGCTTAGGGTTATGGTTAGGGTAATGGATAAAATTATAGCTAGGTTGAGGGCTAGTGTTATGGTTAGGAATAGGGCTATGGTTCAGTTTATGTTTTGGGTTAGGACAAGGTTTAGTTTCAGGGTTAGGTATAGTTTCAGTTTCAGGGCTAGGGCTAGGGATAGGGCTGCAATTAAAACTAGGGTTAGGGCTCAGATTAGGGCTAGGTTTTGGGTTAGATGAGGGCTAGTGTAGGACTATGGCTAATGTAAGAACTAGGGTAATGATTAGTGCTAGTATTAGCGTTAGCATTAGAACTAGGTCTAGTGCTTATATTAAGTTTAAGTTTAGTGGGATGATTAGAAATAACATTAGTGTTAGGGTCAGAGTAAGGATCAGTGTTACTGATCAGGGTTAGGGAAACAACTGGGATTAGGGCTAGGATTAAGGCTAAATGTAGGGTTAGGTTCAGTTTTGTTTTAGAGCTAGGGCTAGGGTTAGGGCTAGTTTTGGGATTAGGGCTAGTATTGGGGTGAGGTAAAATCTTATATTAATTGTTATTATTAGATCTAGGTTTAGGGCTATGGCTATGGTTAGGGCTAAAGTTAGAGCTAGTGTTATGGTTATGATAACAGATAGGGTTATAACCAGAAATAGGGCTAGAGCGATAGTTAGAGTTATTCTTAGGTGTAGTGTTAGGGGTAGGTTTAGGGTTAGGTCTAAATTAGGGCTAGGATTAGTGCTAGGGTTACTGTTAGGGTTAGGCCTAGGGTTAGTTTAGTGTTAGTGTTATTGATAGGGTTAGGTTTAGGGAAAGGGATGGCGATATAGCTAGGTTTAGGGATAGGGCGAGAATAAGAATTAGGTTAATGGCTAAGTTAGGGTTCGGGTTTTGATTAAGTCTAGGTTTAGGGCTAGGCTGAAGGTTTGTGTTAGGGCTAGGGCTAGGGCTAATATCAAGTCTAGGTTTATGGTTAGTATTAGTTTTAGTGTTAGGTTATGGCTATGTCTATTGTATGGTTTAGGTGTAAGCTAAAGCTCAATTTTAGAGCTAGGTGTATTATTAGGGTCAGTGTCCGGTAGAGTTTTGTTTAGGTTAAGATTTAGGGTTAATGCTTGAATTAGTGGTGGGTTCAGGTTAGGGTTATGTAACAGATAAAATTATATTCATGATTCTGGTTAGGTTTAGAGTACTGGATGGGGTTAGTGTTAGCAATAGGGTTATCGTTAGGCCTAGGGTTAGCATTTGGGTTAGGCTTTCCTTTAGGGAAATGGATAGGGTTAGAGCTAAAGTTAGTGCAAGGGTTAAGGTTAGGATAATGCCTATGGTTAGGTTTAGGATAAATGTTAGGGTATGAGTTAGAGTTACGGCTAGGGAGATGGTTAGGGTTAGAGTCAGGGCTAGGGTTATGTTTAGGATTATTATTAGGGCTAGGTTAAGGGCTAGGATAAGGCTAGGTTTGTGTGGTGTTTATGGTAGCATTAGGGCTATTGGTTAGGATTAGGTTTAGGGTTAGTGTTAGGGCCAGAATTAGTACTAGTGTTGGGTCTAGGGACAGGGTTAATCTTTAGGTTAGGTGAAGGGTTACTTTTAGGGCTAGTGCAAAGTTTTTATTTAGTACTAGGGTAACATTTATTACTGTATTTAGGATTAGGTTTGGTCTAGGGTTAGTGTTACTGTTAGGTTTATGTACAGGTTTACTGGTAAGGGAAGGGGTAGGGTCAGGTTTAGGGTTAGTGTGAGATTAGTTCTAGGGTTAATGTTAGAGTTAGAAAAGGGTCAGTGTTTGGGTTAGAGTTACTGCTAGAATGAGTGCTAGGGTTAGAACTAGTAATAGAGTTGTGGATTTGGGTAGGCTAAGGATTCAGCTTAGGACTATGTAACATTTGGGTGAGGATTTGACTTAGGGAAAGAGATAGGTTTAGAGGTAGGATTAGGGTTAGGGATAGCTTTAGCGCTAGGGTTAGTGTTAGGATTAAGGTTAGTCTTTGGGTTAAACCTAGGGTTAGAGCTTGAATTACTGCTAGAAGTTGCGTTAGCTTTAGGGCTATGGCTAATGAAAAAACCTTGTTTCTGAATATGGCTAGTTCTCGAGTAAATGTTGGGGCAATGTATAGATCTAGGGTTTCTGTTAGGGTCTGAGACAGGGTCAGGGTTACTTCTAGGGTTAAATTTAGTACTCAAATTATGGCAAGGTTTAGGGATAGGTTTAGGGTTAGGATTAGGTTTAGTGTTTGGTTTTGGTTAAGATTTAGGGTTAGGCTTATGGCTCAGTTTTGTTTTAGGGCTAGGTTAGTGTTAGGGCAAGTTTTCAAATAAGCATTATTTCAGGGCTAGTGTTAGGGTGAGATTTAGGCTTATGTTTAGGGCTAAATTCACGTTTAGGGCTAGGCAAATGTTAAGGCTAAGGTTGGGGCTAGGGTTAGGGCTACAGTTTGGGTTATGGTAAGGGATAGGTTTATAAGTAGAGATAGGGCTAGGGTGAGAGTTAGAGTTAGTCCTAGGGCTAGGGATAGGGTAGGATTTATTGTTAGGGCTAAATTAGGGCTAGGATTAGTGCTAGGGTTAGTGTTAGGTTTAGGCCTAGGTTTAGTGCTGGGTCAGGGTAAGTTATGATTTTACAGCTATGTTTTTGGATGGGTCAAAGGATAAAATGAGGGATAGGGCTGGGTTAAGGTTATGGTTAGGATTAAGACTAGGTTTATTGCTAGGATTAGTGCTAGGATTTGTGTTAGGGTTAGGGCTAGGATTAGGGCTAGGGCTAATGTCAGGTCTAGGGTTATGTTTAGGAATAGTTTAAGGGTTAGGATTATAGCCAGATATATTGTGAATGTTAGGTTGAGTGTTAGGGTCTGCTTTACAACTAGGGTATTAATAGGGTTGGAATCAGTGTTAGGGTATGTGTTAGGTTAAGTTTAAGGGTTAGGGCTCAAATTAGCATTAGGGTTAGTGTTAGGGTTAGGGTAATAGATATGGTTGTGTTTAGGGTTCAGTTTAGGTTTAGGGTAATGTACAGCCTTAGGGTTTCTGATTGTGTTAAGGTTAGGCCTAGGGATAAAATTCAGTTAGGGTTATGGTTAGGGTAATGAATAGGATTAGGGTTACAGTTAGGGCTAGGGTTATTGTTAGGTTAGGGGTATGGTTGGTTTTAGGCCTATGGTTAGAATTCGGTTTGGTTTATGATTAGGGTAAAAATAAGATTAGAGCGAGGTTTAGAGCAAGTGTTATGGTTAGGATTAGGGCCATGGTTCAAGTTAGTTCAAGGTTTAGTTTATGGATTAGGTTTAGGTTAAGTGTGGGGGTTATTGTTAAAGTTAGGGATAGGGTTAAAGCTAGGGTTAGGACTCAGATTAGGGCAAGGTTTTGGGTTAGTTTAGGGATAAGGTAGGACTATGGCTATTGTAAGAATTAGAGTTAAGATTAAGGTTAGTTTCAGAGATAGCATTATGTCTAGCTCAAGGTATAGTTTTTAATTTAGGTTTAGATTTAGTGAGATGATTAGAGATAGGGTTAGTGGCAGGGTCAGAATCAGTATCAGTGTTACTGATCAGGGTTAGGGATAGGACTCAAATTAGGGCTAGAATTAAGGCTAGGTGTAGGGTTAAGTTTTGTGTTAGGGTTAGGGTAAGAATTAGGGATAGGGCTAATATCAGGTCTATTGTTACCGTTAGGCTAGGGTAGGTTAGGGCTCTGGCTCAGTTTTGTTTTAGAGCTAGGGCTAGGCTTAAGGCTAGTTTTAAGATTAGTGATAGTGTTAGGTCTAGAGGTAGGATTAGGTTTAGGTTTAGAATTATTGTTATGGTTAGATTCTGGTTTAGAGCTAGAGCCTACATTAGGATTAAGGTTAGGGCTAGTGTTAGGATTACGGTAAAAGATAGTGTTAGATTGAGATATAGGACTGGGGTGCGATTAGAGTTATTCTTTGGGCTAGGGTTAGAGGTAGGTTTAGGGTTAGGGCTAAATTAGGACTAGGATTAGCGCTAGGGTTAGTGTTAGTGTTAGGCCTAGGGTTAGGGCTAGGGTTAAGGATAGTTTTAGTGTTAGTGTTAAGGTTAGATTTAGCAGAAGATATGGGGTTATAGCTAGATTTAGAGCTAGGGTTCGGGTTAGAATTTGATTTGGGCTAGGGTTAGGTTTTGGGTTAGGACTAAGTGAAGGTTTATTGGCAGGCTGAGGGAATGTGTTAGGGCTACGGCTAAGATTAAGGCTGGGGCTAATGTCATGTCAAGGTTCAAATAAGTGGTAGTTTTATGCTTAGGTTATTGCTAGATCTAGTGTAAGGGTTAGGTTTAGGTAAAGGGTCAGGTTCACAGCTAGGTGTTTTATTAGGGTCAGAGTCCAGGTATGGTTTTGTTTACGTTAAGGTTTTGAGTTAAGGCTTGTATTAGCATTAGTGTTTGGTTTAGGATTTGGCTTTAGGATAGGGTTAGGTTTAGGATTCATTTTAGGTGTAGAGTAATGGATAAGGTTATTTTTAGCCATAGGGTTAGTGTTAGGCCTAGGGTTAGCATTTGGTTTAGACTTATCTTTAGGATAATGGATAGGGTTAGAGCTAAGGTTTTGACTAGGGTCAAGTTTAAGTTTATGGCTAAGGTTAGGTTTAGGCCTAGGGTTAGTGTCAGGGTTAGGTTTATGGTAAGTATTAGGATTTGAGCTAGGATTAGGTCTAGAGCGAGGGTTAAGGTTAGAGTCAGGATTAGGGTTATCTTTATGGTTAGTGTTATGATTAGGGAAAGGGTTAGAGTTTGAGCTAGATTTAGGACTAGGGCGAGGGTTAGGGTTAGGTCTAGGGTTACAGTAAGGGTTAAAATTAGGGCTAGGTTTAGGGCTAGGATAAGGGCTAGGTTTGCGTGATGTTTATGGCTAGCATTAGGGCTAAGGGTAATGTAAGAGCTTGGGTTATGGTTATGGCTACTTTTAGGGTTAGAGTTATGGATAAGTCTAGTGTTAGGGTTAGGTTTGGGGTTAGGATAAGGTTTAGAGCTAGGGTTTATATTAGAGTAAGAGTCAGTGTTAGGGTTTGGTTTGGGGCGAGAATTAGGAATAGTGTTGGGTCTAGGGATAGGGTTAGTCTTTGTGTAGTTTAAGGGTTATTTGTGGAGCTGGTACAAGGTTTTTGTTTAGGGATAGGACTAGATTTATGACTCTATTTAGTATTAGGTTTGGTCTAGTGCTAGTGTTACTGTTAGGTTTAGGTATAGGTTTACTGGTAGGCATAGAGTTAGGGTCCGATTTAGGGTTAGTGTCAGGTTTATATCTAGGGTTATTTTTGGGGTCAGAATAAGGGTCAGTATTTGGCTTAGGACTAGAGCTAGAATGAGGCCTAGGGTTAGAACTAGTAATAAAGTTAGGGTTTGGCATAGCCTAAGGATTAGTGTTAGGACTAGGGTAGCATTAGGGTGAGGATTTGGCCAAGGGTATGGGATAGGATTAGACGTAGGTTTAGGATTAGGGGTAGGGTTAGTGATAGGGTTAGGGTTAGGGTTAGTCTTAGAGGTATACCTAGGTTTAGGGCTCGGATTATCACTAGGATATGTGTTAGCATTAGGGCTACAGCTAATGAAAGTACTTAGTTTCTGTTTAGGGCTACTTCTCAGTTTAGCATTAAGGCAATGTTTAGAGCTAGGGTTAGTGTTAGGATCTGAGTCAGGGTAAGGTTTACTTCTAGGGTAAGGTTTAGCACTCAAGTTATGGCAAGGTTTAAGGCTAGGTTAGGGTAAGTGTTTGGTTTAGGTTAAGGGTTAGGGTTAGGTTTATGGCTCAGTTTTGTTTTAGGGTTTGTTTTGGGGTTTGTTAGGGTTAGGGCTAGTTTTCCAATTAGCATTGCTGTTCGGGCCAGGGTGAGATTTAGGCTTAAGGTTAGGGTTTGCTCCAAGTTTAGGTGAAGGGCAAAGGTTAGGGCTAAGTTTGGGCTAGGGATAGGGCTAGGTTTTGGGTTATGGTAAGAGATAAGTTTCGAAGTAGGGATAGGGCTAGGGTGAGAGAGGGCATTAATCTTAGGGATTGGGATAGGGTTAGGTTTAGTGTGAGGCCTAAATTAAGGCTAGGTTTAGTGCAAGGGTTGGTGTTAGGTTTAGGCCTAGGATTAGGGCTAGGGTTAAGCTTAGCATTAGTGTTATGGTAAGGTATGATATTACAGCTATGTTTAGTTCTTTGACAAGGGATAAAATTAGGGATAGTGCTGAGGTTAAAATCATGGTAAGGATTAAAGCTGGGCTTAGAACTAGGATTAGGACTGGGGATATGGCTAATGTCAGGTCTAGAGTTAAGGTTAGGTAGGGTTAGGAATAGGGCTATGGCTCCGTTTTGTTTTAGAACTAGGCCTAGTGTTAGGGCTAGTTTTATGATAAGTGATAGTGTTAGGGCTAATGGTAGGGTTAAGATTATTACATTTATTATTATGGTTAGAACTAGGTTTAGGGCTATGGCTAGGGTGAGGTCTACGTTTAAGACTAATGTTAGGGTTATGGTAACAGAAAGGGTTAGAACTAGAAAGAGGGATAGGTTTAGAGTTCAAGTTCGTCTTTGGGCTAAGGTTAGAGGTAAGTTTAGGGTTAGGGCTATATAAGGGCTAGTATTAACGCTAGGGTTAGTGTTAGGTTTAGGCCTAGTGTTAGGGTTAGTGTTAGTGTTAGGGTTAGGATTAGGTTTAGAGGAAGGGATAGGGTTGTAGCTAGCTTTAGGGCTAGGGCAAGGGTTTGTGTTAGGGTTAGGGTTTTAATTAGGGTTAGGGTTACTGTTAAGATTAAGGTGACATTTAGTTTTTAATTAGTGTTAGAATTAGGGTTAGGACTAAAGCTAGGGTTTGGGTTAGGATTAAGACTAGGTTTAGGGCTAGGCTGTGGGTTTGTGTTAGGGCTAGGGCTAGGACTTGGACTAGGGCTAATGTCAAGTCTTGTTTTATGGTTAGTATTAGTTTTAGTGTTAGCTTATGGCTGTGTCTATTGTAAGGTTTAGGTGTAGGGTAAGGGTCAATGTTAGAGCTAGTTGTATTATTAGGGTCAGCGTCAGGGCAGGTTTTGATTTAGGTTAAGATTTAGGGTTAATGCTTGAATTAGCAATGGGTTTTGGTTAGGGTTAGGGTTACTGTTAAGATTAAGGTGACATTTAGTTTTTAATTAGTGTTAGAATTAGGGTTAGGACTAAAGCTAGGGTTTGGGTTAGGGTTAAGACTAGGTTTAGGGATAGGCTGTGGGTTTGTGTTAGGGCTAGGGCTAGGACTTGGACTAGGGCTAATGTCAAGTCTAGTTTTATGGTTAGTATTAGTTTTAGTGTTAGCTTATGGCTGTGTCTATTGTAAGGTTTAGGTGTAGGGTAAGGGTCAATGTTAGAGCTAGTTGTATTATTAGGGTCAGCGTCAGGGCAGGTTTTGATTTAGGTTAAGATTTAGGGTTAATGCTTGAATTAGGAATGGGTTCTGGTTAGGGTTAGGGTAATGGATAGAATTAGGTTTATGGTTCCGATTAGGTTTAGAATTACAGATAGGTTAGTGTTAACGATAGGGTTATCATTAGGCCTATGTGTAACATTTGGTTTAGACATTTCGTTAGGGGAATGGATAGCGTTAGATCTAAGGTTAGGGCTAGGGTTAAGTTTAGGATTAGGGTTAGGGTTAGGGTTAGGCCTAGGGTTAATGTTAGGCGTAGGGTTTGGGTAAGTGTAGGCATTTGAGCTTGGGCTAGGGCTAGGGCGATGTTTAGGTTTTGAGTCAAGGCTAATGCTAGGTTTAGGGTTAGGATATCTTTAGGGTATCTTTGAATTAGAGTTTGAGATAAGGTTAGGGCTAGTGCGAGGATTAGCATTAGGGTTAGTTCTAAATTTATGGCTAGCATTATGATTAGGGCTAGGTTTAGGACTAGGATAAGGGATAATTTTTGTGTCATGTTTAGGGCTAATGTTAGGGTTTGGGTAATGTAAGAGTCAGGGATATGGTTATGGGTAGTTTTAGGGTAATGGTTATGGATGAGTCTGCTGTTAGGGTTAGGTTTTGGTTAGGATAAGGTTTAAAGGTAGGGTTTCTATTAGATTAAGGGTTATTGTGTGGTTAGAGTCAGTTTTAGGTTTAGAGCCACAATTAGGACTAACGTTTGGTCTAGTGAGAGCTTTAGTCTTTATGTTAGGTTTAGGCTTATTGTTAGGCTAATTCTAGGTTTTTGTTAAGGGCTAGAACTAGATTTATGACTCTATTTAAAATTAGGTTTGTCTAGTGCTCCTGTTACTGTTAGGTTTAGGTATAGGTTTACCGGTAGATGTCATGATAGATTTTGGTTTATGGTTAGGGTCAGGATTAGATCTAGGGTTAGTGTTAGAGTCAGAATAAGTTAGGGCTACGTTTAGAAATAGTAATAAAGTTAGCATTTGGAGAAAGCTAAGAATTATGGTTAGGACTATGGTAGCATTAGGGTTAGGATTTGGCTTAGGGTAAGGGATAGAGTTAGTGGTAGGGCTAGGGTTAGGATAAGGGTTAGGGTTAGTGTTATAGTTAGCGTTAGGGTAAGCGTTAGTGTTTGGTTTTGGGTCATATTTAGGTTAAGGGTTAGTGTTAGGGTTAGTGTTGGGTTTAGGGTTAGGATTATGTGAGTGTTTGGGTAAGGGTAAGGGTTTAGTTTAGTGTTAGGGTTAGGGTTAAGATTAGAAAAGATTTAGGTTTATGGTTTGGTTAGGGTTTGTGTTAGGATTAGGGTTAGGGTTACGCTAAGTTTAGGGATATGGTTAGGGTTATGGTTAGGGTAAGTGTTAGGGTTAGGGTTAGTATTCAGTTTAGGGTTTGGGTTAGGGTAAGGTGTAGGGTTAGGGTTAGTTTTAGTGTTAGGGTTAGGGTTAGGTTTATTGTTAGGGTTAAGATTAGGGTTAGAATTAGTGTTAGGGATAAGGTTAAGTTTAATGTTATGTTTAGTATTAGATTTAGGGTTTGTGTTAGGGTTAAGATTTTAATTAGGGTTAGGGTTACTGTTAAGATTAAGGTGACATTTAGGTTTAGGTTTAGGACTAGGGTTTGTGTTAAGTTTAAAGTTAGTGTTTGTGATAAGGTTAAATTTAGGATTAGGTGTCAGATAAGAGTTAGGGTTAGTTTCAGAGTTAGGGTTAGGTCTAGGTTTAGGTTTAATGTTAGGGTTAGTGTTAGGTTTAGGGTTAGAATTTGTGTTAGCGTTAGGTTTTGGGTTAGCGTTAGGGTTAGATTTAGCGTTAGGATCTGGGTTAAGGTTGGTGTTATTTTTAGTGTTATGGTTAGGTGTAATATTAGTGTTAGAATTAGGGTTAGGTATAGGCTTAGTGTTTGGTTTAGGCTTAGGATTAGTTTTAGTGTTAGTTATAGTTTTATGGTTGGGGGTAGGATTTATGGTAGGTTTAGAATTAAAGTTAGTGTTAGGGTTAGTGTTAGGGTTATGGTTAGGGTTAGTGTTAGGGTTAAGGTTAGGCGAGTATTAGGGTTAAGTTTAGGTTAGGGTTAGTGTTAAGGTTAGCATTTGTGTTAGGGTTAGGGTTAAAGTTAGGGTTTGTATTAATATTATTGCTAAAATGTGGGTTAGTGTTACGGTGATGGTTAGGGTTACTGTTAGGTTTCATGTTAAGGTTAGGTTGGGGGTTTTTAAGGGTAACTTGTAGGTTGATGCTTAAGATTAGTGTTTGTGTTACAGTTAGAATTAGGATTTTGGTTAGGATTAGTGTTTGGGTTAGGGTTACAGTTAGGTTTATGGTTAGTGTTAGGGTTGAGGTTAGATTTAGTGTTAAGGTTACGTTTAGTTTTATGGTGAGGTTTAGTGTTAGGGTTAGGTTTAGTTTTATTGTTAGGGTAAGGGTTAATGTTAGGGTTAGGTTTAGTGTTTGGTTAAGGTTTGTATTAGGGTTAGCTTTAGGGTTAGGGTTAGGGTTACTGTTAAAATCAGGTATAGTTTTAGGGTTGTGGATAGGGTTAGTATTAGTGTTAGGGTTAAGTCTAAGGTTAACATTAGTGTTTTGGTTTGGGTTATAGTTAGGTTTAGGGTTAGGGTTAGTGTTAGGTTTAGGGTTAGGATTAGGTGAGTGTTAGGGTTAGGGAAATGGTTGAGGTGAGTGTTAGTTTTAGGATTATGGTTAGGGACAAGTTTAGGTTTAGGGTTTGTTTAGGGTTTGTGCTAGGGTTAGTTTTCGGGTTATGGTTACAGTTAGTATTAGGTTTAGGTTTAGGTTTATGTTTAGGGGAATGGTTAGTGTTATGGTTAGGCTTATTGTTTGTATTAGGGTTAGGATTAAGGTTAGTGTTAGTGTTATGGTTAGGGTTACTGTTATGGAAAGGGTTAGGGTTTGTGTTAGGGTAAGGCTTAGTGTTAGACTTAGGGTTAGTGTTACGATTAGGATTACCATTAGGGTTAAGGAAAGGGTTAGAGTTAGGGTTAGTGTTAGGATTAAGGTTAGGTTTAGGAGTAGTGTAAAAATTAGGGATAGCGTTAGGGTTGGTGTTAGGGTTAAGATTGGTGTTAGGGTTAATTTTAGGGTTAGGGTTAGAATTAGGTTAAGTGGTAAGGTTAGCATTAGGGTTAGGATTAGGGTTAGTGTTATGGTTAGCATTACGAATAGAATTAAAGTTAGTGTTAGTGTTAGCATTAGGTTTAGCATTAGGGTTAGTTTTAGTGTTTGAGTTATGGTTAGGTTTAGGTTTAATGTTATGGTTAGTGTTAGGTTTAGGGTTATGCTTAGGTTTAGTTTTAGTGTTTACATTAGGGTTAGGGTTACAGAAAAATTTAGGGTTGATGTTAGTGTTAGGATTAGGATTAGGGTAAAGTTTAGTGCTAATGTTAGTGTTAGGCTTAGGGTTACTGCAAGATTTAGGGTTGATGTTAGTGTTAGGGTTAGGATTAGGGTTAAGTTTAGTGCTAGGTTTAGGCTTAGGCTTAGGGTTTGTGTTAGCTTTAGTGTTAAGGTTAGGGTTATGTTTAGTTTTAGGGTTATTGTAAGGTTGAGTGTTAGGGTTAGGTTTAGGGTTACGTTCAGTGTTAGTATTAGTTTTAGGATTAGGGTTTGTTTTAGGGTTAGCTTTAGTGTTAGTGTTAGGTTTAGTATTATGGAGATTGTAAGGTTTAGGGATAGGTTTGGATTAGGGCTACAGTTAGGGTTAGTGTTAGTTTCACAGTTAGGGTTAAGGTTTGTTTAAAGTTTTGTTTTAGGCTTAGTGTTAGGGTTATGTTTAGGGTTGGTTTTAGGATTAGGGTTAGTGTTAGGGTTAGGTTTCAGGTTAGGGTTAGTTTAAAAGTTTGTGTGAGGTTTAGGTTTAGTGTTAAGATTGTGTTTGTGTGAGGGATATGGTTTGTGTTAGGATAAAATTAAGGGTTAGGGTTAGGGATAGAGTAAGGCTTAGGGTTAGGTTTAGAATTAGGGGTAGAGTGTGGCTTAGGGTTAGGTTTAGGTTAGATTTAGGGTTAATTTTAGGGTTACTTGTAGGTTAGGGTTAGTGTTAGGGTTAGGGTTAAGATTAGTGTTAGAATTAGGGTTTGTGTTATGGAAAGTGTTAGAGTGAGGGTTAGGTGTAGGGTTAAGTTCAGGGTTAGGTTCAGTGCTAGTGTTAGGGTTAGGTTTAGCGTTAGAGATAGTGTTAGGTTTAGGGATAGATTTAGGGTTACTTTTAAATTTAGGGTTAAAATAAGTCTTCGGTTTAGTGGTATACTCAGGGTTAGGGTTATTGATAGGTTTAGTGTTAGGTTTAGGGTTAGTGATTGTGTTAGGTTGAGGGATAAGTTTGGGGTTACTTTTAGGTTTAAAGTTAAAATAAATGTTAGGGTTAGGGGTATGGTCAGGGTTAGGGTAATTGATAGGTTTAGTGTTTTGTTTTGGGTTAGATTTATGATTAAGGTTAGTTTTTTTAGTAGGTTTAGAGTTAGGGTTAGGGATAGTTTTAGAATTGGGTTAGGGTTTCAGTTAGGGTTAGTGTTAAGCTTAGTGTTCGGGTAAGAATTATGATTTGTGTTAAGGTAAGTGTTAGGTTTAGGTTTTATGTTAGGTTAGAGTTAAAATTTGGGTTTTTGTCATGATTAGAAAGAGCGTTAGAGTGAGGCATCGGGTTAGGGTTAGTTTTACGGTTATGGGTAGTTTAGGTATAGTGTTAGTTTTAGGGTTAGGGTTAGTGTTACAGTTAAAGTAAGGGTTAGAGATAGGGTTGGTGTTAGGTTTATAGTTAGGCTTAGGGTTTGGGTTTGTGATAGGGTAATTGTTCGGGTTAGGTTTGGTGTTAGGATTAGGGTTAGGATTAGTTTCAGCATTAGTGTTATGGTTAGGGTTAGTCTTAGGGTTAGCTTTAGTGTTAGTGTTAAGTGTTAGGGAGAGTGTTAATGTTAGGGATAGGTTTAGGGTTAGGTCTAAGGTCAGGGTTAGGGGTAGTGTTACAGTTAGTGTTAGGGTTAGGGTTCTTCATAGGATTAGAGTTAGGGTGATGTTTAGGGTGCGTTCAAGTTTAGGGTTAGGGTTAGGCTTTGAGTTAGGTTTAGGTTTTGTTTTAGTGTTAGGGTTAGGGTTAGGCTTAGGATTAGTGTTAGGATTAGTGTTCGTGTGAGGGATATGGTTTGTTTTAGGGTAGGGGTTAGGGTTATGGTTAGAATTAGGGTTAGAGTGAGGATTAGGTTTAGGTTTAGCATTAGTTTTAGGGTTACTTATTGGTTAAGGTTAGTACTAGTGTAAGGGTTAGGATTAGTGTTAGGGTTAGGGTTAAGGTTTGTGTTATGGTAAGCTTTAGGCTGAGGGTTAGGGGTAGGGATATGTTTAGGGTCAGGTTCAGTGTTAGTGACAGGTTTAGGGTTAGGAATATAGTTCAGTTTAGGGATAGGATTAGGGTTACTTTTAGTTTTAGTTTTAGAATTAGGATTAAAGATAGTGTTACAGGTACGGTTAGGGTTATGGTTAAGTTTAGTGTTAGCATTAGTGATATGTTTATGTTTAAGTTTAGGTTTTGGGTGAGGGTTAAAGTTCTGGTTATGATTAGAGTTAGTTTTAGAATAGGGGTTGTGGTTTTGCTTATGGTTAGTGTTAAGTTTATTGTTAGGGTAAGAATTATGGTTTGTGTTAGGGTAAAAGTTATGATTAGGTTTGTATTAGGGTTAGTTAAAATTAGGGTTTTAGTTATGATTTGAAAAAGAGTTAGAGTTAGATGAGGGGTTAGGGTTAGTGTTAGTTTTAGGGTTACGGGTAGTTTAGTTATAGTGTTAGGGTAAGGGTTAGGGTAAGTTTTGTGTTAGGGTGAAGGTAAGGGTAAGGGATAGGGTTAGTGTTATGTTTAGGGTTAGGCTTACGATTAGAATTAGTGATAGGGCTATTATGGGGGTGACTGTTAGTGTTAGGATTAGCGTTAGTTTCAGTGTTAGGATTTGTTTAAGGTTTAGGGTAAGTTTTAGGGTAAGCTAATATTTAGGGTTAACATTAGGGTTCAGTAAGGTTTAGGGTTAGGGTTATTTGTAGAATTAGGGTTGAGCTTAGGTTTAGTTTTAGGGTTAGGGTTCGTTCTATGGTTAATGTTATGGTTAGTTTTAAGGTTAAAATTAGATAAGTGTTAGGTCTATGTTTGGGTTAGGGTTAGGGTAAGGAGTCTTGTTAGGGATAGGATTAGATTTATTGTTATGGTAAGGGTTAGGGTTAGTGTTAGGTTTAGGGTTAGGGTTTGGTTAATGGTTAGAGTTAGTGTTATGGTTAGTGTTAGTGTTACTCTTATGATTAGATTTATGTTACATTTAGGGTTAGTGTTAGTTTTAGGGTTAGTGTTAGTTAAAAGTTAGCATTAGTTTTAGTTAAAATTAGGGTTAGTTTTAGGTTATGTTAAGGGTTATGTTTAGGGTTAGAAATTGTGTTATGTTGATCGTTATGGTTATGGTTAGATTAGGTTTAGTGTTAGGGTTAGTATTAGGATTACTGTAAGGGTTAGTGTTAGGTTAGGGTTAGATTTAGGGTTAGGTTTAGTGTTATGGTTATTGTTAATTTTAGGGTTAGTGTTAGGGTAAGTGTTAGTGCCAGTGTTAGAGTTAGGATTAGGTTTAGTGTTAGCATTAGGGTTAGGGTTAGGGTTAGGGTAAGTTTTAGGGTTAGTGTTAGTGTAAGGGTAAGTTTTAGGGTTAGTAATAGGGTTAGGGTTAGGTCTTGAGTTAGGAATAGGGTTAGGGTAAAATTTAGGGTTAGGGTTAGTTTTAGGCTTAAGGTTAGTTTTAGTGTTAAGGTATGGGTTAGTGTTAGGGTTAGCACTAGGTTAGGGTAAATTTAGGCTTAGTGATAGGGTTTTGGGTGCTAGGTAGGTATTAGTGTTATTATTATAGTTCAGATTAGGGTTAGGTTTAGGTTTCAGGTTAGTGTTAGTTTTAGGGTTAGGGTTAAAGTTAGGGTTATTGTTTGTTTTTGGGTTACAGTTAGAGTTATTATAATGATTAGGTTTAAGTTTAGTGTTAGGGTTAGAAATAAGGTTAGTGTTAGAATTAGGGTTAAGTTTCATGTTAGGGTTAGAGTTATGGTGAGGGTTATGGTTAGGTTTTGGGTTAGAGTAAGTTTTAGTGCTTGGCTTAGGGTTAGGGTTAGGGTTATGGATAGTGTTAGGGTTAGGGATAGGTTTAGGGATACTTTTAGGTTTAGGGTTAGGGTTAGTGTAACGGTTAGTTTTAGGGTTAGTGTCAGGGTTAGGGTTAGTATTAGGTTTCAGTTTAGGGTATGGTAAGGGTTAGTGTTTGTGTTAGGATTAGGGATAGGTTTAGGCTTACTGTTAGTGTTAGGGGTGGGATTAGTGTTAGGTTTAGGGTTAGTGCTAGCATGAGTGTTAGGTTTAGTGTTATGGTGAGGGTAATTGTTAGGAGTAGGATTAGGGTTAGTGTTAGGGTTAGGCTTAAATTACGTTTAGGGTTAGTGTTAGGATTAAAATTAAAATTAGAGTTAAAATGTCTGTTAAAATTAGGAATAGGGTAAATTTTAGGATTAGTGTTAGGTTTAGGGATAGAGTTTCGGTGACGATTTGGCTTAGTGCTATGGTTAGATTTATGGTTCGTGTTAGGGTTGTGGTTATGGTTAGTGTTAGGGTTAGTGTTACATTTAGGATTAGGGTTAGGGTTAGATAAGGGTTAGCATTAGGTTTAGCTTAGGTTTAGGGATATGGTTTGTCTTAGCATTTGTGTTTTGGTTAGGGTTGGTGTTAGGGTTAGAGTTAGTCTTAGGGTTAGTGTTAGAGGGAGGGTTAGGACTTATGTTAGGGTTATATTTTGTTTTATGGTTAAGGTTATGGATACAGTTAGTGTTAGGGTTTATATTAGTGTTAGGATTAGTTTTAGGTTACTGTTTGAGTTATTGTTAGGTAAGTGTAAGAGTTATGGTTAAGGTTCATGTTAGGGTTAGGGTTAGTATTAGATTTAGATTTACGGATAGAGTTATGTTAGGGTTAGTGTTAGGTTTAATATTAGTGTTTGGGTTAGGGTTATAGTTAGGTTTAGGGTTAGTTTTAGGTTTAGGATAAGGGTTAGTGTTTGGTTTAGGTTTAGGTTTAGGGAGAGGGTTAGGTTTATGTTTAGGGTTAGCCTTAGGGTTAGTGTTAGGGTTAGTGTTAGGTTTAGTGTTAGGGTTAATGTTATGTTTAGTGTTAAGATTAGTTATAGGGTTTAGTTTTAGGATTAGGGATAGTGTTAGATTTATTGAAGGGGTAAAGGTTAGTGTTAGGTTTAGTGTTATGGTTAAGTTTAATGATAGGGTATGGGTGGGGTTTGGTTTAGGGTTAGGGTTAGTGTTAGGTTTAGGTTTAGGATTAGGGTTAGGTTAGGTTTAGTGTTAGGATTAGGGTTAGTTTTAAATTTAGTGTTTGAGTTAGAATTATATTTATGTTTATGTTTAGGGTTAGGTTTATTAGTGTTAGGTTTGGGGTTAGGGTTAGGGTCAGTGTGAGGGTTAGGCTTAGGGTTATTGTTAGGTTTAGTTTTAGCCTTAGTGTTACTGTTAGTGTTAGGGTAATGGTTAGGGTTAGTGTTAGGGTTAGTGTTACAGTTATGTTTAGGTTTAGGATTAGGGTTCGTGTTACAATTAGGATTAGTTTAGGGTTAGTGATAGATTTAATGTTAGGGTTAGGTTTAATAATAGTGTTAGGTTGGGGTTAGGATTAGAGTTAGTGTTAGGATTTGTATTATGGTTAGGATTAGGGTTTGTGTTCGGTTAGGTTTAGGGTTAGTTTTAGGGTTAAGATAAGTGTTAAGTTTCATAGTAGGCTAAGGTTAGTGTTAGGGTTAGTTTTATGGTTAGAGTTACTTTAAAATTAGTGTTAGGGTTAGGGTTAGGGTAAGGGTTAGTGATACTGTTAGGTTTAGCATTAGGAATCTTGTTAGGTTAGGTTTAGTGTCAGTTTTAGGGTTAGAATAAGGGTTAGGTTTTGTGATAGGCTAAGGTTATTGTTAGGATTAGTGTTATGGTTAGTATTACTTTAGAATTAGTGTTAGTGTTAGGGTTAGGGTTAGTAATAGTTTTAAGTTTTGGATTAGGGTTAGTGTTAGGTTAGTGTTAGGGTTAGGGTGATGTTAAGGTTAGGGTTATGGTAAGGGTTAGGTTTTGTGTAACCATTAGTGTTAGGGTTAGGGTTAGTGGTAGAGTTAGGGTTCAAGTTAGTTTTAGGTCACAGTTAAAATTAGGTTAAGGTTTAGGTTTAGATTTAGGGTTATGGTTAGAATTAGTGATAGTGTAAAATTATGGTTTGGGTTAGGGCTAGGATTAACGGTAGGGTTAGTGTTTAGTTTTGGGTTATGTTTGTGTTAGGGTTACTGTTAGGATTATGTTTGGGGTTACAGTTACAGTTAGGATTCGTTTTGGGGTTAGGTTTAAATTTAGGGTAGATTATGGTTAGGGTTAGGGTTAAGATAAGTGTTAGGGTTAGTGTTAGGGATAGGATAAGGGTTAGGGTTTGTGTTAGTCTTAATGTTAGGGATAGGTTTAGTGTTAGGGTTAGTGTTAGGGTTAGGGTTAGTTTTAGGGTGAGTGAAAGTGTTAGGGTTAGGGTTAAGATTAGTGTTACGGTTAGTGTTAGTGTTAGGGTTAAGGTTAGGTTTAGTGTTAGAGTTAGGATTAGGTTTAGAATTTGTGTTAGGGTTAGTGTTAGGTTTATTGTTAGTGTTAGGTTTATGGTTAGGATTAGGATTCGTGTTAGCCGTACAGTTAGTGTAATAATTAGGGTTCATGTTACGGATACATTTACGGTTAGTGTTAGGTTTAGGTTTAGGGTTAGATTTAGGGTTAGTGTTTCTGTTAAGGTTAGGCTTAAGTTTAATTTTTTTTATGATTAGTGTTAGGTTTAGTGTTAGTTTCAGGGTTAGGGTTATAATAATGTGAGGTTTACGGTTAATATTAGCATTCGAATTGGGTTTAGGTTTAGGATTAGGTTTGGGGTTAGGGTAAGGGTTAGGTTTAGGGTTAGGGTTAGGGTTATGGTTAAAGTTAGGGTTAAGGTTAGGGTTAGTTTTAGGGTTAAGATTAGGGTTACGGATGTTGTAAGGGTTAGGGTTAGAGTTAGTGTTATGGATTGGGTTAGGGTTAGGGTTGGTGTTTGGGTTAGTATTAGGGTAATGTTTAGGGTTAGGGTTAGTGTTATTGTTAGAATTAGTTTTAAAATTTGGCTTAGGTTTAGGTTTGTTGGTAGGGTTAGTTTTAGGTTTCTTGTTAAGTTTATGTTTACGTTTAGGTTAGAGTTACTGTTAGGGTTAGTGTTAGTATTAGGGTTATGGATAGTATTAAAGTTAAGGATAGTTTTAGGGTTAGGTTTAGTGTTAGTTTAGGGTTAGCGTTAGGTATAGGTTTAGTGTTACAGTTAGGTTTAGGATTAGGTTTAAGGTTGGTTATAGAGTTATTGTTAGGGTTAGTTTTAGTGTTAGGGTTAGTGTTAGGGTTATGGTTATGGTTTAGGTTAGGCTTAAGTTTAGGTTCAGAGTTAGTGTTAGGTTTAGTGTTAGGGTTACTGTGAAGGTTAGGGTCAGGTTTTGTGTTATGGTCAGGTTTAGGTTTAATGTTTTGTATAAGATTAGGGTTAGTTTAGTGTTAGGATTAGGGTTTGAGTAGTTGTTACAGTTAGGGTTAACGTTAGTGTTTCATTAAGGGTTAGGTCAGGTTTAATGTTAGTTTTAGTGCTAGTGTTAGGGTTAGGGTTATAATTAGGTTTAGGTTTAGGTTTAGAATTAGTGACAGTGTTAGTGTTAGGGTTATGGTTAGTTTTAGGGTTAGAGTTTGTCTTAGAGTTAGGGTTAGTGTAGGGTTAGGGTCAAGGTTAGGTTAGTGAGAGAATTAGGGTAAGGTTCAGGTTAGATTTCATGTTAGGGTTACGTTTAAGGTTAGTATTATGGTTATGGTTAAAATTAGGTTTGTGGTTACTGTTAGCGTTAGGATTAGTATTAGGATTAATGTTAGGGTTCGTGTTAGGTTTAGGGTTAGATTTAGTATTAGGTTTAGGTTTAGTGTTAGGGTTAGTGTTAATGGTAGGGTGATTTTTTAGGTTTTAGTATAGTGTTAGGTTTAGGAATAGGTTTAATTGTAGTTTTAGGATTAGGGTAAGGGTTATTTTTAGTTTTAGGTTTAGGTTTAGGGTTAGTGAAAAATTTAGTGTTAGGGTTAGGATTAGTGTTAGTGTTAGGATTATGGTTATTTTTAGGATTACAGTTAGTCTTAGGGTTTGGGTTAGTGTACTTTTAGGGTTAAGGTTAGGTTAGAAAGAGAATTAGGTTTAGGTTTCTGGTTAGGTTTAATTTTAGGGATACATTTATGGTTAGTGTAATGGTTAGGGTTAGGATTGAGTTTATGGTTAGGGTTAGGGTTAGGGTTAGTGTTAGGATTAGTATTAGGTGTCATTTTAGGGTTAGAGTGAGCTTTAGTATTATGTTTAGGTTCAGTGTTAGGGTTAGTGTTAGTGTTAGGGTTATGGTCAGGTTTAGGTATAGTTTTAGGTTTAGTAATAGGTTTAGGTTTAGTGTCATGGTTAGGGTTAGGGTTACATTTAATGTTACGGTTAGAGTTAGTGTTAGGGTTAAGGTTAGTGTTACGGTAGAAAATGTGGATAGGGTTAGTGTTATTGTTAGTGTTACAGTTAGGGGTAGTGTTATGGATAGGGTTAGGATTAGGTTTAGAATTAGTTTTAGGGTTAGAAAATACAGATAGTCTTAGTGTTAGGGTTAGTTTTATGGTTAGGGTTAGTTTTACGGTTAGGTTTTGGTTTAGAAAAATGATAAAATAAGTTTTGGGTTAGGTTTTGGGTTATGGTTTGGGTTAGGGTTTGTGTTAGGATTAGATAAGGGTTAGGGTTAAAGTTAGATTTAGTATTAGGGTTAGAGTTATTGTTATTGTTAGAGTTGAAGTTAGAAAATGGTATAAAATTAGTGTTAGGGTTAGTGTTAGTGTTAAGGTTAGGGTAAGTTTTAGAGTTACTGTTAAGGTTAGTGTTAGGTTTAGGATTAGGGTTAAGGTTAGAGCTCGGGTTAGGGTTATGTTTAGTGTAAGGTTGAGGTTTAGAGTTAGGTTTTAATTTAAGCTTAGGTGTAGTGTTAGCTTTTGGGTTAGGGTTAGTGTTGGGGTTAGGTTAGAGTTAGGTTACGCTTAGTGTTAGGGTTGGTGTAACGGTTAGGGTTAGTATTAGGGTTAGGGTTATAGTTCAGATTAGGGTCAGGTTTAGTGTTAGGGTAAGTGTTAGAGTTAGGGTTAGGGTTAGTTTTGGGTTTAGGGTTAGGGTTAGAGTTATGGTAATGGATAGGTTTAGGGTTACTGTTAGAATTAGGGATAGTGTTAGGTTAGTGTTATGGTTTTGGTTAGAGTTTGTGTTAGTGTTAGAGTTAGGGTAAGTGTTAGTGTTAGCGTTAGGGTTAGGTTTAGAGTTAGGGTTAATTTTTTGTTTGAGTTAAAGTTAGGGTTAGGGTTATGGATAGTGTTAGGGTTAGGGATAGATTTAGGGTTAGTGTTAGGATGAGGTACAGGGTTAATGTTTGTTTTAGGGTTTGTGCTAGGGTTAGGTTTAGGGATAGGGTTAGTGTTAAGATAAGGGTTAGTTTTAGGGTTAGTTTTAAGTTTATATTTAATTTTAGCATTAGGGTTAGTGCTACTTTTAGGTCAGAGTTAGAGTTAGTGTTAGTATTAGGGTTCGGGTTAGGGTTAGTGATAGAATTTGGGTTATGTTTAAGGTTAGTGTTAGTGATATGATTACGGTTCAGATTAGGGTCAGTTTTTGGGTTAGGATTAGAATTATTTTAAGGATTAGTGTTAGTTTTAGGGATAGGTTTAAGGTTTGTGCTATGGTTAATGTTAAGATTAGGTTTAGGTTCAGGGTGAGGGTTAGGTTTGGGTAAGTGTTAGTGTTAGGTTTACTGTTTTGAGTAGAGGTAGTGTTAGTGATAGGTCTATTTTTATAGTTAGTGGTAGGGTTTGTGTTAGGGAGAAGGTTAGGTTTAGCTTTATGCTTACGGTTATGGCTTAGAATTCAGGTTAAGGTTAGGTTTAGGGTTAGGGCTAGTGTTCGTTTTAAAGTTATGTTTAAGGTTAGTGTTAGGGTTCACGTTAGGGATATTTTTAGGGTTACTGTTATGTTTAGTTTATGGTTAGGGTTAGATTTATGGTTAGAATTAATGCTTTTTTTAGGGTTAGTGTTAGGTTTAGATTTAATATTAGGGTTAGGGATAGGGTGAGGTTTAGGGTTAGTATTAGTGTCCAGGAAAGGATTAGGTTTCAGTTAAGGGTAGGTTTAGGGTTTGGGTTAGTGTTATGTTTACAGTTAGGGTTAGGGTTAAAGTTAGAATTAGTGTCAGTGTTAGTGTAAGGTTTAAGATTATGTTTAGGTTTGTTTAAAAGTTAGGGTTAGGGTTACACTTAGGATTAGGGTTAGGGTTATAATTAGGGTTAGTATTAGGGTATGGTTAGGGTTAAAGTTAAAGTTAGTGTAAGAATTACGGTTAAATTTTGTTTTAGGGTTAGGGTGAGTGGTAGGATAAGGCTTAGGGTTCGTATTAGGGTTAGGTTAGGGTTAGGATGAGTGTTAGGTTAGTGTTATGTTAAGGGTTAGGTATAGTGTTTAGGTTAGGGATAGTTTTAGGTTTAGGATTAGGATTAGTGTTAGGTTTAGGGTTAGATTTAGGTTTCGTGTTACGGTTAAGGTTAGGGTTTTCGTTAGTGCTCGGTTTAGTGTTAGGGTTCGAGTAAGTTTAAGTGTTAGGGTTAGGTTTAGGTTTTAAATAAGGTTTAGTGTTAAGGTTTGGGTTAGGTTTAGTCTTAGGATTAGTGTTAGAATTAGGTTAGGGTTAGTTTTAGACTTAGTGTTAGTTTTTTTTTTTTTTTTTTTAGGGTAATGGTTACAGATCGGATTAGGGTTAGGGTTAGGTTTGGAGTTAATATTAGTGTTAGTGTCAGGGTAAGCCTTAGTGTTACATATGGGGTAGGGTTAGAATGAGAGTTATGGTAAAGTTTAGGTTTAGGATTAGTGTAAGGTTAGGTATAGAATTAGGATTAGTTTTATAGTGTTAGCTTTAGGGTTCGTGTTAGGTTTAGGTTTAGGGTGAGTCTTAGGGTGAAGGTTGAGGTGAGGTTTAGTGTTCGGTTAGTTTTAGTGTTTGGGTTAGTGTTAGGTTTAGTGTTAAAGTTAATGTTAGGGTTAAGGATAAGTTTAGGGTTAGTGTTAGTCTTATGTTTCGGTTTAGTTTTAGTGATAGGGTTTTGGTTGGAGTTAGGGTTAATGTTTGGGTTAGGGTTAGAATTTGTGTTAGCGTTAGTGTTAGTGTTAGGGATAGGGTTAAGATTAGTGTTAGGTTAAGTATTAAGGTTAGGAATAAAATAATGGATAAAGTTATTGTTAGTGATAGGTTCAGGGTAGCGTTAGTGTTATGGTTATGGTTAAGGTTAAGGTTAGAGTTAGTGTTAGGTTTAGTTGTGAGGTTTGAGTTAGGGTGAAGGTGAGGTTTAGGGTATGGGTTACGGCTATGATTAGGATTCAGTTTACGGTTAGTGTTGGGGTAAGTTTAGGTTTTGGCTTTTTTTGGGTTAAGGTTTGTGTTTGTGTTAGATTTAGGGTTAGGATTATGGTTTAGTTTACTGTTAGTATTATCATTAGATTTAGGTTAAGGTTAGTTTAGGTTTAGTGTTAGGGTTAGGGTTAGGATAAGGTTTAGCTTAGGTTTAGGGTAGGTTAGGGTTAGGGTTATAGTTAGTGTGAGGTTTTTTTGTTATGGTTACATTTGCTGTTAGGGATAGGGTGAAGTTTAGAGTTAGGGTTACTGTTAGGGTTAGGGTTTGTGTTTGTGTTAGGGTTTGTGTTAGTGTTAATATTAAGGTTAGGGTTTGGTTTGTGTTAGGGTTCGTGTTAGGATTAGGGTAAAGGTTAGGATTAGTTTTAGATTAATGTTAGCATTAGGGTTAGTTAGTGTTAGCATTAGGGTTAATGTTAGTATTAGGATTAGTGATAGTGATACTGTTAGCAATAGGTTAAGGGTTATGGTTAGTGATAGGGTTAGAGTTAGGGTTAGGTTTAATGTTATGGTTAGAATTATGGTTAGGTTTAGGGTTTGTAAAATGTTAGCATTAGGGTTAGAGGTAGTGTTAGGGTTAGGGTTAGGGTTAGGTTTAGTTTTAGGTTTAGGATTAGGTTTAGGGTTAGTTAGGGTTAGGGTTAGAGTTAGTTTTAGGGTTAGGTTAAGGTTTCTTTTAGAGTCAGGTTTAGGGTTAGGATTTCAGTTCAGATTATGGTTAGTTTATTGTTAGGATTAGGGTTAGGCTCAGTGTCAGGTTTAGCGTTATGGTTAGGCATAAGGTTATGGTAAGATTTAGGTTAGGTTTATGGGTAAGATAGGTCTAAGATTACAGTTAGTGTTAGTGTTAGGTTTTGCATTAGGGTTATTGTTAGGGTTAGTTTTAGTTTTATGGTTAGGTTTAGATCAGGGTTAGTTTTAGGGTTAGGGTTGGTGTTAGGTTTAGGATCAGGTTTAGGATTATAGTTACGGTTAGTGTTCAGGTTAGTGTTAGAATTAGAGATAGGTTTAGGGTTAGTGTTAGGGTTACGTTTGGGGTTAGTGTTAGGGTTAGCATTCAAGTTAGGTTTAGGGTTACTTTTAGGCTTAGTGTTAGGATTAGGGTTAGTGTCAGTGTTAGGGTTATTGTTAGATTTGGTTTTCTTTTTAGGTTTAAGACTCGAGTTAGCATTAGGGTTAAGGTTACAGTTAGGGTAATGAAATTATTAGGTTTACGTTCAGATTAGGTTTAGGGTAATGGATAAATTAAGCTTTGGGATAGTGGTATGGTCAGGTTGAGGATTAGCATTATGGTTAAGGTTTGAGTTAAGGTAATGGATAGGGTTAGAATTAGGTTTAGGGCTATGTTTAGGGTTAAACTTAGGGCTGTGGTAGGGTTAGTTTTAGGTTTAGTGCAAAAATCAAATTTAGGGTTTGGTTCAGGGTAAGAATTAGGGTTAAAATTAGGGTTTGGTCTTGGATTAGGGATAGGTTTTGGGTTATGTTAGGACTCTTCTTTGGGATGTTGCTAATGTAAGTACTGAGGTTATGATTAGGGCTAGTTTTAAGGTTACATTTAGGACTGAGTCTAGTTTTAGGTTTATGTTTAGGTTAAGGGTGATGTTTTTAGCTAGAATTAGTGTTAGAGTCAGAGTTCGAATTACGATTCATTTTATGGTTAGTTACAGGACTCAAATTAGAGGTAGGTTTAGGGCTCAATGTAGGGTTAGTATTTGGTTCAGGTTAAGGCTTAGGGTTACTCTTATGGCTTGGTTTTGTTTTAGGACTAAAGCTAATGTTAAGGGTAGTTTTATGATTAGCGTTTGTGTTATTGCTATTGATCGGGTGAGTTTAGGTTTAGAAGTATATTTAGTGTTATGGTTAATTCTAGGGTTAGGGCTATGGCTAGTGTTAGAGCTAAGATATGGGGTAGTGTTTGGGTTATGTTAAAGGATAGTGTTAGAACTAGAAATAGGGCTATGGAAAGAATTGGAGTTAGTGTTAGGGCTAGAGTTTTGGTTAGAGTTATGGCTAAATTAGGGCTAGGAATAGGTCCAGGATTAGTGTTAGTCTTAAGCCAAGGATTAGGGCTATTTTTATGATTAGGTTTAGGATTAGATTTAGGGGAAGGGCTGCCTGTTTGATTTTCACATACATTTACATTTACCCATAGGTGTCAAAATGAAGTGAAAGCTTAAAATACAAAGTGTTAATGATAGTGAACGATTGAATTGAGAAGAACACAACTTGGGAGCATACCAAGGCTAGATAAAAGATGACTCCTGCCCAGTATCAAAGAAATTTGAACAAAACTAACTCTTCTTCTAACATTACTTCTAACCCTAGCCCAAGCTGTAACCTTAAACCTAACATAAAACCTAACCTCATTAGAGAACCATTGATCCAGAATTCCCGACCTTGGGGAGCCTTGTGGGACAATCTAAGTGATGAATGTGATGCAACATCAAACAAATCTGACCAAATAATTATGGGAGGTATTTCAGTATATGCACATTTTCCTTTTTTTCTTTTAAAGTGCTCTCAGATTAAGTTCTTTTTGCATGCTTAAGCATAAGCCTACTTTTCCAAGGATCATACCAGAGTCCATACAGAGAACTGATGTAGTGTGTGAAGTTTCTAGCAGCTAGCAAAATTCCTGTTTGATTTTCAACATCATTAACATTCCCGTATATGTCAAAATGAAGTGAAACCTTAAAATACAAAATGTTCTTGACAGTAAAACTGTGATAGGAGAAGGCCTAAACTGGAGGAACAGAGTAAAACTAGCTAAAAGATAAATTTTGACAAGTATCAAAGACTTTTGAATAAAACTAACTGTAACTCTAACACTACATCTAACCCTAGCTCTTCCCCTAACCCTAATTTTCTTATGAAAACTTTAAACTTTGAATTTACATACTTGGCCAGCCTAGTGGGGCGAGCTAAGGGATGAATGCTGCTCAGTATCAAAAAAAAATCTGTCCAAAAACTTGATGGAGTATATCAGTACATGCATATTTCTCTGTTGTCTCCTAACGGAATCTTGGATATAGTTGTTTTTACATGCTTCAGCATAGGCCTACTGTCATAAGAACAAACCAGAGATTGCTAACAGAGAATTGATTGAGTGTGAAGTTTCAAGCAGCTAGCACAAATGCTGTTTGATTTCCAGCTTCATTTCCATTTACCTGTATAGGACAAAATGAACTTAAAAATACAACCTGTCCTTAGTGCGAACCATTGAACCTAGGATTCAAAACACGTGGTGTATAGTAAGAATAGGAGAAAAATGAATCCTGCCCAGTATCAAAGAACTTTGAACAAAACTAACTCTAATCCTAATACTAGCTCTAACACTAGCCCTAACAACATCCTTAACACAAACCCTAACCTATTTGAAAAACTGTTGATCCTAGAAGTCCCAAACCTGGGGAGCATAGTGGACTAAGCTATCAGATGAATCCTATGCAGTTTCAAAGAATGACCAAATAATTGAGGTGCTATTTCAGTTTATGCATATTTATCTGTTTTCTTCTAAAGGGCTTTCAGATAAAGTTGGTTTGCCATCTTCATCTTAGTGCTACTTTAACAAGGAATAAACCACAGAGTTCCCACACAGAACTGATTCAGTGTTTGAAGTTTCAAGAAGTTAGCACCAAGTCAGTTTGATTTCAACCTCCATTTTCATTTACCTATTGAGGTCAATATGAAATGAAACCTTAAAATACAGTGTGTCCCTATTAGCAAACCACTGAAATGAGAAGGACCAAACACGAGGAGCATATTAAGGCTAGGTAAAAGATGTCTGCTTCCAAATATCAAAGAAATTTCTACAAAACTTACTTTCACCATAACACTACGTCTAAACCTAGCCCTAACTCTAACCCTAACACTAACCCTAACCTGATTAGAGAACCATTGATCCTAGAAGTCCCACACTTGGAGAGTTTTGTGGGGCAAGCTAAATAATGAATCCTACTCAGTATCAAACAGATCTGACAAAATAATTATGGGAAGAATTTCAGAGTATGCATATTTCCTGCATTCTCCTAAAGGGCTCTTGGATAAAGTTGTTTTTGTATGCTTTAGCTTAGGCCTACACACAGAAGGAACATACCAGTGTTTCCCTACAAAGAAATGAGTGTGTGTGTGTGTGTGTGTGTGTGTGTGTGTGCAGTTTCAAGCAGCTAGCATAAACCCTGTTTGAATTTCAGGTCCATTTCCATTTGCTCATATAGGTCAAAATGAAGTATAATGAAAATATTAACTGTTCCAGACACCAAACAGTTCAATCAAAAGGCCTAAACCTGGAAACACAGTAAGGTATTTAAAGGTGAATCCTGGATTGTATCAAAGAAATTAGAATAAACTAACACTAACCTTAACACTACCTCTAAACTGAGCCCTAAACCTAAAACTAAACATTAGCATAGCCCTATCCCTAATCTTAAATTTAACCCTAAATTTAATTTAACCATTTCCGAAACCCTAGCTCTAACTCTATCCATTACCATTACTCTAACCTTAACTCTAATGATAAATGTAGCCCTTAACCTAACATTTACCCTAGACCTGCTCTAAACCTAATCCTAGCCCTAGCCCTAAATAAAGCTCCAAGCATAACACTTACCCTAACCCTAAACCTAAACCTAGGTCTAGCCATAACCCTAACCCTAATCCTAACACTGGCCTCAATCCTAATGATAAATGTTGCCCTAACCCTAGCTGTAATCCTATCTTTTACCCTAAACTTAAGCCTAACCCAAATGCTAAAAATAGGCATAAATCTAACAATATTGCTATCCCTACGGCTATTCAAAACCCTAAAACTAACCTGAACCCTAATCCTAACCCTATCTTTACCCTAACCCTAACACTATCACTAAATCTAATTTGAGCCATAACCCTAAACTAACAACTAAACCAGGCCCTAACACTCCCTTGCCCTAATAATTTCCCTAGCTCTAAACCTGTTACTCTCTACCTAAACCTAGCTGTAAAACTTTCCCTAAAACTATCCCTAACTGTAACCCTATACCTGATAGTAGCCCTAGCCATAATTCTAGCCCTACCCCTAACACAAATCCTATCTCTTATCCTAGCCCTAAACATAGCCTTAATTACAATCCTAACCCAAACTCCAGGCCTTACCCTGACACTAACACAAGCCCTAATCTTAGCCATAATTTAGACCTATCTCTAATACTATTCCTAAGACTATCTCTCACTCACATATTAGACCTTTCACTCATTCGAACACTATTTCTTACCATAACCCTAACCCTAGACCTAAGCCTTGCCCTATCCTTTGCCCTAGCACTAACATTAGGAAAAACCTAACTCTAAATTGAGGTCTAACCCAAAGACTAAGCCAAACCCTAACAGTAGCCCAAACCACAATACTAATCCTAAAACTCGCCTAAATCTAGCCCTAGCCCTAAAACAAAACCTAGCTGTAGCTATAACCCTAATCCTTAACCTAGAACAAACCCTAACCTTAAACCTAGCCCTAACTCTAGCCCTAATATGAGTTGTAAGACAAACCCATCCACTAACCCTGAACCTGACAGTGACCCTAAAACTACTAGCTCTGAACATCACCCTAACCGTAAACCTAACCCTAAAACAAACTCTAGCCCTTAAACCCTAAAACCAGCTCTAAACATCACCCTGTACTTACATTAGCCCTAATCCTTACTCTATCTCTAAATTAACCCAAAACCTAGCCCTAATCCTAGCTTTAAGCCTAGCCCTATTCTTAACCATAAACCTAGCCCTAAACCCATCTCTAACTCTATCCATTACCATAACCAAAGCCATAAACTTAATGCTAATCCTAGGCATGAAACCTAATCTTAACCCAACATATTACCCTGAACCTAACCTGAATCTAACTAACCCTATCATTTCACTAACCCTAACACTAACACTAATCCAAGTCCTGAATTTAAACCTTAACCTAACCCAAACCCTAATCCTGACCTTGACCTTAATAAAACCCCTAGCTCTAAACTTGAACATAACCCTAGACCTAAACCTTACCCTAGATGTAGCCATAATCCTAACCCTAAAACTGCCTTTAATCATAATTCTGGACCTGAAATTAGCATTAGCCCAAATCCTACTCCTAAAACTAACACAAACCTTAGCCCTCATCCTTGCCCTAAACCTAGTTTTAATCATAAACCTAAAACTAACACTACTCCTAACCCAAATTGTAACCCTCACCCTACCTCTTTACCTAGCTACACTGCGATCTCTTACCCTAAACTTAAACCTAACCATAACTCTAAATCTAGGCATAAGCAAAACAATAAACCTAGCTATAATCCTAGCACTAATTTACCCCTATCTCTAACCCTAACATTAACCCTAGCCCTAAGACTCACTCTAACTTTCTCCCTATACCTATCACTAGTTCTAACCCTATCCCTTACCTAATCTTATCCCTAGCCCTATACCTTGCCCTATCCTTAGTCAAAGGCATAACCCTAAATCTCAACTTAACTCCAATTCTAACCCTAACCCTAAGCTTAAGCTTAACACATACACTATCACTAAACCTAACCCTAAGACTAAACCTAAACAAAGCAATAGACCTAACCCAAAACATTAATATAAACCAAACCCTAACACTAAACCTAGACCTATCCATAGCCCTAATTTGATTTCTAACACTAACTTTAAAACTAACACTGACCCTGACTCCTATCCTAACACTCAACCTAGCTCTAAACACCGCCCTCACCTTAAACCGAATGATAAGTATAAACTTAACAATAATTTGTGTCCAGTCCCGAAGCCTAAAACGAACCCTGACCTGACTCTTAGCCTAACACAAACACTAGCTATAAATAACACCCTAAACTTAAACCTAACTCTAACACTAAACATAACCATCACACTAAAACTTACTTAAATCTAACCCTAGTTCTTACATTAGCCGTGCCCCTTATCCTACCCCTAACCATAACACAAACACTAGCCCTAATCTGAGCCCTAAACCTAGAATTAACCCTAACTCAAACACTAACCATACCCCTAAACCTAGCTCTAAAGCAATCTCTAACCCTAAGAAAAACCCTAAACTTAAGGGCAAGCATAGACCTATCCTTAATCTTTAGGATAACCAAAACCCTAACTCTATTTATAGCCCTAAGCCTAGCTCTCATTCTAGCTCTAACCCTATCCCAAATTTTAACCCTACATTTGACCCTTATATTGACCCTACCACTAATTCTAGGTCTAACTCTAACCTTAACTCTAAACCAAATTCTATGGAAATCCTATCCTTAGGCCTAACACTGAAGCTAGCTCCCAGCCTAGCAATAACCATAGCTCAGAAGCTAACCTTTATGCTAAACATAACCCTAAACAAAATGCTAGTTCTAACCCTCACCCTACCATTAACTAAAAACCTAATCCTAACCATAAACCTAACCATTACCTTAACTCTAACTGTATCCATTTCCCTAAACATTACCCTTACACTAATGTAACCCTATGCCTAACCCTAAACCTATCACTATCCCACAAACTGTCAATTACCCTAAATCTAACCTGAACCCTAAACCTAAAATTATTATTACCCTAATGCTAACCCTAATACTAATTTGAGACCTAACCCTAAACTCAAACCTAAACCACAGTCCAACATTGGCACTGATATTAATAATTTCCCTATCTCTAAACCTGACTAGAGTTTAGTCTTATCCATAAACCTAATCCTAAAATCATTCCTAACCATAACCCTAGACCTTACTTTAGCCCTAGCCTAAATCCTAGTTCTAAACCTAGCACAAGCCCTTGTCTTTATCTGAGCCCTAAACATAGACTTAATTATAACCCTAACACTAGGCCTAATACTTAAACTAAGCCTAGAGCTAATCCTAACTTTAATTTAATCCTATCATAACCCTAACCCTAGTCCTAAGATTAACTATAACTCTTCCCCTAGCCCTAGCCCTAGTTCTATCATTAGCCCTATCCTAACTAAAGATCTAAACCTAACTCTAAATCTAAACTTAACTCTAAATGTAACTCTAAAAACCTAACTGTAAAACGATACCTAACTCTAAATTTAACTGTAATTATAAGCCAAAGGAAACACTGACACTACCCTTAGACATAATGCTAATCCTAAAACTTGCTCTAGCCTTGGCCTTACCCATTATAGAAAACCAAGCTATATGTCTAACCCAAACCTTTAACATAAACCAAGCCCAAACCTTACACATAGCCATAATACTAATTCTAAATATTACTCTAACCCTAATGCTTAACCTAAAACTAATCCTAGCTCTAATCATCACCCAAACTTAAATTAACTTCAACACTAGACCTAGCCTTAACCGTATCCCTAAAACAAGACTTAATTGTAAACCTAGTTCGTATTAGTCATTGTCCTAGCCCTAGCATTAACCCTAACACAAATCCAACCCTGTATCCCAGCCCTAAACTAAGCTTTAACCCTAATCTTAACCCTAACACTAGCCCCAAACCTAACCCTAACCCTAGCTCTAACCCTAGCTCTAACACTATCCCTTACCCTACACCAAACCATAACCCAAATGCTAGCCCTAGTCCTAACACTAATCCTTAGCCTAATTTCAACACTAACCATATTACTAGTCTTAACCCTTGACCTCATTCTACCTCTAAACCTTACCTTGACCCTCATCTTACCCTAAAAGTAACCCTAGGTCTAAACTTGAGCAAAACCGTAAACAAAAACCTAACGCTAGACCTACCGGAAAACTTATAGTTATACCTAAGCCTAACACGAGATCTATACACAAAGCTAATCCTATACGTAGCTATAACTCTAGTCCTAGACCTAAACAAAATCTTAGCACTAGCTTTAACAATAACCCTTAGCCTAAACGAAACACTTACCCTATCCCTAGACCTAAACCTAGTCTTAATTCTGGCTCTAACCCTAAACCGAAACCTATTCCAAAACTGACCCTGATCCTAACACAGAAACTAGCTTTATACCTGATGCTAAACCAAAACCTAGACCTAACACTAGACCTAGCTATAACCCTATACCTAAAATTAGCCCTAAACATAACCCTAGATTTTACATTACCCATATTTCTAGCCCTAGCCCTAATACTAACACAAAACCTGGAGCGAATCCTCGGCCTAAACATAGCTCTAAGCATAAACCTAAGCCTAAACCTAACCCAAACCCTATCTCTAACCGTAACCCTCTCCTTAGACCTAACCGTAGCTCAAAGCCTAACCCTTACACTAAACATAACCCTAGCCCTATTCTAAATTCTAGTACTAAATCTAGCCCTAATCCTAACCTTAACCCTAGCCCAAATTTTAGCTCTAACTATATCCATTACCCTAACTCTAACCCTAATTAAAACCCTATCCCTAACACTAAACATAACACTAACCATAATTTTGAACTCAGAAGTGAGCCTAAACAGAACCCTCAAACTAGCCCTAATCCTAGCTCAAACACTAACCCTTATCCTAACCTAACCATAACCTTGAACCTAAACTAACTCTTATCCTAACCCTAGCACTTACCCTAAACCATACCCTATCCCTATCCTTAAACCTAACCCTAATCCTAGACTTAATCCAAACCATAACCTAGCCCTAACCCTAGCTGTAAATCTATCCATCACACTAAACATAACCCTAACACTATGCCAACCCTTACCCGATAATTGAAACCTAACCCATCCGTTAACTTAATCGTTGAAAAAACCAAAAGTACACACTTTCATTACCTTAATTCTAAACTGAACCCTAATGCTAATTTGAGCCGTAATCCCTTAACCTTAATGTAAACCAAATGATAACCCTGATCCTGATCGTGACATAAATAATAATTCTCGCTCTAAAGCTGACCTTTAACATAAACCTAACCCTAACACTAGACCTATCCATAACCTAAACCTAAAACTATCCTTAACCATAACCCTAGTCCTGGTATTATCCCTAGCCTGAGTAGTAGCCCTAACCGTATCAGAAACCTAAACCTCATCCTAGCCCTAATCCTAGCAATAACACTAAACTGAAACATAACCCTAGGCCTAATCCTAATTCTAACCCTCACTCTAGCCCTAAAGCTAGCTCTAACCCCACCCATTCCTCTAAACTTAACCTTAACCCCAGTACTATCCCTAACTCTAACCCAAACCCTAGGCTTAACCCTAACACTCACCTTAGTCCTAATCCTAGCCCAAATTTAGCCCTAATCCTCACCCTAAGCCTACTCCTAAGAATAAACTAAATCTCACCCTAGATGTATCCCTACTTCAAAACATATTCCTTACCATAACCCTAACTCTAGCCCTAACCCTAGCACGAGCCCTAACACTAGATCAACCCTAACTCTAAATCTAATCCTAAACCTAAGCCTAAACTTTACTCTAACACTAGCCCTAAACCTGATGCTAATCCAAAATCTACCAAAGATGTAGCCCCAAAACAAAACTGAGCCACAGCCCTAACTGTAACCCTTAACCTAAACCAAAACCTAACCCTACAACTAGCACTGATTTTAGCCCTAATTTGAGTCCTAAACCTAACACTAAAACTAACCCTGACCCTTACACTGACCCTAAATATAACACTTGCTCTGAACTACACCCTAACCCTTTCCCTAAAACTGGCACTAATTTTAACACTAGTTCATACATTAGCCGTAGCCCTAACCCTAGCCCTAACCAATCCAAAAACCCAGCCCTTATTAGAGACTTAACCCTAGTTTTAAATCTAAACCTTAAAAAAAACTAGTCCTAAAACTCACCCTAACCCTAGGAAGAAACCTAACCATAACCCTTGCCTATCACTAGCTCTAACCATATCCATTACCCTAAACATAACCATAACTCTAATAATAACCCTAGGCCTAACCCTAACCTTATTGCTAAGCCTAACCATATTCATTAACCTAAACCTAACCTGAACCCAAACCTAACATTATCATTACCTTCATCATAAACCTAATGCTAATTTGAGCCCTAAATCTAAACTTAACTTAAGCAAAACCCTAAGTCTGACCCTTCCCATAATAACATACCTAGCTCTAACCCTGACCCTTCCCCTAAATCTAACCCCAATACTAGACCTAGGCATAAACCTAACACTAAAACTATTTCTAATATAACCATTGACCTGACATTTGTGCTAGCTTTAATTTTAGCTCTAACCTTAAAAAACAAACAAACAAACAAACAAACATCGCCCTAATACTAACCCTAACTATTAACCTAGCCCTAATCCTATCAATAACCCTTGTCCTAATCCTATCAATAACCCAAGTCCTAAATTTAGTTCTAACACTGCCAATTACCCTAAACATACCCCCGACTCTAATGCTAACCCTAGGCCTTGTTCTAAACCTATGACTAAACGTAACACAATCCATTATGCTAAACCTAACCTGAACCCTAAACCTAACCCTATCATTACCCTAACCAAAACCCTAATGCTAATTTGAGCCCTAACCCAAAATCCTAACCTAAACAAAACACTAAACATGACCCTGACCCTAATAATACCTCTTACTCTAAATTTGACCCTTACCCTAAATCTAACCCTTACACTAAACGCACCCATGAACTTAACCCTAAAACCATTCATAACTGTAACCCTAAAACTGACATTTGCCCAAACACTAACCCTAACCCTAACCAAAATACAAACCCTAGCCCTCATCCTAGCCCTTAAAGTAGCCTTAATCATAACTCTAATTAAAACCTAGCCCTAACCCTAATTCTAACCTTCGTCCTAGCCCTAAACCTAGCTCTAACCCCATTATTTACTCTAAATCTAACACTAAGCCCAAAACTAAGCCTAGGCCTAAACATAAACATAAACCTAGCCCTATTTCTAACCCTAATTAAGCCCTATAACTAACCAAACCCTTAGCCTAGCCCTAAGATTAGCTCTCACTCTCGCCCTAGCCCTATCCCTTGTTCTAACCCTATTTTTATCATAACTCTTATCCTAGCTATAAACCTAGAACTAACCCTAGTCATATCCTTTGCCCTAGACATTACCCTAGGTCTAATACTAACTCTAAATCTAATGCTAAACCAAAGACTAGTGTTAGGGTTATGTTTACTATTAGGTTTATTTCTAGTGCTAGTCTTAGGTTTACAGTTAAATTTAGATTTAGGATTAATACACTAGTCCTAAACATAATGCTAATCTTAAAACTAGTCCTAACCATAGCCCTAACCCCCTCCCCCAAAAAAGACCCATAGCCCTAACTTTAAAACTTAACCTAAACCAAAATCTAACTCTACACCTAGCCCTAACTCTTGCTCTAGTTCAAGTCCAAACAGTAACCCTAAACTACCTCAACCTTAATTTTGAACCTAATACTAACCCTAGCTCTAAACATCACTCTAATGCTAAACCTAACTTTAAAATTAGATTGACCTAGTCCTAACCACAATTTTATAACTAACCCATATCATAAATCAACTGAAAACATTGGCTGTAACTCTAACTCTAGCCCTAACTCTAAAGAAAATTAGCCCTAATCTGAAAACTAATCCTAGCTTTAACACTAAACCTAATCCTAACACTAGCCCTAAACTTACACTAAATATACCCCTAACCCTAGGTCTAACCCTATCCCTTACCCTAAGCCAACCCTAAACCTAATGCTAACCCTAGGCCTCACCCTAATCCTATTACTTTTCTTAAACCTAGCCCTCATTCTACCTCTAACCATAAATCAAACCTGACACTTATCCAGACTCTAATAGTAACTGTAGGTCTAAACCTGACCCTAACCCTATACTGAACACTAGTACTAGCACTAGAAATAAACATATTCATAAATCTAACCTTAACACTAACCCTAGACCAAAACATAATCCTAAATCTAGCCATATCTCTAGCCCTAGACATAAAGAAAAATTTAGCCCTAGCCCTAATAATAAACCTTAACGTAAACCAAACACTAACCCTAACACTAGACCTAACCCTAGTGATAATTCTGGCTTTAACCCTAAAGCTAACTCTAACCTGAACACTGACCCTGACCCTAAAAATAACTCTAGCTCTAAACATCATGCTAACACTAAACCTAACACTAACACTTGAGCTAGCCATAACACCTACCCAAAAACTGGCCCTAATTATAACCCTAGTTCGTACATTAGTCATAACCCTAACAATAGCCCTAACCTAACCCCAAACCTGGCCCTAAATCAAGCGCTAACAATAGATTTAACCCTAACAATAACCCTATCCATAAGCCTGTCCCTAACACTTCCCTAACACTAGCTCTTATCCCATTTGTTATCTTAAGCCAAATGATTAACCTAATGCTAACCCTAGTCCTAACCCTAATCCATAGAATAACCCAAATCCTAACTCTATTACTAATCCTAACCCTAGCCCTTATTCTAGCTCTAACCATAACCCAAACCCTAATTCAAACCCTGAAACTTATACTTACCCTAACACTAACTTTAGGGCTAAACATGACCCTAACCTGAACCTGAACCCTAACATTAGCCCTACTGGTAATCCTGTACCTAAACCTAAACCTAAAAACACTAGTCCTAGACCTAAACCTAATCCTAATTCTAGCCATAACTCTAACCCTAAACCTGGACAAAAATCTTTCCCTAGCTCTAACATTCACTCTTAACATAACCCAAACAGTAAACCTACTTCTGGACCTAACCCTAGTCCTAATTCTAGCACCAACCCCAATACTCACTCTAACATGAACACTGACACTGATGCTAATATAAACCTAGCTCCAAAGCTCACCCTAACTCAAAACCTAATCCTAACACTACACCTAGCCATAACCTTTACCCTAAAACTAGCCCTGATCATAACCCTAGCTCTTAACTACCAATTGCCCTAACATTAGGCCTAAAAATATACACAAAATCTAGCCCTAAACTTAGGCCTAAACCTAGCCCTAATTTTAACCCTAAACAAACCGTAGCCCTATCCCTAACCCTAACCTTCCCCTTAAACCTAACCGTAGCTCAAAGCCTAACCTTTATCCTAAATATAACCCTAGCCCTAACCCAAACCCTATCCTAAACCTAGCCCTAATCTTACCCTTAACCATAAACCTAACCATAGCTCTAATTGTATACACTACCCTAACCGTAGCCCTAATTCTTACCATAACCCTAGCTCTATTCCTATCCATTACCCTAACCATAATTCTAACATTAAATCTAACCCTAGGCTTAGCCGTAACAGTATCACAATCTGTAAACCTATCCATTACGCTAAAACTAACCTGTACTCTAATCCTATGTATCCTATGCATCATTATGCATATTACCCCATACATGTGCTCCAATAATGGTTGTGACCCAAAGATTGTGTTAAAAAAATGAAAAATTCTAATTATGTACCTTTTGTTAATTACCTACTTAATTCCAGGTGACAGTAGAGGGATTGTTTCCAAGCCCTCCCTTGTAAACATCAAAATTACACTCATTGTGAAGATGAGAGAATTCAGGCAACAGTATTAGCAACATAACAGGTTTCAATAATTCCCTTAAGCAGACTTATCTAGTAGATAATATGGAACTTGGTATCTGCAGGAATTCATTTGTTCTGTGGTTTTCCCTTTTTTATTTATGTATGCCGTCTCCAAACTAGAACGTGTGGTTACAACAATACAATTGGTTTCATGTGTTCACATTAGTTTGTTGAAATAACCTAGTTTCCTTAAAGTAATGAAATATTCATCTCACCACACATTTGGGTATCTAACCCTCTTAATGTATTTCCCCCTTTATGTATTAGTGATATCCTTAACACAAAAATCACTAATGGAAAAGAGCAGTGTGGATATTCAAGATAAGAGGAATTATACAACAGGTAAATTTTTGCCTCTAATTTTCTAAGAAAAACAGCTAATAATCAACAGTAGTACTAAAACTGATGCATGGACAGAGGGAGCACCAATAAATAACAGTGAGGAGTATGTGTGGATGGGGAAGAGATAAAGAAAGGAGGACATTCCAGAAACCATAAAAAGAACAGGCTAAAACTCCCCTACCAGATTCTTCCTTGTTATGCAGACTCTTCTCTTTGGAGAAGTCTATCTCTGTATCTCTGTGGCTTTTGTAATAAACCTACTTTTTGCTTGCTACCTCTGTGTCCTGTTCATCAATTTTTGCTGAACACAAAAAACAAACTCAGCGCCCTTAGATGGTAATAGTCATGATCAAAGACTTCTGAGTATTTATAACAACATGCATGTGTGGTTGTTTGGGGTTCAGAAAGGACAGATTAGAAATACAACACTTATTTATTTCTTCTTTGTTTTTACTGTGGAGACACCACATCAGTTACAGTGCACTAAACATAGACTTCTGTTCTGAGATAAATGCTTAACTATTCATATAGTTCTTCTAAAACGTGGAATGACAGTCTTGCTGAGTGTTCCCAAGGTGATTCCAGTTTGCTGCTCATCCAAGATCAGGAAGAATTGGAAAACAGTTAGATAAAATTATTTATGTAACCTAACACTTTTTAAAGACTGTATCAAGACAGCTGGACTTCAGGCAAAGTTTCTGTGCAACGGAAGTAGAAACTTTGACTTCAAAACTACAAATGGAACTTAAAATATTGAATTTTATACACCAAAAGGGTGAATTTTATTTTATGTGAATTCTATTTTCAACAAAGTTCCAAAAGGGAATGCAACAACAAAAGTATATAGTGGCACTGTATATCACCATAATTTTTGGAATAAAAGGGTGCAATAAATATACCTGATTCCTCACATGTGCATAGAAAAATTTTGCCAGGCTTCATAAGGATGTGTTAATAAAGTTCACCTCTGTAGAAACGAACTGGAGACTGGAGAAAGGAATGGGAAAGACTTTCTTATGGTTAAAGTGTTTTTGTTCTTTTTGAATTTTGTACCATATAAATGTATTTTCTATTTTTGAAATATAAAAATTGAATTGGTAACAATAAAAAAGCTCATAATTTGGGAGACTGAACAGTAATAGAACAATATAATTTAATATAATAAATTCAGAAGAAGTAGAAATATATGTAGAGAGAAATATCACAACAAAGTAAGAAATAACTCATTGGGGAGTTGGGGAATTAGGAAAGACTTCAGAGAGGAGATGATCCTTGAACTAGATTTTAGGGGATGAGAAGAATACAAATCATGGTTAGATAAATAGGTTCATTTTTAGGTCATTTATTTTGTTTCAATTATAGAGATTCATAAAGAACCTGATAAAGAATGAAGAAAATCTGTATTGGATTGAACTAAATTTTACATTATCAGAGAAGAACTGAAAGTGGATAAATAGTTCTTTATTAAATCATGATAGGTGAGCTCATTTGAATATGCAGTTCACATCAGGTTCACTTTGCAAAGTAATCACATTAATGAACATTGAAGATTGAGTTTTAAATTGGCTCAGAATACATTCTCCATATATTTAAAATAGGCTGGGAAGATGAATAATTTCAAAGTTGATTGGAAAATACTATGTATGAAAAGACACCAGCCCTTTATAAGAACATATGTTTGCATCTGCAATGAAGTGTTAAAAGACAAGGACTAACACTTTGGAAGGGATACAAAAATTTCTAATTAAAATGTTTCCATGGAGAATATTGGCACACAGAATTTCCAAAGCAGTATTTTTAAAATTGTGGTGGAAAAGTATCGTAGTGGATTATGAACAAATTCTGTAGGTCACAAGGAGCATATAGAAAAATAAAAGATTATAAGGGAAAAATAGTAAATAACAGAGTGTGAAACATAGATACAGGACAGGGACTACCCGCATTGAGGCAAACATTATAGGATACTTAGCCAGTATTATGAGAGAGACAGTTATTTTGAGGAATGTGAGAATATATGGATGAACCACAAAGAAGCAAATTGTTATTTTCTCTAAAGAATCTCATTTTTTATTGAATTATATTGTCAAGAGAACCTGCAATGTTAAATTACATATTTTTTAACAGAATTCATGGATAGTTGTATAGCAAAGAGCAAAGTATTCTTTTCTTTCAAAAACAAAAGCATGCAGGGATCCAACCAAGTTTCTGTAAAGAACAACCAATGAGTTTTTCTCAAGAGATAATATTGAGAGTTAGTTTAGTGAATCTTGAACAATTTAATTAAATTTGCATAAATTGAGACTTAAATGTATTATTTAATCATTCAAAAAAAGGTTTAAATTTAAAACACTGGAACATTCATTTTAATGTAAAATATAGTGCTCATGTATTACATATGGACAATATTAAACATTAAAATGAATGTTGGCTTAATTGGCATATTCTTACATGATAGAGCCCATCTTCTAAAATAATTTTTTTTAAATATGAGATTTTTAAAATGAAGATTATTCAAAAATAATTTAGCCTTTTTGAAAAAGGAAATATATGTCTGTTTAATTAAATCTATTCTGGATTTTCATAATGTTTTCTTGGGATTTTTTTTCTATACTTTATTTATATTGAAATTCAGTTTGAGTCCAGTGTTCTGGCAGAAACCTATAATCCATTTACTTGGGAATCTGAAAAAATTCAAGGGCAGCTTCAGCAACATAGAAGACCCTGTCTCAAAATAAATTAAAGGGCTGGGAATGAAGTTTAGTGGTTAAAGTCCCTTTAAAAAGATATTAAATTTAACTTTATTATTTTTCATTTTATACATAGTAAGGATTGATTTGGATTCATTAAATATAGTTAGTGTGTATGTTTGTGTGTGTGTGTGTGTGTGTCTGTGTGTGTGTGAGTGTGTCTGTGTGTGTGTGAGTGTGTGTGTTAACTGGCTATGTTGTATAAGGCTTATTTGATTGTAGTCATAGTAAAAATAAGATTTGAAAACATGTGTCTGTGAAGAAATATATGCAGTGGATGGATTAAATTCATTTAAGCCTCCTACTTTAGCCTGAGGATAAAATTGGAAGCTTTGAGATGTAGTCATCAGGTCCACCTTGGAAGCTGTCATGGTAGAGTATAAGGGGATTCATTTAAATTCTGCATTGATTTCAACTTTATAGAACCTTGTTTTCAAATAAAGGGAAAGAAAGGAGAGGATAATATATTTATATACATTTATTTGGGAATTAAATAGCATAATGTCAGAGAATTCATCAGACATCTGGTAAGGGAAGAACCAGAAAGCCATTGAGGGGCTTTTGAAAAACAGTCATTGACATGGACAGATTGGCCCCTTAAGAAATTACCCCCCCCAGAAAAATTGAAGAAATACTTGAAGGATGTTAGACATAAAATATAGGGGCTGTTTCCAACAGTCTAATTAAGGAAAGTTCATGGTTGACCAGAAAGCTGGCACTGGAACAAATCAGATTTGTTGCTCAGACCAATGGGAAAATTAAGAAGAGCAACAAAGGAGAAAAACAAAAGCCATGATGGAGCCCAGACTCCTGCCTCTTCCACCTTCTGTTTGAGAAAAACAAAAGTGAGCCTTAAATTCACCTCTCCCTTGCAGCCAACCCCAAATTAGCCCTTTCCATTGTTCAAATTTTACTTTCATCCTTACCTACAATAAACCACAATATTCATTGTTGTTGTAACTGAAGTAGGTTGAAGCAGATACTCACCAAACTCTGCTTGGAATGATGATGAAAGAAACCCTGACTACATGCACATGAACTGATTCTCCATTCCCTGCATCCACTTCTAGAGAACTTACATAGGCTTTCTTTATCCAGTTGCATTTACCAGAACAGACTTTGTGTAAGCATTATCATACATTTATTTTTCTTTTCAGTGCCTCACCCAAACATGTGGTTAGAACCCATATATTTAAAAAAACTGAAGCTCAGGAAAGTAAAGAGACTTCACAGAATGTACCATAGAATAGGGATGTTTAATTCTCAGTTTCCGAATGTTCTATATATGTGTCTGTGTTCATTCTCAAGTTTCTTATTAGAAGGATTCTTTCCAAGTGAAGATGAAGTTCCAAAGATTTATATTAACTTAATCTTAAAATTATATATCATTGTGTTTGAGAAAATCCCAAACAGTAAGAGAGGTTTTTCATTTTCTCCTCAGATTACATTTTTTTGGTGAAAATAAAGAAAACAGCTGTTCTGCTATATCAGAGATGTAAGTAGGGGCTGGGGATGTGGCTCAAGTGGTAGCACGCTTGCCTGGCATGCGTGCGGCCTGGGTTTGATTCTCAGCACCATGTACAAACAAAGATGTTGTGTCCGCCGATAACTAAAAAATAAATATCAAAAAATTCTCTCTCTCTCTCTCCTCTCTCACTCTCTCTTTAAAAAAAAAGATGAAAGTATTTTCTGAGAACTCTAATTCAGAAAACAAACGGATCTGTGAAAAGAAACTAAAACCTGTCAGAAAAAAAGTATCTTGACTATAAAGCCCATCTCAATTTCTTTACTTTCCATTACAATTCTCTGTGATTTTAATTCTGTGTATTGTACAAACTGTAGATTTAGAGGCATAAAGTGAACAACTTCAGATAATTCTAAAAGTATAAGAAATTTTACAGAATGTTCAATGCATGTATTCTGTATGTTAAGAAAAAAAAAACACAGACATATCATTTTAAGAGACAGTGATATTCTATGAAAAGCAGCCCAGCATAGCAGAAAAGAAGTGAATTTTAATCCTGAAGAGAAAGTATTGCCTGTGCTAATCCCTCTAAGCCTCAGCTCAGATGAGGTGTAGTAAATAATTCCTAAAGTTCTGTGCAACTCTCATAGTCTTTCTTATTCTGTCTGTCACACAACTGAGTTGTGGAAGAACATGATGAAAATCCTTTCTCTTGACTCTGACACCAGACCCATAAGTAAAGGAGTCTGGGAAGGGGTCCACTATAGTCTGGATGTCCCCTTCAAAATTCCTGCTGAAATTTAATTGCCATTGCAACAGTATTAAAAGGTAAGCCTTTTAAGAGAATAACCCATGCAGGCTTCACCATCACAAATTAGCTTCATACCATTACAATGGGAGTGGTTTTCAGGAAAGTAAGCTCTCTCCACGTGACGCCCCACACCATGTCATGATGCATCAAGAAGCCCTCTCCAGGTGCTGGCACATTGGTATTGGAATTCTCAACCTTAAGAGCTGTGAGAAATAACTTATTTTCTTCTTCATGTTCTGTTATATTGACCGAAATTGGACTAATAGGTTTTTGACTCTTCTCACCTTTCCACAGTTCTTCCCATTTTAATTTTCAAAACAATTTCTTTCTTCCACATTCTCCTTCTTTCTATGGCTCACAAACTGTACCTAAAATGTAATCATATTTTTCATTATTTTAATGAAATTAAATGACATATTTTCTTCAACTCTTCAGTTGGGTTAATTAAAGTAAAAACAAAAAGAAGTGTTTATTCTTTTAGATCCCCTGAATGTTCACTTCTCTAAAAATATGCCACATTTTCCTAGGGAGACAAGTAATGATGATGAATTTACTATAAATTAATAAATTTTCTGTAAAAGTAGACATATAATTACCCTGAACATTCAATGCCAAATTGAATTATATAAATTCAAGTAATATAATGATCAAAATATCTTGATTTTATTTTTTAGAATTGAAAATTTATAATACTTGTCAATATGTTTTGACCTTTCATAAGTATATTAAAAGCTAAGTACAATTTATCTTATAGAAATTACATAGAGAGCCAGACCGGAGCAGGAAGCCGCGACAGCCGCCCAGCCAGACCGGAGCAGGAAGCCGATACAGCCGCCCAGCCAGACCGGAGCAGGAAGCCGCGACAGCCGCCAGCCAGACCGGAGCAGGAAGGCGCCAGCCGCCAGCTAGACCGGAGCAGGAAGGCGCCAGCCGCTCAGCCAGACTGGAGCAGGAAGTCCGGTCCCGCCCCGAGCGCTAGTCTCCAGGAAGCCCATCAACCCTTAAAACCCATCAGAGTGGGTGTGGCTACCAGCACAGTTGCGGCTGATGCAGGTACCCGGTTTCCAACTCCCCCACCCTTAGCTGTGATAACTCAAAATATTTCCCACAAGCTTTTGGGGATTGTAGCTATCAACACAAAACAACAACTGTAGAGGCACCTGGTTTCTACCTAAGAGACTAGAGTAGGGAAGATACAGGTGGAAGCTCATTTCCTTTCACACTGGCTATACCCACCACCCTGAATACAGAGGCTCAAACTAGGAATAGACAACGCCACCTACTGGAAGCAAGGAAAACAGTGTTCTGAGAGACTTTTTTTTTCCTCTCTTTCTCTTTTCTTCTCTCTCTTCCACAACTTCAGCATATGTGAAACCAAGAACTGAGCATGAACAACTGAATTACCAAAGTAATATAATATAGAGGAATTGCATATACCCCACCTCCCCCCCATTTTTTTTTCTGTATTTCTATCTTACTTCCCTTTCCCTTCTCTTATTTCTCTTTTCTTCCTTGTTATTTCTTTACTTTTCTTTTTTTTTAATTCATATTCTCTCTATACCACTTTCAATCTCCTAACTTTTGCTATCTATACATAGGGTAACTATCTAAATAGGAGGTTGAGTCTATACATTCTTCCATAAATTACCAGTCGAGTGGTTAGAGTTCTCCAAAGGTGCTAAGTTAGTTTAACCTCATTCCCTCACTCCTTTCTTTTTAAGTATAACATCCTTCGTCTGAAATTAAGTTTTCTATATGCCACCAGATATGGTACGCCTTTTATGAAACTAAGGAATATATTCTTAAGTAATAATTAAATCCAATATCTATAGTCTTAGAATCTAACTATAAATGTATTAATAATGAAAACTTGTCCTTAGATAGTGTACTGTTGATATTGGGATCTGTTAACATTGTCTTTCTCCGAAAAAGAGGGATATTGGAGCTATTCAAGAACAATACAAATATATAAGGGGAAAAAATTAGCTCAATAGTTTCACAAAGCTAGAAAGAATCATGAGCAGTATGAAAAGACAAGGAAAGAAAGGACCATAAACAATACAGGTCAATTCAACATTAGATGAGGTAATATCTGCAGCTGATGGAATGTCAGACAAAGAGTTCAGGATATACATGCTTCAGATGATCTGGAGTCTCAAGGAAGACATTATTCATCAAATTCAGACAATGAAAAATCACTTTGACAATGAATTACATAAACAAATCCAAGAAGCAAAAGATCAACTCTATAGGGAGATAGAGGATATAAAAAACAAACAAACAGAAATCCTGGAAATGCAGGAAACAATAAACCAAATTAAAAACTCAAATGAGAGTATTACCAGCAGAGTAGAACACTTGGAAGATAGAACTTCAGACAACGAAGACAAAGTTTTTCAACTTGAAAAGAACATAGACAGCTCAGCGAGAATGTTAAGAAATCATGAGCAGAACATCCAAGAATTATGGGATAACATCAAGAAACCAAACCTAAGAGTTATTGGGATACAAGAGGGTACAGAGGTCCAAACCAAGGGAATGAGTAATCTATTTAATGAAATAATACTAGAAAACTTCCCAGACTTAAAGAATGAAAAAAAAATCCAAATACTAGAAGCCTACAGGACACCGAATATACAAAATCATAAGAGATCCACACCAAGACATAAAATAATGAAGATGCCCAACATACAGAATAAGGAGAGAATCTTAAAAGCCACAAGAGAGAGGAAACAGATTACATTTAAGGGTAAACCAATCAGGATAACTGCTGATCTTTCAACACAGACTCTGAAAGCTAGAAGATCCTGGAACAACATATTTCAAACGCTGAAAGAAAAAGGGTTCCAACCAAGAATCATGTATCCAGCGAAATTAAGCTTCAGAATTGAAGATGAAATAAATATCTTCCACGATAAGCAAAAGTTAAAAGAATTTGCAGCTAGAAAACCAGCTCTTCAAAACATCCTTGGCAAAACATTACAGGAAGAGGAAATGAAAAATAACAATGAAAACCAACAACGGGAGGTAGTACAATAAAGGAAAAACTAAACATAGAGGAAAAACTAATCATGTTAAGTATCATACATAACCAAATATGGCTGGAAATACAAACCATATCTCAATAGTAACCCTAAATGTTAATGGCTTAAATGCACCAATCAAAAGACATAGGCTAGTAGAATGGATTAAAAAAAAAGATCCAACAGGAGACTCATCTGATAGGAAAAGACATACACAGACTGAAGGTGAAAGGTTGGGAAAAATCATATCACTCATTCGGACCCCGGAAGCAAGCAGGGGTGTCCATACTTGTATCAAATAAAATAGACTTCAAGCCAAAGTTAATCAAAAGGGATAAACAAGGACAATACATACTGCTCAAGGGAGCCATACACCAACAAGACTTGACGATCATTAATATATATGCCCCAAACAATGGTGCAGCTACGTTCATCAAACAAACTCTTCTCAAGTTCAAGAGTCTAATAGACCACAACACAATAATCATGGGAGATTTTAATACACCTCTCTCACCAATGGACAGATCTTCCAAACAAAAATTGAATAAAGAAACCATAGAGCTCAATAATACAATAAATAACTTAGACTTAATTGATATATACAAAATATACCACCCAACATCAAGCGGATACACTTTCTTCTCAGCAGCACATGGATCCTTCTCAAAAATAGACCATATATTATGTCACAGGACAAAGCTTAGCAATTACAAAGGAGTTGAGATACTACCATGCATTTTATCTGATCATAATGGAATGAAATTGGAAATCAATAATAAAATGAGAAAGGAAAAACCCTACATCACATGGAGATTAAACAATATGCTACTGAATGAACAAAGGGTTACAGAAGACATCAAAGAGGAAATTAAAAAATTCTTAGAGGTAAACGAAAACTCAGAAACAACATATCAAAATCTTTGGGACACTATGAAAGCAGTAATAAGAGGAAAATTCATTTCATGGAGTTCATTCCTTAAAAGAAGGAAAAGCCAACAAATAAATGACCTCATACTACACCTCAAAGCCTTAGAAAAAGAAGAACAAATCAGCAGCAAATACAGTAGAAGGCAAGAAATAATTAAAATTAGAGCAGAAATCAATGAAATCGAAACAAAAGAAACAATCGAAAAAATTGACAAAACTAAAAGTTGGTTCTTTGAAAAAATAAATAAGATTGATAGACCACTAGCCACACTAACAAAGAGAAGAAGAGAGAGAACCCAAATTACTAGCTTACGGGATGAAAAAGGCAACATCACAACAGACAATTCAGAAATACAGACGATAATTAGAAATTATTTTGAAACCCTATACTCTAATAAAATAGAAGATAATGAAGGCATAGATAAATTCCTTGAGACATATGAACTACCCAGATTGAATCAGGAAGATATAAAAAACCTAAACAGATCAATATCAAGGGAGGAAATAGAAGAAGCCATCAAAAGACTACCAACCAAGAAAAGCCCAGGACCGGATGGATATACAGCAGAGTTTTAGAAAACATTTAAAGAGGAACTAATACCAATACTCCATAATCTATTTCAGGAGATAGAAAAAAAGGGAGAACTCCCAAATTCATTCTATGAGGCCAATATCACCCTGATTCCCAAACCAGAGAAGGACACCTCAAAGAAAGAAAACTACAGACCAATATCCCTAATGAATTTAGATGCAAAAATCCTCAATAAAATTCTGGCAAATAGTATACAAAAACATATCAAAAAGATTGTGCACCATGATCAAGTAGGATTCACCCCTGGGATGCAAGGCTGGTTCAATATATGGAAATCAATAAACGTTATTCACCACATCAATAGACTTAAAGATAAGAACCATATGATCATCTCGGTGGACGCAGAAAAACCATTCGACAAAGTACAGCATCCCTTTATGTTCAAAACATTAGAAAAACTAGGGATAACAGGAACTTACCTCAAAATTATAAAAGCTATATATGCTAAGCCTCAGGCTAGCATCATTCTAAATGTAAAAAAACTGAAGGCATTCCCTCTAAAATCTGGAACAAGACAGGGATGCCCTCTCTCACCACTTCTATTCAATATAGTTCTCGAAACACTGGCCAGAGCAATTAGACAGACGAAAGAAATTAAAGGCATAAAAATAGGAAAAGAAGAACTTAAATTATCACTGTTTGCGGATGATATGATCCTATACCTAGAAGACACAAAAGGGGTCTACAAAGAAACTACTAGAGCTAATAAATGAATTCAGCAAAGTGGCTGGATATAAAATCAACACGCATAAATCAAAGGCATTCCTGTATATCAGCGACAAATCTTCTGAACTGGAAATGAGGACATCTACCCCATTCACAATATCCTCAAAAAAAATAAAATACTTGGGAATCAACCTAACAAAAGAGGTGAAAGATTTATACAATGAAAACTACAGAACCCTAAAGAGAGAAATAGAAGAAGATCTCACAAGATGGAATAATATACCCTGTTCATGGATAGGCAGAACTAACATCATCAAAATGGCAATATTACCAAAAGTTCTCTATAGGTTCAATGCAATGCCAATCAAAATCCCAACGGCATTTCTTGTAGAAATAGATAAAGCAATCATGAAACTCATATGGAAAAATAAAAGACCCAGAATAGCAAAAGCAATTCTAAGCAGGAAGTGTGAATCAGGAGGTGTAGCGATACCAGATTTCAAACTGTACTACAAAGCAATAGTAACAAAAACAGCATGGTACTGGTACCAAAACAGGCGGGTGGACCAATGGTATAAAATAGAGGACACTGAAACCAATCCACAAAATTACAACTATCTTATATTCGATAAAGGGGCTAAAAGCATGCAATGGAGGGAGGATAGCATTTTCAACAAACGGTGCTGGGAAAACTGGAAATCCATATGCAATAAAATGAAACTGAATCCCCTCCTCTCGCCATGCACAAAAGTTAACTCAAAATGGATCAAGGACCTTGATATCAAATCAGAGACTATGCGTCTGATAGATGAAAAGGTTGGCTCCGATTTACATATTGTGGGGTCGGGCTCCAAATTCCTTAATAGGACACCCATAGCACAAGAGTTAAAAACAGGAATCAACAAATGGGACTTACTTAAACTAAAAAGTTTTTTCTCAGCAAGAGAAACAATAAGAGAGGTAAATAGGGAGCCTACATCATGGGAACAAATTTTTACTCCTCACACTTCAGATAGAGCCCTAATATCCAGAGTATACAAAGAACTCAAAAAATTAAACAATAAGAAAACAAATAACCCAATCAACAAATGGGCCAAAGACCTGAACAGACACTTCTCAGAGGAGGACATACAATCAATCAACAAGTACATGAAAAAATGCTCACCATCTCTAGCAGTCAGAGAAATGCAAATCAAAACCACCCTAAGATACCATCTCACTCCAGTAAGATTGGCAGCCATTATGAAGTCAAACAATAACAAGTGCTGGCGAGGATATGGGGAAAAGGGTACTCTTATACATTGCTGGTGGGACTGCAAAATGGTGAGGCCAATATGGAAAGCAGTATGGAGATTCCTGGGAAAGCTGGGAATGGAACCACCATTTGACCCAGCTATTGCCCTTCTCGGACTATTCCCTGAAGACCTCAAAAGAGCGTACTACAGGGATACTGCCACATCGACGTTCATAGCAGCACAATTCACAATAGCTAGACTGTGGAACCAACCCCGATGCCCCTCAATAGATGAATGGATAAAAAAAATGTGGCATTTATACACAATGGAGTACTACGCAGCACTAAGAAATGACAAAATCATGGAATTTGCAGGGAAATGGATGGCACTAGAGCAGATTATGCTAAGTGAAGCTAGCCAATCCCTAAAAAACAAATGCCAAATGTGTTCTTTGATATAATGAGAGCAACCAAGAACAGAGCAGGGAGGAAGAGCAGGAGGAAAAGATTAACATTAAGCAGAGTCATGAAGTGGGAGGGAAAGGGAGAGAAAAGGGAAATTGCTTGGAAATGGAAGGAGACCCTCATTGTTATGCAAAATTACATATAAGAGTTTGTGAGGGGAATGGGAAAAAAAATAAGGAGAGAAATGAATTAGAGTAGATGGGGTAGAGAGAGAAGATGGGAGGGCAGGAGAGGGGGGATAGTAGAGGATAGGAAAGGTAGCAGAATACAACAGTTACTATTATGGTATTATGTAAAAATGTGGATGTGTAACCGATGTGATTCTGAAATCTTTGTAATGTTTTGAATAACCAATAAAAAAAATAAAATAAAATAAAATAAAAGAAATTACATAGAAAAAATGATTTAGGAAAACATCTTAAGTGAAAACATCATTGTAAAACAAAACAACACATAATAATAGTGATACTTTAAAGTTTATGACATTTCTGGAATAAGACCTGCAATAACACTAACAGAATAGAAATCTGAAGAAATGTTTCCATAACTGATAATGTGCAATCACACCTCCTGGAAATGTGATTATAATAACATTCTAGAATGACTCGGATAAGACCCTGTAGGTCCATTCATTTAGCTCAGAATTTATTCCACACATTGACTTTTCCACCCCCTCCTTAGCACTAAAGGCAAATGGACCTAAAGCATATATCCACAAGAAAGATTTCCAGTGATGTTAACCTAAGAAGTTAAGTAATTTATCACTGTCATTTCTATTTCAGTGTTAAGTAATTAACTAAATTAATATTAGATACTATACTGCTGTGATCCCCTCAAACATAAAAGAAGGAAAACTCAAACTATAAAGCAAATAAAATCTACATGACTTTCATGTCCAACCATCTCTAAGTAGGTTTAAAAACCATTAGGTCTTAGGGGGTAATATTTGTTTGCAGTATTTGAGTAAATGTTCATTGAAATGATTTGGAACTCTAAGTCACAACCATAAAAGATACTTAATATGGCACTCAAGAGAACAATTTACAGGGTTGCTTTGAATGAAAACTGATATAGCCTTCATAAGAAATAATATGGAGTTTCCTAAAAAAAAAGAAAAAAAAAACTCTCTTAACCCAATCATTTTACCTCTGAATGTTCTTGCATTATCACACACATGAATCCACATATAAGAACCAAAACATTCTACCCCTGTTCCCCAAAACACATTCCCATCTCACAGTTCAAAATACATGATGGTGCATGCCTGTAATCCCAGTGGCTTGAGAGGCTGAGGCAGAAGTATTGTGATTTCAAAGCCAACCTCAGCTATGACAAGGCCTGTCTCTAAATAAAATACCAAAACAGGGCTGAGAATATGGCTCAGTGGTTGAGTGCCCCAGAGTTTAATCCCTGGTCCTCCCATCCCTGGCAAAATACATTTAATCTATTTCCAAGTGTTCTCATTATCTTAATAGTTCCACCATTACTCAATCATCCAAACCCAAAGTCTCCTGAGACTCAAGGTATACTCACACCATGAACCTCTGAAAAACATCAAAAGCAAATTACATTTATTAAATATATAATGACACACACTAGATATTTTCATTATATAACAAAAAATAAGAACATAAAAAGAAGGGATGGAACCAAGGAAAGAGTGAAATCCAGCAGGGAAAACAAGTCTTGTAGTTCTGCCTCCAGCATCTGGAGCGCACAGCATGGTGATCCTTGCCCTGGTGGCCTTTCTGGTTCCAGGCCAAATGACGTCTCTCATGACTTGTTTCTGCTCAATTCCTACATCTTTCTTCCAAAATTTCAAACGATAGTGGCATCTCTTAATCCAAGGGTCTCCAGTGCAGCTTTAGCTTTCTTGCTATATCTTCAGGCACTACTGTTTCAGGGGCAGTCCTGTAGGAACTTCTAACCTGTTGCAGTTTGTCTGATCTCCCTGAATTACTTTGAAATCTTATTGAAGCCTCCAAGATTCTCTAACTCCTGCATCATGCCTTCCTGAAGAACCAGCACGGAAGGATATGGACAATGATAATCCCAAGACAGAGAGACCAGGGTGTAGAAAGGGAGGAAAAAGAAAAAAACATTGATTCATTCCCAATAAATCCTTTCCCAGTAACAAGATAATCTCTGAGAAATAAGCACACATCAATCCTAAAATGTCAGTCCCCAGATAAACATTAATTTTTTACAATATAATGACCCTGGAGAAAAAGATGAGCACTGAGACCCTCCATCCTTTTCCAGTAAAAAACAAGTTTCAAATTTTCTCTTGTACACCCAAACTGACACATTCTGCCAATGTCTCCAATGATTAAATCACCTTTCAGTGTAACCTATAAAACCCCAGAAGTCTCCTATAACCAGTGGCAATTTTCTATCCAGAAAGTGAGCCCTTCTGATGCCTGACAGCCAAGTAAAGGGCATTGTTGTACTGTGAGGGCTGCTCCATGGCCTTTATTTGTGCTTATAAGCACCATGAGGTTGATGCCAAGATATGCCATCATCTCAAGTGGGAGTCCATGGCTAAGCCTCCTGGGACTATAGCTGCAGGAACCGCTGAGTGTCTGAGCAAATGAACACAGTGAAACAGCTTCCTAAGTTTCCCTGTGTAAAAAGGGTGCCCCCTGGTCTCTTTTCAAAGAATTTTTTACCATTATTCCCTTGATCCTGAAATGGGTACTGTCATACCAATTCCTGAGCTGCTCTTAAGCCAACTTTCCTGTATTTCTGTATAAAGTCTTCAGCAATTATAAAGGACCAAGGAACATATTAAAGATTCTCCCTCTCCATGTGCCAGACGTGACCTTTGCACACCTTTGATGGAAGATCTAAAGAAGGCGGCCTTCTGGGTGTGATTGGCTCGCTCTTGAGCACTCTGAGTTTTTCCCTTGTCTCAATGCTATCACTCCCTCCCTTCCAGGAGCTAGCCAGTCTGTGGAGATAAGTGTCCTTGAGCAGATCACTAGGTCCCACAGCTTTTTAGAACAGAGCTTTCTTTGTTCTCCCAAGTATTTAAGGAGGAATGAGTCTTTAGAGCTTCACCAATGGAAAAGCCACTCTGCCCAGGACTTCCCAGTCAGGACCCTGAAAAGCTTCCCAGGACTCCTCAGATGCAGGACTTCAGGGGTTGCTGTTTCTCCTAAATTGATTATGTATTTTCTTCCCTTCCTCTCTTGCCTACCACTTTTGCTTTTTTTGTTCTTGCTTCCATATTGTTTCTAAAGTAAATGCTTATCTTGTATAAAGAGTGTCTTCATTTTCTGTCAGATCTGACCTACCCAATTCAGCAGCTGCTCGTATATCTATTGCTTTAATGTCACAATTTCTTTACTGAATATCATATCTTTAACAAACATTACTTCTTCAACCACAGTTTTACTCACACCTTTCTGGTCAGATGTGATGATTTTCAAATCTTGCTTCTCTTCTTTCTGCTTCTAATATCATAGTAAACTGGGCAAAAAGCTGCCAGTCATATCCATATCACCACCTGAATGCTGTGACACCTTGAAATTTCCTCTTCCAAATAAATTAGTCCATCACCTTTAAATTCAGACTCACAGAAAGTCTCAGGACACCGACACAATGTACATAATATCTTTGCCAAAACACAACATAAATGGCCTCTGTCCAATTACCAATAAAGTCCTCCTCCTCTGAGAACTTTTCTGTGTTATGTACAATAGGTATTTTGGTCTTCTGTGTTTCCACTAGAATCACCTTTGAAGTTCACTTACATCAATCTAAAATTTTGTCAACTTACATTTCTAAACTATTCATAATTCCCCCTCCCCTGCACATGGAGCAAACCAGATCCAAAGATTTTTGAAGAACATCGTCAGGTTAGTTATGGCAACAACTTTGCTTCCTGGTACCAATTTCTGTTTTTTTAACTCAGCTTTTTTATGTGTGTGTGAGATGAGAGAGCCTGAACAACTGCATTTTTCTTACAAAGGAAAAGAGACCCTTTCCACTTAAAGACATGATTCAGAAACTCTGAATCCTCATCATTCTCCAAACACATACTCACATTTTCTGATTTCACAATTTAATGCATTAGCCTGAGATTCTCTGTCATCCAGTCCCTTCATTCTTTCTTTACTCCAGGATGGCCGAGCAGCTTTCTTCCATACCAGCCCAGTCACTGGTGCTTGTAATTGGAGAGGGCTCAAATTAAATGTTAATTTTTTAATTTTTTTATCTAAATCTCTTTTTAAACTGTGTAATCTATTTTCTCTTTTCATTTTTCTAAAATATGATTTGATTTTTTGTAATAAGCTCCATTCTGTTACCTTATAATCTCACTTGTTTTTTTAATCTAATTTTTGTTTTGTTTTGGTTTTGTCACTGATTCTTTCCCCTTTCAAAGAAGCTAAACAGAATAAAAAACAAAAATGATATTAGTCAGAGCATGTTTACCCATTTTTTTCTTTTTGCAATATGTACTGTATGTACAACAAATAAAAACTGAATTATTCATTAATTTAACATGCTTAGTTTTATTTGCTGTTTTTTATTTTTGCTGCTGCCAATCTTATTATGAAGGCCTCTCCAGGGGAATGTAAATTCTGTAAGGATAAGGTCTTTATTTGTATTGTTATCAATGAATGGTTATGCCACAGAATAGATAGTCATAGTTTTTTTTAAAAAAATGAATAGTTATATAATTAGTTTATCTATCTATTAAACTGGACAGAATTTTCTGCTTGAGATCTCTGTACAGTTAGCATGTGTTGGTGACTGGGTCCCAAGGCTTTTCTCACACATGTGGCTAGCCTGGAGCATCAAAAGTGTGGAAAGAGTGGTTTTCCCAAAAGGACTATTTTTTCAAACAGTAAAGCAAAAACAAAAAATGATTTGTGAACATGTTGGAGGTAGTCCACTAGTAGAAATAGAACTAAAGTTTAACTGCACTCAGTTTCACTTTGTCTCAACACGCTCAAGGCTCTTTCAAAATAAGAATTAGAATACTGTAAAATCAGACTAAAATATTAACCCTAACCCTAGTTATAACCCATAACCTAACACTAACTCAAGACCTAATCCTAACCATAAGTCTAGCTACAAACTTAGGTCAAACTGTATCCATTACTCTTATCATAAAAAATACCCTAATGCCAATTCTAGGTCTAACCTTATCTCAAGACCTAATCCTAAACATAACCCTAGCTCTATCCTTAACTCTAACTGTATCCATTACCCTAAACATAACCCTTTGCCTAATGCTAATGCTAGGCCTAACCCTAAACCTACCACTAACCCGATCCATATCAATTACCATAAAGTTAACCTGAACTCTAAATCTAAACCTATCATTACCCTAACTATAACCCTAATGCTAATTTGAGCCCTAAACCTAAACTCAAAATAAAAGAAACCCTAATCATGACCTTTACCCTATTAATTACCCTAGCCCTAACCTGACCCTTACCCTAAACGTAATCCTTACATTAGACCTAGCCAAAACCTAACCCTAAAACCATCCATAACCATAACCCTAGACCTGACATTAGCACTAGATATAATCCTAGCCCTAACCTGAACAAAATTCTAGCCCATATTAGCACTAAACATAGCCTTAATTATAACCCAACATTAAACCTAGGCCTAATTTAAATCCAACCCTATCACTAATCTTAGACCTTAATTAACCTTATCCCTAAACCTAATCTTAACTCTAGCCCTAAAACTGAGTCTTACTCTCTTCCTACCTCTAAAACTAATTGTACCCCTTTCCCTTACTGGAATTCTAAACCTAGCCCTAACCCTATGTCCTACCCTCGCCATTTCCTTAGCTTTAGTCCTAACCCTAGATCTCAGCTTAACTCTAAATCTAACCCTAATGCAAAGCCTAAGACTAAACTTAACACTAACCATAAAACTAACCTTAACGCTACTGCTAAAATGTCCCCTAAATCTAGCCCTAGCCCTAATACAAAATGGGACCATATCCATAAACCTAAACTTTAACCTATACCAAACCCTAACCCTACACCTAGCACTAACCATAGCCCAAATTCTAGTTGTAAGCAGAACCATAAAACTCACCCTATCCCTGATTCTGACACTAACACTAACCCTAGCTTTAAATATACCCTAACCTTAACCTTAAACATAACACAAGCCCTAGCCCTAACCATAACCTATCCCTAAATCTAGCCCTAATTGTAACACTAGAACTTACATTAGTCATAACCCTAAACCTAGCCCTAACTACACCCAAAACCTACCCTAATTTGAGCCCTAAACCGAACTTTAAGCCTAACCATAACCATAATCCTAAACCTAGCACTAATAATGAGCATAACCATAGCTCTAACCCTAGCTCTTATCCTATTCATTACCCTAACTATAATCCTAACCCTAATGTAACCCTAGGCCTAAACCTTACCATATCCCTAATCCTAACCCTATCCATAACCCTGAACCTAACTAGAAAAATAAACCAAACTATATCATTACCTAATCCTAACCCTATTCTAATTCAAGTCCTAAATTTAAACCTTAACCTACTGCAAACACTAATCACCACCCTGACCCAAACAATACCCTTAGCTCTAAAACTGACGCAAAACCTAAACCTAACCCTTACACTACACCTAAGCCAACCCTAAAACTATCTTTAACTGTGAAGATGGACCTGAAATTTGCCCTAGGCTTAATCCTATCCCTAAACCTAGCCTTACTCCTAACCCAAATCATAACCCAAGGTTTTACCCAAATTCTAACCCTCGCCCCAGCCCTAAACCTAGCTATAACTCCATCCCTTACCCTAAACCCAAACATAACCCTAAACCTAACCATAATCTTAAACCAAACCATATCCCTTTCCCTAACCCTAGGCCAAACCCCAACACTAAACCTAGCACTAACATTAATTTAGTCCTATCCTAACACTAAACTTAGCCTCAACTTAACTCTAACTTTTGCCCTAGCCCTATCCCCAGTTCTATCATTAGCCCTAGCCCAAACCCTGGATCTAAACCTAACTCTAAATTTAAACCTAACTCTAAATTTAACCATAACCATAATTCTAAAACAAACCCTAACACTAGCCCTCACAATAATGCTTGCCTTATCCTTAGGCCTAGTATGAAAACAAAACCAAGCTATATCCCTAACCCTAAACCTTAACCTAAATTAAACCATAAACCTACACCTAGTCCTAACCCTAACTCTAAAAAGAATCCTGACACTGACACTTATCCTAACACTAATTCTAGCTCTCTAAACATCACCCTAATCTTAAATTAACCATAACACCAGACATAACCTTAACACAAATCCTAAAACTAGCCCTAATCATAACCCTAGTTCATACATTATTTGCTGGCATAACCATAGCCGTAACCCTAACACAAATCCTACCCCTAATTCTAGACCTAACTCTAGCTTAAACCCTAATCTTAACCCTAACACTAGCCCTAACCCTAACCCTAGCCTTAGCCCTAACCCTAGCTCTAACCCTATTCCTTACCCTAAGCCAAACCCTAAACCGATGCTAACCCTAGTCCTAACCCTATTATTTAGCCTAACTTAAATACTAACAGTATTACTAGTTCTAGCTCTAGCCCTCATTCCAGTTGTAACGCTAACCCTGAACATTATTCTGATCCTAACAGTAACCTAGGTCTAAACCTGACCCTAACCCTAAAACAAACCCTAACACTCTCCCTACCAGCAAGCCCATACCTATACCTAACGCTAACATAGATCTAGACCCCAAAATAATCTTTAATATAGCTATAATTCTAGCCCTAGACCTAAACAAAATTCTAGCTCTAACCCTAACAATAACCCTTAAACTAAACTTAAATCTTACTTTGCCCATAGACCTAACACTAGTCCTAATTCTTGATCTAACCCTAACTCTAATCCTATCAACAACACTGACCCTGACCCTAATATTAACCTATCTCTAAACCTGACCCTAACCCAAAAGCTACTCCTAACACTAGACCTAGATATTACCCTAACCCTAATACTAGCCCTAAACATAACCCTAGCCCTAGTACTATTTTAACACTAATCTTAACCCTATCAGTAGCCCTAACCCTAACTATAGTCCTAAACCTAACCCTAAAACTAACACAATACCTTGCCATAATAATAGGCCTAAAGTTAGAACTAAGTATAACCCTAACAATAACACTAACCCTAACACTAACACTTGCCTTAAAACTTACCCTAGCACAAAACCAAACCCTTAATCTAAACATTACCCTAGCCCTATCCTAAACCATATCCCTAACTCTAGCTCTTATCTTAACCTTAATCCTAGCTCAAACTTTAGTTCTCACCCTGTAAATTACCCTAACCCTAACCCTAACCTTAATCGTAACCCTACCCCTACCACTAAACTTAACTCTAACCATAAAGGTATCCCAAGTCTTAACCTTAAACCTAAATCTCACCATAGCCCTAACCATAGATGAGACATTAAGCCTTACACTAAACCTAATCCTAAGAATAGCCCAAATCCATACACTAACCATAACTCAAACCCAAAATCTAACATTATCCATTGCACTAAACCTAACCATTACTTTAATAAAATCTCTAGCCATAACCCAAACCCTAAGCAAAACCCTAACCATAAAAATATCCCTAGACCTAAACATAAACATAAATCTCCCCATAGCCATTCCCCTAGCTCAAACACTAATCCTTACCCTGACCTAAACATTAAACTAGCCCTAAACCTAACACTTACCATAAATTAATTCTAGCCCTATCCCTAAACCTAACTATAATTTTAGCTTAAATCCAAACCATAACCTATCCCTAAACCTAGCTCTAAATCTATCCAATATACTAAACATAACCCTAACCTAATGCTATTCTAAACCCTATTGCTATACATAATCCACACATTACTCTAAACCTTAACTCAAACCTAAACCTAACCCTATACATTTCCTTAACCCTAATACTAAACCTAACACTAATTCAAGCCCTAACCCTAAACATTGACCTAAACCAAATGCTAACCCTGACCATGGCCCTAATAATTCCCCTAACTCTAAACATGACCCTTACTCTAAACATAGCTCTGACACTAAACCTAGGCATCACCTAACACTAAAACTATCCTTAATCATAACCCTAGACTTGACATTAGCCCTAGCCCAATTCTAGACCTGAACCTAAGAGAAACCCTAAGCCTAAACCTAGCCTTAATCTTAACCTAAACTCTAACCCTTGCCCTAATCCTGATTCTAATCCTCACCCTACATCTAAAGCTAGCTATAACCCTACCTATTTCCCTAAACTTAATCCTAACCCCAGTGCTAATACTAAACCTAGCCTTACCCCTAGGCCTAACCCTAACACTAACCCTAGCCCTAATCCTAGCCATAATTTAGCTTTAACCCTAACACTAACCCTAAGCCTAGTTCTATATTAAATCTAACTCCCATTCTCACCATTTCCCTAGTTCTAACCCTAACCCTTACTGTAACACTGACCTTAGCCCTATCTTAACCCTGGATGAAACCCTAACTCTAAATCTAACCCTAAACCTAAGCCTAAACCTCTCCCTAACACTAGCCCTAACACTAACACTGATTCAAAATCTATCCCTAACCCTAGACCTAGCCAAAAAAAAAAAGAGCCATAGCTTTAACCCTAACCCTAACCCATTGAATTCAAGATGAAATGAAACCTTAAAACACGAACTGTTCCTGACAGTGAACCTTGAACTGAGAAGGCGCAACATGGGAAACATGGTAATGCTAGGTAAAAGATGAATTCTGACTGCTATCAAAGAAATTTGAACAAACTAACTCTAACCCAAACATTAGTTCTAACCCTAGCTCTAAACATAATCCTAAAACTAAGGTTCCCTGTTTATTGAGCTTGATCATAAACGTCAAAAATTTGGGGTGCCTACTAGGGCAAGGTAAAGGATGAATACTCCCCAGTATCAAAAATTCTGACCATTAATTGGGGAAAGTGTTTCAGTAAATTCCTATTTCCCCTGATTTTCCTAAAGTGCTCTTGGATTATTTTATTTTTCATGCTTCGACTTAAGGTACATTCACAAGGAAAAAACCAGACAATGCCCACAGTGAAGTGATTGAGTGTGTGAAGTTTCATGCAGCTAGCACCAACCCTGTTTGATTTCCAGCTCCATTTCCGTGCACACCTGTAGGCCATAATGTAGTGAAAACTGAAAATTCAAACTGTTCCTGACACTGAACCATTGAACCTTGAAGGCCCAAACTTGGGAAGTCTACTAAGGTTGGTCAAAGATGAATACTGTACAGTAACAAAGTAATCTGGCCAAAATAATTCAAAGGTCTTTCGGTACATGTGTATTTTGCTTGCTCCTAAAACACTCAGAGATAAAGTTTATTCTTTCTACTTCAGCTTAGGGATATTTCTCAGGGAAAAAAACCAGACAATGCTCACTGAGAACTGATTGAGTGTGTGAAGTTTCAAGCAGCTAGCAAAACCTTGTTTGATTTCCAGCTTCATTTCCATTCACCCCTATATGGCAAAAAAGAAGAGAAACATGAAAATTGAAACTGTTCCTGAGAGAAAATCCTTTTACTTAGGAGGTCTAAGCATTTGGGGTATAGTAAAAATAGGAAAAAGGTGAATACTTACCAGTATCATAGAAATTAAAAAAAAAAAAAACATCTCTAACCCTAACACCAGGTATAAACTTAGTCCTAACACTAAGTCTAACCCTAAACCTAATCTGTTTAGAGAAACTTTGATCGTAGAAGTTTCATAATTGGGGAGTCTAGTGGGACAAGCTTACAGATGAATCATGGGCAGTTTCAAAGAATTCTGACAAAATAATTTGGGGAGCTATTTCAATACATGCATATTTCCCTGTTTGCTCCTAAAGTGTTCTCAGATAAATTTGTATTGCATGCTTCAACTTATTTTTAATTTCACAAGGAACAAACCAGAAAGTGCCCACAGAGAATTGATTGAGTGTGTGAAGTTTCAAGCAGTTAGCACCAACCTTGTTTGATTTCCAGTTCCATGTCCATTTATCCATGTAGGTCAAAATGAAGTGAATAAATAAAATATAAATTGTTTCTGTTAGTGAAAAATTGAATCGAGAAGACCGAAACCTGGGGAACATAGTAAGGCTAGGTAAAAATGTATCCTTCCGAGTATCAAAAAAAATTGAACAGGACAAACACGAACACTTACACTAGACCTAAATCTAACCTAAACTGTTTAGAGAACCTTTGATCATAGAAGCCTCAAGTTTGAGGAGCCTTGAGAGGAAAGCTAACGGATAAATCCTGCCCAGTATCAAAAAAATCTGACCAAATAATTGTGCAAGGTAGTTCAATACATGCATATTTTCCTGTTGTCTCCTAAAATGTTCATGCATAGTGTTGTTTTTGCATGCTTCATCTTTGGGATACTTTCCCAAGGATAAACCAGAGCATCGTCACAGAGAACTGATTGAGTGTGTGAAGTTTCAAGCAGCTAGCAAAGACCCTGTTTGAATTCCAGCTCTATTTACATTTACCCATATTGGTCAAAATTAACTAAAACCTAAAATGAAAACTGAAATACTGACAGCAAACCAGTGAACCTTGAAGGCCCAAAACTGCAGAACATAGTAAGGCTAGATAAAAGATAAATCCTGCCTAGTATCAAAGAAATTTGAACAAAACTACTGTAAAGCTAACACTAGATCTATCTTTAATCCTAACACTATAGCTCACCTTAGCCTGTTTAGAGAATCTTTGATCATAGAAGTCCCAAACTAAGGGAGCCTAGTAGGTCAAGCTAACAGATGAATCCTGCACAATATCAAAGAACTTGGAGCAAATAATTGGGGGAAGTGTTTCAGTACATGAATATTTCCTTGATTTCTCCAAAAGTGATCTGGGATAAAGTTACTTTGCATGTTTCAGCTGAGGACAACATTCACAAGGAACAAACCAGAGAATGCCTAACCATAAATCTAACCCTAATCTGTTTAGAGAACCTTTTATTATCGAAGTCCCAAATTAAGGGAGCCTAGTGGGGCAAGAGCTAACAGATGAATCTTGTGCATTATCAAAGAAATCTGACAAAATAATTTTCAGTACATGTATATTTCCCTGTTGTCTCCAACAGCATTTTTGGATAAATATGTTTTTGCATGCTTAAGCTTCGGGGAATTTTCACAAGGAAGAAACCAGAGTACTCACATAGAACAGATTGAGTATGTGCAGTTTTAAGAAGCGAGCACCAACCCTCTTGGTTTCAGGTTCCATTTCCATTTTCCTGTATAAGTAAAACTGAAGGAAAACTTAAAATACAAACTGTTCCTGACAGCAAACCATTGAAGGGATAAGGCCCAAACCTGGGGAAAATAGTAAGGCTAGGTAAAAGCCGAATTATTACAAGTATCAAATGAATTTGAACAAAACTCACTCTAATTCTAACACTAGATCTAATCCAACCTTAAACTAATTCTAACCTGTTTAGAGTACCTGTGATGATAAATACCCCAAACTTGGGGAGCCTAGTGGCACAACTTAACAGATGAATCTTGTGCAGTATCAAAGAAATTTGATGAAAATTTGGGGTAGGTATTTTTTAGTACATTCATATTTCCCTGTTTTTTTTTTCTTAAAGTGCTCATGGATAAATTGCTTTTCATGCTTCAGCTTAAGTTACTTTCAAAAAAAACCAAAAACAAAACAAAGAGTGCCCACAGAGAGCTGATTGAGTGTGTGAAGTTTCAGGCAGCTGGCACCATACCTGTTTGATTTCCAGCTCCATTGCATTCACACTTATAGGCCATAATGAAGTGAAACCTAAAAATTCAAACTGTTCCTGAAACTGAACCATTGAACCTTGAAGGCCCAAACCTGAGGGAGCCTACTAAGTCTAGGCCAAGGATGAATCCTGTACAGTATCAAATTAATCCAACCAAAAAAAATTTGAAGCTCTTTCAGTACATGGTATTCTGCTTTCTCCTAAAGCACTCAGAGATAAAGCTGTTACTTTCTACTTCATCTTAGAGCTACTTCCATGTAAAACACCAGATTATGCTCACTCAAAATTGATGGACTTTGTGAAGTTTCAAGCACCTAGCCCAAACCATGTTTGATTTCCAGCTTCATTTCTATTCATCCCTAAAGGGCAAAAAGAAGAGAAAAGTAAAAATTGAATCTGTTCCTGAAGGCAAACCCTTTATGTAGGAGGCCCATACATTTGGAGTATAGTCTAAATAGAAAAAAAGATGAATCCTGCAAAGTATCATAGAAATTTGAAATCAAAAGAAACTCTTACCTTAACACTAGGTCTAATCCTATTCCTAACAATAACCCTAACACCAACCTTAACCTGTTTTGAGTACCTTTGATCCTAGAAGTCCGACACTTGGGGAGCCAAGTTGTGTAGGCTATCAGATGAATCTTTCACAATATCAATGAAATCTGACCAAATAATTTTGGGGGTAGTTCAGTACATGCATATTTCCTTTTTTTCTCCTAAAGTGCTCTCATATAAAGTTATTTTGTGTGCTTTAGCTTAGGGATACTTTTACAAGAAATAAATCAGAGAATGCCCATAAAAAACTGTTTGAGAGTGTGAGGTTTTAAGTACCTAGCACCAACCCTGTTGGATTTCCAGTTTCATTTCCATTTACACGCATAGGTCAAAATGAAATAAAAACTTAAAAAACAAACTGTTCAGGAGAGCAAACCCTTGACCCAAGAGGCCCAAACCTAACGAATATAGTAAGACTAGGTAAAATTTGAATCCTGCCTAGTATCGAAGAAATTTCAACAAAATTAAATCTAACAAAACAGTAGCTGAAATCCTAGCCCTAACCAAATATTAACTCTAACCTTACCTGTTTAGAAAACCATTGATCATAGTAGTCTCCAAATAAAGGAGCCCAGTGGGACAAGCTAATCAATCAATCCTGTGCAGTATCAAAGACATATGACCAATTAATTGGGGGAGGTATTTAAGTATGTGCATATTTCCCTGTTTTCTCCTAATGTGCTCTTGGATAAATTATTTTTTCCTTTTTTTCAGTTTAAGGTACTTTCACAAGGAACAACCAGAGAGTGCCCACAGAGAGCTGATTGAGTGAGTGAAGTTTTAAGAAGCTAGTACTTACTTTATTTTATTTCCAGCTCCATTTTCATTCACATCTATAGGCCATAATAAAGTGAAACCTAAAAATTCGAACTGTTCCTGTCAGTGAACTGGCAAACCTTGAAAACCCAAACTTGGTGATCCTACTAAGACTAGGAAAAGGATGAATCCTGTACAATATTAAAGTAATCCATGCAAAAAAAATAAGCTTGCTTCTAAAGTGCTCACAGATAAAGCTGTTTATTTCTAATTCAGCTTTGGGCTATTACCACAAGAAACAAATTAGAGAATGGGCACTGAGAATTTATTGAGTGTGTGAAGTTCTAAGAAGCTAGCACAAACCTACTTTGAGTCCAGTTCCATTTCCATTAACCCCTATAGGGCAAAATGAGGTGAAACATGAAAATTCAAACTACCTTTGAGAGCAAACCATTTTACTAGGAGGTCCAAACATGAGAAGCATACTAAGAATAAGAAAAACATAAATCCTGCCCAGTATCCAAAAGGTTAAAAAAAGTAACTCGAACCCTAAAACTAGTTCAAACCCAAACTCTAATTATAACCCTAAGCCTAACCTGTTAAGAGAACCTTTGATCATAAAAGTTTTAAACTTGCGGATCTTAGTGGGGCAAGCTTACATATGAATTCTGCACAGTATCAAAGAAATCTGACAAAATAATTGGGGGGGGTGGTATTTCAGTACATGAATATTGCCCTGTTTTCTCCTAAAGTGCTTTTGGGTATACTTGTTTTGCATGCTTCATCTTATTGTTATTTTTACCAGGAAGAAACCAGAGAGTGCCCACCATGAACTGATTGAGTATGTGAAGTTTCAACCAGCTAGCACCAACCCTCTGATTTTCAGCTCCATTATCATTTACCCATATAGGTAAAAATGAAGTGAGACATTAAAAACAATCTATTCCCAACAGCGAACCATTGAACCAAGAAGGACCAAAACTGGGGCACATAGTAAGGCTAACTAAAAGTTAAATCTTCCCATTATCAAAGAAATTTGAACAAAACAAACTCTAACCATAACACTAGCTCAAAATTTAGCCGTAACCCTAATTGTAACACTAACACTTACCTATATAGATAACCATTGATCCTAGAAGTGCCTACCTTGGGGAGCTTAGTGGAGCAAGCTAAATGATGAATACTGCACAGTATCAAAGAAATCTGATCAAATTGTTGAGAGACTTATTCATTACATACATGTTTCTCTGTTTTCTCCTTAAGGACTCTTAGATACAGTTGCTTTTGCATGCTTCATCTTTAGCCTACCTTCAAAAGAAAGAAAACATAGAATGCACACTGAGAACCGATTGTGTGAAGTTTCAAGCACCTCCTGCCAACCCTCTTTGATTTCCAGCTCAATTTTCATTCACATCAATAAACCATAATGAAGAGAAACTTTAAAATACAAACTCTCCCTGACAGCGAACCATTGAACCAACAAGGCCCAAACATGTGGAGCAGAGTAAGTAAAAGATGAATCCTGCCCAGTATCATATAAATTTTAAGAAAACTAGGACCACATGGGTGCTCTTAGTGCAGATGGAAGGCTGGGCTGTGCAATTTGTATGGGCACAGACAGCAGTATCAGCCACACAGGCACTCTCTGCACAGATGGAAGGCAGCACAGAACATAGATTCTTTTCTTGCAGGTCACCAGACCGAGCTCTGGACACAGCACAAGGTCACTTCAGGACCACCCACCTTACCAAACATCATACATGGGTAATAGATGAAATCTATCTTGGAAAACCTTACTCATGATCTATCATTGGACGTGGCTACCAGCTTGGTTCTGTAGCTTATCAGGTACCCGTTTTCCAACTCCCCTACCTCCAGCTGTGATAACTCAAGATACTTCTCACAAGCTTTTGGAGGGTGTAGTTATCAATGCAGAACAGCAACTATACAAGCACCTGGTTTCCAATTCAGAGATCAAGAGTAGGGAGGCTCCAGGTAGAATCTCTCTCTCACCCTGGCTACCTCCACCACCCTGAGGACAGAGACTCAAGCTAGGAATAGACAACTCCACCTACTGCAAGAAAAGAAAACAGAGTTATGAGAAACATTTTTTTTCTTACTTTTCTTTTCTTGCTCTTCTCATCCATTCTCCTCTACCCTTCCCCCTCTGGTCCTCACAACCTCAACAATGTGAAACCAAGAACTTTCCATGAAATTGAACTTTAAGAACTGAATCACTAGAATTGTATAATATAGAGTAATTGCATAGGCCCCACCTCACCACCTCTTTATTTGATCTTATTTTCTTTCTCCCTCTCTTTCTTTCTTTCCTTATTCTTTTTTTTCTTTTTTTCTTTCTACATCTATCCCAATTTAAGACTCCTAATTTTTAATATTTATACATAGGGTAATTTTATGAATACAGATAAGTAGTTTGAATTAATACCTTCTTCCATAAATTTCCCCTTTCTATTCATTAGAGTTCTCCTCCAAAGTTCCTAAGTTAGATTATTCACATAACCTCATTTCTTTCCCCCTTAACATAGCATACTCCCCCTGACCCTCAGTTATCTTTATACCACCAGAAATGGAATGCCTTTTATAAAATTAATGACTATATTGTAAATAATAATTGAAGCTAACATCTGTAAACTCAGAGTCTAAATATAAATGTATTAATAATGTTTAGGCTTAGGCTTCGGGTTAGGGTGAGATTTAGAGTTAGGTTTTTATCTATGGTTACTGCTAGGGCTAAGGATAGGGCAAGGGTAAGGACTAAGGTTTGGGTTAGGTTTAGGATTATTGTAAAGATAGGGTTAGAACTAGTGATAGGGCTAGTATGAGAGTTAGTCTTAAGGCTAGGATTAGGGTTAGGGTTAGTGTTAGGGATAGGGCTAAATGAGGGCTACTGTTAGTGTTAGGTTTATGCCTTGGTTTAGGGTTAGAGTTAGGATTACGTTGATGGTAATTATTGGGTTATAGCTAGGTTGAGGGCCAGGGCAAGAGTTAGTATTAGGGTTAGGGTTAGGGTTATGATTAAAGCTAGGTTTAGGGCTAGGCTGCAGGCTAATGTTTGTGTTAGTGTTAGGCTAGTATTAGAGCTAGGGCTAATGTCAGGTCTAGAGTTAAATTTAGGGATAGATTTAGTGTTGGGTTTGTGGCTTGGTCCAGTGTAGGGGTTAGGTTTATACTAAAAGTTTAGGTTTGGGGTTTAGGTGTGTTTTAGTGCAATGGATAAGGTTAGTTTTAGGCCTAGGGTTAGCATAAGCGTTATCATTAAGATAATGGATAGGGTTAGACCTAATATTAGGGGTAGGGTTAAGTATAGGATTAGGGCTTTTGTTTGGCTTAGGGTTAGGGTATAGGCGTGGTTTAGTGTAATGGATACGTTTAGGGTTAGGCCTAGGGTTAGCATAATGGGTTATCATTAGGGTAATGGATAGGGTTTGACCTAAGATTAGGGGTAGAATTATGCATAGGATTAGGAATTTGGAAGGGTTAGGGTTAGATTTTTGTTTAGTTTAAAAGCTAGATTTAGTGGCTGAGGATTTGGATCAAGAAGTAGTGTGCTTGCCTGGCATGTGCAGAGTGCTGAGTTCGATCCTCAGCATCACATACCAATAAAATAAAGATGTGTCCACCGACTACTAAAATAAATATTTTTTAAAAACTAGGTTTAGGACTTGGATTAAGGCTAGATTTGGGGTTAGGTTATTGCTAGGGTTAAGGCTACAGCTAATATACAAAGTAGCATTATGATTAAAGCTAGTGATAGGGTCAGGGTTAGGGCTATGTCTAGTGTTAGGGTTAAGTTTATGGTTACGATGATGTTTCAAACTAGGTTCATGTTAGGGTCAGAGTCAGGGTCCGGATTATTTTTCAGGCTAGGGTCTGGAGTACAATTAGAGATTGCATTAGGGTTAGGTGTAGGCTTAGGGTTTGGTTTAAGTTAAATATTAGGGTTAGGATTATGAATCGGTTTTTTTTTTAGGGCTAGGGGTAGAGTTTTGGCTAGTTTTAGAATTAATGTTAGGATTAGGGCTAATTTTAATGTGAGGTTTAGGCTTAGGTTTAGGGTTCGACTTAGAGTTAGGTTTAGATCTAGGCTTTGAGCTAGGGTTAATGATATGGCTAGGATTAGGGCTAAGTTTAGGGCTAGGTTTAGGGTGATGGTAAGGGATAGGGTTGAACTAGGTATGAGGCTAGGGTAATAGTTTGAGTTAGTCTTAGGGCTAGGGTTAGGGTTGGGTTAGGGATAGGGCTAAATTACAACTGGGATTAGGACAAGGGTTAGTGTTAGTGTTAGGTCTAGGTTTAGGGCTAGAGTTAGTGTTAGTGTTAGGGTTAAGGTTAGGTTTAGATTAAGGTTAAGGGATGGAATTATAACTACATTAAGGACTAGAGTGAGGATTAGAATTAGAGTTATGGTTCTGTTTTGGTTTTTGATTAAGGCAAAGTTTATGTCTAGAATGTGGTCTAAGTTTTGTGTTAGGATTAGGGCTAGAATTAGAGCTAGGGCTAATGTCAGGTCTAGTGTTACAGTTAGGGAGAGGTTTAAGGTTAGGTTTCTGGCTAGGGCTATAATAAGGTTCAGTTTTCTTGTTATGGTCAGGTTTAGAGCTATGGGTATTATTAGCGTCAGAGTCAGGGTTAAAGCTTTTATTAGACTAAGGTTTAGGGTTAAGGCTCGAATTATCATTATGTTTAGAGATGGGTAAATGATAGTTTTAGGTTTAGAGTTCAGGTTAGGTGTAGGGTAATTGATAAAGTTAGGGTTAGGTATATGATTAGGGTACGGACTAGTGTTAGCAGAAGATTTAGAGTTATCATAAGGGTATTTCATAAGGTTAGAGCTAGTGATAGGACTAGTGTTATGCTTAGGGTTAGGTCTAGAGTTAGTCTTAAGTTTAGGGTTAGTGCTAAGGTGAGGGTTATGGTTTGCTTTAGGGTTCAAGCTGGGGTAGGTCTTGGTTAGGGCTGTGTTTTGCAATAGGTTAGGGCTATGGCGAATGTAAAAACTTTGTTATGATTAAGGCTAGTTTTAGAGTTAATTTTAGAGCTAAGTTTAGTTTTAGGGTTAGGTTTAGGTTTAGGGTTAGGGTAATGTGCCAGTGTTCCGTTTAGGGTTATGGTTAATGTGAAAGCCAGAATTAGGAGTAGGGTTACGTCTAGGGGAAGGGTTAGTGTTTGGCTTTAGGCTAAGGGTTATTATTACGGCTAGGACTAGGTTTTTCTTTAGGTCTAGGGCTAGAATTATGTATAGATTAGTATTAGGTTTAAGTCCCTGGCTTGTGATAGGTTTAGGTTTAGGTATAAGGTTTCCAGTAGGGCTTGTGTTAGAGTTCGGTTTAGGGTGAGGTTCAGTTTTAAACCTATGATTAGTGTTAAGGTAAGAATAGGGGTCAGGGTTAGGGTTGGGGTTTGGGTTTTTGTTAGAGCTAGAATGAGGACTAGGGTTAGGACTACTAATTGGGTTAGCGTTTGGGTTAGGTTAAAGATTAGGATTAGGATTAGTATTAGCATTAGTTTTAGGGTTTGGCATAGAGTAAGTGATAGGATTTGAGCTAGGGTTAGTGCTAAAGTTAGGGTTCAAGCTATGTTTAGGACTCCGATTAGGGCTAGTTTTTGTGTGAGGTTTATGAATAGGTTTAGAGCAATGGCTAATATAAAAACTAGGGTTTTAGGTTTAGTTTTAGGGTTATGGTTAGGGGTTAAATCTCTAGTGTTAGGATTAGGTTTAAGGTTAGTGTGAAATTTTGAGCTAGTGTTAGTTTTAGGTTAATAATAGTGAGAGGTTTAGTTTTAAGGTTATTGTTAGGATTCAAATTAAGGCTAGGGTTAGTATATGGGTTCGGTTTAAGGTTAGAGTGGTGTTTAGAGCTAGGGTGAGTGTTAGGATTTGATTCAGAATTATGGTTAGTACTAAGGTTAAGATTAGGACTCGAATTTGGGCTAGGAGTAGGTCTAGTTTTAGTTTTAAGGTTTGGATTAGGTTAAGGTTTAGGGTTAGGGGTATTGTTAGGTTTTGTTTTACTGGAAGGGTAAGTGTTACTCCTAGTTATATGATTAGTACTAGCGCTAGGGCTAGTGTTAATGTTAGGCTTAGGCTTAGGGTTGGATTCAGAGTTAGGGTTAAATATAGGGTTATGAATAGGAATAAGGATTAGGCAATGGTTATGGCTAGGTTTAAGGCTAGGGTTAGGATTACAGTAATGTATAGGGTTAGAAGTAGGGATAGGGTTAGTGTGAGTGTTAGAGTTAGTCTTAGGGTTAGGGTCAGGGTTAGGGTTAGTAATAGGCTTAAATTAGGCTTAGAATTTGGGCTAGGGTTAGTGTTCACCTTAGGCCTAGCATTAGGGTTAGGATCAGGGTTAAGTTTAGGTTAATGATAGGAGTCATAGCTAGGTTTAGAGATTTTAGGGTTTTGGTTATCATAAGGATTAGAGATAGGTCTAGGGTTACTATTATGTTTAGGGTTTTTCTTAGGTTAAGAGATAGCCTTAGAGCTAGGGTTAATGCTAGAGTTAGGCTTTGGCTTAGGTTTAAATATAGTTTTAGAGCTTGGATTAAGTCTACTTTTTGTGTTAGGGTTAGGCTTAGATTTAGGCATTGGCTAATGTAAGTGCCAGCGTTACAATTAAGGTCATTTTAGGGTTATGGTTAAGAGTAAGTCTAGTGTTAGGTTTAGGTTGAAGGTTAGTGTAATATTTAGAGCTAAGGTGACTGTTAGGATATCAGTCAGTGTCAGGGTTAACTTTAGGGTTAGGATTAAGACTCAAATAAGGGCTAGGGTTACTGTTAGTGTTTGGTTTAAGTTTAGGGTGGTCTTTAGAGCTAAGGTTAGTGTTAGGATATGAGCCACCGTCATGTTAATTTTTAAGGTTAGGGTTAGAACTCAAATTAGGGCTAGGGTTATGTCTAGGTGTAGTGTTAGGGTTTGGTTTTAGTTAAGGTTTATGGTTAGGGTTGTTGTGCAGTTTGGTTTTAGTCCTACGTTTAGGGTTTGGTCTAGTTATAAAATTAGCATTAGGATTAGGGCTAGTGTTAATGTTAATCTTAGGCTTTGGGTTAGGGTTAGATTTGGATTGAGTGTTAGATCTAGAATTACGGCTAGGTCTAACTATAGGGCAAGGGTTAAGGCTAGGGTTATGGTTACAGAAACAAATAGGTTTAGAACTTAGTCTAGGGCTAGGTTGAGAGTTAAACTTAGTCTTAGGCCTAGGGTTTTCATTAGTTTTAAGGATAGGGCTAAGTTAGCTCTAGGATTAGGGCTATGGTTAGTGTTCAGCTTCGGCCTAGTGTTAAGGCTAGGGTTATACTTAATTTTAGGGTTAGGTATGGTGTTATAGCTAGGTTTAGAGGTAGGGTGAGAGTTAGAATTAGGCTTTGGGCTAGAGTTAGGGTTAGGGTTATGATTAGGGCTAGGTTATGGGTTAGGGTGAGGGCTAGGATTTGTTGTTGGGTTAGTCTAGAGTTAGGGCTAGAGATAATGTTAGTTTAATGTTACAGTTTGGGGTATATTTAGGGTTCATTTTGTGGCTATGTCTAGTGTAAGTGTTAGTCTTAGAGTAAGGGTCAGGTTTAGAGATAGGTTAGGGTTAGGGTTAGGGTTAGGGTTAGGGTTAGGGATAGGGTTAGGGTATTTTTAGGATCAGGATCAGAGTTAGGGTTTGTTTTAGGTTAAGTTTGTGGGATAGGGCTCAAATGAGCAATTAGGGTAAGAGTTAGGATTAGTGTAATTGTATGGGTTAGGTTTAGGTTTCAGGGTAGGTTTAGTGCAATGGAGAACTTTAGGATTTGCAAAAGGGTTAGGGTTATGCCTAGGGTAAGTATTAGGATTAGGGTTATCATAAGGATAGTATATACGTTTAGATCTATGTTTAGGGCTAGAGTTAGATTAGGATTAGGGCTAGAGTTGGGTTAAGTTTTGATTTAGGGCTAGTAACTCTAACTTAGGGTTAGGGTTAGGGTTTTATTTACGGTAAAGGTTAGGTTTTGAGCTAGAGTTAGGTCTAGGACGAGGGTTAAATTTAGTGTTATGGTCTTGGTTAGGTTTAGGGTAAGGGCTAAGGTTTTCATTAGGGTTAGGATTAGGTTTTGGGTAATAGATTGGGTTAGATGTAAGTTTAGCTTTATGGTTAAGGTTATGGTTAGGTTTAAGTTTAGTTTTAGGGCTAAGAGTTAGGTATTAGGGTAAGAGTTAGGGTTTGAGTTAGGGTTAAGGCTATGGCAAGGTTTAGGGTTAGGTCTAGGGTTAGGTTTATGGTTTGGTTTAGGGTTTTGGTTAGTTTAGGGATAGGGTTATCATTAGGGTTAGGGTTAGAGTTATGGTAATGGCTAGGGTTAGAACTAGGGTTAGGTCTAGGTTTAAGGTTAGGATTAGGGCTACGGTTAGGATTATTTTTAGGGATTGTGCTATGGTTCTTTTTATGCTAAGGATTTGGCTTTGAGCTAGTGTTAGGACAAAGGATAGGGTTAGGGTTAGGTTAGGACTAGGGCTTGTGTTTTAGGTTAGGGTTAAGACTAGGGTTAGGGTTAGAATGATGGCTGTGTTCAAGGTAGGTTTAGGCCTAGAGTAAGGTAAGGGTTATTTAAGTTTTGTGTTAGGTTTAGGCCTAGGGTTAGTGCTATATGTAATGTAAGATCTAGGGTTCTGATTAGAGCTAGTTTAAGGGTTAGGGTTATGTCTAGGTCTAGTGTTAGGTTCAGGTTTTTGGTTAGGGTCAGGTTTAGAGCTAGGTTTAGTTGTTAGTGTCAGAGACAGTGTTCAGGTTAAAGTTAAGTTAGTGTGAAACCTGAATAGGACTAGTGTTAGGTCTAGTGGTAGGGATAGTGTTTGGTTTAGGTTAAGGTGTTTTGTTAGGGCTAGCATTAAGTTCTTGTTTTGATCAAGGGCTAGAATAATAGCTAGATTTAGGATTAGATTTAGGTCTAGGGCTAGTGTTAGGGTTATATTTAGGTATAAGTTTTCTGGTAGGGCTAGTTTAAGGTTTCAGTTTCAGTTTAGGGTCAGGTTTAAACCTAAAATTAGTGTTAGGGTCAGAATAAGGGTGAAGGTTAGGGTGAGGTTTTGGGTTAGGGTTAGATCTAGAATGAGGGCTGGTGTTAGGACGTGTAATAGGGTTATTGTTTGGGCTTGGCTAAGGATTATGTTTAGGACTTGAGTTAGCATTATGAATAGGGTTTGGATTAGGGTAATGGATAAGATTTGGGCTAGGTTTAGGGCTAGGATTAGGATTAGGTTTAGGGCTAGTTTTTGGGGTTATGTTTAAAGTTATATCTATTCTGTTAGGGCTAAGATAAGGGATATTTGTGTGTTAGAGTTAGGGCTAGGGTTTGTCTATGGCCAATGTAAGAACTAGGATTGCGATTAGGGTTAGTTTCAGGGTTAGGCAATTGGCTTGATCTGGTGTTTGCAGTAGTTTTAGGTTTAGGGTGATATTAAGGGCTAGGGTTTGTGTTTAGATATGAGTCAAGGTGAGGTTTAGTTTTAGGCCTAGGTCTCCAATTAGAGCTCAGATTATGGCTAGTTTTTGTTTAGAGTTTGGTTTAGGTTAAGATTTAGGGTTACAGCAATGGCTCAGTTTTGTTTTACACCTAGGGCTTTGATTAGGGCTAGTTTTAAGATTAGCAATAGTGTTGGAGCTAGTTGTAGAATGATGTTTAGGCTTAAGATTAGGGTCAGATTTAGAGTTATCATTATATCAAGGGTTAGGGCTATGGTTAGGGTTAGGGCTCAGGATATGGCTATTGTGAGGGTTATGGTAATGAATAGGGTTATAAATAGACATAGGGCTAGGTTGGGATTTAGAGTTATTCTTAGGGCTAGGGTTGGGGTAAGGTTAAGATTAGGGTTCAAATAGGGCTAGGATTAGTGCTATGATTAGTGTTAGGGTTAGGAAAATGTTTAGGGATAGCGTTAGGGATATTTTTAGGTGAAGGCATGGGGTTATACAGCTAGGTGCAGTGCTATGGAAACGGTTATATTTAGGGCTAGGGCTAGGGTGAGTTTTCATGTTAGGATTCAGTCTAGGTTTAGGGCTAGGATGGGGGCTAGGTTTTGTGTTATGGTTAGGGCTAAGATTAGGGCTAGGGATAATGGCAAGTCTAGGGTTATGGTTACGAATACTGTTATGGGTAGGCTTATGGCTAGGTATAGTGTAAGGGTTAGGTTTAGTGTACGGATCAGATATAGAGCTAGGTTATTATTAGGGTCAGATTATGGGTTAGGGTTTGGTTTGGTTTAAGATTTAAGGTTAAGGCTCAAATTAGCATTAGGGTTAGGGCTGGGGTTAGTGTAATGGATAGAGTTAGGTTTACAGTTCAGGTTATTTTTAGAGTAATGCATAGGGTTAGTATAAGTGATAGGGTTAGGGTTAGGCCTATGGTTAGCATTTGATTTAGGCTTATGATTAGAGTAATAAATAAGTTTAGTGCTAGTGTTAGGGCTCATGATAAGGTTAGAATTAGGGCTAGGGTTTGGGTTACTCCAAGGGTTAGTTTTAGGCTTTGGTTTAGGGTAAGTGTTAAGGTTTGAACTAGGTTTAAGGCTCGGGCAAGGGTTAGGGTTAGAATCAGGGCTACGGTTAGGGTTAGGGTTAGGGTTAGGGTTAGATTTAGGGATAGGTTTAGCATTAGGGTTAAGGTTATGTTTAAGGTAATAAATAAAGTTAGAACTAGAATTTGGGCTACGGTTACACTTAGGATAAGGGATAGGGTTAGGGTTATGATTACAGCTAAGGTTATGTTTAGAGTAAGGGTTAGAGTTTGTGCTAGGGTTAGGGCTAGGACAAGAATTAGGTTTAGGATATTTGCTAAATTTATGGTTAAGGTTGTGCTTAGGTCTAGGTTTAGGGCTTGTATTAGGGCTAGGTTATGTGTGAGCTTCATGACCATTGTTAGGGCTATGCATAATATAAGAGCTAGATTTAGGGTTATGACTGGTTTTTGGGTTAGGGTTATAGATATATCTAGTGTTAGGTTTAAGTTTTCGTTTATGATAAGGTTTAGAGATAGGTTTTGTGTTGGGGTAAGCATCAGTGTCTGGTATAGCATTGGGTTTATGAATAGGGCCAGAATTAGAATTAGGATTAGGTCTAGGCCTAGGGTAGGTCTTTGCATTAGGTTAATGGTTATTTTAGGGCCAGTGATAGGTTTTTGTTTAGGACTATGGCTTGAGTTAGGGCTATATTTTAGATTAAGTTTACATCTAGTGCTATTGTTATGGTTAGGTTTAGATATAGGTTTACTGGTAGGGCTAGTGTTAGGTTTGGGTTTAGTGTTAAGGTCAGGCTTTGACCTAGGGCTAGTGTTATGGTAAGAATAAGGGTAAGGGTTAGGCTCATGCTTCGGGTTAGTGTTAGAGCTAAGGTTAGTGTTAGTGATAGTGTTCGGGTTAGGGTTATGGATAGGAAAAATGATGTTAGATTTATTTTTAGGGTAAATGTTAAGGCAATGGTTATGTTTAGGTTTTTGGTACGGGTTAGGTTTGAGCTAGGGTTTGGAATATGGTGAGTGCTGGTTTTAGGGTTAGTTCTATTGCTAGTTTTCCATTTAGGGTTAGGGTAATGATTAGGGTTAAGGCTAGGGTTATCAATACAATTAGGTGTAGGTTTAGGTAATGTGTAGGTTTAGAGTTAGGTTTAGTGATAGGATTAAGTTCAGGGTTAGGGCTAGGTTTAGGGTTTAGAGTAAGGTATAGGTCTAAGTTTTTATTTATGGTAAGCATTAGGCTTTGCATAAGGTTAAAGACTAAGGCTATGGTTAGGTTTAGGGTAAGGGTTAGGGCTCAGGTTAGGGTTGGGTTTACGCTTAGGGATAAATTTAGGCCTAGAATTCGCTCTAGGTTTTGTGTTAGGTTAAGGAATAGAGTTAGGGCTATGGGTAATGTAAAAGCTAGGATTATGATTAGTGCTCGTTGTAGGGTTAGGGTCCTGGCTATTTCTAGTATTAGGTTTAGGTTTTTGGTTAGGGTCAGGTTTAGAGATAGGTTTAGTGCTAAAGACAGGATCAGTGTTAAGGTTAGAGTTAGAGTTAAGGTTGAAGCCAGAATTGGGACTAGGTTTATGTCTAGGGCTAGGGTTAGTCTTTGCATTAAGGTAAGGGTAATTGTTAGGGCTAATGCTAGGATTTTGTTTAGGTCTAGAGCTAGAGTTAAGTCTAGATTTAGGATTAGGTTTAGGTCTATGGCTAGTGATAGGGTCTGATTTAGTTATAAGGTTACTGGTAGGGCTAGTGTTACGGTTTGGTCTAGCATTAGGGTCAGGTTTAGACCTAGATTAATGTTATGGTCAGAATAAGGGTCAGGTTTAGGGTTAATTTTGGGGATAGAGTTAGAGCTAGAATGAGGACTAGAGTTAAGACTGTAAATATGGTGAAAGTTTGGATGAGGCTGAGAATCAGGGATATGTCTAGGGTTACCATTAGAGTTAGGGTTTAGGTTAAGTTTAGGAATAGAGTTAGAGCTAGTGTTAGGGGTAGGGTTAGGTTAAGGGTTTGGGTTAAAGCTAGGTGTAGGGCTTGGATTATGGCTAGTTTTTGTGTTAGTGTTAGGGCTAGATTTAGGACAACAGGTAATGTAATAACCAGGGTTACAATTAGGGTTAGCTTTAGGTTTAGGATTGGGGGTAGTTCTAGTGTTAGTGTTAGGTTTAAGGTTAGGGTGATATTTAGAGCTAGAGTTATTTTTAGGATAGGAGTCAGTGTCAGCCTCAATTTTAGGGTTTGAGTTAGGACTCAAATTAGGGCTAGGTTTACTGTTAGGGTTTGGTTTAAAGTTAGTGTCATTTTTAGAGCTAGGGTGAGTGTTAGGATATGAGTCAGGGTCAGGGTTAGTTCTAAGGTTAGTGTTGGTACTCGATTAGGGCTAGAATTCGTTTTTGTAGTAGTTTAGGGTTTGGTTTAATTTGAGGATTAGGGTTAGGTTTATTGCTCAGTTTTGTTTCAGTCCTAGTGTTAGAGTAAAGGCTAGTTTTAAAATTAGTATTAGGGTCAGGGCTAGTGTCTGTGTTAGATGTAGACTTAGAGTTGGGGTTGCATTTATAGTTAGATTAGATCTAGGATTAGGCTAGGTTTAAAGATAGGGCAAGGTTTAGGACCACGGTTAGAGTTATGGTAAGAGATAGGTTTAGAACTAGGGATAGGGCTAGTGTAAAATTTAGAGTTAGTGATAGGGCTAAAATTAAAATTTGGGTTGGGATAGGGTTAAATTAAGGCTAGGATTATGGCTAGGGTTAGTGTTCAGCTTAGGTCTAGCAATAGAAATAGGATTAGGTTTACATTTAGGATATAGAATGGCGTTATAGCTAGGTTTAGACGTAGGGTGAGGGTTAGAGTTATGGCTAGGGCTAGGGTTCTGTTAGGGTTATCATTAAGTCTAGGTTTAGTGATAGGATGATGGCTAGTCTTTGTATTAGATTCAGGTCTAAGATTAGTCCTAGGGTTAATATCAGGTCTAGGGTTATGGTTAAAGATAGTTTTAGGGTTAGGGTTATGGCTACGTCTAGTGTAACGGTTAGGTTTAGTGTAAGGTCAAGTTTAGAGCTCAGAGAATTATTAGGATTAGGTTTGGCTTAAGCAAAGATTTAGGTTTATGGCTCAAATTAGCATTAGGGTTAGGATTATGTTGTAGTTAGTATTTGTTATAAGGTTCATGTTTGGTTCTGGGTAATTGATATTTTTAGCATTAGTGATAAGGCCTAGAGTTAGCATTAGGGTAAGGGTTATGTTTAGGGTAATTGATAAGGTTAGAACTAGAGTTATGGTTAGAAATATGCCTTCAGTTAGGGTTAGAGTTAATGTTAGAACTAGGGTTAGGGTTAGGTTTAGGGTTATGTTTTATAAAGGTTAGGTTTGGAGCTAGGGTTAGGGGTAAGTTTAGGGTTAGGTCTAGGGATAGGTTTACAGTAGGTTTAGTGTTAGGGTTATTGTTATGGCTAGGGTTATCATTTTGTTAGGGTTAGGGTTAAGGTAACAGATAGGGTTAGGTTAGGTTTAGATTTGATTTAGAGTTAGAATTAGTTTTAGGGTTAGGATTAGAGCTATGGTTATGGTTAGGTTTATGGTTAGGTTTAGAGTTTGATCTAGAGTAAGGGCTATGCTGAGTTTAATTTTAGGGTTATTTCTATGGTTAATTTTCCAGTTATGGTTAGGGTTAACATTAGGGTTTGGGCTAGGATTCTCAATAAGTTTAGGTTTAGGGTTAGGATAATGTGTATGTTTAGAGCTAGGTTTAGGGTTAGGCTAATTTTAGGATTCATGCTAGGGTTATGGTGAGAGTTAGGGAAAGGTCTAGTCTAATATTTAGGGTAAGGGTTAGGCTTTGATCTATCTTAGGACTAAGGTGAGGGCTAGGGTTATGTATAGGGCTAGTGTTGGGGTTAGGAATATGCTTAGGGCTAGGGTTAGTCCTATAATTAGCTCTATGTTTAGAGTTAGGTTTAGGCCTATGGTTAGGGCTATGGGTAATGTAATAACTTGGGTTATGATTAGGGCTAATTTTAGGGTTAGGGTTATGGCTGGGTCTAAAATTAGGTTTAGATTTTGGTTTGTGTAATGTTTAGAGGTAAGTTTAGTGTTAAAGCCAGGGTCAGGGTTTGCGTTAGAGTTAAAGTTAAGGTTAAATCCAAAATTAAGACTTGGTTTAGGTCTAGGGGTGAAGTTAGTATTTGGGTTAGGAAAGGTTTATTTTTAGGGCTAGGACTAGGAGTTTTTTAGGTCTAGAGCTAGAGTTCAGGCTCGATTTAGGATTAGGTTTAGGTCTAGAGCTAGTGGTAAGGTTAGGTTTTGGTATAAGATTCCAAGTATGGCTAGTGTTAGGGTTTGGTTTAGGGTTAGAGTGAGGTTTAGACATAGGGTTTATGTTATGTTCAGAATAAGGGTCAGGGTTAGTGTTAGGGTTTGGGATAGTGTTAGAGCAAGAATGAGATCTAGCATTAGGACTATTAATAGGCTAAGAATTAAGTTAGCCTAAGGATTAGAGATAGTACTAGGTTTACCAATAGGGTTAAGGTTTTGCTCAGGGTAAGTCATAGGGTTAGGGCAAGCGTTAGGTTTATGTTTAGGGTTAAAGCTAGGTTTAGGGCTCAGATTAGGGCTAGTTGTTTTTTTGAAGTTTAAGGCTAGGGTTTGGGCAATGGCTAATGTAAAAACTAGTGTTACAATTAGGGTTAGGGTTGGGGTGGGTCAAGTGTTAGGGTTAGATTTAAGATTAAGTTGATATTTATAGCTAGGGTTAGTTAGGATATCAGTCAGGTCAGCTTTAGTTTTAGGGTTATGGTTAGGATCAAAATTAGGGCTAGGTTTAAGGTTAGGGTTAAATTTAATTTAGGGTGGTGTTTAGAGCTAGGATGAGTGTTAGGATATAAGTCAGGTTCAGGGGTATTTTTAAAGTTATGATTAGGACTGTAATTAGGGCTAGAGTTAGATCTAGGTGTAGTACTAGGGCTTGGTTTAAGTTAAGCTTAGTGTTAGGCTTTTTGCTCTGTTTTGTTTTAGTGCTATGGTTAGGGTTTGGGTTAGTTTTATGATTAGCTTTACTGTTAGGGCTAGGGTTATGGTTAGGTTTAGAATTAAGGCTAGATTTAAGGCTAGTATTAGGACGAGGTTTTGTGTTAGGTTTAGGGTAAAAAATAGGGCTAGGACTAATGTAAGTTTTAGGTATATACTTAGTGATATTTTTAGGGTTAGGTTTATGGCTAGGTCAAATTTAAGTGTTACATTTAGGGAAAGGGTCAGAATAAGAGCTCGGCTATTTTTTGAATCAGGGTGAGGCTTCAGGTTTGGGTTAGTTAAAGGTTTAGGGTTATGGCTCAAATTAACATTAAGATTAGAATTACGGTTAGGGTAATGAATAGTGTTAGGTTTAGGGTTCAGGTAATGTTTAAGGTAATGGATATAGTTAGGGTTTGTTATAGGTTTAGGGTAAGGCCTAGGGTTAGCATTTTGGATATGGTTATTATTAGGGTAATTTATATGGTTAGACCTAGAGTTAGGTCTAGAATAATGGATATGACTAGGGCTAGAATTAGTATTAGGGTCAGGGTTAGGGCAAGGGTTACACTTAGGATTAGGTTTAGGACACAGTTTAGGGTTTGAGCTATGTTTTTCCTATGGCTAGGGTTAATTTACTGTTTGGTCTATGGTTATGGTCATGGTTAGTGTTAGGGTTAGGGCTAGTGTTATCATTAGGGTTAGGGTAATAGGTTTAGATTTCAGGTTATAAATAGGTTCAGGTTTAGGTTAGAATTAGGTTTAGGTTAAGGATTAGGGTTAGAGTTTGAGCTAGCTTAGATTTAGATTTAGGGATAGGTTCACTTTTAATTCTAGGATTTGGTTTATGTTTAAGAATAGAGCACATTTAGCTTTTGGTCTAGTGTTATCATTTGGATTAAGTTTAGGGTTAGGTTATTGGGTAGGAGTTCAACTAGGTTTAGGGCTAGGGTTAAGTTTAGGATTAGGGCTGGGGTTAGTTTTAGGTTTGGGCCTTGTTTTAGTGTTAGATTTAGGTTAAGTGTAAGTCTTACGGATTTACTAGGTTTACCCCTAGGCAAAGGGTAGGGTTACAGTCTAGGCTAGGGTAGGGATAGTGTTAGGTTTAGGGCTAGGGATAGCATTAGTTTTTGGGTTATGGTTAGTGTAATGGATAGAGTTAGACCTAGGGTTTGGGCTATCTTTACAGTTAAGATTAGGGCTAGATTTAGGGTGAGGTTTAGGTTTCGGCTAAGGTTATGTTTAGGGTAAGTTTTATGGCTTGATCTAGGGTTAGGGCTAGAACGAGGGTTAGGGTTATGGTGATGCCTAGGTTTAGGGTTAGGGTTATGATTAGGGTTCGGTTTAGGGCTGTAATTAGGGCTATGTTTTGTTTGAGGTTTAGGGCTAGTTTTAGGTATATGGGTAAGGTAAGAGCTGGAGTTATGGTTATGGCTGATCTTAGAGTTTGCCTAGTGTTAGGGTTAGTTTTGGGGTTAGAATAAATTTTAGAGTTAGGGTTTTTGTTAGGGTAAGTTTCAGGGTTCAGGTTAGATGAAGTTTAGGTTTAGGTGCAGAATGAAGACTAGGGTTAGGTCTATGGGTATAGTTAGTGTTTAGTTTAGGTTAAGGGTTATTGTTAGGGCTAAAGATAGGGTTATGGCTATATTTAGGATTAGGTTTATGTCTAGGGCTAGTGTTAGTGTTAGGTTTAGGGTTAGAATTACTGGTAGGGCTAGTATTAGGTTTCAGATAAGGGTGAGGGTCAGGTTCAACCCTAGGTTTATTGTTAGGGTAGAATAAGGGTCAGCATTACGTTTAGGGTTTGGGTTAAGTTTAGAGCTAGAATGAGGAATAGGTTTAGGACTAGTAATAGAGTTAGGGTTTGGAGTAGGCATAGAATTAGGGTTAGGACTAATGTAGCAATAGGGTGACGGTTTGAATAAGTGTAAGAAATAGGGTTAGAGCTAGGATTAGGAATAGGGATAAGGTTAAGGTTAGGGCTAGGGTTAAGGTTAGGGTTAGAACTAGGGTTAGGTTTTGGATTAAGGGTAGGCTTTGTGTTAGCGTTAGGGCTATGGCTAATTTAAGAAATGGCATTACAATTAGGACTAGTTTTATGGTTAGGTTAAGGTTGAGGTCTAGTGGTAGGATTAGGTTTAGGGATAGGGTGATGTGTAGAGCTAGGGTTAGTGTTAAGGTCAGTGTCAGGATTTTTTTTAGTTCTAGTGTTAGATTTAGGACTCGAATTAGGTTTAGGGTTAGGGCTAGATGTAGGGTTAGGGTTTGCTTTAGGTTAAGGTTTAGGATCAGTGATATTGCTCGATTTTGCTTGAGGGCTAGGCCTAGGGTTTGGGATAGTTTTCAAATTAGCATTATTGTTGGGTCCAGGGTTATGATTAGAGATAGTTTTAGTGTTCAGATTATTAGGGATAGGATTAGGTTTATTGATATGGTTAGATTTAGGGTTCAGGTTAGATTTATGGTAATATATAGGTTTAGAATCAGGAATGGGTTTTGGGTTATCCTAGTGTTAGCATTAGGTTTAGATTTAGTAATATGGTAACAGATAGGGTTACAGGTGGTGTTAGGGATAGGTTTATGTTTAGGATTAAGGCTAGGGTTAAGGTTACGTTTTGTGTTATGTCAAGGGTTAGGGTTAGGGTTAGGTTTATGGTAAGGGTTAGGGTTATAAATAGGGTTATGGTTAGGGTTAAAGGTAGTGTTAGGGCTCAAATTAGGGATAATTTTGGGTTAGGTTAGGGCTACGTTTAGGACTACAGCCATTGTAAGAACTAGGGTTATGATTAGAACTAATTTTAGAATTAGGGTTAGGTTTAGGTCTAGGGTGACATTTAGGTTTAGGTTTTGAGTAATGTTTAGAGATAGGATTAGTGTTAGGGTCAGAGTAAGGGTCAGGGTTTGTTGTAGGGTTAGAGGTAGGACTCGAATAAGAGCTAGGTTTAGGCCTAGGTGTAGGCTTAAGGTTTGGTTTTATGTTAAAGGTAAGGGTTAGGGCTATGGCTCGGTTGTTTTGTACGGCTAGTGTAGGTTAGGGCTAGTTTTAAATTAGCATTATTGCTATGGCTTGTGTTATTTAGAGGTTTAGCTTAGCGTTTAGGTTAGATTTAGAGTTAGTGTTAGATATAGGATTAGGACTAGAGCTAGGGTTAGGGCTAATGTAAAGGCAAGTGATAGGATTATGGTAAGGGATATGTTTAGAACTATAAATAGGACTAAGGTGAAAGTTAGAGTTAGTCTTAGGGTAGGGTAAGGATAGCTTTGGGGGTAAATTAGTGGTAGTATTAGGTCTAGTGTTTGTATTAGAGTTAGGCCTAGTTGTAGGCTTAGGTTTAGGTTTAGGGATAGGGCTACATTTAGGGGAAGGGATGGGGTTAGAGCTAGTTTTAAGGCTTGGTTGAAGGTTAGAATTCAGTTAGGGCTAGGGTTATGGTTTGTTTTAGTAATAAGGCTAGGATTAGAGTTAGGATGAGGGCTATGGTTTGTTTTAGGATTATGGCAAGAATTTTGGCTATGGCTAGTGTCAGGTTTAGACTTACATTAGGAATAGATTGAGTGTTAAATTTATGGCTAGGTCTAGTGTAAGGGTTCGGTTTAAGGTAAGGGTCAGGTTTAGAGCTAGGGGTATTATTAAGGCTAGAATTCAGTTTGGGGTTTGGTTTAGGTCAGGGTTTAGGTTTAAAGCTTGAATTAGCTTTAGGGTTTGGTTAGAGTAATGATACTTTTAGGTTTAATGTTCATGTAAGTTATAGGGTAATTGATAGGATTAGAGTTAGCAAAACGGTCAGGTTTAGGCTTAGGGTTTGCCTTAGGTTTATGGTTGTGCTTGAGATGATGGATCAGGTTAGGGATAGGGTAATAGTTTGTATTAGAGATCGAGTTAGGGTTAGGCCTAGGGTTAGGGTTAGGTTCAGGTTTAGGGTATAGATTAGAGTTTGAGTTATGGATAGCAAAAGGACAAGAGATAGATTTAGGGTTACATCTAGGTAATAGTTATGGTTAGGGTGCAGCTAAAGGTTAAGTTTAGGACTATGGTTATCATTAGATTTAGGGTATTGGATAGGGTTTGATGTTGTGTTAGGGTTAGGGTTAGGATTTGACTTAAGTTTAGGATTAGGGATAGGCTTTGGTTTAGGTTTATGGTAATGGTTAGGGTTTGAGCAAGGGTTAGCTCTATGGCAAGGGTTAGGTTTATGGTTATCTCTAGGGTTAGAGTTAGGGTAGATTTAGGATAAGGGCTAGGGTTACCATCAGGGCTATTTCTAGAGTTAGGGTAATGGATAGAGTTAGAGCTAGGGTTAGGTCTAGGGTTATCATTAAGCTTATGGTTATAGTTAGGGTAGTATGTAGACTTAGAGCTAGGGTTAGGGATAGGGTTAAGGTTAATATTAGAGCTAGGTTAAGATTAATTTTAGGTTTAGGCCATGGCTTAATGTTAGGGTTAGGTTAAGTTTAAAGGTTAGCACTTGAGCTAGTGTTTGGACTAGGATGAGTATTAGGGTTAGAATCAGTGTGAGGTTTTAGGGTAAGTGTTAGCATTAAGATTAGGGTTAGGGTTAGGGTTAAGGTGATGGATAGAGTTAGAGTAGGTTTTGCCATGTGGTTATGGCTAGTTTCAGGGTTAGTTATATGGCTAGGTCTAGGGTTATGGTTATTTTATTTGTTAAGATGAGGTTTAGAGGTAGGGTTTTTTTTAGGGTAAGGGTCAGTGTTCAGTTTAGGGTTAGGTTTATTGTTAGGGCCAGCATTAAGACTAGGTTTTTTTCTAGGCGTAGGATTAGTTTTTGGGTTAGGTTAAAGGATATTATTAGGGCTAGGAATAAGTTTTGGTTTAGGGCTAGGCCTAGAGCTATCACTAGATAAAAGATTAAATGTACGTCTAGGTTTAGTGTTAGGGTAAGCTTTAGTTTTAGAATTACAGGTAGTTCCAATGTTAGAGGTCGGTTTAGGGTTTAGGTCAGGTTTAGATCTATGGTTAGTGTTAGGGTCAGAATAAGTGTCAGGGTTAGGGTTAGGGTTTGGGAAAGTGATAGAGCTAGATTTAGGATTAGGTTTAGGACTAGTAACAGAGTTAGGTTTTGGGTTATGCTAAGAATTAGGTTTAGGACTGGGGTAGCTTTAGGGTTAGAGTTTGGCTTAGGATAAGGGATAGGGTTAGCACTATTGTTAGGGCTAGGGATAGGGTTAGGGTTAGGGATAGGTTTAGGTTTAGGATTAGGGTTAAAGCTAGGGTTAGAGCTTGGATTAGAGCTAGACTAGGTTTTGTGCTAGCTTTAGGGCTATGGCTAATGTAAGAACTAAGTTTACAATTAGGGCTAGTTTTAGAGTTAGTGTTATGTCTAGGTTTAGTGTTTTGATAGGTTTAGGGTTACGGTTATGTTTAGGGTAATGGATAGGTTAGGGTTAGCGAATGTGTTTTGTTTAGCCCAAGGGTTAGCATTAGGGTTAGGGTTAGGGTAATGGATAGGGGTAGAGCTAGGGTTAGGGCTAGGGTTCTGGTTAGTGTTAGTGTTACGATTAGTGTTGTGTTTAGGGTTAATGCAAGGATAAATGTTAGGTTTAGGTTTAGGTTAAGGGTTAAAACTTGTTTAGGTTTAAAGTTAAGGTTAACACAAGGGTTGGGGCTCGCATTAGGGCTAGATTTTGGGTTACATTAGGGCTAGTGTTAGTGATCAGCTAATGAAAAACTAGGGTTATGATTAGGGCTAATCTTAGGTTTGTGGTTAGGGCTAAGTCTAGTTTTATGTTTAGGTTTAAGTTCAATGTGATGTTTTGAGCTAGGGTTAGTGATAGGTTTAGAGTCAGGGTCATGTTTAATTTTAGAGTTAGAGATAGACCTCGAATTAAGGTTATACTTAGGACTAGCGAGGTTTAGGATTTGGTTTAGGTTAAGGTTTAGGGTTAGTGCTATGGCTCATAATGTTTTAGGCTAAGGATAATCTTAAGGGTAGTTTTTTGATTAATGTTAGTGTTATTGGTAGTGATAGGGTGTGTTTAGGCTTAGGGGTACATTTAGAGTTATGGTTAATTATAGGGTTAGGGCTATAGCTAGGGTTAGGGCTAAGGTTAGGTCTAGTGTTTGGGTTACTCTGAGGGATAGGATTAGAACTAAGAATAGAGCTAGGGCGATACTTAGAGTTAGTCATAAGGCTAGGGTTAGGGTTAAGTTTAGGGCTGAATTAGGGATAGGAATATATCTAGGATTGGTGTTATGGTTAGGCCTAGGGTTAGGTCTATGTTTAGGATTAGGTTTAGGGTTAGGTTCAGGGGAAGGGATGAGGTTATAGCTAGGTTTATGTCTAGGGAGATGATTAGAATTAGCTTTAGGTCTAGAGTTAGGTTTGTGTTACAATTAATGCTAGATTTGAGGTTAGGATGAGGGCTAGGGTTTGTGTTAGGGTTAGGGCAAGTTTTAGGTATAGGGATAATGTGAAGTTTAGGGTTAAGGCTATGGGTAGTTATAGGGTTAGGTTCATGGCTAGGTCTAATGTTAGGTTTTAGGTAAGGCCCAGGTTAAGAGTAAGGTGTATTTTTAGGGTCAGGTATCGGGTTTGTGTTAGGTTCATTATTAGGGTTAGGGCTCAAATTAGCATTAGGGTTAGAATTAGGGTTAGGTTTATGGATAGGTTTAGGTTTAGGATTCAAGTTAAGATTAGGGTAATAGGTAGGGTTAGAGTTAGTGATAGGGTTAGGGTTAGGCCTAGCATTAGTATTTGGGTTAGGGTTATTCTTAGGGTAATGAATAGTATTAGAGATAGGATGTGGCCTGGGCTTTTGGATAGGATTAGGGCTAATGTTAGGGTTTGGTTTAGGATAGGACTAGGGTTAGGTTTTTGGTTATATTTTGGGTAGAAGTTACGTTTTGATCTAGGGTTAGTGCTAGGGTGAGGGTTATGTTTAGGAATATGTCTCGAGTTAGATTTAGGGTTAAGGTTAGGGTTAGTGTTAGGGTTAGGGCTAAGATTATCTTTAGAGTTCTGTTAATGAATAGGGTTAAATGTCTGGTTAGGGTTAGAGGTGGTTTTAGGTTTAGGGTTAGTTAAAGGGTTGGGGTAAGATTATCATTAGAGTTAGGGTAATCAATAGGATTAAATATCAGGTTAGGTTTAGGGGTAGTTTTAGGTTTAGGGTCAGTGTTAGTGTTTGGGCTAAGGTTAGTGTTAGAGTAAGCATTAGGGTTTTATCTAGGGTTAAGGGTACAATGAGGGTTGTATTTAGGATTAGGTTTACAATTTGGATTAGAGCTGGGGCTATCATTAGGGTTAAGGTTCAGTTTAGAGTAATGGATAATTTTAGAATTAGTATTAGGACTTGTGTTAACATTATGATTAGGGCTAATATTAGGATTAGGCTTTGGTATAGAGCTAGGTTTATGTTTAGGGTTCGGTTTTGGGTTTTATTTAGGGTTAGATCTAATGTGAGGGTTAGGGTTATCATGAGGTTTATTCTTATGGTAAGGGATAAGGTTAGGTTAGGGTTAGGATTATGCTTTAGATTTAGGACTAAGATTAGGGTAGGTTCTGTGTTAGCTTTAGAGCTAATTTTAGTGCTGTGGTAATGTAAGGGTTATGTTTACAATTATGGCTTGGTCTAGTGTTAGGTTTAGGTTTCAGTGAGGGTCAGTTTTTTAGCGAGGGTTAGTGTTAATGTCAGGGTCTGTGTTTGGATTATGGTTAGTGTTTGGGTGAGAGCCATAATTAGGATTGGTTAGGCATAGAGATAATGCTTAGGTTAAGGGTTATTATTAGAGCTAGTTCTAGTTTTTTGTTTAGGTCTTGTTTGAATATATGGCTAGATTTATAATTAGGTTTTATCTAGGGCTAGTGATAGGGTTAAGTTTTCATATAGGGTTATGGGTAGGACTAGTGTTAGGGTTTGGTTTAGATACAGAGTCAGAATTAACATAAGGGCTAAGGTTAGGTTTTGGGTTATGTTTCGAACATGAATAAGGGCTAGAGTTAGGACTAGTATTAAGGTTAGGGTTGGGATAAACTAAGGATCAGTTTTGGGTCTAGAGTTTTCATGAGGATTGGTGTTTGGGTAGGTAAAAGATAAGTTAGAACCTGGGTTAAACCTAAGGTTCGGGTTAGGTTTAAGATTAGTGTTAGGGTTAGGTTTAGTGTGAAAGCTAAAATTAAGTCTCAGATTTGGACGAGGTTTTTGTTAGCATTAGGTTTAATATTATGGATAATGTATGATCTATGATTATGATTAGAACTAGTTTTAGAATTAGGGTTACGACTAGGTCTAGTGTTAGTGTAAGGTTTAGGTTTAGGGTGGTGTTTAGATGTATGGTTAGTGTTGATGTCAGAGACAGGTTCAAGTGTTGTTTTAGGGTTAAGTTTAGGACTCGAATTAAGGCTAGGCTTAGGGCTAGATATAAGGTTAAGATTTGGTTTAGGTAAAAGTTTAGGGTTAGTTTTATGACTCAGTTTGGTTTTAGGGCTAAGTCTATGGTTAGGGCTAGATTTAGGATTAGCATTATGGTTAGGGCTAGTGTTAGGGTTGGGTTTAGGTGTAGGATTAGGGTCAGATTTAGAATTAGGTTTAGATCTGGGGTTAGGGCAAGGTGTAAGGTTAGGGCTAGGGTTATTCTAGACTATGGCTAGGAATAAGGTTACAGTAAGTGATACGGTTAGAATTAGGGCTAGAGCAAGAATAATAGTTAGTATTAAAACTAGGGTTAGGGTTATGTTTAGGATTAGGGCTAGGGTTAGTGTTAGGGTTAGTCCTAGGGTTAAGGTTAGAGCTAAGGTTAGTGTTAGGGTTAGGATTTTGTTTAAATTTAGGTTAAGCAATGGTGTTATAACTAGGTTTAGGGCTTGGGAAAGGGTTAGAATTAGGGTTAGGGTTATGATTAAGGCTAGATTTTTGGCTAGGATGAGAGGTAGTGTTCGTTTTAGGGTTTGGTCTAGAATTAAGCCTAGGGCTAATGTCAGGTATAGGGTTATAGTTAGAAATAGGTTTTGGGTTATGTTTATGGTTAGGTCTAGTTTAAGGGTTAGATTTATGGTAAGGGTCAAGTTTAGAGCTATGTATATTATTAGCATGAGTATTTGGCTAAAGTATAGGATTAGGTTAAGTTTTACGTTAAGGGCTTGAATTAGCATTAGGGTTAGAGTTAGTGTTAGGGTAATTAATAGGCTTAGGATTAGGGTTCAGGTTAGTTTTCGGGCAATGAATAGGTTTAGGGGTGGTGATAGGTTTAGGATAAAGCCTACGGTTAGCATTAGGATTAGGATTATGGTTAGGGTAATGGATACAATTAGAGCTAATGTTTGGGATAGTGTTATTGTTAGGATTAGGGATAGGGTTAGGATAGTGGATAAAATTAGAGCTATGGTTAGGGTTATGGTTTAGTTAGGATTACAGTTAGTGTTAGGTTAGGAATTGGAATAGGGCTAGGGTTATGTTTAGTATAAAGGTTAGGTTTTGAGCTAGGGTTAGGTCTAAAGCAAGGCTTAGGGTTAGGGTTAGGGCTAAGGTTAGGTTTAGTGTTACAATTAGGGCTATTTTCAGGCCTAGGATTAGGGTTAGGTTTTGTGTTAGTTTAGGCCTAGGTTTAGGGCCATAGATAATGTAATAGCTAGGGTTATGATTATGGCTAGTTTTAGTGTTAGGGTTATGTCTAGGTCTAGTGTTAGTATTGGGTTTTGGTTTAGGGTGAGCTTTGGAACTAGGATTATGTTAGTGTCAAGGCCAGAGTTAAGGTAGAGTTATTGTTGGGATCAGTGCCAGAATTAGGACTAGGGTTAGGTCTAGGTGTAGGTTTAGAATTTGGGTTAGTTTAAGTGTTATTGTTAGGGCTAGGGCTAGGTTGTCTTTCATGTCTAGACCTAGAAATATGGCTAGATTTAGGATTACGTTTAAGTCTAGGGCTGGTTTTTGGTTTATGTTTAAATATAGGATTACTTGTAGGGCTAATATTAGATTTTGGGTTCAGGTTAACGTAAGATTTAGACCTATGGTTAGTGGTAGGTTCAGAATAAGTGTCAGGGTTAGGGTTTTAGCTAAATCAAAGGTTAGGGTTAGGTCTAGTAATAGGGTTAGGGTTTGGGTTAGGCTATGGATTAGGATTAGGACTAGGATTAGCATTAGCTTCAGGGTTTAGCTTAAGGTAATGGATAGGTTAAGAGCTAGGTTAAGAGCTAGGGTTACAGCTAGTGTAAGGGTATGATTTAGGTCTAGTTTTAGGGTTAGGGTTAAAACTAGGATAAGCGCTCACAATAGGGCCAGATCTTGGGTTAGTTTGGGGCTAGTGTTAGGCCTACAACTAATGTATAAGTCAGGGTAATGATTAGGGCTACTTTTTGGGTAAGTGTTACAGATAGGTCAATTGTTAGGCTTAGGGTTAACGTTAGTGTGATGTTTAGAGCTAGGGTAAGTGTTAGGGTCAGGGTCAGTGTTCGTGTTATAGTTAGGGTTAGAGTTAAACCCAGAATTATTACTAGAGTTAGGTCTAGGTGGAGGGTTAGTGTTTGTGTTAGGTTAAGTTTTATCGTTAATGCTAAGGCTAGGTTTTGTTTAGTTCTATGACTAGAGATTGGCTAGATTTAGGATTAGGTTTAGGTCTAGGGCTAGTGTTAGTGTTAGGTTTAGGAATAAGATTACAGCTAATTCTAAAGTTAGGGTTTGGATTATGGATAGGGTCAGGTTTAGAAATACGCTTTCTGTTATTGTCAGAATAAGTGTCAGGTTAGTGTTAGGGTTTGAGTTATGGTTAGAGCTAGAATGAGGGCTAGGATTAGGACTAGTAATAGGGTGAGGGTTTGGATTAGGCTAAAGATTAGGGATAGGCCTAGCGTTAGCATGCAGGTTAGGGTTAGCTTATGGCAAGTGATAGGATTAAAGCTAGTATTAGGGTTATTTTTAGTGTTTAAAGTTAGTGTTAGACTTAGAGTTAGGGTTAGTTCTAGGTTTAGGTCTATTGCTAGGGTTAGGCTTATGGTTAGGGCTAGTGTTAGGGTTAGGCAATAGGTAAGATTGGTACTAGATATAGGTCTAGGGCTAGATTTAGGGTTAGTGTTAGGACTAGGGTTAGAGTTAGGGTTACAGTTAGAAATAAATTAGGGCTAGGATTAGATCTATGGTTAGTGTTAGTGATAGGTGAGACTTAGGGTTTGGGGAAAGGATGTGGTAATAGCAAGGTTGAGAACTAGGGACAGGGTTGAAATTTGATTTTGGGCTAGGTTTAGTGTTCATGTTAGGATTAAGGCTAGGTTTAGGTCTAAGGTGAGAGCTAAGGTTTGTGTTAGGTTTAAGGCAAGAATTAGGTAGAGTGCTAATGTCAGGTCTAGGTTTATGGTTAGGGATACTGTCAAGGTTAGTTTTATGGCTAGGTCTAGTTTAAGGGTTATGTTTATGGTAATAGTCAGGTTTAGAGCTAGGTGTGTTATCAGAGTCAGTGTATTGCTCAAAGTTTGGGTTAGGTTTTGGTTTAGTTTTAGGGTTTGAATTAGCATTAGGGTTAGGGTTAGGGTTACCGTTAGAGTTATTGATAGGGTTATGTTTAGTGTTCAGGTTAGTTTTAGGTAAGGGTAAGTTAATGTTAGAGATTGATTTAGGGTTATGCCTAAATGGATAGTGTTATATTTAGGTTTAGGACTAAGGTTATGGTTAGGATTAGAGCTAGGGTTAATTTTAGGCCTCAGGTTAGTGTTAGGGTTAGGTTTAGGGTAAGTGTTAGGGTTTGAGCAATGGTTAGGTCTAGATCGACGGTTAGGGTTAGTGTCAGGTCTATGTTTAGGATTAGGTTTATGTTTAAGGCTAGGGTTATCATGAGGTTTAGTTTTATTTTTAGCTTAAAATATAGGGTTAAAGCTAGAGTAAGGCATAGGATTATTGTTAGAATTAATTTTGGGGTTAGGTTAAGGATTAAGGCCAGTTTTAGGGTTAGGGTTAGATTTAGGGTACTTGTTAGGGCTAGGCTTAGGGTTGGGTTTAAAATGAGGTGTAGGGCTCAGTTTAGGGTTAGGTTTTGGGTTATGATACGGCTACAGTTAATGTAAGAACTAGAGTTATGATTATTACTACTTTTAATGTAACAGTTAGGCCTACTACTAGTTTTAGCTTTAGGTGTACTTTTAAGGTGATGTTAGAGCTAGGGTTAGTGTAAGGTCAGAGTCAGTCTCAAGAATAGTTTTAGGGTTAGGTTAGAACTGGAATTAGGACAAAGGTTAGGGCTACGTGTAGGGTTAGGATTTGGTTTGGGTTAAGGATTGGGGTTAGGGCTATGGCTCGTTATTTTAGGGGTTCACTTTATTAGGGCTACTTTTAGGATTAGACTTACTGTTAATGCTAGTGTTAGAGTGAGCTTTAGGCTTAGGTCTAGATTTGGTCTAAGAGTTATGGTTAGTTCTAGGCTTAGGGCTACAGCTAGTGTTAGGGCTAAGGTTAGGGCAAGTGTTAGGGTTATGTTAAGAGATAGGTTTAGATCTAGGAATAGGTTTATATCTAGCAATAGGTCTTGGGCTATAGTTAGATTTAGTCTTAGTGGTAGGGTAAGGCTAACTTAGGGCTAGAATCAAGTCTAGGATTAGTGTAATGGTTAAGTCTATGGTTCGAGTTAGGGTTAGATTTGGGGGAAGGGATGGGTTTGTAGAAAGTTTCAAAACTAGGTCAAGGGATAAAATTAGGTATAGGGCTATTGTTAGGGTTTGGGTTAGGATCAAGGCCAGGTTTAGGGCTAGGATGAGGTCCAGCGTTTTTGTTAGGGTTATAGCAAGAATTAGGGATAGGGCTAATATCATGTCTAGGGTTATGAATAAGGATAGCTTTCAGGTAAGATTTATGGCTAGATTTATTTTCAGAATTAGGTTTAGGGTGAGGCTCAAGTTGAGAACTAGGGGTATAATAATAGTCAGAGTCAGGTTTTGGGGTTGGGTTAGATTGAGGTTTAGGGTTATGTTTGAAATTATTTTTAGGTTTGATTAAGGGTTAGGTTAATGGATAAGTTTAGGTTTAGGCTTCAGGTTAGGTTTAGGGCTCAGATTAGATTTAGGGTAATGTATAGGGTTAAGGTTAGGCCTAGTGTTAGCATTAGGTTTATGGTTATCATTAGGGTAATGGACAGGGTTAGAGCTAAGATTAGAGCTAGGATTATGTTTAGGATTAGGGCTAGAGTTAGGGTTAGGTATAGGGTCAAGGCTAAGGTTTGGTTTAGGGTATGGGTTAGGGTTTGAGCTAGGGTTAGTACTAAGTATAGGTTTAAGTTTAGGATTAGGTCTAAGGTTAGTATTAGGGTTACCATTAATAAAAATCTTAGCCCTAACCCTAGCTCTAACCCTAGATCTAACCATAACTCTAAGTCTAACTCTAACCCTAAGCCTAAACCTAACCATAACACTAGCCCTGACACTATTGCTAATCCTAAAACTAGCCCTAAACCAAACCCTAGACCTAAAACACAACCGAGCCATAGTCCTTACACTAATCCTAACCTAACCATAATCCTATACCTGACATTAGCCCTAGTTGTAATTTTTGCAATAACCTTAACACAAAACCTAACCATACAAAGAACCTTAATCCTATCTTTTATTTGAGTGTTATCCCTAACCCTAAAACTAACACTGACCCTGACTCTGAACCTAACAATAACCCCATCTCAAAACATCAACCTAAAACTTAACTTTACCCTTATACTAAACCTAGCACTAACTCTAGTTATAAAATTAGCCCTAATTGTAACCCTAGTTTTTACATTAGCTGTAGCCCTATCCCTAGCCCTAACCTAATATAAAACTTAACCCTAAACCTAGCTTTAACCCTAACCCTAGCCCTAACCATAAACCTAGACTTAATACTAACCATAACCAAACCCTAACTATAGTTCTAATACTATCCATTAGCTTACCCTACCTATATTCCTAATGCTAACCCTAAGATAACATTAACCCTATCCGTAACCCTAGACCTATCCATTACTTTTAACCTAACCTGAAACCTATATCTAAAAATATCCATAACCCTAAGTCTAACTCTAAAGCTAATTTGAGCCCTAACCGTAAAACTCAAACTAAACAAAAACCTGACCTTGACTCTGACTCCAATGATACCCCTAGCTCTAAAGCTTACCTGACCCCTCAATCTAATCATTTTACTATACCTAGGCATAAACCTAAGCCTAAAACTATCCCTAACCATTACCCTAGACCTGATATTTGCCCTAGTCCTAAGGCTAGCTTTATCCCTAACAAAAATCATAGCCCTAATCCTGGCCCTAAACCTAGCTTTAATCCTTATCCTAATTCTAACAATAGCCCTAACCCGAAATTTACCCATTGCCCTAGACCAAAACCTCGCTAAAACAACATATCATACCAAAACCCTAATTCTAACATCAGCCCTAAACCAAGGCCTTACTCTAATACTAACCCTAACTCTAATCCTACCTCTAATTTATTCCTAAGCCTAAATCTAATCATATCCCTAGCTCTAAGACTAACTCTAACTCTCATACTAACCCTATCCGTAATTATAAAATTATCCTTAATATAACCCAAAGCCTAGCCCTAGCCCTAAATCTAAAACTAACACTAACTCTAAATCTAACCCTAACCCTAAACGTAAACCTCACCCTAACACTAGCCCTAACCCAAATGTTAATTGGAAAACTAGCTCTAACCCTAGCCATAGCCCTCAAACAAAACTGAACTATTGCCCTAATCCTAAATCTTAACCTAAACCAAATCCTAATGCTAAACATTTTCCTAACCCTATTCCTACAACTAATACTGACCATGACCCTAAATGTAACCCTAGTTCTAAATATCACCTTAACCCTTAATGTAACACACACACACTAGACCTGGCCCTAACCCTAACCATAAAACTAGTCCGGACTATGAAGCCAGTTATTACATTAGTGATAGGCCTAAGCCTAACACAAAACCTAAACCAAATCAGAGCCCCAATCCTAGCTTTAACCAAACCCGAAATATAACTCTAGCCCTAACCCTAATCAAAACACTAACCCTAGCTCTAACCCTATTCTTTAGCCTAAGACAAACCCTCACACTAATGCTACCCTAGTTCTAACCCTAATCCTTAACCTACTCCAAATCCTAATTTTATTACTATTCCTGACCCTAGCCCTTATTCTATCTCTAACACTATCCCAAAGCCTAAGCCTAAACCTGACCCTTATTCTGTCCCTAACAGTAACCCTAGATGTAAGCCCGACCCTAACTCTTAACCGAAAACTAACCCTAGTCCTACCGGTAAATCTATGCATAACCTATCCATAATACTTACATTAGACCTAAACCTAATCCTAAATATAGCCATAACTCTATCTCTAGCCCTTAAAAAAATCCTACCCTAGCCCTAACAATAACCATTAACCTAACACAAAGTCTAATCCTAATCCTAGACCTAACTCTAGTTCTATTTCTGGCCCTAATCCTAAACCCAATGCTATTCCAAACACTAAACCTTATCCTAACAACAACCCTAGCTCTAAACCTTATTCTAACCTAAAACCTAACCCTAACTATAGACCTATGCATTACCCTAACCCTAAAACTAGCCATAATCATAAACCAGGCTCTTTCATGACCCATAGCCCTTATGCTAGTCTTAAATCTCACACAAAACCTTGCTTTAACCCATGCCATAAGCATAAACCTAATCAGACCCCTAGGCCAAAACCTAACCCTATTGCTTGCACTAGCCCTAACCCTAGCTTAAACTCTAACATTACACTAAACCTAACTCTAGCCCTAAACCTCAACCTAAACCTAGCCCTAATCTTAACTGTAACCATAGCCCAAATCTTAGATCTAACTTTATCCACTACCTTAAACAGAGCCCTGAACCTAATTCTAATTCTAGCCCTAACCATAATCCTAAACCTAAACCTCACCTTAACCCTAACACTAGCTCAACACCTAACACTTACACTAAACCTAAACTTAACTCTAAAACTAACCCTATGCCTAACCCTAACTCTAGCATTAATTTTATGATTAACCCAAGCCTAACACTAGCACTAACCCTATCCATTATCCCAAATATATGCCTAACCCAAATGCTAACCTTAGGCCAAAAACTAACTCTATCACTAACACTAACCCTATAAATTACTCTAAACCTAACCTGATTCCTAAAAATAACCCTATTCATTAATCTAACCCTAAAACTCACCCTAACTCTAACATAAAAACTAACCCTAAATGTTAAGCCAGTTGTTAAACCTAACGCTAATTTGAGCCCTAACATTAATCTTTAACACAAACTCGACCCTAAACTGACTCTGAACCTAATAATACACCTCGGTCTAAACCTGACCCCTCTAAACATAACCTTTACACTAGACCTAGCCATAAACCTAACCCTAAGACTATCCCTCACCATAACTCTAGACCTGACATTAGCCCTACCCTTAATCCTAGCTCTAACCCTATCACAAACCCTAGCCATCATCCTAGCCCTAAACCTAGCCTTAATGCTATCCAAAACTTTAATCCTAGCCCTATCCCAAATTTTAAAGCTCGTTCTAGCCATGAACCTACCTATAACCCCATTATTGTCCCTAAAAGTAATTCTAAACCTAACACTAACACTAACCCTAGTCATAACCATAGACCTCACCCTAACACTGACCCAAAGAGTAATTCTAGCCCTAATTTATCCCTAACCATAAACCTACCCCTAAATCTAGCCATAAGACAAACTCTCACACAAACCCTATTTCTATTTCCAACCATATCCGTTACCGTAACCCTCACACTAGTCCTAACCTTAGCCCTAAACTTAGCCATAGCCCTAACACTAGATATAAACATAACTCTAAATATAGCCCTAACCTTAAGCCTAAACCTCACCATACCACTAGGCCTAATACTATTGCTAATCCTAAAACTAGCCCTGACCATAGGCCTAGCCATAAAACAAAATTGAGCCATTTTTTCTAAATCTAAACCTTACGCTATACCAAACCTTACCCCTATAACTAGCCATAACTCTAGCTCTAATTCAAGTCCTAGGCCTAAAACTAACCCTGACCCTGTCTCTTATCCAAACACTAACACTAGCTCTAAAAATCACCCTAAACCTAAAGCTAATGCTAGCACCATTTCTAGCCCAAACCCTAATTCTGAAACTAACCCTGATGTTAACCCTAGTTTTTACATTGGTCATAGCCCTAACCCTAGCTTTAAACCTTACCCTAACACAAAAATAGCACTAATCCAAGACCTAACACTCCATTTAAACCTAACCCTAATCCTAATCCTAGCCCTAAACCTACCCCTAAAAATAGACCTAACCCTAGCTCTAACCCTATCTTTTACTCTAAGCCAAACCCTATACATAATGATAACCTTAGTGCTAATCCAAATGCTTAGACAAAAAAAAAAAATAAAAAAAAACACTAACCTTATTACTAGTCCTAACCCTAGCCGTCATTTTACCTCTAACTCTAACCCCAAATCTAACTCTAAACTTCACCCATATTCTTAACCTAACACTATTTAAAAATATAAATCTGAACCTATCCCTACACCAAACCCTGACAATAGCCCTATAGGTGACCTCATACCTAACCCAACATAACCCTAGCCCAAAGGTAATCCTAAATCTTGCAATAAGTCTAGCCCTAGACCTAAACAAAAACTTAGTCCTATCCCTAACAATAACTCTTAACCTAATCCAAACACTAACCCTACCCCTATGCCTAATCTTGTTCTAATTCTGCCTTTCACCATAATCCTAACTTTAACCTGAACACTGACCCTGAAAGTAACACTAAACCTAGCTGTAAACATGAATATAAGCATAAATCTTTATTTAATACTAGACTTAGCAATAACTCTTACCCTACAATTAGCCATAATTAGAACTCTAGACCTTACATTACCGATAGCACTAACCCTAGACTTAAACCTAACACAAAACCTAGCCCTAATCCGAGGCCTAAACCTACCCTAAGTGTAACCCTCACACTAACTCTAGCTCTAACCCTAATCCTAACCCTTACCTTAGTCCTAAATCTAGCTCACAGCCAAACCCTTAGCCTAAACATAACCCTAACCCTATCCCTGAACATAAACCTAACCCTAGCCCTAATCTTAAACTTAACCATAGCTCTAACCCTAGCTCTAACCTGTCCATTACCCTAACTCTAACGCTAAATTTAATGATAACTCTATCTCTAATCCTAACCAAAATCCTAACACAAAACATAAACCTACCCCTAGACCTAATCCGAAACCTAACCATTGCTTCAGCCTTAACCCTAACTCAAATCCTAACCCTTACCCTAAACCCAACAGTAAAACACCCTAAAAATAAACTTAAGCCTAAACCTAACCTCAACTCAAATGCTAACCTTACATCTAACCCAATCTATTACTCTAAACCTAACCCTAAACCTAATAAAAACCCTAGCTCTAACCCTAAACCTAACCCTGACAAAATCTATAATCATAATCCTATACCTAACACTAAAATTTACCCTCAACTTAGAACTAAACCTAGCTCAAAACACAACATTTACCCAAAACCTAAACCTAACTTACCCAAAGCTAGGATTACTAGCCCTAACCCAAATCCTAGCCCTAAATCTAGCCCTAATATTAACCATAAAATTAGCCCTAACACTAGCTCTAACCCCATATATTATACTTATGATAATCCTAATTCTAATGCTAACCCTAGGCATACCCCTTTCCTTATTGCTATCTCAAAACCTCTTCATTACCTTAAACATACTCTGAAACCTACACCGAAACCTATCCATTACCCTAAGCCTAACACTAACGCTCATTTGAGCCCTATCACTAAACCTTAAACTAAAACAAACCTTAAACCTGATCTTAAACATAAAAATACACCTAAGTCTAAACCTGACCCTTACCCTAATCCTAACACTTACACTAGAGCTAGACGCAAACTTAACCCTAAATCTGCCCCTAACTTTAAAACTAGACCTGACATTAGCTCTAGCCCTAATTCTAGACCCAACACTACAACAAACCCTAGCCCTCATCCTAGCCCTAAACCTAGACTTAAGCATAACCTTAACCCTAACCCTAGCCCTTACTTTAATTCTAACCCTCACCCTACCTCTAAAGGTAGCTGTAACAACATCCCTTACCATAAACATAATCATCACCCTAGTGCTAACTTTAGGCCATTGCTAAACACTGACCCTAGCCCTAATCCTAGCCCTAATTTAGCCCTATCCATAAAACTAGCCAAAACCCTAGCCTAAGATTAACTCTAACTTTCACACTAGACCTATCACTAGTTCTGACACTATCCCTTACCATAAACCTAACCCTAGCCCTAAACCTACACATAACCCTAGCCATAACAATTGCTTTATCTTTATTCCTAGTTCTAACCATAGATATAACCCTAATTATAAATCTAACACTAAACCTAAGCCTAAGCCTATCCTTAACACTAGCCCTAACCCTAACACTAATCAAAAAATTAGCTGTAACCCTATCCCTATAGTAAAACAAAATTGAGCAATGGCCTTAACACTAAACCTTAACTTACACCAAACCCTAGCACTACACCTCGACCTAACCCTAGCCCTAATTCGAGTCCTAAACTTAACCTTAATAATAAACCTTACTCTGACTCATATCCTAACACTGACCTTAGCTCTAAAAACCACCCAAACTTTAAACTGAACCCTTACTACTTAGTAACCCTAGCCTTATTTTTAGTCCTAACCCTAAACCTAAAACTAATCCTGAACCTGACTATTAACCTAACACTAACACTAGCACTAAATATCACCCTAACCTTAAATCTAAACCTAACAATAGAGGTCTAACCCCTTACCATAAGCCAAAAATTAACCTTAATTGTAACCCTAGTTCATACATTAGTGGTGCTCTGACCCAAGCCCTAAACCTACCATAAAACTAGCCCTAATCTGAGACCTAAACCTAGCTTTAATCCAAACACTTGTCTTAACGCTAGCCCTAACTCTAGCTCTACCCCTATCTCTTACCCTAAGATGAACCCTAACCCTAATATTAACCCTAATCCTTAACCTAACCCAAAACGTATCCATATTACTAGTACTAACCCTTCCCCATATTCTATCTCTAAACACAACCCAAACACTAACCCTAACCCTGACCCTAATTCTGACCCTAACACTAATTGTAGGTCTAAACCTGATCCTAACCCTAAAGAAAACCTAAGACTAGCCCTATGGGTAACCTCATACATATACCTAACCCTATCACTGGCCCTAGACCTAAACCAAATACTAAATCTAGTGATAACTCTAGCCCTAGACATAAACAAAAACTTAGTCCTATCCCTAACAGTAAACCTTAAATTAATCCAAACACTAACCCTGCCCTTATAAGTAACCTTGTCTTAATTCTGGCTTTCAACCCAACCCTAACTCTACCCTTAACACTGACCCTTACACTAACACTAAACCTAGCTCTAAACCTGACAATAAACCAAAATCTAAACTTAACATTACACCTAGCCATAAGTCTTACCTGTAAATAGAACTCTTAATCTTACATTACCCATAGGACTAACCCTAGGCCTAAACCTAATACAGATTCTAGCCCTAATCAAAATTGAATTATAGCCCTATTTTTAACTCTTAACCTAAACCATATCCTAACACTACACCTAGTCCTATTTCTATCCCTACAATTAATACTGACCCTGACCCTAAATCTAACCCTAGCTCTAAATATCACCTTAACCCAAAATGTAACACACACACTTGACCTAGCCCTAACCCTAACCATAAAACTAGCCTGAGTTGCAAAGCCAGTTATTTCATTAGCCATAGCCCTAACCTTAACACAAAACCTAACCCTAATCTGAGCCCCAACCCTAGCTTTAACCAAACCCTAAATATAACCCTAGTGCAAACCCTAATCAAAACACTAACACTAACTCTAAACATATCCTTTAGCCTAAGCCAAACACTCACTCTAATGCTACATAGTTGTAACCCTAATCCTTTGCATAACCCAAACCCTAATCCCATTACTAATCCTAATTGTAGCCTTCATTCTATCTCTAACCCTATCCCAAAATTAAGCCAATCCCTGACCCTTATTCTGATGCTAACGTTAACCCTATGTCAAAGCCTTACCATAACTCTTACCCGAACCCTAAAACCTAGCCTTACCAGGAAACCTATACCTAACCTATCTATAATACTAGCGTTAGACCTAAACCTAAACCTATATATAGCCATAATTCTATCCCCTGCCCTAATAAAATCTTAGCCCTAGCCATAACAATAACCATTAACCAAATGAAAAGAATAATCCTAATCCTAGACTTAACCCTAGTTCTAATTATGGCGCTAACCCTAAACCCAATGCTATCCCAAACACTGAACCTTATCCTAACACAACCCTAGCTCTAAACCTTCTCCTGACACAAAACCTAACCCTAACTACAGACCTATACATTACCCTAATCCTAAAACTAGCCATAATCATAAATCAGGCTCTTTCATTACCCATAGCCCTAATGCTAGCCATCAATCTCACACAAAACCTAGCCCTAACCCTAGCCATAAGTGTAAACTTAACCATAACCCTAGCCCAAACCCTATCCCTAATGCTTGCCCTAGCCCTAACCCTAGCTAAAACTTTAATACTTACACAAAACATAACTCTAGCCCTAACCCTAACCCTAAACCTAGCCCTAATTTTAACTGTAACCATAGCCCAAATCTTAGATCTAACTTTATCCACTACCTTAAACAAACACTGATGCTAATCCTAGCCCTAAACCTAAACCTAACCCAAACCATAGATCTGACTCTAACCCTAATACTCGCCTTGGCCCTAACCCTAGCTCAACACCTAACACTTGTCTTAATTCTGGCTTTCACCCTAATACTAACTCTAATCTGAACACTGACCCTGAAACTAACACTAAATCTATCTCTAAAAATGACAATAAAACAAAATCTTAAGTTAACACTAGACCTAGCCATTACCCTTACGCTACAACGAGCCATAATTAGAACCCTTAATCTTACATTACCCATATAACTAACTTTAGGCCCAAACCTAACAAAAAACCTAGCGCTAATATGAGGCCTAAACTCAACCTAAGCCTAGAGCTCAGCCTAACCCTAGCAATAAACCTAACCCTAACCCTCATGTTAGTGCTAACCCTAGCTCACAGCCAAACCCTTAGCCTAAACATAACTCTAGCCATATCCCTACCCATAACTTTAACCCTAGCCCTAATCCTAACCTTAACACTAGCTCTAAACCTAGCTCTAACGCTAGCCATTACCGTAACTCTAACGCTAAATGTAATGATAACTTTTAGCCCTTACCCTAACCAAAACCCTAACACTAAACATAAACCTAACCCTAGACCTAATGCTAAACCTAACCCTTGCTTTAACCCTAACCCTATCTCAAGACCTAATCCTTATCATAAACCCAACAGTAAACCTCACCCTAAAACTAAACCTAAACCTAAACCTAACCTTAACCCTAAAGCTAACCTTATATCTAACCCAATCTATTAATATAAAACAATCCCTAAACCTAATGAAAACCCTAGACCTAACCCTAAACCTAAACCTGACCCTAACCATAACCCTAAACTTAGACCTAACACTAATCCTAACCATTGCCCTAGGAATAACCAAGCTCAAAACAAGTACATTTACCCTTAATCTAACCCTAAGCCACATTAAGCTAGGGTTACTAGCCCTAACTCAAACCCTAACCCTAACTCTATCCCTAATCTTAACCACAAAATTAACCTAAACCTAGCTCTAACCCTATAAATTATTCTTATGATAATCCTAATCTTAATGTTAACCGTAGGCCTATGGCTAACTCTCTTGCTATCCTGAAATCTTTCCATTACCCTAAACCTACCCTTAAAGCTATACCTAACCCTATGCATCACCCTAAGCCTAACCCTAATACTCATTTGAGCCCTGTAGCTAAACGTTAACCTATAACAATCCTGAAACCTGATCCTGACCTTAAAAATACAACTAGGTCTAAACCTGACTCTTACCCTAAGCCTAATACTTACACCAGAGCTATACATAAACCTAACCCTAAATCTACCCCTAACTGTAACACTAGACCTTACATTAGCTCTAGCCCTAATTCTAGACCTAAAAGTACAACAAACACTAGCCCTCATCCTAGCCCTAAACCAAACCTTAATCATAACCTTAACCCTAACACTAGACCTAACTCGAATTCTAAACCTCACCCTATTTCTAAACCTTTCAATAACAACATCCCTTACCCTAAACTTAAACATAGCTCTATTCTTAATGCTAGGCCTAAGCTGAACACTAACCCTAGCCCTCATCTTAGCCCAATTTTAGCCCTATCCTTAAAACTAACCACAACCCTAGCTCTAAAACTAAATCTAACTCTTACCCTAGACCTATTCCTATTTCTAAATTTATCTATTACCATAACACTAATCCTAGCCCTAACCTCTGCCTTATCCTTAGACCTAGCCCTAACCCTAAATCTAATGATATTCCAAAATCTAAACCTAACCCTAAGCCTAAAACTAACACTAGCATTAACACTCATACTAATCATCTAACTAGCGCTAACCCTAAACCTAGGACTGAAACAAAACTGAGCAACACCCTAACACTAAACCTTAACTAAAACCAAATCCTAACAGTACACCTAGACCAAATCTAGCCCTAATTTGAGTCCTAACTCTAACCTTAGAACTTACCCTGACCCTGAATCATATCTCAACACTCACCTTAGCTCTAAACACAATCCTAAAATTAAACAAAACCATAACTGTAAGTCTAGCCCTTATTTGAAACCTAACCATAACCCTAAAAGTAACCCAGTCCCTGACTGTGACTATTACCCTAATCTAAGCACTAACTTAACCCAAAACCTAGCCCTAATATGGGCAGTAACCCGAGTTTTAAAACTAATCGTAACACTAACCCTAGCCCTAATCATAATCATAATCCTAGGCCTAACCTTAGCTCTAAACCTATCCATTGCCATAACCATAAGCATAACCATAAAGCTGACATTAGGCCTAAACCTAACCCTATTCCTAATCCTAAACCTATCCATTACCCTAAACCAAACTTAAACTCTAAACTTCACCCTATCATTACCCTAACACTGACTCTAATGCTAATTTCAGCCATAATTTTAAACCTTAACTTATCCCAAACCCTGACAAAGAACTGACCCTAAAAATACCCCTAGACCTAAACCTGACCCTAACCCTCTACTCTAACTCTAAACCTAATGCTAATTCATGCCCTAAACCTAAACCGTAACCTAACATAAACCCTAACTTTTAACCTGACCCTAATAATAACCCTAGCTGTAGCCTGACCCTTACTCTAAACCTAACCCTTACCCTGGACCAAGCTATAAATCTAAAACTAAATGTATCCCTAACTGTAACCCTAGATCTGACATTAGCCCTACCCCCTAAAACTAGCCCTAACCCTAACAAAAACACTAGCCCTAAATCTAGCCTTAATCATAATCCTTAGCCCTAACCTTAGCCCTAACCCTAATACTAATCCTCTCCCTAGACCTCAACCTATGTATAACCCATTTTTTTACCCTACACGTAACTCTAAGTTTAATCCTAAACTGAGGTCTAAATCTAACATTTACCCTAGCCCTAATTCAGCCCTACCCCTAACCATAACCCTAACCCTAGCCCTAAGACTAACTCTAAATCTCACACTAGTCGTATCACTAGTTCTCACCCTGTGCCTTATCATAACCCTAAATCTAGCCCTAATTTTAGTCCTAAACCTTACCCTCTCCTTAGCTCTAGCCCTAAGCATAGATCAAAACCTAACTCTAAATCTAAACCTAACCTGAAGCCTAAGTCTAACCATTATTAATACATTTATATTTAGACTTTATGTCTACAGATGTTGGCTTCAATTGTTATTTAAAATGTAATCATTAGTTTCATAAAAGGCATATCATTTCTAGTGGTATATAGAGAACAGATGGTCAGGGGTTGGATTCTATGTTTAGGGGAAAAGAAGTGAGGGTGTGAGATTAATCTATCTTAGCAAATTTGAGGAGAACTCAAATGAGTAGACAGGGGTAATTTAAGGAAGAATGTATAAATTCAAATTCCTTATCTGTATTAATAAAATTAACCTTTATATAAATTCTAAAAGTTAGGAGGTTGAAAATGGGATTGAGGGATGAAGAGAAAAAAGAAAAAATAACAAGGAAAGGAAGAAAGAGAGGGAGAAAGAAAATAAGAGAAAATAAAGAGAGGTGAGGTGGGTCCTATGTAATTCCTCTGTATTTTACTATTCTGGTGTTTCAGTTCTGATTTTAGAGACAGAGATAGTTGAGAGAGAGATAGAGATAGATAGATAGAGAGAGAGAGAGAGAGAGAGAGAGAGAGAGAGAGAGAGAGAATTTTTTATTATTTATTATTTAGTTTTCAAAGGACACAACATCTTTATTTGTATGTGGTGCTGAGGATCAAACCCAACACCGGTTTCAGTACTTAAAGTCCAATTTCATGCAAAGTTCTTAGTTTCACATATGGTGAGGTTGTGAGCACAAGAGGGGGAAGGGTAGAGAAGGATGGATGAGAAGAGCGAGAAAAGAAAAGTAAGAAAGAAAAAAAAATCTCAGAACTCTGTTTTCTTTTCTTGCAGTAGTTGGAGTTGTCTATTCCTAGCTAGAGTCTCTGTGCTCCGGGTGAGGGAGGTAGCCAGTTTGAGAGGATTCGAGCTTCTACCGGTAACCTTCCTATTCTTAGTCTCTGAGTTGGAAACAAGGTGCCTGTACAGTTGCTATTCCACATTGATAGTTACACCCCACGAAACGCTTATGAGAAAAATCTTGAATTATCACAGCTGGAAATAGGGGTGTTGGAAAACAGGTACCTGAGCAGCCAGAGAACTGAGCTGGTAGCCATGCCCACTGATAGATGTTGAATAAGGTTTTGAAGGATGGATTCCATCTGTTATCCTTGTATGGTGTTTGGTGAATTGGGTGGTTCTGGCATGAACTTCTTCCAAGTCCAGAGCTTTATTTGGTGACCCCCAAGCAAAGCCTCTGTGTTTTGTGCTGCCTACTCTCTGTGCTGAGCGAGCCCACCCAGCTGAGATTTCCCTCTGAACCCAGAGCCCACACGAGGCTGAGACTTCCATCTGAGCCTTGAGCAAATGCACAGCGGAGACTTCTCACTGCACCAAGAGCAACCACATGGCGAAGCCTTCTGTCTGTTCTGAAAGCACCTGTGTCGCCCTAGTTTTCTTCAAATTTTTATGATAGTAGGCAGGATTCATCTTTTACTTAGCTTTACTATGCTTCATGGTTTCGGGCCTTGTCAGTTCCATGGTTCGCTGTCAGGAACATTTTGTATTTTAATGGTTCCCTTCCTTATGGCTTTTGATGTGAATGAAAATTCAGCTGGAAATCAAACAGGGTTTGTAGGAGGTGCTTGAAACTTCCAACAATTCGTTCTCAGTGGGAAATTTCTGGTTTCTTTTTTTTGAAGGTAGGCCAAAGATGAAGCATGCAAATGAAACTGTATCCGAGAGCCCTTAAAGAGAAAACAGAGAAATGTGTGTTTATTGAAATCAGTCTCCCAATGATTTGATCATATTTTTTTGACATTGTAGAGTATACATCTTTTAGCTTTCCCCACTATACTCCCCATGTTTGGAACTTCTAGGATGATTGCTTCTCTATAGAGGTAAGAGTTAGTTTTATAGTTAGGGTTCCAGTTAGGTTTAGAGCTAGTCTTTGAGTTAGAGTTTTTTCTGTTCAAATTTCTTTTATATTGGGTTGAATTCATCATTTTTTAGCCTTGCTATGCTCACAAGGTATGGGCCTTCTGGTTTCAGTGGTTTGCTGTCAGGAACAGTTTATATTTTAAAGTTTCACTCATTTTGATCTATATGGGTAAATGGAAATAGAGCTTGAAATCAAACAGAGTTGGTTTGAAAGTTTGCTTAAAACTTCACAAAATCAATCAGTTCTCAGAGGAAATTTCCTGTTTTTTTCCTTGAGGAAGTAGCCCTAATCTGAAACAGAAAGAAATAGCTTCATCTGTGAGTGCTTTAGGAGAAAACTTCAATATTTTTTTGTTAAATTACTTTGATACTGTTCAGGATTCATCCTTTAACTAGCCTTAGCATGATCCCAAATTTAGGGCCTTTAATTTGAACCGTTCACTGTCAGAAACAGGTTGAATTTTTAGGTGTCACTTTATTATGGCGTATAGGTTTGAATGACAATGAAGCTGAAATAAAAAAGTGTTGGTACTAGCTGCCTGGTACATCACACTGACCTAGCCTTCGTAAGCTCCCCAAGTTTGGGCCTTCAAGGTTCAATAGTTCATATTCAGAAACAATTGGAATTTTTAGATTTCACTTCATTATGGCCTATAGGTGTAAATGGAAATGGAGTTGGAAATCAAACAGAGTTAGTGCTAGCTGCTTGAAATTTCACACATTCTGTTCTCTGTGGGCACTCTCTGGTTTCTTTCTAGTTAAAATTTTCCAAAGCTGAGAAATGCAAAAGACATAATTCAATAGCAATTTAGGAGAAAAAAGGGAAATATCCATGTACTGAACTACTGCCCCCAAATTATTTGGTAAGATTTTTTTATACTGGGCAGGATTCATCTGTTAGCTTGCCCTACTAGGCTCCCCCAAGTTTGGAAATTCTATGATCAAATTTTCTCAATACAGTTTAGGGTTAGGGTTAGTGTTAAGTTTAGGGCTAAGGTTAGAGCTAGGGTTAGAATTAGAGTTCATTTTGCTTAAATTTTTTGGATACTTGGCAAGATTCATTTTTAACTAGCCTTATTATGTTCAGTTCAATGATTCGCTGTCAGCAACTGCTTCTATTATAAGGTTTCACTTCATTTTGACCTAAACGGGTAAATGTAATTGGAGCTAGAAATCAAACAGGGCTGGTACTAGCTGCTTCAAACTTCACACATTCATTCAATTCTCTGTGGGAATTATCTGGTTTGTTTTTTGTGAATGTAGCCCTAAGCTGAAGCATGAAAAAGCAAGTTTATCTGAGAGTAGTTTGGGAGAAAAGACGGAAAAATGAATATGCTGAAATACCTCCCCCAATTATTTGGTCATATTTCTTTGATACTGTGCAGGACTCATCTGCTAGCTTTCCCCACTAGAATCACCAATTTGGGATTTCTTTAATCTTAGGTTCTCAAAACAGCTTAGGGTTAGGGTTAGGGATAGAGTCAGATCTAGCGTTAGAGATACAGTTAATTTTGTTCAAAATTATTTGATACTGGGCAGTATTCACCTTTTCCTTACCCTTCTTATGTACGCCAGGTTTGGACTTTTCCAATTCAATTGTTCACTGTCTGGAACAGTGTATATTTTAAGGGTTTACTTCATTTTGACCTCAATGGGTAAATCAAAATGGAGTTTGAAATCAAACAGCATTGGTGCTAGCTGTTTGAAACTTCACATACTCAATCAATTCTCTATGGTACTCTCTGATTTTTTTTCCTTGTGAAAATGTCTCAAAGCTGAAGCATGCAAAAACAACTGTATACAAGAGCACTTTAGGAGACAACAGGAAAATATGCATGTAATAATCTACCTCTACCAATCATTTGGTAAGATTTCTTTGATACTGCACAGGATTTATCTGTTAGCTTGCCCCACTGATCTCCGAAAGTTTGAGCCTTCTATGATGAAAGGTTCTCTAAACAGCTTAAGGTTAGTATTTGGGTTAGGGTTTGGGCAAGTGTTACAGTGTTAGGGTTAGAATTAGTTTTGGTCAAATTTCATTGATACTGGGCAGGATTCATCTTTATCTAGCCTTACAATGTTTACAAGTTTGGAACCTTCTTGGTTCAAGGTTCAGTGTCAGGAACACTTTGCATTTTAAGGTGTCACTTCATTTGAACCTATACGGGTAAATGGAAATGGAGCTGGAGATCAAATAGGGTTTGTGCTAGCTGCTTGAAACTTAATACACTCAGTCTGTTCTCTGTGGGCACTCTGTGGTTTCTTCCTTGTGAATATAGCCCTCAGAACAACCATGCAAAAACAACTTTATCCAAAAACACTTTAAGATAAATCAGGGAAATATACATGTTCTGAACTATCTCCCCCAATTATGTGTCAGATTTGTTTGATACTGCACAGGATTCATATGCTAACTTGCTGCACTGGGTTCCCCAAGTTTTGGATTTGTATGATCAAAGCTCTATAAACACTATAGGTTTAGGTTTAGTGTTAAGTTTAAGACTAGAGTTAGAACTAGTGTTAGGGTTAGAGTTATTGTTGTTCAAATTTCTTTGATACTGGGCAGGATTTCTATTTTATCTAGACTTATTTTGTTCTTAGTATTGGGCCTTCTAGTTTCAATTGTTTACTGTCAGGAGCATTTTGTATTTTAAAGTTTCACTTCAAAGAGTCCTATATGGGTAAATGAAAATGGAGCTGGTTATCAAACAGGGCTGGTGCTAACTGCTTGAAATTTCACACACTCAATCAGTTCCCTGTGGGAACTCTCTGTTTTTTTCCTAGTAAAGGTTTTTCAAAGCTAAGGGATGCAAAAGAACATTATCCAAGAGAACTTTAGGGAAAAAAAAAAAAAAACAGGGAAAATAGGCATGTACGGAAACACCTCCCGCAACTATTTTGTCAAATTTTTTTGATACTGGGCAGGATTCTTCTTTTACATTCCCCTACAAGGAACCACATGTTTGGGACTTCTATGATCAAAGGTTCTCTAAACAACTTAGGGTTATGGTTAGGTTTAGGGCTAAGGTTAGAAATACTGTTAGGGTTAGAGTTAGTTTTGTTTACATATCTTTGATATTGGTCAGGATTCATCTTTTACCTAGCCTTACTATGTTCCCCAGGTTTGGGCCTTTTCGGTTCAAGGTTTGCTGTCAGTAACAGTTTGTTTTTTAAGGTTTCATTTTATCTTGACTTATATGGGTAATTGGAAATGAAACTGAATAACAAACAGAGTTGGTTTTAGCTGTGTTAAACTTCGCACACTCTATCAGTTCTCTGTGGGCACTCTCTGCTTTGTTCCTTGTGAATGTATCTCTACGCTGAAGCATGCAATGCATGGGTTTAGAGTTAGGTTGATGTTTAGAGTCAGATTTAGTGTTAGGGTCAGAGTCAGGGTCAGGGTTAATTTTAGGGATAGGGTTAGGACTCGAATTAGGGCTCAATTTATTGCTAGGTGTAGTGCTAGATTTTGGTTTAAGCTAAGGGTTAGGGTTAGGGCTATGGATTGATTTCGTTTTATGGCTAGGACTAGTGTTAGGGCTGGATTTTGAATTAGTTTTAGGTTTAGGGCTAGTGTTAGGGTGAGGTTTAGGCTTAGGTTTAAAGTTAGATTTAGAGTTAGGATTATATCTAGGTCTAGGGTTAGGGCTAGGGCTATATTTATGATAAGGGATAGGGTTAGAACTAGTTATATGGCTAGGACAAGACTCAGAATTAGACTTAGGTATAGACTTAATGTTAGGGTTAGGGTTAAAGCTAAATTAGGGATAGGATTATGGCTAGGATTAGTGTTAGTTTTGGGCCTAGGGGTAGGGCTAGGGTAAGGATTAGCATTGGGGTTAGGGTTAATTTTAGGGAAATCGGTGGGGTACAGCTAGATTTAGGTCTAGGGTGAGGGTTAGAATTAAGATTAGGGCTAGGGTTAATGTTTGGGTTAGGATTAAGGCTAGGTTTAAGGAAGGGTTTCTGTTAGGCTTAGGGCTAGGGCTAGTGCTAGGGCTAATGTCAGGTCTAGGGTTATGGTTAGAAATAGTTTTAGGGTTAGGCTATGGTAAGTTTAGTGTAAGGGTTACATTTATTGTAAGGGTCAGGTTTAGATCTAGGGGTATTATTAGGGTTAGGGTCAGGTTTAGAATTTGGTTTAGGTTAAAGTTTAAGTTTAGGGTTTGAATTTAGTGTTAGGATTCGGCTTAGGGTTTGGGTAATGGATAGGGATAATTTTAGGTTTCAGTTAAGTTTTAGGGTAATGAATGGATTAGGTTTAGCGATAGGGTTTGGTTTAGTATTAGGATTAGCGTTATGTTTATTGTAATGGAGAGATTTAGAACTAGAGTTAGGGCTAGGTCATGGTGTGGATAAAGTGTAGGATTAGTGTAAGTTTTATAGATAGGGCTAGGGTTTGGTTTAGGGTAAGTTTTAGTTTTATAGCTAGGGTTGTAGTTAGGTTAGGGTAAGGGTTAGTCTTTGAGCTAGGGTGAGACCTAGGGCGAGAGTTAGGTTTACGTTTAGGTCTAGGTTTATATTTATGTTTAGGGTTTGGTTTAGGGTTAGGGTTATGGCTAGAGTTTTTATTAGGTTTAGCGTTAGGTTTAGGGTAATGGAAAATGTTAATTTTAGGGTTAGGGTTAGGGTTAGGGTATGGGTTCGGGCTAGATTTAGGATTAGGTTTAGTGTAAGGTTTTATGTTTCAGCTAGAGTTAGGAATATGTTGATGGTGAGGTGTAGGATTAGGTCTAGGTTTACATTCATTTTTAGGGTTAGGTTTAGTGCTAGGGATAGGGTTATAATTAGGGCTAGGCTTAGGGTTAAGGTAATTCATAGGGTTAGAGCTCATTTTGGGCTAGGATGAAGGTAATAATTAGAGCTAGGGTTAGTGTTGTGGTTTAGGTTAGGGATAAGTTTATGTTTAGGGTATGGGTTTGGCTTTGAGCTAGGGGTAAGTCTAAGGCAATTGTTAGTGGTAGGGTTAGTGTTAGGACTAGGTTTAGGGTTAGGGTTATTCTTAGGGCTAAGTTTAGGCCTAAGATTTGGGCTAGGTTTTTGAATTAGGTTGAGTGCTTGTATTTGGATTATGGGTAATATAAGAGCTCAGGCTATGCTTAGAGCTAGTTCTAGAATTAGGCTTATGGCTAGGTCTAGTGTTAGGACAAGATTTTAGGTTAGGGTCAGGATTAGAGCCAGGTTTAGTGTTAGGGTCAGGGTCAGTGTTCAGGATAAGGTAGGGTTAAAATTAGATCCAGAAGTAGCACTAGTGTTTAGTCAAGGGTAGGATAAGTATTTGGTTTAGGGTAAGGGTTATTGTTAGTCCTAGAGCTAGGTTTTTGTTTAAGTCTAGGGCTAACTCATAGCTATATTTAGTATTAGCTTTTTATCTAAGTCTAGTGTTAGGGATAGGTATAGGTATAGGGTTACCAGTAGGGCTAGTTTTAGGGTTTGGTTTAAAGTTAGGGTCAGGTTTAGACCTGGGGTTACTTTTAGGGTGAGAATAAGAGCCAGGGTTAGAGCCAGAGCTGGAATAAGGGCTAGGTCTAGGACTAGTAAAACAGATAGAGTTTAAGGTAGGCTAAGGATTAGGTTAAGGATGAGGTTTAGCATTTGGGTTAGGGTTTGGCTTAGGTTAAAGGAAAGCATTAGAAGTAGAGTAGGGCTAGGGTTTGGGTAAGGGTTAGGGCTAGTGTTAGGGTTAAGATTAGTGTTAAAGCTAGGGTTAGGGCTCAGATTAAGGGTAGGATTAGTGTTAGGGTTAGGGCATGTGTTATGAAAATGAGTAATGTATAAACTAGGGTTACAATTAAGGCTAATTTTAGGGTTAAGGTTAAGGCTAGGTCTCTAGTTTGGGTTGATTTAAGGTTAGAGTAATGTTTAGGGTAAGAATTAATGTTATGGTCAGTGTCAGTGTCAGGGTTAGTTTTAAAGTTAGGATTAGGGCTATGTGTAGGGTTAAGGTTTGGTTTAGGTTATAGGTTAGGGTCAGGGATATGCCTTGGTTTTCTTTTATGGCTAGGGCTAGGGGTAGGGCAAGTTTCAGGATTAGCATTAATGTTAGGGCTAGTTTTAGGGTTTGGTTTAGGATTATGGTTACGGTTAAATTTAGAGTTAGGTATAGATTTAGAGTTAGGTTTAGATCTAGGGTTAGGGCTAGGGCTAAGAATAGAACTAGGGATAAGACTAGGTAAAGAGTTAGATTTAGTCTTAGGTTTGGGTTAGGGTTACAAGAGGACTAAATTACGGCTAGGATTAGCATTAGGCTTAGTGTTAGTGTTAGACCTAGGGTTAGGGCTAGGGTAAAGTTTAGCTTTAGGGTTATGCTTAGGTTTAGGTTTATTGTTAGGTTTAGGGTAAGAGATGGGGTTTTAGCTAGGTTTAGGTCTAGGGCGAGGGTTAGCATATGGTTGAAGTTCAGGGTATGTTTTGGGTTGAGAAAAAGGCTAGGTTTAGTGCTAGGATTAGGTCTAGGGCTAATTTAAGTTTCATTGATACAGTTAAAGATAGTTATGGGTTAGGTTTATGCCTATGTCTAGCGTAAGGGTTAGATTTAAGGTTAGGTTCAGGTTTAGAGCTAAGGGTATAATTAGGGTCAGGGTTACGATTAGTTTTTGGGATAGGTTAAGTTTTAAATTGAGGGCTCGAATTAGCAAAAATTTAGGATTAGGGTAATGATAGGTTTAGGTTTAGGATTCAGGTTACATTTAGGGTAATGGACAGGATCTGGGATAAGGTTAAGTTTAGGCCTAGGGATAGCATTAGGGTTATGGTTATAGTTAGGGTAATGGATAGGGTTAGATCTAGGGTTAGAACAAGGGTTATGGTTATTATTAGTGCTAGTGTTAGAGTTAGGTTTAGGTTTAGGGTTTAAGCACAGGATAGGTCTCGGTTTAGGGCTAGCTTTGGGTTAAGTTAGGTCTAGGATTAGGGATATGGCTAATGTAAGTACTAGAGTTACAATTAGGTCTAGTTTTAGGGTTAGGGTGAGGTTTAGGTCTAGTGTTAGGCTTATGTTTAGGTTTAGGGTGAAGTTTAAAGCTAACGTTAGTTTTAGTGTCAGACTCAGTCACAGAATTCATATTAGGGTTTGGCTTAAAACTCGAATTAGGGCTAGGTTTATGGCTAGGTGTAAGATAGGGTTTGGTTTAGGTTAAAGTTTAGGGTTGGGAATGTGGCTCTGTTTTGTATTAGTGATAGGGCTAGAGTTAGGGCTAGTTTTTGGAGTAGTGATAAAGTTAGGGTAAGGGCAAGTGTTAGGTTGAGGTTTAGAATTTGCATTAGGGTCAGATATTAGGTCTAGGTTTAGGGTTCCAGTAAGTGATAAGTTTAGAACCAGTTATATGGCTAATGTGAGAGTTAGACTTAGTCTTAGGTCTAGGGTTAGGGTTAGGGTTAGGGATTAGGCTAAGTTAGGTCTAAGATTAGGGCTAGGGTTACTGTTAAGTTAGGCCTAGGTTAGGGTTAGGGTTATGACTCAGGCTATGTTTAGTGCTAGCATAAAGGTTAGGGTTTGTGTTAGGGTTAGGGCTACGATTTTGTCCAGGACAAATGTCAGATCTAGGGTTATGGTTAGGGATAGATCTAGGGTTAGGTTATTGGCTATGTCTAGTGTAAGAGTGATGTTTAGGGTAGGGTCAGGTTTAAAGTTAGGGGAGTTATTACTGTCAGAGTCAGGGTTAGGGTTTGGTTTAGGTTTGAGTTTAGGGTTAGAGCTCGAATTAGCATAAGGGTTAGGGTTAGAGTACTGATAGGGCTAGATTCATGGTTCAGGTTATTTTTAGGGTGATTTATCAGGTTTGGGTTAGTGATAGGTTTAGGTTTAGGCCTAGGGTTAGCATTAGGCTAAGGTTTAAGTTTAGAGTAATGGATAGAGTAAGATTTAGGTTTAGGGCTAGTGTTATGGTTAGAATTTAGTCTTGAGTTAGGTTTAGGCCTAGGGTTAGCATTAGGATGAGTGTTATTGCTAGGGTAATGGATAGAGTTAGAGCTAAGATTAGAGATAGTATTGTGGTTAGCATTAGGTCTTTAGTTAGGGTTAAGTTGAGGCTTAGAACTAGGGTTTTGGTTACGATTATGTTTAGCGGAAAGGTAAGGTTCTGAGCTGTGGTTAGGGATAGAGCAAGGGTTAGGTTCAGGATTAGGTCCAGGGATAGGATTACAATAGGTTTAGAGTTAGGGTTAGGTTAGGTCTAGGGTTTCATTTTGGTTAGCATTAGGGTTAGGGTATTGAATACATTTAGAGATAGGTTTAGGATTAGGGATAGGGTTATATTTAAGTTTAGGGTTAGGGTTAGGTCTAAGGGTATGTTTTGGCTTAAGGTATAGTTTAGGGTTTGAGCTATGGTTAGATTATAGAGACTGTGAGGTTTAGGGTTAGTTCTAGTATTATTTTTCTGATTAGGTTAAGGGTTATGGTTAGGGTTAAGGCTAACCAGGATTAGGTTTAGTGTTAGGGTAATGGGTATCTTTAGAGTTATGGTTAGAGATAGGGTTGCATTTAGGATTAGGCCTAGGGTTAGGGTTAGAGTTAGAGATAATTCTAGGTTTTGGTTTACGGTAAGAGTTAGGCTTTGAGCTAGTGTTTGAACTAAAGTGAGGGTTAAATTTGGGTTAGGGCAATGGTTAGGGATAGGTTTACACATAGAGCTAGGTTAAGGCTTAGTATTAGATCTATTTTTTTGTGTTAGGCTTAGTCCTAGGGTTAGGAATGTGGGTAATGTATGAGCTAGAGTTATGATTAGGGTAGTTTTAGGGTTAGGATTATGGCTAGTTCTAGTGTTAGGTTTAGATTTTTGGTTAGGGTCAGGTTAAGAGGTAAGTTTACCCTTAAAGGCAAGGTCAGTGTTCAGATTAGGCTTAGAGTTAGGGTTGCAACCAGAAATAAAACTAGGTTTAGGTCCTGGGTTAGGGTTATTGTTTGGGGTAGGGTAAGGATTATTGTTAGGGCTAGGACTAGGGTTTTTTTTTAGGTCTAAATGTAGATTAAAGCTAGATTTAGGGTTAGGTTTAGGTACAGAACTAATTTTAGAGATATGTTTAGGTATAAGGTTACCAGTAGGGCCAGTGTTAAGATTTGGTCTAGAGTGAGGTACAGGTTTAGACCAATAATTAGTGTTAGGGTCAGTATAAGGGTGATAGGGTTAGGTTTTGGGTTAGGGTTAGTGGTATAATAAGGACTAGGGTTTGGACTAGTAATAAAGTTAGCGTTTGGTTTAGGCTAAGATTTATGATTAGGACTAGGATTAGCATTATGGATAGGGTTTGGCTTAGGGTATGAAGTAAATTTAGAGCTAGGGTTAGGGCTAGTGTTAGGGTTAGGTTTAGGGCTAGGGTTATTGTTAGTATTAGATTTAAATCTAGTGTTAGGACTCAGATTAGAGCTATTTTTTGTGTTAGGATTAGCGCTAGGGTTAGGTCTATGATTAATATAAAAACTAGGGTTATGTTTAGGGTTAGATTTAGGGTTAGGATTTGGGCTAGTTCTAGTGTTAGCATTAGCTTTAGGATTATGGTGATATTTAGAGCTAGGGTTAGTGTTTGAATCTGAGTCCGGGTCAGGGTTAGTTTAAGTCCCAGGACTCAAATTTAAGTTAGTGTTATGGCTAGTTTTAGGGTAAGGGTTTGATTTAGGTTAAGGTTTTGTGTTAGAGCAATGGCTAGGTTTTGTTTTAGGGCTAGGGCTAAGGTTAGAAATAGTTATAGGATTAGCAATAGTGTTCAGCTAGGGGTATGGTAAAGTTTAGGCTTAAGGTTAGGGTTAGAATTAGGGTTATAGTTAGATCTATGGTTATGGCTATGCCTGGGTTTAGGGCTAAGTTTAGGGCTATTGTTTGGGTTACAGGAAAGGATAGTGTTAGAAATAGAAATAGGGCTAGGTTGAGAGTTAGAGTTAGTCTTAGGGCTTTGGTTAGGTGTTCAATTAGGGTTAATGGTGAATTTGGCCAGGATTAGGGCTAGGTTTAGTGTTAAGTTTAGGCCTATGTTTAGGGCTATGGGTAGGGTTAGTGTTAGTGTTATTGTTAGGTTTAGGGTTAGTTTTAGAGAAAGTTATGGGGTTATTCCTAAATTCAGGGCTAAGGAGAGTAAAAATTAGAGATAGGGCTAGGGTGAGCGTTTGAGTTAGGATTACGGATAGGTTTAGGGCTAAGCTGAGGGCTAGGGTTTGTGTTAGGGTTAGGCTTATATTGGGGCTAGAGCTAACATGAAGTCTAGGGTTATTATGGTTAGGGATAGTTTTAGGTTTAGGTTTATGGCTAGGTATAGTGTAAGGATTAGGTTGAGAATAGGGTCACTTTTAGAACTAGGGTATTGTTAGGGTCAAGGTCAGGGTTAGGGTTTGTTTAGGTTAAGGTTTAGTGTTAGGGCTCAAATTAGCATTAGGGTTGTTTAGGGTTAGGGTAATAGATATGGTTAGGTTTAGGTTTCAGATTAGGTTTAGGATAATGGATAGGGTTAGGGTTATAGAGAGGGTTAGGGTTTTCCTAAGGTTAGCAACAGGGTTTAGGTTAGGATTAAGGTAATGTATAGGATTAGAGGTAGGCTTAGGGCTAGGATTATGGTTAAGATTAAGGCTAGGTTTAAGATTAGGTTTGGGTATATGGTTAGGGTTAAATCTAATTTTAGGGCTCGGATTAGGGATAAGATTTAGATTAGGTTAGGGCTAGGATTAGGGCTATGGCTAATGTTATATCTAGGGTTATGATTTGGGTTAATTTTAGGGTTCGTGTTTGGTCTAGGTCTAATGTTAGCACTATCTTTAGGGTTAGTGTGATATTTATAGCTAGGGTTAGTGTTAGGATATAAGTCAGGGTCAGGATTCGTTTTAGGCCTAGGACTCAAATTAGAATAAGGAGGTTATGGCTAGGTGTAGGGTTACAATTTAGATTAAGGTGTAGGGTTAGGGAATGGCTCTGTTTTGTTTTAGGGCTAAGGCTAGGGTTGGGCTAGTTTTAGGATTAGTGATAGTGTTATGTCTAGTGGTAGAGTGAGGTTTAGGCTTAGGGTTAGGGTTAGTTTTAGAGATATGGTTAGTTCTAGGGATTGGTCTAGGTCTAAGATTAGGGCTAAAGTTAAGGCTTGTGTTAGGCTTATGGTAACTGATAGGGTTAGAACTAGAAATAGGGCTAGGGCGATTGTTAGTTAGTTTTAGGCCTATGGTAAGGGGTAAGGTTAGGGTTAAATTAGGGCTAGGATAAGGGTAGAGTTAGTGTTAGGGTTAGGCCTACGGTTAGGGCTAGAGTTAGGGTTAGGGTTAGAGTTAGGGGAAAGGATGGGGTTATAGCTACATTCAGGGCTAATGTGAGGGTTAAAATCAGGGATAGGGCTAGGATTAGGTTTCAGGTTAGAATTAAGGCTAGGATGAGGGCTAGGGTTTGTATTAGGTTTAGGGCTATTATTAAGGTTAGGGCTAATGTCAGGGTTAGTTTTGGGGTTAGGTTTAGCGTAATTTTATGGTTAGATTTAGGATTCAGGTTAGTTTTAGGGTGATGGATAGGATTAGGGTTAGTGATAGAGTAAGGGTTAGGACTAGGAATAGAATTCAGTTAGGCTTATGATTAGGCTAATGGATAGGATTAGAGCTGCTGTTATGGCTAGGGTTATTGTTAGGTTATGGCTATGATTAAGTTAGGCCTTGGGTTAGAATTTGGTTATGGTTATGATTAGGGTAATGGATAGTATTGAAGCTAGGTTTAGGGATAGGGTTATGTTTAAAATTAGGGTTATAGTACAGGCTAGGTCATGGTTGAAATAAGATCAGAACTCTGATTAGGGCTAGGGTTATGGTTAGGTTAGGGCTACGATTAGGATTAGGCTTTGGATTAGAATTCAGTTAGGGTTATGGTTAGGGTAATGGATAGGATTCGAGCTAGGGTTACAGCTAGGGTTATAGTTAAGATTAGGGCTATGATTCAGGTTAGGTTTTAGGTTAGGACAGGTTTAGGTTTAGAGTTAGGTTTAGGTTAAGTGTTAAGGCCTGAGTTAGGGTTAGGTTTAATGTTAAAGCTAGGGTGAGGGCTCAGATTAGGGCTAGGTTTTGGGTTAGGCCTGTGCTAGGGTAGCACTATGTCTAATCTAGATCTACTTATGAATAGGACTAGTTTTAGGGTTAGTGTTAAGTCTAAGTCTAGTGTTAGGGTTAGGTTTAGGTTCAGGGTGATGATTAGTGTTAGGGTAAGTGTTTCAGTAAGAGACAGGATCAATATTACCTTTAGGGTTAGGGATAGGACTCGAATTAGGGCTAGGTTTAAGGCTAGGTGTATGGTTAGGGTTTCTGTTAGTGTTCGGGTAAGAATTAGGGTTAGGACTAATGTTAATTCTAGGGTTAGGGTTAGTGCTATGGCTTAGTATTTTTTAGAGCTGGGGCTAAGGTTAGGTCTAGCTTTAAGATTAGTAATAGTGTTAGGGCTAATGGTAAGGTGAGGTTTAGGCTTAGATTTTTTGTTATTGTTAGATCTAAGTTTAGGGCTGGGGATAGGTTTAGGGCTAAGGTTAAGCCTAGTGTTAAGATTAAGGTATTGGATAGGTTTAGAACTAGAAATAGGGCTAGGGAGAAAGGTAGAGTTATTTTTTTGGCTAGGGTTAGGAGAAGGTTTAGTGTTAGGGCTAAATTGGGGCTAAAATTAGTGCTACGGATAGTGTTAGGATCAGGCCTAGCGTTAGGGCTAGAGTTAGGGTTTGTGATAGGTAAGGGTTAGGGTTAGAGTTAGGGGCAAACTGGGGTTAAACCTATGTTTAGGCCTAGGGTGATGGTTAAACTTCAGGTTAGGGCTGGGGTTAGGGTACAGTTTAGGATTAAGGCTAGGTTTAGGGCTTGGATGAGGGTTTGTGTTAGGGATAGGGCTAGGATTAGGGATAGGGCTAATTTCAGGTCTAGTATTATGGTTAAAAATAGTTTTAGTGTTATGTTATGGCTAGGTCTAATGTAAAGGTTATGTTTATGGTACAGGTCAGGTTAAGCACTAGGTGTATTTTTAGGGTCAATTTCAGGGTTAGAGATTGGTTTAGATTAAAGTGTAGGGTTAAGGCTCAAATGAACATTAGGTTTTGTTTAATGGATTGGGTTAGATTTAGCATTCAGGTTATATTTATTGTTTTGAATAGCGTTAGGGAAATGTATACAGTTAGGTTTAGTCCTATTGTTAGCATTTGAGTTAGGTTTATGTTTAGGGTGATGGATAGTATTACAGTATGTTTGGGGCTAGGTTTGTGGTTAGGATTAGGTCTATATTTAGATATAGGGTTAGGGTTAGGCTTAAGGTTAGGGCTAAATTTGGGGTAAGTGTTAGGGTTTTAGCCAAGTTTAGGTCTAGGGCAGGGTTAGTGTTAGAGTAGGTATAGGGTAAAGGACAAAGTTAGGGCTATGGTTACCATTATGGTTTGAATTAGGGTTATGGTAATGGATAGATTTAGAGCTAGGGTTTGGGCAATGGTTACAGTTAAATTTAGGATTAAAGTTATAGTTAGGGATAGGGCTATGTTAAAGTTTAGGGTTAGGATTAGGGCTAGGTTTAGAGGTAGTGATAGAGTTAGAGTTAATTTATTCAAAATTGTTTGATACAATCTAGGATTCATCTTTAACTAACCTTACTATATTAACCAGGTTTATGTCTTTTGATCCAGTTAATATTTTCATTATACTTTATTTTGACCTATACAAGTAAATTGAAATAGACTTGGAAATCAAAAAGGGTTTATGATATTTGCTTGAAACTGCACACACACCCTCAATTCTTTGTGGGGACACTGTGATACGTTGCTTGTGAGTGTAGGCCTAAGGTGAAGCATGCAAAAGCAACTTTATCTGAGAGCCCTTTAGGAGAAAGCAGTGATATATGCATGCACTAAAATTCCTCCCATAATTATTTGATCAGATTTGTTTGATACTGCACAAGATTCATTATTTAGCTTGCCCCACAATGTTCTTTAAGTGTGGGACTTCTAGGATCAATGGTTCTCTAATCAGGTTAGGGTTCGTGTTAGGTTTAGTGTTAGGGCTAGTGTAAGATGTACTGTTAGTGTAAGAGATAGTTTTGTTCAAATTTCTTTGATATTTGAAAGTAGTCATATTTTACCTATCCTTAATATGCTCCCCAGGATTGAGCCTTCTTGTTTCTATGGTTTACTATCAGGAGCACTCTGTATTTTAAGTTTTCACTTCACATTCACCCATATAGGTAAATGGAAATGGAAGATGAAATCAAACCAGTTTGGTGCTAGCTGCTTAAAACATCAGACACTGAATCAGTTCTCTCTGGGAACTCTCTGCTTTGTTCTTTGTGAAAGTAGCCTTCAGATGAAGATGACAAAAACAACTTTATACAAGAGTCTTTTTGCAGAAAACAGACAAATATGCATTAAATGAAATACCACCCCAATTATTTGGTCATATTACTTTGATACTGCATAGGATTCATCTGATAGCTTAGCCCACTAAGATCCCCAAGTTTGGGACTTTTAGGATCACTATTTTTTAATAGGTTAGAGATTGTGTTAAGGTTAGTATTAGGGCTAGTGGTAGAGCTAGTATTAGGGTTAGAGTTAGTTTTGTTCAAATTTCTTTCATACTGGGCTGGATTCATTTTTCTCCTAACCTTACTATCATCCACATGTTTGGACCTCCTAGTTTCAATGGTTCTCTCTAAGGAACATTATGTATTTTAAAATTTCAGGTGATATTGTCCTATACAGGTTAAAGGAAATTGAGCTGGAAATCAAACAGCGTTGGTGCTAGCTCCTTGAAACTTCACACTCAATCAATTCTCTGTGGGCAATCTCTGGTTTATTCTTGTGAAAGTATGCCTAAGCTGAAGCATGTAAAAACAACTTTATACAAGAGTCCTTTAGAAGATAACAGGGAAATATGCATATACTGATATATTCCATCAATTATTTGGTCAGATTTCTTTGATACTGGACAGAATTTATCCCTTACCTTGCCCTACTAGGCTGCCGAGTTTTGGAACTTCTACAATCAAAGGTTCCATAAAAATGTTACGGTTAGAGGAACAGTTAAGGTTAGAGCTAATGTTAGGGTTAGAGTTAATTTAATTCAAAATTCTTTGATACTTGGCAAGATTTATCTTTTAGGTAGATTTTTCTCTGTTCCACAGGTTTAGGCCTTCTCCATTCACAGGTTTTCTGTCAGGAACAAATTGTATTTTAAAATTTCACTTCATTTTGACCTATAGGGAAAGATAATGGAGCTGAAAATCAAAAAAAGTTTTGTGCTGCTTGAAACTTCACACACTCTATCAGTTCTCTATAGGGACTCTGGAATGTTCCTTGTGAAAGTAGGCCTAACCTTAAGCATGCAAAAATAACTATATCCAAGTGCCCTTTAGGAGAAAATAGGGAAATATGCATGTACTGAAATACCTCCGATAATTATTTTGTCAGATTTTTTTGATGCTGTGTAGGATTCATTATTTAGCTTGCCCAACAAGGCTCCCATGTGTGGGACTTCTAGGATTAATGGTTTTCTAATCAGGTTAGGGTTAGGTTTAGGTTTAGGGTTAGGGCTAGGGCTAGGGTTAGAGGTAATATTAGGGTGAGATTTAGTTTTATTCAAATTTCTTTGATACTGGGGAGGATTCATCTTTTATCCAGCCTTAGTATGCACCCAAGTTTGGGGCCTTTTTGAATCAATGGTTTGTTATCATGAGCAGTTTGTATTTTAAGGTTTCACTTCATTTTGACCTATATGGGTAAATGAAAATGAAGGTGGAAATCAAAAAGGCATCTCTTCCCCTAAACCTCACCCTGAACCTAACCGTAACCCTAGCCCTAAACTAACTCTAATTTTCACCCTAGCTTTTTCTTAGTTCTAAGCCTATGCCTGATCATAATCCAAACACTAGCCCTGACCTTAGTCCTAACCCTAGCTATAGTCCTGATTCTAGATTTAAGCATAATTCTAAATCTACCTCTAAACCTAAACTTACACTATCACTAGCAATAACAATAACGTTAATTGTAAAACTACCCTTTACTTTAGCCTTACCCCTAAAATTAAACCGAGCAATAGCACTAACCCTAAACCTTAAGCTAAACAAAATTACTACCCTACATCTAGCCCTATGCCTAACCCTAATTCGAGTCCTATCCATAACCCAAAAACAAACCCTAATCCTGACTCTGACCCTAACACTAACCCTAGTTCAAAATATCACCGTAAACCTATAACTAATCCTACAACTAGACTTAGCCCTAATGGTAATTCTAAAAGTAGACCTAATCATAAACCTAGTTCCTATGTTAGCCATATTCCTAACACTAGCCCTTACATAACCCCAAACTTAGCCCTAATCTGAGACCCAACCATAGCTTTAAAACAACAGTAACCCTAAACCTAGTCCTAATCCTTACAATAAACCTATCCCTAACTTTAATCCTTGCACTATTTTTAAACTTAATTCTAAACCTAGCCCCAACCTTAACCATAATACTAGCCCTAACCCTATCTCTAACCTTATCCATTACATAACCCTAACCCTAACCCTAATGCAAACCCCCACCCTAACTCTAGCACTATCCCTAACCCTAACCTATGCATTTCCGTAAACATAACCTGAACCCTAAACCTAACCATATCCATTACCCTAAATATAACATTAACTCTAATGATAATTTGAGCCCTAACCCTCAACCTAAAACTAAACCAAACCCTAACAATGATCTTTACCTTAATAATACCCCACCTCTAAAGTTGACCTGAACCCTCATCCTAACACTTACACTAAACCTAGCCATAAACCTATCCTTAATATTATCCCTAACCATAATCCTAGACCTGATATTATACCTAGTCCTAATGAAAGCCCTAATCCTAAAGCAAACTGTAGCCATAATCATAGGCCTAACACTAGCTTTATTCCTAACCCTAAACTTAACCCTAGCCTTAATTTTAAACCTCGCCTTAGTCCTAAACCTTGCTTTAACATCATACCTTACCCTACCCTAACCCTAACACTAGTCCTAGACCTAAACCTTGGCCTTATCCTAACACAAACCACAGCCCTAATCCTAGCTCTAATTTAGCCATAACCTTAACTGTCATCCTAATTCTAGCCCTAAGACTAACTTTAACTCTCACCCTAGTTCTAGTAATAGTTTTAAACCCATCACTTACCATAACCCAAAACCAAGCCCTAACCCTAACCCAAACACGAGACCTAACATTTACCCTAGCCCTAACACTAGATCTAAACCTAACTCTAAATCTAAACCTAACCCTAAGCCTAAACATCCCCCTTATACTGACCATAACCCTGACGCGAATCATAAAATTAGCCCTAACCCTACAGTTAACACTAACCCTAGGCCAAACCCTAACCCTATCACCATCCCTAAAACTATCTATTACCTTAACCCTAACCCTAACAAACCATAGCTCAAACCCTAAACATTACCTTAAAATTAACCCTAATCCAAACTCTAACCTAACCTGACATTTAACCTTATCAAATACCTTGAACCTAATGATAACCCTAGCCCTAACATTAAAAGTAATTTAGAATACAACTGTAACTCTAACATAGACATAATCCTAAACCTAACCCTCACCCTAGTGCAAAGAAACCCTAGCTCAAATCTTAAAACATACCCTGACCCTAACCCTAAACCTATCCCTAAGCCTAACCATAACCCTAACTCTAGCCCTAATACTAATTATAACCCTAACTCTAATGCTAGCTCAAAGCCTATCCATCACCCTAATCATAACCCTTACCCTAATGCTAACCCTAGGCCTAACCCTCACACTATCGCTAACTCTAACCCACCAAATACCCTAAACCTAACATAAACCCTAAACTTAACAGACCCATTACTTTAACACTAACCTTATGCTAATTAAAGCCCTAACCATAAATCCTAACCTAAATTAAACCCTAAACCTAACCCTATCACTAATAATACTCCCAGCTCTAAACCTGACCTTTACTCTAAACCTAACCCTTACATTAGACCTAGCAATAATCCTAACCCTAAATCTTTCCCTAACAATAACCTTAGACTGTACACTAGCCCTAGCCCCAATTCTTGCCATAACACTAAAAAAAAAATCTTAGCTCTCTTCCTAGCCCTAAACCTAGCCTTATCAATAACCAAAAGCATAACTTTACTCTTAACCATAATTCTAATTTTCTACCTAGCCCTAAACCTAGCTATAATTCCATCCCTTCCCCTAAACATAACCCTATCTTTTAACGTAACCCTAAGCCTAACACTAGGCTTAACCCTAACACAGACCCTAGACCAATTCCTAGCCCTAATTTAGCCCCAAAACAAGCACTAATCAGAGACTTAACACTACCTTTAACCCTAATCACATAACCCAAACCCTAGCCCTAACCCTTACCCTATACCTAATCGTAACCCTCAAAATTGCTCTAAAACTAAACTTTACCCTAGCCATAATCCTAACTGTAACCCTAGCCATAACTCTAGCTGTAATCATATCCATTACCCTAACCCTCTCCATACCCTAATGCTAAGTCTAGGATAACCTTAAATCTCTTCCAAACCCTAAAATTATCTATTACCCTAAACCTAACCTGAACCCTAAAGCTAACCATATTCATAACCTTAACCCTAAATCTAAAGCTAATTTGAGCCCTAAACTTAATCATTAACCTAACCCAAACCATAACCCTGAATCTGGCACTAATAATATCCCCAGCTCTAAACCACACCATAAACCTTTACCTAACCCTTTACTATACCTAGCCATAAACATAACCCTAATTCTATTCCTAAATCTAACCCTGACCTGATTTTAGCCCTAGCCCTAATCCCAGCTCTGACCCTAACATCAACCCTAACCCTAATACTAGCCCAAAACTTAGCTTTAATCCTAACACTAACGCTAACCCTAGCCCTAACCCTAACCCTATCCTTGGTCCTAGCCCTAGCTCTCACCATATTGCGTACACTAAGTCAAACCTTCACCCTATTGCTACCCTAGTCCTAACCCTAATTCTTAGTCTACACCAAACCCTAACTCTATTACTAGTTCTAACCCTAGCCCTCATTCTAGTTCTAAATTTAACCCAACCCTAACCCTAACTCTGACCTTCATTGTGATCCTAACACTAAACCTTGGTTTAAACCTGACTCTACCCCTAAACCAAAATATAATACTAGCCCTACCGGTAAACCTATACCTAAATCTACACTAACAGTAGCCTTAGACCTAAATCTAATTCTAAATATAGCCATAACTCTAGCCCTCGACCTAACAATAACCCTTAACCTAACCCAAACACTAACTCACCCTAGACTTAAAACTAATTTTAATTATGGCCGTAACCCTAAAACGAATCTTAAACTGAACACTGACCCTTACCCTAACACAAACCCTAACTCTAAATCGTATCCTAACCCCAAAAGTAATCTTAACACTAGACTAACCCTAAAACTAGCCATAACCATAACCCTAACTCCTAGATTACCCTTAAACCTAACACTAGCCCTAAACTTCACACAAAACCTAGCCCTAAATGTAGCCCTAAACCTAACACTAAGCATAACTATAAACTTAAACCTAGCCTTAACTCTGAACCTAACCTTTGCCCTAGCCCTAACACAAGTGCAAACCCTAAACATTACCCTAAATATAGCCCTAGCCCAGACCCTAAATGTCACACTGACCCTAGCTCTAACTCTATCCATCACCCTAACCATAACTCTAAACCTAATGCGAACCCCAGCCGTATCCCTAACCATAAACCTACCCTAGTCCTGACTTTAACCTAACCCTGACACTAGCACTAACCCTAGCTTGATCCCTAACCCTTACCCTTTTCCTAACCATAATCCTAACTCAAGTCTTAATTCTAAACCTAACCCTACTATAACCCTAAAATTAACCCTAGCCCTAACACTAGATCAAATCGTACCCATTACCCTAAACCGAAACCTAACCCTAAAGAAAACCCTAGACCTAAACCTAAACCTACCCTAACCCTAAACATGAACCTAACCATAGAAATAACCAGAAACCTAACCCTAACCCTAACCTTAATCTTAGCTCAAATCCTAACCCTTATCCTCAACATAAACCTACACTAAACATATAACTAACCCTAACTCTAAACTGACATCTTACCCTATCAATTATCCTAACACTAATGTTAACCCTAGCCCTAACTCTAACAATAACCATAATCCTAAGCATAACCCTAGCCCTTGAACTAACCCTAGCTCAAACCATAAACCGTACTTTTATCCTAATCCTAACCCTAAACCTAGCCCTAACCTTGACACTAAAACTAACTCTAGCCCTAATCGTAATCATAACCCTGGCCCTAAACATAGCTTTAACTCTATGAATTACCTTTAATGATAACTTAACCCTAATGCTAACCCTAAAACTATAGCAAAACCGAACCATATCCATTACCGTTATTCTAACCTGAACCCTAAAACTAGCCTCTATACATTACACTACACCTAACTGTAATCATAATGTTTATTTGAGACCTAAACCTAAACCTTATCCTAACCCAAACTCCAAACCTAACGCTGACCCTAATAATACCCCTATCTCTAAACCTGACCCCTTCTCTAAACCTAACCATAAAACTATCCTAACCCTAAAACCCTAGATTGAATATTAGCCCTATCCCTAATGTTTTCCCTAAACCTAAAACAAAACCTAGACCTAACCCTAACCTTAAAACTAGCTTTAATCCTAACCCAAACCATAGCCCTAGCCCTAACCTTAATGCTAATCATAAAATTAGTCCTAACACTAACACTAGCACTAAAACAAAATTAAGCTAGAGGCCAAAACATAAACCTTAACTTAAACCAAATTCTAATATTACACTTAGACCAAATCCTAGCCCTAATTAGAGTCCTAATTCTAACCTTAAAAATAATCCTGACTCTGACTCATATCCTAACACTCACCCTATCTCTACACAACCTTAAATTTAAAGCAAACTGTAACAGTAACCCTAGCTTTAATTCACGTCTCAACCCTAACCCTAAATCTAACCTTTACCATGACTCATAGCCCCACTAGCCAGAGCTATAAATATCACCTTAATATAACACTAGAACTAACCCAACCCCTAACACTAAAACTAAGCATAATTTTAACCCTAGTTGTTACATTAGCCATTTCCCTAACCTTAGTCTTAACCCTAGAACAAAAACTAGCACTAACCTGATACTCTAACCTAGCTAAACCCTAACCTTAAACCTAAAACTAACCCTAACATTAGCTCAAAGCATAACCCTTACCCTAAACATAGACCTAGACTTATCCCTAACTCTAATCTTAGGCCTAACCCTATACTTAACCCTATCCCTAAACCTGGCTCTAAACCTAACCATTACCCTAAACCTAAAATTAAACCTATTTATAATCCTAGCCTGAACCCTAACCTTAACCCTAACGCTAACTGGAAAACTACTCTTAGACATAACACTAAATGTAACACTCACCATAGCACTACACCTAGCTCAAACCCTAACCCTTACCATAAAATTAAATATAACCATAGCCCTGACTCTAACCCTAAACCAAAATATAACCCTAACCCTAATCATATATCTATCTGTACTCATTACCTGAAAACAAACTTAATGATAACCCTAACCCTAACACTAACCCTACCATAATCCTATCCCAAGAGCTAACCCTTAAACAAACCCGTGCGCTAGCCCTAACCCAAGCTCAATACCTAACCCTTACACTAAACATAACCCTAAACCTAATCCCAGTTCTTTTTTTTTTAAAGAAAGAATGAGAGAGAGGGAGAGAGAGAGAGAATTTTAATATTTATTTTTTAGTATTTGGCGGACACAACATCTTTGTATGTGGTGCTGAGGATCGAAACTGGGCCGCACGCACGCCAGGCGAGCACGCCACCTCTTGAGCCACATCCCCAACCCCCTAATTCCAGTTCTAACACTAACCCTAACCCTAATTCAAGACCTATTCCTAACCATAACACTAGCTCTAAATTAGCTCTAACCCTATCTATTACCCTAAACAAAACTCTTACCCAAATGCTAACCCTAGGCCTACCCCTAACCCTGTCACTAACACAAACCCTTTGAATTACCCTAAACCTAACATGAACCCTAAACCTAACCCTTTTCATTATTGTAACCCTCACTTAACACTAACACTACTTCAAGCCTTAACCCTAAACCTTAACCTAAACCAAACCCTACCCAAGCCCTTACCCTAATAAAGCACCAGGCGCTAAACTGACCCTATTTCTTTTTTTTTTTAAGAAAGAGAGAGAGAAAGAGGGAGAGAGAGAGAGAGAGAGAGAGAGAGAGAGAGAGAGAGAGAGAGAATTTTTAATTTATTAATTTAATTTATTTTTTAGTTTTCAACAACACAGCATCTTTTTTTTTATATGTGGTGCTGAGGATCTAACACAGGCCGCATACATGCCATGTGAGTGTGCGACGGCTTGATCCACATCCCCAACCCTGCCCCATAAACCCGTACACTAGACACAGCCACAAGCTAACCCTAAAACTAACCTTAACCATAAACTTAGACCTGGCATTTGCCCTAGCCTTAAAAATTACCCTATACTTATCACAAACCCTAGCCCTCATCCTTGCCATAAACCTAGCCTTAATCCTAACACAAACCCTAACCCTAGCCCTATCCCTAATTTTAACCCTCACCCTATGCCTGAATCTAGTTATAACCCCATTTTTCCCCTAACTCTAACCCTAACACTAACCCTAACTCCAGCCCTAACCATACGACAAAACCTAACATTGAGCCTATTGTAATTCTAGTTCTAATTTAGCCTAACCCTATCTGCATCACAAACCCTATGCCTAAAACTAACTCTAACTCTCTCCCTAGACCTATTTCTAGTTCTAACCATATCAGTTACCATAACACTAACCCAAGCCCTAACTTGAGTCCTAACCCTAGCCCTATACCAAATTCTAGATCTAACCATAACTCTAAATCTAACCCTATCCCCACCCTAAACCTCACCCTACTACTAGACCTAACACAATCGCTAATCCTAAAACTAGCCCCAACCCTAGTCTTAGCCCTAAAACAAAACAGAGTCACCACCCTAACCATAAACCTTAATCTAAAACCAACCCTAACTTTACACATAGCCATAAACTCCTTGCTCTAATTCGAGTCCTAGGCCTAAAACTAACCATGACCCTGACTTATATCCTCACAATAACCCTAGCTCTAAATATCACACCAAACCTAAATATAATGCTAACACAAGACCTAAATCAAAAACTAACCCTAAAACTAACCTGACCATAAACCTAGTTCTTAAATTAGCCATAGCCATAATCCTAGGCTTAAACCTAAGAGAAAAACTAGCCCTAATCTGAGTCCTAAATGTAGATGTAACCCTAACCCTAAACCTAAACCTGGCCCTAATACTAGCTCTAACTCTATCACTTACCCTAATCAAAAATATCTAAATTCTTAACTCAGTCTTAATTCTAATCCTTAGCCTAACCCAAAACTTAACCCTATAACTAGTCCTAACCCTACTCCTCAAGCTAAATGAAATCTTAACTCTAACACAAACCCTCAGTATAAACCTGACCCTAACCCTAAACTAAACCCTAAAACAAGCCTATGAGTAAACTTATACCTAAACCTAAACCTAACACTAGCCCTAGACTTAAGCCTAATCCTAAATCCAACCATAACTCTAGACCTAGACTAAAAAAAAAATTTAGCCCTACCCATAACCATAAACCTTAACCTAAAGCAAACATTAACCCTTCACTTAGACCTAACCTTTGTCCTAATTCTGGTTTCACCCTAAACTAAACTCTAAACTGAAACTGCCCCTAAATAAACACTAAACCTAGCTTTAAACCTGACTCTAATCCCAAAACCTAAACCTAACACTAGACCTAGCCATAATCCTACCACTAAACAAGGCCTAATCAAAACCCTAGATCTTTTATTACCCATATCCCTAAGCCTGGGCCTAAACCTAACACAAAACCTAGCCCTAATTCTAGGCCTAAACTGACCCTAAGCATAACCGTAACCTTAAACATATCCCTGACCCTAACCCTCACCTTACTCCTAACCGTAGATAAAAGCATGACCCTTAGACTGAACCTAATCTCAGACCTATCCCTAACCATAAAGCAAACTCTAGCCCTAATTCTAACCTTAACCATAGCACTAACCCTAGTTGTAAATCTAGCCATTACTTTAACACTATCTCTAATCCTAATGAAAACCCTAGCTCTAAACCTAACCCTATCCCTTACTCTAATCATAAACATAACCCTAGACCTAACCCTAAACCTAACACATGTAATAGCCTTGATCCTAACTCAAACCCTAACTTTTACCCTAAACCAAACAATTTATCTAGGCCTAAACCTAAAGTTAACCCTAAACCTAAACTTAACCCTAACCCTAACCTTGCATCTAACAAACACTAAACCTAAACCTAAACCAAACCCTAAACCTAATAAAAACCGTAGCGCTAATCTTAACCCTAAACATAACCATAACCTACACCTAGCATTAAACCTAACACTTGCCCTAGCCCTAACCCTAGCTTAAACCCTAAAACTTACCCTAACCCTACCCCTACCCCTAGCCATAACTGTAACACTAACTCTAACTCGAGCCCTAAATCTACCCCTAAAGCTAAAACTATTCAAATTCTAGCTCTAAGACAAACCCTCATACTAATGCTACCCTAGCCTAACCCTAATCCTTATCCTAACCCAAACCCTCACCCTATTCCTCGTTCTAACCCTAGCTTTCATTCTAGGTCTAATCATAACCCAAACCCTAACCCTAACCCTGATTCTTATTCTGATCCTAACACTAATTGTAGATCTAAACCTGAACCTAACCCTAAACCGAACCCTAACACTAGCCCTACCATTAAACTTATACCTACACCTGACCTTAATACTAGCCCTAGACATAAACCTAATTATAAATCTAGCCATAACTCTAGCACTAGACATAAAGAAAAACCTATACCTAGCCTTAACAATAACCCTTAACCTAACACAAGCACTAACCCTACACCTAGACCTAATCCTAGTCATAATTCTAGCTTTAACACTAACCATTAACCTAACCTGAACACTGTCCCTTTAACTAACACCAACCCTAGCTCTAAACATTACCCTAACTCTAAACCTAACCCTAAAACTGTACTTAGCCTAACATTAACCGTAAATCTAGCCCTAATCATAACACTAGTTCTTACATTAACCATAGCCCTAAACCTAGTGCAAAACCTAGCACTAATCCAACCCATACCCTAGCTTTAAACCTAAAGTTAAATCTAACCATTACCTAGGCCTAACTCTAACCCTAAGCCTTACCATAACCCAAGACCTAAGCCTAGCTCTAACCCTATCCATTATCCTAACCATAACCCTAAACCCTATGCTCACAGTAGGCCAAATCCTATTCCAATGCCTAGCCTTAAACTTATCTATTAACCTACACCTAACCTGAACCTTAAACCTAACCATAACATTACCCTACCACTAACACTAATGCTAATTCAAGTCCTAACCCCAAACCTTAACCTACTGTCCCCTCTCCCCTCCCCTCCCCACTCCTCCCACCTTTTCTCTATACCCCATCTACTGTAATTCATTTCTCTCTCTTGTTTTTTCCCCTTTCCCCTCACTTCCTCTTATATGTAATTTTGTGTAACAATGAGGGTATACTTCCTTTACCATGAAATTTCCTTTCTCTCTCTTTTTTCCTGCCCCCTCTCGACCCTGTTTAATGGTGATTTTCTTCCCATGCTCTTCCTCCCCATTCTGTTCTATGTTGCTCTCCTTATATCAAAGATGACATTTGGCATTTGTATTTTAGAGATTGGCTAGCTTCACTTAGCATAATCTGCTCTAGTGCCATCCATTTCCCTGGAAATTCCATGATTTTGTCATTTTTTAGTGCAGAGTAATACTCCATTGTGTATAAATGCCACATTTTTTATCCATTCATCTATTGAAGGGCATCTAGGTTGTTTCCACAGTCTAACTATTGTGAATTGTGCTGTTATGAACATCGATGTAGAAGTATCCCTATAGTATGCTCTTTTAAGGTCTTCAGGGAATAGTCTGAGAAGGGCGATAGCTGGAACAAATGGTGATTCCATTCCCAGCTTTCCCAGGAATCTCCATACTGCTTTTAAAATTGGCCGCACCAATTTGCAGTCCCACCAGCAATGTACAACTGTACCCTTTCCCCACATCCTCGCCAGCATTTGTTGTTTGACTTCATAATGGCTGCCAATCTAACTGGAGTGAGATGGCATCTTAGGGTGGTTTTGATTTGCATTTCTCTTACTGCTAGAGATTGCCGCAGTCTGGCTGGGCACAAATCACGAGCCATTGAAGCAGGAACAAACTTTATTTTTGAACTGCAAGAAAAAACCTCACACGCTCCTGGGGAAATCTCCCGAAAGCCACGCGGCTCGTCCAGGAACCCGGCAGCAAGAAATATCTCCTCCGGAAAATCCTCCTCCTGCACTTCCTCAACCAATGGGAACTCTCGGGGAATCCCTGGAAATCCCCACGAGAGCTCGAAAGTAGTGTGAGAACTCAAAAGTAGCGGCAGAGGCGAATAGTAATGCCTCGCCTGTCAATCAATACTGTTGGCAAAATGCCAGGGGCCATACAGACTCCGCTGTGGCTCTCAGCATCTCCCCCCTTCTGTTTAATTAAACAGCAAGCAATGTGGCTTAGGGACCATGCCTCTTAGGCAGTCCAATTCAACATATGGTCCTTACCCGTCATCGGATGAACTGACCTCTAGGCGTCAGCCTCCTGTCTTAGGTTGGTACCACTGCAATTGGATCATACCCGTCACTGACTACCGGCCCAGCATACAGCCATACTTGTGGATAGGCCTTTGCACCAGTGGGGGGGGTGAGTTTCTTTGCCTCACCTCTGTTTGCCCCCAAATTTGGCCTTGGTGCCAGTGGGGGGGTGAGGTTCTTTGCCTCACCTCTGTTGGCCACCAAATTTTAGAACATCACTAGTAGAAGGGAGGAGGATGCAAAATGCCATGACACTAAGCCAATTGATGGCTCCTTTGAAAAATTGTACCACCGGTGACACCATGAGCGAAAATACTCCAGCACTACCACAATTTGCTGCACCAACAGATAGTTCACAATGCATACAAGTGATACATAGTCCAGGCAAGTTCTGCAAGCAGTTCAAAGCAGAGGAATTTGTCAATATGTCCATTTCCTCCCAAAGTAAATCAATTCCTTGATTGAGCATTACTTGTTGAGTTATTATTCATTGATGCATCAGTTTATACAGTTTGTTGTGATAACTATCAAGGAAGCTGTAGTTTGGTTTTATCTTTGTCTTCACTGGCACTGGGATGAAGATAGGAATTCTGGGAATGATGCTATAAAAAAATTATGTAACATTCCAACAGGCACTAAGAAAACAATTTTTTGAACAATTTACATTATCCTGAACAGAATTATTAAATATAATGAAAAGGAAAGGTGAAAGTAAACAAACAGATCTGTTAACCTCCTTATTTGTTTACATATTAAAACAATTTTCAACAGCTGTTTACCCAATTTAAATTAAGCCATTAAAATCACATGAATAAAAAAAAATTCATATCCATTTATTCATGAGCGCTCCTCATATATGATCTATGGACATACGCACATACAGACATACAACACAAAACAGAAGTGTGCACACATAACATACAACACATAAGACGATAGTAAAGGCCTTGTAGCTTTACCTAGGTGAAATCTCCATTGCAATGTTTAAAAACTCCACAGTCAAAAAATAAAACTGATCAGAAAAACATTAACCTAGGTCTCTATGAGCTCAAAAATAAAATAGAACTTTATGCTGTGGGAAAAGGCAAAAATAAAATAAATATTGAAAAGAACATCCTGGTTAATCACAGTCGCAGATGTAAGAATAGCCAAACTGGAGCTTTGGATATCAGCTGTTATGCATTTGAGTCAAATCACTTTTATTTTTTTTTCGTCCGTAGAATTCGCTTTGGTTAGTTTCTCTGGAATCCAAATCGGCTGTTGTTCTCCCTGTGGAAACACAAAAACAGAACCCCAACTCCAGACAATCACTGGGTCAGGACCTTAGTTAATCTCTCTGGAATCCAAATCAGCTGCTGTTCTCCCTGTGGAAACATACAAACAGACCCCCGACTCCAGACAATCACTGGGTCAGGACCTTTCCATTGTCCTGTTAGAATATCCTTCCAAAGCACCTTAGGCTTATGTACATTTTTTGCACACATATGCCTTTCTGCAGCACTAAGCCCTGATGAATCCAAATTTAAAAAGTTTAAAGAGGGTTATTTTAAGTTTATCTTTGGGGGATATATACCCCTTTCCAATTCCCTCTTTTTGCTTTAATAAGTACATTTTAATAGTTTGATGAGCTCTTTCAACTATGCCTTGTCCCTGTGGATTCTATGGGATTCCTGTTATGTGAGTAATGCCAAATGATGAGCAAAATTGTTTAAAAGAGGTAGAAGTATAACCAGGACCATTATCTGTTTTTAACTGTTTTGGAATGCCCACAGTGGCAAAATTTTGTAAGCAATGAGCTATAACATCTTTAGTTTTTTCTCCGGCATGAAGGGAGCCCATCCAAAATCTGGAAGAAGTATCAACTGTAACAAGCAAATATTTTAATTTTCCAAATTCTGGCAAGTGTGTAACGTCCATCTGCCAAATATGGTTAGGTATCAGTCCTCTATGATTGACTCCAAGATTAACTTGTGGTAAAAAGTTCAAACAATTTTGACATTGTTTTATTATTTGTCTAGCTTGTTCCTTAGTTATTTTAAAAAGCATTTGTAAAGTATTAGAATTGACATGGAACCTTTTATGAAAATTTGTAGCTTCTTCTAGTGTAGAGAAAATATGTATATCATGTGTAGTTTTATCTGCTAAATCGTTACCCAAACTAAGGGCTCCAGGCAATCCTGTATGTGCTCTGATATGTCCTATAAAGAATGGATCTTTTCTGTCCCATATCAGACTTTGTATAGTGGAAAACAAAGAGAAAAGAGTAGAGGAAGGGAAAATCCTACAAGCATCTTCAAGGGATAATATAGCATTAACTATATGCTGACTATCGGAAAATAAATTAAATACAGAATCTTTAAACATCACAAAAGCTTGTAAAACTGCATTAAGCTCTACCTTTTGAGCTGATTGTTTGGTCACTAAAAATGTAAAAGTTTGATCAGGGGTAACTACTGCTGCTGTACCATTATTTGACCCATCAGTGAAGACATTTGGAGCATTCATGATAGGGGTTTTTCTTGTCATTTTTGGAAAAACTACAGGATGCAAAGACCAAAAAGACAACAAAGGATTAGATGGTAAGTGATTATCAAATGAAACATTAGATTTACACATGATTATTGCCCAAGTATTTAACTCATTAGCTAACTCATCAATTTGATCCATAGTATATGGAGTAATAATTTTATTGGGAGAAATTCCAAATACTCCCTTTGCTGCTTTTATTCCTTTGAGTATTAATTGTCCTACAGCCTCAGAATACCTAGTAAGAATAGTGTTAGGAGAATAAGATAAATATATCCACAATAATGGACCTTCTTGCCAAAATACTCCTGTAGGAATATTTTTTGTTGGTATTACAATAAATAATAAAGGCAAACTTATATCAATTCTATCCAAATGCATATTTTCCATATATGTTTCAATAATTGTTAATGCCTTTCTTGCTTCAGGCGTTAATATTTGGGGTGAATATAGATCTGATGGGCCTTTTAGGATATCAAATAAAGGTCCCAACTCTCCTGTTGGTATGCCTAGATAAGGCCTTATCCAATTAATGTCTCCTAATAACTTTTGAAAGTCGTTAAGTGATTTGAGTTGATCTACTCGTATTTGAATTTTTGGTGGACGGACCATGGTTGAGGATAATAGAACTCCTAAATAATGAATTAGAAAATTTAATTGTACTTTATTGCTATCTCTAGATTATAATTTCTTAATAAATTTGTAAGTGTGGCATAACGTTCTAGCAATGTGTTTTTATCTTTGTGTGCTAACAATACATCATCCATATAGTGAAATATTTGTAGTCCAGGATTTTGATTTCTAAGTGGTTGGATTGCTTTGTTAACATAAATTTGACACATAGTTGGGCTGTTAGCCATCCCTTGAGGGAGTACTTTCCATTCATATCTCTGATCAGGACCTTCATGATTCAGTGCAAGGATAGTAAATGCAAAACGTGGACTATCCTCAGGATGAATTGGAATTAAAAAAAACCAATCTTTAATATCTATAGCTAAAACGTACCAGGTTTTTGGCAAAGCAAACAATTGGGGAATTCCTGATTGAGCAGGTCCCATAATAACCATCTCATTATTAATGGCTCTTAAATCTTGTAATAATCTCTATTTACCAGATTTATTTTTAATGACAAGAATGGGAGTATTATAGGGAGATACGGAAGGTTGTATATGTCCCTCCGCTAATTGTTGTTTGACCAGGTCATGGGCTGCTTGTATCTTTTCTTTAGTCAGGGGCCACTGAGGAACCCATACTGGTCTTTCTGATTTCCAAGTAATTTTTATTGCGTCAGTGACCCCTTCTGAAAACCCAGTCCATGTCTATTTGAATTGGTGCTGCTATACCTTGTTCTCCTAATCTTTTTTCTTTCCTGATACCTTGTTTAGCCCTAATAGTGGGCACATTTGGATTGATGTTATTTGTTAATGTCAAACTTAATTGATCTAGGACATCTCGTCCCCATAAATTTATAGGAAGATGATCCAATACATATGGCTGTATAGTTCCTTCACATCCTTCAGGATCCTTCCAATCTAATACCATTGCAATTCTATGGGGATTAGTTTCCACTCCTAGGCCTCGAAGCGTTTGAGTGGCTTGTTGTAACGGCCAATGTTTTGGCCATTCTTGACGAAATATGATGCTAAGGTCTGCACCTGTATCCAGTAGCCCATTAAATTCATGTCCTTGAATATTTAGTTTTAGCATTGGGCGAGAATCTAAATTTAAAGACAGCATAGCCCAATCTACATCTGTGGAGCCTAATCCCCTGGAACCTCTTTCTTTACTACTACTGGAAAATTTATCATGTAGGCTGGGTATTATTAATAACTGTGCTACTCTATCTCCTGGTGAAATTACTGATATACCCTTTGGAGAACTAGCTATAATTTTTATTTCACCTTCATAATCGGGATCAATTACCCCGGGACTTATCATAAGTCCTTTTAGAATAGAAGAACTGCGTCCTAACAATAAGCCTACTGTTCCTTGGGAAAGAGGTCCTTTTACTCCTGTGGGAATGATTTGAACTCCCATCTCTGGAGTTAGTACTGCTCTGGCGGAGGTGCAGATGTCCAACCCTGCGCTCCCTCTGGTTCGTCTGATGAGAGATCTGATGGATAATGTGTCCTGGGCACTACCCTGATGCTGTTGCTGGGTTCCTCCATGGTGTTTCTGGGTTCCTCCAGTGCCCCGTACATTTGTGGTCATGGGCCCCGGAGCATTGGGCCCCCCTGTCTGTTTTTTGGCAATGGAGCCCGATGCTTTTCTCCACAATATTGTGAGTAAACACCTGGTCCTTGTCCATTTTTTGATAACGGAGCACCCTCTATGGTGGTTTGAGAACGGCATTCATTAGCCCAATGTCTCCCTCTACGGCATCATGGGCAAATACCTGGTATTCTATTCCTTTGATATCTAGCTTTGTTAAACCCTCCTGTTATGGGGCAACTCATTTTAAAATGTCCTGTTTGTTCACAATTGTAGCATGGTTTTGGCCTGGCATCTAAAGCCTGTTGTACTGCTGCCAAGACTTGCCCTTGTTCATTAATGTCTCTACATAATTTAATATATGTGTTTAAATCTTCATGTCTCCATGGTCTAATGACCTCTCTGCAGCAACGATTTGCTTGGTCATAAGCCAGTTGTTTCATAAATGGCATTGCTTGTTCTGTATCCCCAAAAATTCTAGAAGCTGCTTGAATAAGCCTATCTGTAAGTTCAGCGTAAGGTTCATTAGTTCCTTGTATTACCTTAGATAACTGTCCTTGTAAATCTCCATGCCCCTGTAAAGTTTTCCATGCCCTAACCACATCTACAGCAATTTGTGCGTATACGCCAGGATCATATTCAATTTGTTGCCGTTGACCCTCATAAGGTCCCTTTCCTAACAACATATCTAAATTTCTTTTAGGGTAACTGGCTGCTGCATTTCGCCTAGCTGTCTCCCTGCAAAATTCCTCATTGACAACCTTCCATGACAAATATTGTCCTCCATTTAGCACAGATTTACACATACTAGCCCAATCTGCTGGCTTCATGTCCAAGTTGGTAATGGATTCGACCATGCTCACCGTGAAGGGTGCTTGACGACCATAGGTTGTTACAGCCTCCTTTAACTGCTTCACTGTTTTGAAATCTAAAGCATGGTGAATTCGCTGCCCTCCTGCCTGCTTAAGTACAGGGCATGCTAATCTTTGAGGTCCTGTCTCAGGATCCCATCTATCAGCTACTGGGGTTGAGGGCCACTCAGCTATCTCCATAGGTGGAGCTGTTGGTTGAATTACGCCCTCTGGTGTTAGAACTATGTTAGTAGCAGCCTCCTGTTGTAGCTTTTCCCCTAATAGCTGTTTCTCCTCTAAGCTTTCTTCCTTTAAATTTTCTTCCTCTGTCTGACTAGCTCGAGAGACCTTCTTTTTTGCTTGATCTAAAATGTCTTTCTCCATGGTCTGAACATCTAACAATTTACTTAACACTTTTTCAGTTTGTTTTTTACTAATTTCTAATCTGTTATAAAGGTAACGCAACCCAATAAGATAACACAGAACAAAACCGATACAGAATGAAGCAAAAACGGAACAAAAGATCGTTGTATCAATTTTCCTATTTTCTTGACATGTGCATTTGTGGTCTATTTCTATCTCTTCCTCAGGGGCGAACAACTTCAAACCTTGAGCCAACCATTTTTCCCAGTCTGCCTGAGAAAATTCTAGGGATAGGCAGCTTAAAACAAACACAAAACAAATCAAAACAAGAACACATTGTTTTTTAAAATGGTCACCCATTCTCTCGCCTTCCCTTAGGGGCAAGCAATTTCACTTACCCCGAAGCTTCAGACGTTCCCCGCACGGGCCGACAATTGCCACAGTCTGGCTGGGCACAAATCATGAGCCACTGAAGCAGGAACAAACTTTATTTTTGAACTGCAAAAAAAAACCTCACACACGCTCCTGGGAAAATCTCCCGAAAGCCACGCGGCTCGTCCAGGAACCCGGCAGCAGGAAATATCTCCTCCGGAAAACCCTCCTCCTGCACTTCCTCAACCAATGGGAACTCTCGGGGAATCCCTGGAAATTCCCATGAGAGCTCGAAAGTAGTGCGAGAACTCAAAAGTAGCGGCAGAGGCGGATAGTAATGCCTTGCCTGTCAATCAATACTCTTGGCAAAATGCCAGGGGCCATACAGACTCCTCTGTGGCTCTCAGCAAGAGATGGTGAGCATTTTTTTCATGTACTTGTTGATTGATTGTATGTCCTCCTCTGAGAAGTGTCTGTTCAGGTCCTTGGCCCATTTGTTGATTGGGTTATTTGTTATCTTATTGTTTATATTTTTGTGTTCTTTGTATACTCTGGATATTAGGGCTCTATCTGAAGTGTGTGGAGTGAAAAAATGTTCCCAGCATGTAGGCTTCCTATTTACCTCTCTTATTGTTTCTCTTGCTGAGAAAAAAGTTTTAGTTTAAGTAAGTCCCATTTGTTGATTCTGGTTATTAACTCATGTGCTATGGGTGTACTATTAAGGAATTCAGAGCCTGACCCCACAATATGTAGATCAGAGCCAACTTTTTCTTCAATCAGATGCAGAGTCTCTGATTTGATATCAAGCTCCTTGATTCATTTTGAGTTCACTTTTGTGCATGGCGAGAGAAGCGGATTCAGATTTATTTTGTTGCATATGGATTTCCAGTTTTCCCAGCACCATTTGTTGAAAATGCTATCCTTCCTTCATTGCATGCATTTAGCTTCTTTATCAAATATAAGATAGTTTTAACTTTGTGTATTAGTCTCTGTGTCCTCTATTCTGTACCATTGGTCCACCCACCTGTTTTGGTACCAGTATCATGCTGTTTTTGTTAATATTGCTCTGTAGTATAGTTTGAAATCTGGTATCATTATGCCAACTGATTCACACTTTCTGCTTAGAGTTGCTTTTGCTATTCTGGGTCTTTTCTTTTTCCATATGAATTTCATGATTGCTTTAATTATTTCTTTAAGAAATGCCATTGGGATTTTGATTGGCATTGCATTAAACCTATAGAGAACTTTTGGTAATAGCGCCATTTTGATGATGTTAGTTCTGCCTATAAATGAGCAGGGTACATTTTTTCAACTTCTAAGATCTTCTTCTATTTCTCTCTTTAGAGTTCTGTAGTTTTCATTGTATAAATCTTTCACCTCCTTTGTTAGGTTGATTCCCAAGTATTTTATTTTATTTTATTTTATTTTTTTTGAGGATAATGTGAATGGGGTGTTTTTCCTTATTTCCATTTCAGAAGTTTTGTTGCTGATATACAGAAATGCCTTTGATTTATGCATGTTGTTTTTATATCATGCCACTTTGCTGAATTCATTAATTAGTTCTAGTAGTTTCTTTGTAGACCCTTTTGGGTCTGCTAGGTATAGAATCATGTCATCTGCAAATAGTGATGATTTAACTTCTTCTTTTCCTATTTTAATGCCTTTAATTTCTTTTGTCTGTCTAATTGCTCTGGCCAGTGTTTTGAGAACTATATTGAATAAAAGTGGTGAGAAAGGGCATCCCTGTCTTGTTCCAGATTTTAGAGGGAATGCCTTCAATTTTTCTCGATTCAGAATGATGCTAGCCTGAGGCTTAGCATAGATAGCTTTTACAATGTTGAGGCAAGTTCCTGTTATCCCAAGTTTTTCTAATGTTTTGAACCTAAAGGGATGCTATACTTTGTCGAATGCTTTTTCTGCGTCTATTGAGATGATCATATGGTTCTTATCTTTAAGTCTGTTAATGTGGTGAATAACATTTATTGATTTCCGTATATTGAACCAGCCTTGCATCCCAGGGATGAATCCTACCTGATCATGGTGCACATTTTTTTTCATGTGTTTTTGTATCCGTTTTGCCAGAATTTTATTGAGAATTTTTTGCATCTAGGTTCATTAGAGATATTGGTCTGTAGTTTTCTTTCTTTGAGGTGCCTTTGTCTGGTTTCAGAATCAGGGTGATGTTGGCCTCATAGATTGGGTTTGGAAGAGCTCCCTCTTTTTTTGTTTCCTGAAATAACTTGAAAAGTTTTGGTATTAATTCTTCTTTAAAGGTTTTTTAAAACTCTGCTATATACCCATCCAGTCCTGGGGTTTGCTTGGTTGGTAGTTTTTGATTACTTCTTCTATTTCATCCATTGATATTGGTCTGTTCAAATTGTGTGTATCCTCCTGAGTCAGTCTGGGCAAATCATATGACTTTAGAAGTTTATCGATGTCTTCACTGTCTTCTATTTTATTGGAATATAGGGTTTCAAAATTATTTCTAATTGTCTTCTGTATTTCTGTAGCATCTGTTGTGATATTGCCTTTTTCATCCTGTATGTTAGTAATTTAAGTTCTCTTTCAATCTGCTTGAATCAAATGTATGAATATGATATGTCAAGAGCTTTGTAATTTTTTAAACAACTAATAATAAAAAAAATTTAAAAAACCATTAACCTAACCCAAACCCTAAGACTGACGGAAACCCTTATAAGACCCATAGCTCTAAATCTGACCCTAACATGAAAACTAACACTTACAATAAAACTAGTCTAAAACCTAAACCTAAAAAAATCCCTAATTATACCCTACACCTGACATTAACCCTAGCTCTAATCATAGCCCTAACCATAACAAAAACCTGAGCCCACATCATAGCCATAAGCCTTGCCTTAATCATAACACTAACTCTAACCTTAACTCTAATTTCAACTTTAATCCTAACCCTAGTCCTAAAACTAGCCCTAATCACATCCCTTATACTAAACCTAACCCTAACTCTAAACCTAACACTAAACCTAGCCCTAACCGTAAGCTTAACCCTAACACTAACCCTAGTCCTAATCCCAGCCCCTATTTAGCCCTACCCCTAACCCTAAACCTAACCCTAACCTTAAGGCTACCTCTAACTCTGCCCCTAGCACTATAACTAGTTCCTTTTTTTAAGAGAGAGAGAGAGAGAGAGAGAGAGAGAGAGAGAGAGAGAGAATTTTAATATTTATTTTTTAGTTATCGGTGGACACAACACCTTTGTTTGTATGTGGTGTTGAGGATCGAACCCAAGGCGCATGCATGCCAGATGAGCACGCTACCGCTTGAGCCACATCCCCAGCCCACTATACCTAGTTCTAACCCCATCCCTTACCATTGTCCTAAACCTAGCCCTAAACTAAGCCCTAACCCTAAAACTATACTTAGCCCTAGCTCAAACCCTAGATGTAAACCTAACTCTAAATCTAACCCTAATCCTAGAACTAAATCTAACGATAACTCTAGCCCTACCCCTAACCCTAAACCTTAACATAAACCCTTCACCTCACACTAACACTAGCCCAAGCCCAAACTTTAATACTAAAACTAGCCCTAGCCTTACCCATAGCCCTAGAACAAAACCGAGTGATATCTCTAACACTAACTTTTAACCTAAACCAAACCCTATCTCTACATCTAGCCCTAAACTATCCCTAATTCTTGTCCTAACCCTAACCCGAAACTTTCATTGACCCTGACTCCGAGCCTAACACTAACCCTAGCTGTAAACATCATAAAAACTGGAAACCTAAACCTAACACTAAAAGTAGTCCTAACCCTAACCCTATAACTAGTGCTAATAATGACCCTAATTTATACTTTAGCCGTAGCCTTAACCCTAGCCCTAACTTAAACAAAAACCTAGCCTTAATCCGAGTCTTAAACCTAGCTTTATCCATCAATTTAAACCTAATCCTAACCCAAATACTAGCCCTAATCCTATACATAACCTTAGGCCTAACCTTAGATCTAATCGTATCCATTACCCTAATGATAACCCTAACCCTATGCTAAACCTAGGCCTAACACTAACCCTATCCACTACACTAAACAAAACCTGAACCCTTAACCTAACACTGTCATTATTCTAAACCCAAATCTAACACTAATTCAAGCCCTACACCTGAACCTAATTAATTAATCCAAACCTAAACCCTAATTAATCCAAACCCTAACCCTGACTCAGACAATAAAAAATAACTCTACAGCTAAGTCTGACCCTTACCAAAAGCCTAGCCGTTACACTGGACCAGGCCGTAAACATAACACTAAATCTATCCCTAACTGTAAACCTAGACCTGGAATTAACCCTAGGCATAATACTATCCCTAAAGCTAACACAAGCCCTAATCCTCATCCTAGACCTAAACCTAGCCTTAATCATAGCCATAACATCACCCCAGCCCTAACTCTAATACTAACCCTCGCCCTAGCCCTATACCTAGTTATAACCACATCTCTTACCCTAATCAAAACCCTAAATTTAACCCTAACCCTAGTCATCACTCTTGCCCTATGCTTAGCCCTACTTTAACCATAGAGAAAAACCTAACTCTAAATCTAATGCTAACTTGATGCCGAAGTTTAAACCTGAAACTATCCCTAACCCTAATGGTATTTCTAAAACTAGCCCTAACCCTAAACCTAAAACTAACCCTAGCCATAATTTAGCACTATCCCTAATCCTACACCTAACCCTAGCCCTTACCCTTGCCCTATCCTTAGCTTTAGCACTAATCTTAGATCAAAACCTATCTCTAAATTTAACCGAAACCCAAAACCAAAGCCAAAATCTAACACTATTCCTAACCATAAAACTAATCCTAAAATTTGCCTTAACCCTAACCATAGCCCTGAAAAAAACCAAGCCAAATCTCTAACCCTAACCCTTAACCTATACCAAGCCCTAACCATACATCTAACCCTAACTCCAGTCCTAATTCGAGATTTAAACCAATCCCTATAATTAACCCTGAGCCTGATTCTGACCATAACACTAAGCCAAGGACAAAACATTACCCTAACCTTAAACCTAAAGCTAACACTAAACCTAGGCCTAAAACACTAAAACTAGTCCTAATTGTAACCCTAGTACTTGCATTAGCCATAACCCTAACACTAGCCTTAAATGAAGCCAAAACCTAACCCTAATCCAAGACTTTAATCCTATCCCTTACCCTAAACCTAGCTCTAATTGTAACCATAAACTGAGCCCTAAACCAATCTCTAACTGTATCCATTACAATAACCATTACCCTAACCCTAATGCTAACCCTAGAAATTAACCTAACCCTATTCTTAATCCTAACTCTATCCATTACCCTAAACCTAACCTGACCTCTAAACCTAACCCTATAATACACTAACCCTAAACCTAACACTAATTTGAGCCCTAAATTTAAACCATAACCTATCCGAAACCCTAAACTAGACGTTGACCCTAATAATACCCCTACCTCAAACTTGACTCCAACCCTAAACTTAACCCTTACTCTAGACTTAGCCATAATCCTAAACCTAAAACTATCTTTAAAAATAATTCTGGACCTGAAATAAGCCCTAGCCTTTCATTTTAGGCCTAAAACTAACCCTAACTCCAACTAAACCTAGTCCTGATTCTAACCCTAATCCTAGGCTTAATGTGAATATTAAACCTAGGACTAATCCTATTCCAAATTTAGATTTATCTCTAACCCTAAACCTAACCCTAGCCCTAAGACTAACTCTAACTCTCGCCCTAGCCCTATCCCTACTTCTAAACATATCTTTTCCTGTAACCCTATCCCTACCCCTAATACTTGCCCTACACTTAGTCCTAGCCCTAATCCTAGATTTAACCCTAACTCCAAATCTAAACCTAACCTTAAGCCTCAGCCTAACACTAATGAGAGCCCTAACCCAAACCCTGGAACTAAATCAAAACCTAGCAATACCTCTAACCCTACACCTTAACTTCAAGCAAACCCAGATATTACAACTAGAACTAACACTAGCCCTCATTCGAGTCCTAACAGTTACCTTAAAACTAACCCTGACCTGACCCATATCCTAACACATACCCTATCTCTAAAGATCACCCTAACCTTAAACCTAACCCTAACACTAAATTTAAAGCAAACTGTAATTAAGGCTAATTGTAACCCTAGGTCTAATATTAGCTATTGTCCTAACCCTAACCGTAATCCTAAAAAAAGAAGCCTTAATCTGAGCCCTAAACCTAGTTTTAACCCTAAGTCTAACCCTAAACATAGCCCTAGCCCTAGCTCTAAACCAATCCCTTACCATAAGAAAAACCCTAAAACTAAGGATAAACCTAACCTATTCTTAACCCTTAGGCTAACCAAAACCCAAACCCTATGAATAGCTCTATCTCTAGTGCTCATTCTCTCTAACCCTATTTCACACCCAAACCCTAACCCTGACCCTTATATTGACCCATCCACTAATTCTAGGTCTTACCCTAATTCTAAACCAAAACCTACTGTAATCCAATCATTAGAAATAACTTTGAAGCTAACTTTCAGCATAGCTTTATCCGTAGATCAGAACCTAATCCTTGCACTAAACATTACCATAAAATTAACTCTAGTTCTAACCCTTATCCTAACCCTAATTCAAGACCTAAACCTAACCATAACCCTAGACCTAACCTTATCTCTAATTGTATTAATTACCTTAAATATAACCCTTCTCTAATGCTAACCCTAGGCCTAAGCCTAACTATATTGTTATCCGCAAAACTATCAATTACCTTAGACCTAACCTGAACCCTAAACCTAACCCTATCATTACCCTAACCCTAACCCTAAAACTAATTAGAACCCTCTCCCTAGACTCAAACCTAAACCAAATACTGACAATGACCCTGACCCTAATAATTCCCATAGCTCTAAAACTGACTATTATCCGATACCTAATCATTACACTATACCTACCCATAAATCTAACCCTAAAACTATCCCTAACCACAACCCTAGACCTGATATTACCCCTACACATAATCCTAACCCTAACCTAACACAAATCCTAGCCCTTATCCTAGCCCTAAACATATCCTTAATTATAATCATAATGCTAAAGCTAGGCCTAACCTAACACTAATCCTAGACCTAATCTTAGCCCTATCGCTAACCCTAACGCTAACCCTAGCCAAAGACTATCTCTAACTCTCACCTTAGCCCTAAACCTAGTTCTAAACCTATACATTACTGGAACCCTAATTCTAGCCTGAATGGCAGCTCTAACACTTGCCCTATGCATTGCCCTGGCTGCAACTCTAGATCTACACTGAGCTCTAAATCTAACCATAACCCTAAGCCTCAAGCTAAACCTAACACTAGTCCTAACTCAAAGGCTAATCCTAAAACTACACCTAACTTTAGCCCTAGCCCTAAAACAAAACTGAGCAATAGCCCTAACCCTAAACTCAAACCTAAACCAAGCACTAAAAGTACACCTACTTCTAACCCTAGCCATAATTCAAATTTAAACCAAACCCTAAAACTAACTCTGACCCTGACTCTGATTTAACATTTACCCTAGCTCTACACATCACCCTAACCCTAACGAGTGGTGGGAGGGAAAGGGAGAGAGAAGGGAAACTGTACGGAAATGGAAGGAGACCCTCATTCTAACACAAAAATACACATAAGAGTTTGTGAGGGGAAGGGGAAAAAAAACAAGGGAGAGAACTCAATAACAGCAGATGGGGTAGAGAGGGAAGATGGGAGGGAAGGGAAGGGGGGATAGTAGGGGATAGAAAAGGTAGCAGAATAATACAGTCACTAATATGGCATTATGTTAAAATGTTAAAATGTGGATGTGTAACGGATGTGATTCTGCAACTTGTATTTGGGGTAAAAATGGGAGTTCATAACGCACTTGAAACAAATGTATGAAAGATGATATGTCATAAGCATTGTAATGTTTTGAACAACCAATAAAAAATAAATAAAAAATTAATTAAAAAAAAAACTGATCGTAAACTTTACCCTAATAATACACTTAGCTCTAAACCTGACCTTAACCCTAAACCTAACACTTACACTAGATGTACCAATAACCTATTTTTAACCTTAACCCTAGACCTGAAATTAGCCTAGCCCTAATTTTAGCCCTAAACCTAGCCTTAATCTTAACCTGAACAACAACTGGAAACCTAATACTAATTCTAACTCTCGCCCTAGCCCTAAAACTACTTATAATTCCATCCCTTACCCTGAACCTTACCCTAACCCTAACCCTAACCCTTGCCCTAACCCAAGACCTAACACTAACACTAAGCCTAGCACTAATTTTAGTTCTAATTTAATCCTATCCTAACCCTAACTCTAGCCCTAAGAGTAACTCTAACTCTTGCCCTAGCCCTAGATTCATTATTAGACCTAGTCCTAAACATAGATTTAAAACTAACTCTAAATTTAACTGTAACCATAATTCTAAACAAAGCCCTAACACTTACCATAACCATAACACTACCCCTAAAACTTGACCTGCCGCTAGCCCTAGCCATAAAAAAAATTCATAGCCCTAAGACTATCCTTTAACCTAAACCAAAACCTAGCCTAACACTAACTCTAAAAGTAACCATGACCCTGACACTTACCCTAACACTATTCCTATATCTAAGAATAACCCTATCTTTAAATTAACCCTAACATTAGAACTAGCCTTAATCCTAAACCTAAAACTAGCCTTATTTTTAACCCTACTTTGTACATTAATCATTGTCCTAACCTTAACATATCCCTCCCATAATCTGAGCCCTAACACTAGCTTAAACCCTAATCTTAAAACTAACACTAGCCCTAACCCTAGCTCTAACACTATCCCTTACCTTAAACCAATCCCTAATCCAAATGCTAAGCCTAGTCATAACCCTAATCCTTAGTCTAACTTAAACTCTAACCATATAACTTGTCTTTCCCCTAGCCCTCATTCTAGCTCTAACCCTAACTCTGAATCTCATGTGACATTAATAGTAAGCCTAGGTCTAAAGTTAAACCTAACCCTAAAGCAAAACCTAACAATAGACCTACCAGTAACCCTATACCTTTACCAAAGACTAACACTAAACCTAGACCCAAAGACAATCCTAAATATAGCTATAACTCTAGCTCTACACCTAAACAAAAGCCTAGCACTAGACCTAACAATAACCCTTAACTTAAAGCAAACACTTACCCTATCCCTAGACCTAACACTAGTCCTAATCATGGCTCTAACCCTAACCATAACCCTACCCTGAACACTGTCCCTGATCCTAAAACTATACCTAGCTTTAAACCTGAAACTAACCTAAAATTTAGACCTAAAATAGACCTAGACATAACCCTAAACTTAAAATCAGGCCTAAACATAACACTTGCTTTTACATTATCCATAGTACTAATTCTAGCCTTAAACCTAATAAAAATCCTAGCTCTAATTCTAAGTCTAAACTTAACTCTAAGTATAAATATAAGCCTAAACCTTGCCCTAACCCTAACTCTAACCCTCACCCTCACCTTAGACATAACCCTAGCTCAGAGCCTAACCTTTACACTAAACATAACCTTAGCCCTCTCCTAAAACTTTACCCAAAACCTAGCCCTTATCCTAACATTAACCCTAGCCCAAGCTCTAACCATATCCATTACCCTAACTCTAAACCTAATTAAAACCCTATCGTTAACACTAAACCTAACTCTAACCATAAACGTAAACCTAGACCTAACGCTAAACCTAATCTTTAACCTAGCCCTAACTCTAGCTCAAACACTAAAACTTACCCTAACCTAACCATAACTCTAGCACCAAAACTAACACTTACTTTAACCCTAACATTTACCCTAAACCAAACCCTAGCTCTAATCATAGACTTAATTAAAACCATAACCTATCCCTAACCCTAGCTCTAAACTATCCATTACACTGAACATAACACTGACCCTAATTCTAACCCTGACCCTATTGCTTAACCTTACCCATACATTAACCTAAACCTTCACTGAAACCTAAACTAAACCCTATCCACTACCATAACTCTAAACCTAACCCTAATGCTAATTTGAGTCCTAACCTTAAACCTTAACCTTAACCTATTCTAACACAAACCCAAAGCCTAACCCTAACCCTAATCCTAACTGTAACCCTAGCTCAAACCCTACCCATTACACTAACCCTAAAACTAACCCTAATGATAGCGCTAGACCTAAACCTAAACCTATGCTAACCCTAAACATAAACTTAAACATGGAACTAACCATAAAGCTAACCCTAACCCTAACTTTAAACTTAGCTCAAACCCTAACCCTTATTGTAAACCTAATCTTAAACATAACCCTAAACCTAAACCTAAATCTAACCTGAAATCTAACCCTATCAATTACCCTAAACCTAATGAAAACCCTAACCCTAACACTAACACTAACCCTAACAGTTACCATAACTATAATCCTAGAACAAACCCTAAATAAAATTTAGCTCTATCGTTAACCCTAGCTCAAACCATAAACCGTACACTAAACCTACTCCTACCCGAAACTTCACCCTAACCCTAACTCTAGCCCTAATTCTAAGCATAACACTAGCCCTAACTCTAGGTCTAATTTTATAAATTACCCTAATGATAACCTTAACCCTAATGCTAACCCTAGGTTTAACCCTAACCTATAGCAAACCCTAACCATATCCATTACCCTAAACCTAACCTGAAACCTAAACTTAAACATATCCATTACCCTAACCCTAACTCTAACCTTAATGCTAATTCGAGCTTGAAACCTAAATCTTAACCTAACCCAAACCTAAAGCCTATCCATGACCCTAATAATACCCTTAGGTCTAAACCTGACCCTTTCCCTAAACTTAACACTTGAATTTCACCGAACCATAAACCTAACCCTAAACTATCCCTAACTCTAAACCTAGACCTGACATTAGCCCTATCCCTAATTCTTGCCCTAAACCAAACACAAACCGTAGCCCAAATCCTAGCTTTACACCTAGTCTTAATCCTAAACCGAACCCTAACCCTAGCACTAAACCTAATGCCAATTGTAAAACTAGCCCTAAGCCTAACCATAGCACTAAAACAAAACCAAGCAACAGGCCTAACACTTAACCTTAACTTATTCCAAATCCTAGCACTTCACCTAGACCTAATCCTAGCACTAATTCGAGTCCTAATCCTAACCTTAAAAATAACCCTGACCTTGACCCATATCATAATATTCACTCTAACTCTAAACACAACCGTAAACTTAAAACAAACCCTAACAGTAAACCTAGACCTAATTTGAGTCCTAACCCTAACCCTAAAACTAACCCTGACCTGACTCAAATCCTAACACTAACCCTAGGTAAATATCACCCTAACTATAAACCTAACACTAACACTTTACATACACCTAATCATAACCCTAAAACTAACACTAATTGTATCCCTAGTTCTTATACTAGCCATTTCCCTAATCCTAGCCTTAACCTTAATACAAAAACTAGGTAAAATCTGATCCCTATACCTAGATTTAATTGTAAATCTAAGCCTAACCCAAGCCCTAACCCTAGCTCTAACCCTATTCTTTACCCTAAGCAAACCCTAATCTTAATGGTAACCCAAGACCAATTCTTAATCCTTAGGCTAACCAAATCCTAACCTTGTTAATAGTCCTAAACCTAGATCTCATTATAGCTCTAACAGTATTGAAACCTTAATTCTAACCCTGACCTTTATTGTGACCATAACAAAACCCCTCAATCTAAACATGATCCTCAACCCTAAACCAAACCCTAGCACTAGCCTCACTGGTAAACTTATACCTAAACCTAAACCTACCATTTGCCTCAGATCTAAACCTAATCTTTTATTTAGCATTGACTCTAGGTCTAGACCTGAACAAAAATTTAGCCCTCTCCCTAACAATAACCCTTAATCTAACCCAAATACTATACCTACCCCTAAAACTAGTCCTAATTCTGGCTTTAACCCTAACATTAAGTCCATCCTTAATACTTACCATTCCTTTAACACTATATATACCTCTAAACATGACCCTAACCACATACTAAAACTAATTCTAGATTCAGCCATAACTCTAACACTAAAACAAGCCCTAATCATAACCCTAGCTCTTATATTACCCATAGCCCTAACCATAGGTCTAAACCTAACAGTAAACATAGAGCTAATCTGAGGCCTAAATCAAGCCCTAAGTGTAACAATAACCCTAACCCTTGCCCTAACTTAACCCTAGCCCTCGCCTTAGTCCTAAACCTAGATCAAAGCTAAATTCTTACTCTAAACATAAACCAAGACCTGTCCTTAACTCTAAATCTAAACCTAGCCCTAATCCTAAAATTTACCCTATCTCTAAACCTAGCTCAAAACCTACCAATTATCCTAACCCTAAAATAAAACTTTTTGATATCCGTAGCCCAAACTGTACCCTACACCTAACCCTAACCAGAAACTGACCCTAAACATAACACTAAATGTAACACTCAGTATAACCCTAAACCTAACTCAAACCATAAACCTAACCATAAACCTAAACAAAACCATAGCCCTAAACATAACCATAAAACAAAATCTAAACCTAACCCTCACCCTATATCTAACCCTATCCATTACCCTAATTCTAAACCTAAACTTAATGATAACCCTAGCCCTAACCCTAATCCTAATACTTATCCTACCATAATCATATCACTAGACCTAACCCTAAACCTAACCCTCGCCCTAGCCCTAACCTATCTCCAAACATAACCCTTACACTAAACATAATCCTAAACCTAACCTAGTTTTAAACCTAAACCTAACCATAACTCAAGACCTATTCCTAACTATAATCCTAGTTGTAAACTAAGCTGTAGCCTATTCATGACCCTAAACATAACCCTTAACCTAATGGTAAACCTATCATAACCCTATTACTAATGCTAAATCTATCAAGTAGCCTAAACCTAACATGAACCCTAAACCAAACCCTCTCATTACCCTAACTCTAACACTAATGTTAATTTGAGCCATATACCTAAAACCTAATGTAAAGGAAATCCTAATCTTGACCCTAACCCTAATAATTCCCTTACCTCTAAACATGACCCTTTCCCTAAACCTAACTCTTACACTACTTGTACCATAACCTAACCTGAAACTATCTTTAACCATGATCCTAAACCTGATATTGGCCTTAGGGTATAATCCTAGCCCTAAAGCTAAAACAAACACAGCCCTCATTTTAGCCCTAAACCTAGCCTTAATCATAACCGTAACCCTAACCCTAGCCCTAACCCTATGCTAACCCTCACCCTACCTCTAAACATAGCTATAACACCGTACCTTATCCTAAATATAAACCTCACCATAACCCTTTCACCAGGCCTACACTGAACACTAACCCTAGCCCTAATCCTACACCTAATTTAATCCTATGGAAAACCCTAACCCTAATCCTAGTCCTATGAAAACTCTAACTTTCACACTAGCCCTATCACTAGATCTAACCCTATCCCTTACCATAACTCTTACCCTAACCATAAACCTTGCTCTATTCTTAGTCCTAGCCTATACCTAGATCTAAACCTAACTCTAAATGTAACCCTAAACATAAGCCTAATCCTACACTAACAATAGCCCTAACCTAATACTAATCATAAAACTAGTGCTAACCCTAACCCTGGGACTAAAACAAAACTGAGCAATAGACCTAACCATATACCTTAACTAAAACCAAACCCTAAACTACATCAAGAACTAATCCTAGCCCTAATTCAAGTCCTACCCAAAACCTTAAAACTAACCTGATCCTCACTTATACCCTAACAATCACCCTAGCTCTAAAACACTATTTTAACCTTAAACCAAACCCTAACAGTAAACCTAGGCCTAATTTGAGTCATAAACATAACCTTAGAACTAACCCTGTCCCTGAATCCTATACTAAAAATAACCCTAGTCCTAAATTTTTCCTAAGCTTAAACCTAAATGTAACACTAGAACTACCCCTAGCACTAACCCTAAAGCAAACCCTAACTGTAACCCTGAATCTCACATTACCCATTGCCCTATCCATAGCCCTAATGCTAAAACAAAAACTAGCCATAATCTGAGCACTAAACCCAGCTTTAACAATAACCCTACCCTAACTATACATCTAACACTAGATCTAACTATCCCTGAACCTAAGCAAAACCCTAACACTTATAATAATCCTAGATCTATCCCTAATCATTAGGCTAATCCAAACACAAACCCTACTAATACTTCAAACCCTAGCCCTCATTCTAGCTCTAATTCTATCCCAAACCCCAACCCTAACCCTAACCCTTATTCTGACCATAACACTAACCATAGGTCTAAATCTTACCCTAACTATAGACCGAACCCTAACACTAGCCCTACCATAAACTTATACCTAAAATGACCCTACAACGAGACCTAGACCTAAACCTCACCCTAAATCTAGCTTTAACTCTAGCCCTAGACCTAAATAAAAAACTAGCCCTAGCCCTAACAATAACCATTAACTTAATACAAGACTAACCCTACCCCTAGATATAAACCTAGTCCCAATTCTGTCTTTAACCGTAACTCTAATTCTAACCTGAACACTGACCCTGAATTTAAAACTAAGCTATCTCTAAACCTGACCCTAACTGAAAACCTAAATCTAACATTAGACCTAGCCATAACCCTAACCCTACAACTAGCTCTCATCATTATCCTAGCTCTTACATTACCCATAGCCCTAACCATACAGCTTAACCTAACACAAAACCTAGAGTGAATCCTAGGCCTAAACCTAGCCCTAAGTGTAACCCTAACCCTAACCCTAGTTTTAATCCTCACCCTAATCCTAGCCTTAGTCCTAAACCTTACTCAATGCCGAATCTTTTTCTAAATATAAACTTAGACCTATTCCTAACACTAACCCTAACCCTAGCCATAACCATAAACTTAACCCTATACCTTAACCTAGCTGTGAACCTACCCATTATCCTAAACCTAACCCTAACCCTATTGATAACCCTAGTCATAACCCTAAACCTAACCCTAACTGTAACCAGAAAACTAACCTTAGCCCTAAGCCTAACACTCACCATAGCCCTAACCCAAGCTCAAACCCTAACCTAAACCATAAATCAAAACCTAATCATACCTTTCCCTTAACCCTAAAACTAAATCTAAACCTAATCCTAAAACTAAACCTATTTCTAACCATATCCATTACCCTAACACTTATCCGAACCCTAACCCTAACGCTAAACCTACCTTAATCCTATCCCTAGACCTAACGCTTATTCTAACCCTCGACCTAGTCTTAGCCCTAATGCTAGCTCAAACCTTAAGCCTTACCCTAAACAAACCCTAGCCTAACCAGTAACCCTATTCCTAGCCCTCATCTTAACCTTAACCATAGCCCAAACCTTAACTCTAACTCTGTACATTACACTAAACATTACCCTAAACCTAATGCTAACCCTAGCCCTAACTCTAACACTAATTCTATCCCTAGCCCTGATTCTAACCTGAACCCTCAACCTATCCCTAACACTTACTCAATCCACAACCCTTACCCTTAACCGAACCATAAGTAAACCCTAAACCTAACACTAACTTAACCCTAGCTTTAACCCTAGCTCTAACCAAACACTTTACCCTATCCCTAACCAAAACCTCATGATAACCCTAGCCCTAACCCTAAAACTACTCTAACCAAAACTGTAAATGTAACCCTAGACCTAGACATAAACTTAACCCTTGCTGTATTTCTAACAGTAGCTCAAACACTAACAGTTACGCTAAATGTAACACTAACTCTAGTCCTAAACTTAAACCTAACCCTTACCCTAACCTGACATCTAATGCTGTTTATTTCACTAAGCCTAATGATAAACCTAGTCCTAACCCAATTACTAACCCTAACCCTAGACCTAACACTACACCTAATCCTAGCCTTAGAACGAACCCTAGCTCAAACACTAACACATACTCTAAACCTAACCCTACTCTTAACCCTGAATCTAACCCTTACTCTAGCCCTAATCCTAAAAATAAACCTAGACCTAATACTAGCTGTAACCCTATCCATTACCCTAAATATAACCATAAACCTAATGCTAACCGTAGACCTAAACCTAACCCTATCCATTACTCTAAACCTAACCTGAAGCCTAAATCTAACACTATCCATTACCCTAACCCTAACCCTTACCTAACCCTAACACTAGACCTAGGCATAACCCTAACTCTACAACTAGCCCTAAACCTAACACTAGCTCTTACATTAGCCATAGCCCTAATACTAGGCCTAAAACTAACACAAAACCGAGATCTTATCCTAGGCCTAAACTTAGCATAACTGTAACCCTAACCCTAACCCTAACCATAACCTAACCCTCACCTTAGTCCTAACCCTAGGTGAAAGCCTAACCCTTACTCTAATCTTAAACCTACACCTATCCCTAAATGTAACTCTAATCCTAGTCCTAATCATAGCCTTAATCTTAGTCCTAAAGCTACCTCTAAACCCAATTAGCCAAAACCTAACCCTAACCGTATTGACAGACATAGGCCTAAACCTAACCCTAAACTTCACCGGAAAACTAACCCTAGACCTAACCTAAACCTCACACTCGCCATAGACTTAACCCTAGTTCAAACCGTAAATTTTGCCATAAACCTAAACATAACCATAGCCCTAGACCTAAGCCTAAATCTCAATCTAACCCTAAACATAATCCTAAATCTACATCAAAATTTATCCATTACCCTAACACAAACCCTACCCATAATGATTATCTAATCCTAAACCTAACCCTAAGTGTACTGTATTCTTATCCTTAGAACTAAACCTAAACCTAACCCTCACCCTAGCCCTAACCCTAGCTCTAACCCTATCCATTGCCATAACCATACCCTAACCCTAATGCTAACCCTCAACCTAAACCTAACCCTATCCCTAATTCTGATAAATAAACCTATCATTACCCTAACATTAACCCTAATGCTAATTTGAGCCCTAACTTTAAAACAACCTATCCCAAACCCTAAACCAGACCCTTATCCTAAAATTACCCCTTGCTCTAAACCTCGTCTTAACCCAAAACCTAAGCCTTACACTACATGTAGCCATAAACCAAACACTAAAACTATCTTTCAGCATAACCCAAGACCTGATATTAGCTCTAGAATAATCCTAGCCCTAACCCTACAACAAACCCTAGCCCTCATCCTAGCTCTAAACCTAGCCCTAATTATAATCCTATCCCGAACAAAATCCCTCACCCTACATCTAAACCTAGCTATATAACAGCATCCCTTACCCTAAACTTAAACTTAACCCAAACCATAATGTTAAGCCTAAGCTGAAGACAAAACCTAGCCCTAATTCTCGCCCTAATTTAACCCTAACCCTAACCCTGGCCATAAGACTAACTCTTACTCTGACACTAGCCTTATTCCTAGTTCTAACCCTATCCCTTACCGTAACTCTAACCCTAGCCATAAGCCTAACCATAACGCTTGCCTAATCTTTATTCCTAGTCCTAACCCTAGATCTAACCCTAACTCTAAATCGATCACCAACTCTAAGCCTAAGCCTAACATTTACACTAGCCCTATCCCTAACTCTAATTATAAAAGTAGCCCTAACCTTAACCCCAGCAGTAAAACAAAACCGAACGATAGACCTAACACTAAACCTTAACATAAACCATACCCTAGTACTACACGTAGACCTAACCGTAGCCCCAATTCGAGTCCTAACCTTAACCTTACTACTAACCCAGATTCTGACGCATATCCTAACACTCACCCTGGATCTAAACACCACCATAACCTGAAACCGAACCTTTACAGGAATCCTGGACCTATTTCCAGTCCTAATACTAACCCTAACCCTAAAACTAACCCTGACCCTGCCTATTAAACTAACACTAACACTGGCTTTAAATAGCACCCTAACCTTATATCTAATCCTAACATTAGATGTTTAACCCCTAACCATAACCCAAAAATTAACCCTAATTGCAACCCTAGTTCTTAAATTAGCCATTGCTCTAACCCTACCTCTAATCCTAACACAAAAACTAGCCCTAATCCAAGCCCTAAACCTAGCTTTAACCCTAACACTTGAACTAACACTAGCCCTAACCCTAGCCTTAACACTAGTTCTCATTCTAACCCTTACCCTAAGCCAAATCCTAACACTAATGCTAACCATAATCCTTAACATAATCGAAACCCTAAACCTATTACTAGTCCTAACCCTAGCCCTCATTCTAGCAATAACCATAACCCAAACCTTAACCCTAACCCTGACCCTTGTCCTTACCCTAACACTAATTATAGGTCTAAACCTGACCCTAACCCTAAGCTGAACCCTAAAACTAGCACTACCAGTAACCTTATACCTTAACCTCACCCTAACACTAGCCCTAGACCTAAACCTAATCTTAAATCTAGCTATAACTCAAACCGTGGACTAAAGATAAGCCTAGATTTAGCCCTAATAATAACCCTAAGCCTAAGACAAACACTAACCCTCCTCTAGACCTATCCTAGTCTTAATTCTGGCTTTAATCCTAACCATAACACTAACCTGAAGACTGACCCTGACTCTAACATTAACCCTAGCTCTAATCATCACCCTAACCGTGAAAATATACCCATCCCTAACATTATCCATTAAACTAGCTCTAATCATAACACTAGTTCTTACATTAGCCATAACCCTAACCTATCACAAAACCTAGCCATAATCCAAGCCCTACCCTAGATTTAAACCTAAAGCTAACCTTAACCATAACTATAGCCCTAACCCTAAGATTAAACCTAATTCTAGACTTAATCCCTAAGCATAACCCTGTCCCTAACCCTAGCTCAACCCTATCCATTACTCTAATGATAACCTTAACACTTATGCTAACCCTAGGCTAAACCATAATCCTATCAATAACTCTAAACCTATCCATTAACCTACACTTAAGTTGAACCCTAAACCTAAAACTATCATTACCATATCCTTAACAATAACACTAATTCGAGCCCTGACCCTAAACCTTAACCTAACAAAAACGCTAACCCTAATTCTAACCCTAATGATACCTCTAGCTCTAAATCTGACACTAACCACAAACCTAACCCTTATAATAGACCTAGCTATAAACAAACCCTAAAACTATCCCTAACAGTAACTCAAGATCTGACATTAGTCCTAGCTCTAATCCTAGTCCTAAGCCTAACACAAACCTTAGCTCATATTTGCCACAAACCTCGCCTTAATCATAAACCTAACCCTCACCCGAACCATAATTTTAACCCCCACCGTAGCAGTAAACCTAGCTATAATGCCATCCCTTACCCAAAACTTAACCGTAATCTTAAAACCAACCCTAGCCCTAACCCTAGGCCTTATCTTAAAACTAATCCTAGCCCTAATCCCAGCCCGAATTTAGCCCTGTCCCTATCCCTAACCCTAACCCTTGCCCTAAGACTAAATCTAAATCTCGCCTAAACCCTACAACTAGTTCTGAACATATCCATTACCATCATCCTTAACTTATCCCTAACCCTAGCCCTATCCTTAGCCCTAGCTTAAACACTAGATCCAAACCTAACTCTAAATCTTACCCTAAACCTTACACTAACAGTAGCCCTAACCCTAACACTAATCCTAAAACTAGCCCTAACCCTACCCTAGACCTAAAACAAAACCAAGTCATAGCCCTAACCCTAACCCTTAACCTAAACCAAAGTCTAACCCTACACCTAGCCCTAACCCTATCTCTAATTCTAGTCCTAGCCCTAATCTGAAAACTAATCTAGACTCTGACTCTGACCCTAACACTCACCCTCACTCTAATCATCATTGTAACCACAAACCTATCCCTAACATAGACCTAGCCCTAACCCTAATCCTATAACTAGTGCTAATCATAACCCTACTTTGTACATTACCCGTAGCCTTAACCCTAACCCTACCTAAACCAAAACCTAGCCTTAATGTGAATCCTAAAACTAGTTTTAACCCTAAATTTGAATCTAACCCTAACCCAAACAAAAGCCATTATCCTATACATAACCCTAGCCCTAAGTTCTTGGTTTCACATATGTTGAGTTTGTGAGGGCCAGAGGGCGAAGGGTAGAGGAGAATGTATGAGAAGAGCGAGAATAGAAATGTCTCTAGGAACTCTGCTTCCTTTTCTTCCAGTAATGGGAGTTGTCTATTCATATCTTGAGTCTCTCTGCACACCGTGGTGGAGGTAGCCAGGGTGAGAGTGCTTGAGCTTCTACCTGGAGCCTCCCTACTCTGGTCTCTGAGTTGGAAACCAGGTGCCTGTAAAGTTGCTGTCCTGCATTGATAGCTGTGGCCACAAAAAGCTTGTGAAAAAAATCTTGAGTTGTCACAGCTGAGTGTGGGGACTTGAAAACCAGGAACCTGAGAAGCCTCAGATCTGAGCTGGTAGCCATGCCCACCAATAGATGGTGATTAATGTTTTCCAAGATTGATTTCATCTGTTAACTGTGTAGGATGTTTGGTGAGGTTGGTGGTTCTGGGGTGACCTTGTGCTGTGTCCAGAGCTTCCGTCTGTACTGAGAGCTCAAGCACAACCAAGACTTTCATCTTCGTGATCTGTGCTGAGAGCAACCACGTGCCCACCCAGCCCTAGTTTTCTTCAAATTTCTATGATACTAGGCAGGATTTATCTTTTACATAGCAATGTTTGGGCCTTCTGGGTTCCATAGTTTGCTGTCTTGAACAGTTGTTATTTTAACGTTTTCCTTCATTATGGGGCATATTGATTTAAATAAAATTTGAGCTGGAAAACAACAGGGTTTGTAGGAGGTGCTTGAGACTTCACACAATAAGTTCTTGGTGGGCACTATCTGGTTTCTTTCTTTTGAAGGTAGGCCAAAGATGAAACATGCAAAAGCAACTGTATGCAAGATCCCTTAAAGAGAATACAGAAAAATATATATTTACTGAAATAAGTCTACCAAAGATTCGATCAGATTTCTTTTAGCTTGCCCCACTAGGATCCCAAGTTTGAGAATTCTAGGATCAATGGTTCTCTATACAGGTAAGGGTTAGGGTTATAGTTAGGGTTAGGGTTAGGTTTAGAGCTAATGTTTGAGTTAGAGTTATTTTTGTTCAAATTTCTTTGTATTTTAAGGTTTCACTTCATGTTGACCTATATGGGTAAATGGAAATAGAGCTTGAAATCAAACAATGTTGATTTGAAAGTTTCCTTGAAACTTCTTACACTCAATCAGTTCTCAATGTGCATTCTCTGGTTTGTTTCTTGTGGAAGTAGCCCTATGCTTAAATTAAAAAAATAGCTTTATCTGTGAATGCTTTAGGAGTAAGCTTTAATATTGTTTGGTCAAATTTCTTTGATATTGTACAGGATTCTTGCTTTTCCTAGCCTTAGTAGGATCCCCAATTTGGGGCCTTTAAGTTCAATGGTTCACTGTCAGGAACAGTTTGAATTTTCAGGTGTCACTTCATTATGGCCTATAGGTGTGAATGACAATAAAGCTGGAAATCACACAAGGTAGGTACTAGCTTCTTGATGCATGACACACTAAATTAGTTCCTGGAGGCACTCTCTGCTTTCATTCTATTGAATATAGGCCAAAGGAGAAGCATGCAAAAAAAAAAATTATTCAAGAGCACTTTAGGAGACAACAGGGAAATAAGAATGTCATGAACTACCTCCCACAATTATTTGGTTAGATTTTTTTTGATACTGTGCATGATTCATCTCTTAGTTTACCCCACTAGGCTTCACAACTTTGGGAATTAAATAATCAAATGTTATCCAAACAGGTTTGGGTTAAGGTTACAGTTAGTGTTACGGCTAGGTTTAGACCTAGTGTTAGGTTAAGAGTTGGTTTTATTTAAATTTCTTTGATACTGGGCAGGGTTCATCTTTTATCTAGCCTTACTATTTTCCCCAGGTTTGGATCCTGCACTGTAATCATCTGTCACTTTGACCCACTAGGCTCCCCAAGTTTGGGATTTATATGACCAAAGGCTCTCTAAACAGGATAGGTTTAGTGTTAGTACTAGGCTTAGAGAGAATGCTATAGGTAGAATTATTTTTTTTTCAAAATTTTTTGATACTCGCTAAATTCTTTTTTCCTTGACCTTCCTATTTTCCCTGAATTTGGGCCTTCTCTGTTCAATGGTTTGTTGTCAAGAATAGTTTGTATGTTTTTTTTTTTTAATTTTTATTGTTGGTTGTTCAAAACATTACATAGTTCTTGATATATCATATTTCACAATTTGATTCAAGTGGGTTATGAACTCCCATTTTTACCCCGTATATAGATTGCAGAATCACATCGGTTACACATCCATTGATTTACATATTGCCATACTAGTGTCTGTTGTATTATGCTGCCTTTCCTATCCTCTACTATCCCCCCTCCCCGACTCTTCTCCCCTCTTCTCTCTCTGCCCCATTTACTGTAATTCATTTCTCTCCCTTGTATTTTCTTTCCCTTTCCCCTCACTTCCTCTTGTATGTAATTTTGTATACCACTGAGGGTCTTCTTCCATTCCCATGCAATTTCCCTTCTCTCTCCCTTTCCCTCCCACCTCTCATCTCTGTTTAATGTTAATCTTCTTCTCATGCTCTTCGTCCCTACTCTGTTCTTAGTTACTCCCCTTATATCAAAGAAGACATTTGACATTTGTTTTTAAGGGATTGGCTAGCTTCACTTAACATAATCTGCTCTAATGCCATCCATTTCCATGCAAATTCTATGATTTTGTCATTTTTTAATGCAGAGTAATACTCCATTGTGTATAAATGCCACATTTTTTTTTTATCCATTCATCTATTTAAGGGCATCTAGGTCGGTTTCACAGTCTTGCTATTGTGAATTGTGCTGCTTTGAACATCGATGTAGCAGTGTCCCTGTAGTATGCTCTTAATAGGTCTTTAGGGAATAGACTGAGAAGAGGAATAGCTGGGTCAAATGGTTGTTCCATTCCCAGCTTTCCAAGAAATCTCCATACTGCTTTCCTAATTGGCCGCACCAATTTGCAGTCACACCAGCAATGTACAAGTGTATCCTTTCCCCCACATCCTTACCAGCACTTGTTGTTGTTTGACTTCCTAACGGCTGTCAATCTTACTGGAGTGAGATGGTATCTTAGGGAGGTTTTGATTTGCATTTCTCTGACTGCTAGAGATGCTGAGCATTTTTTCATGCACTTGTTGATTGATTATATGTCCTCCTCTGAGAAGTGTCTGTTCAGGTACTTGGCCCATTTGTTGATTGGGTTATTTGTTATCTTAATGTGTAATTTTTTGAGTTCTTTCTATACTCTGAGTATTAGGGATCTGACTGAAGTGTGAGGAGTAAAGATTTGTTCCCAGGATGTAGGCTCCCTATTTACCTCTCTTATTGTTTCTTTTGCTGAGAAAAAACTTTTTAGTTTGAGTAAGTCCCATTTGTTGATTGTAGTTATTAACTCTTGTGCTATGGGTGTCCTATTGAGGAATTTAAAGCCCGACCCCACAGTATGTAGATCGTAGCCAACATTTTCTTCTATCAGATGCCATGTCTCTGATTTGATATCAAGCTTCTTGATCCATTTTGTGTTAACTTTTGTGCATGGCGAGAAAAGGGGATTCAGTTTCATTTTGTTGCATATGGATTTCCAGTTTTCCCAGCACCATTTGTTGAAGATGCAAACCTTCCTTCATTGCATGCTTTTAGACACTTTATCAAATATAAGATAGTTGAAGTTTTGTGGAATTGTTTCTGTGTCCTCTATTCTGTACCATTGGTCCACCCGCCTTTTCTGGTACCAGTACCATGCTGTTTTTGTTACTATTGCTCTGTAGTACAGTTTGAAGTCTGGTATCACTATACCGCCTAATTCAAACTTCCTGCTTAGCATTGTTTTTGCTATTATGGGTCTTTTATTTTTCCATATGAATTTCATGATTGCTTTCTCTATTTCTACAAGAAATAGAGTTGAGATTTTGATTGGCATTGCATTAAATCTATAGAGAACTTATGGTAATATCACCATTTTGATGATGTTAGTTCTGTCTATCCATGAATAGAGTATATTTTTCCATCTTCTAAGATCTTCTTCTATTTCTTTCATTAGGGTTCTGTAGTTTTCATTGTATCAGTCTTTCACCTCTTTTGTTAGGTTGATTCCCAAGTATTTTATTTTATTTTTTATTTATTTATTTATTTATTTTTGAGGATATTGTGAATGGAGTGGTTGTCCCTATTTCCATTTCAGAGGATTTGTCGCTGATATACAGGAATGCTTTTGATTTATGCATGTTGATTTTATATCCTGCCACATTGTTGAATTCATTTGTTAGCTCTAATAATTTCTTTGTAGACCCTTTTCGGTCTGCTAGGTATAGAAACATGTCATCTGCAAATAGTGATAATTTGAGTTCTTCTTTTCTTATTTTTATGCCTTTAATTTCTTTCATCTGTCTAATTGCTCTGGCCAGTGTTTCGAGAACTATGTTGAACAGAAGTGGTGAGAGAGGGCATCCCTGTCTTTTTCCAGATTTTAGAGGGAATGCCTTCAATTTTTCTCCATTCAGAATGATGCTAGCCTGAGTTTTAGCAGAGATTGCTTTTACAATATTGAGGTAGGTTCCTGTTATCCCTAGTTTTTCTAGAGTTTTGAACATAAAGGGATGCTGTACTTTGTCAAATGCTTTTTCTGCATCTATTGAGATGATCATATGGTTCTTATTTTTAAGTCTATTGATGTGGTGAATAACATATATTGATTTCCGTATATTGAAGCAGCCTTGCATCCCAGGGATGAATCTTACCTGATCGGGGTGCACAATTTTTTTGATATGTTTTTGTATCCGGTTCGCCAGAAGTTTATTGAGGATTTTTTCATCTAGGTTCATTAGAGATATTGGTCTGTAGTTTTCTTTCTTTGGAGTGTTTTTGTCTGGTTTAGAAATCAGGGTGATGTTGGACTCGTAGAATGAATTTGGAAGTTCTCCCTCTTTTTCTATTTCCTGAAATAACTTGAAATGTATTGGTATTATTTCCTCTTTAAAGGTTTTGTAAAACTCTGCTGTATACCCATCCGGTCCTGGGCTTTTCTTAGTTGGTAGTCTTTTGAAGGTTTCTTCTATTTCCTCAATTGATATTGGTCTGTTAAGGTTGTCTATATCCTCCTGACTCAATCTGGGCAGATCATATGACTTAAGAAATTTATTGGTGCCTTCACTATCTTCTATTTTATTGGAGTATAAGGATTCAAAATAATTTCTGATTATCTTCTGTATTTCTGAATTGTCTGTTGTGATATTGTCTTTATCATCCCGTATGCTAGTAATTTGAGTTCTCTCTCTTTTTCTCTTCATTAGCATAGTTTGTAATTAAAAGTTTCACTTCATATTGCCTATTGGGTAAATGGAAAAGGAGCTGGAAATCAAACAGTGTTAGTGCTAGCTGCTTGAAATTTCACACACTCATTCAGTTCTCTGTGGGCACTCTCTGGTTTCTTCCTTGTGAAAATTTTCCCAAAGCTGAATCATTCTAAAAAAATCTTTATTACACAGCACTTTAGAAGAAAACAGGGCAATATGCATGTTCAAATATACCTCCCCCAATTACTTTGTTTGATATTTTAGATACAGTTCAAGATTTGTCTGTTAGCTTGCCCTACTAGTTGCCCTATATTTGGGACTTCTATGACAAAGGTTGTCTAAACAGGTTAGGTTAGATTTAGAGTTAGGGTTAGGGCTAGGTTTAGAGCTAGTGTTAGGTTTAGTAATAGTTTTGTTCAAATTTCTTTGATACGGGCAAGTTTAATCTTTTACATGGCCTTACTATTTTCCCCAGATTTGCGCCTTGATTCAATGGTTCACTGTAAAGAACAGTTTGTATTTTAAAGTTACACTTCATTTTGACCTATATGGGTAAATGGAAATGGAGATGGAAATCAAACAGGATTTGTGCTAGCTTTTTGAAACTTCACACACTCAATCAGTGCTCTGTGGGAATTCTCTGCTTTGTTCCTTGTGAATGGAACCCTAAGCTGAAGCATGCAAAGCAAATTTATCTGAGAGCACTTTAGGGGAAAACAGGGAAATAGGCATATACCTCCCACAATTATTGGTCAGGTTTCTTAGATGATGCACAGGATTCATCTATTAGCTTTCCCCAGTAGGCTCACAACGTTTGGGACATCTAGAATCACTGACTTTCTAAACAGGTTAGTGTTGGGTTTAGGATTTGGGTTAGGGCTAACTTTGGACCTAGGTTAGGGTTAGAAGAATTTTTTGTTCAAATTTCTTTGATACAGGGAAGGATTCATCTTTTACCTTGCATTACTATATGCCACAGTTTTGGACTTCTCAGTTCAATGTATTGCTGTCAGAACAGTTTCTTTTTAATGTTTCACTTCATTTTGACCTATATGCATAAATGCAAATGGAGCTGGAAATAAGAGGTTTGGTGCTAGCTGGTGGAAACTTCACATACTCTAAAAGTTTTCTGTGGGCACTCTCTGGTTTCTTCCTTGTGAACATAGCCATAAGACGAATCTTGCAAAGCAAAATATCCAAGAGTACTTTAGGAGAAAATAGGGCAATATTTATGTCTGAAATATGTCCCTCAATTATTTGGTAAGATTTATTCGATATTGTGCAGGATTCATCTGCAAACATGCCTCACTAGTTTCCCCAAATTTAAAATTTTTATGACTAAAGCTTCTCTTACTAGTTAGGGTTAGGGTAATGGTTAGAGATAGGTCAAGGGTTAGAGCTAGTGTTAGGTTTATAATTAGTGTTTTTTCAACATTTTTGATACTGGGCAAGATTCATCTTTTTCTTATTCTTAGTATACAGACAATGTTTGGTCCTCCTAGGTAAAATGGTTTGCTCTCAGGAGCAGTTCAATTTTCATTTTTCATTTCATTATGCCATATACGAGAGAATGGAAATGGAACTCAACTTTAACAGGGTTTGTGATAGCTTCTTGAAACTTCACACACTCAATTAGTTCCCAGTGTGCATTCTCCCATTTCTTTCTTGTAGAAGTAGCCCACAGCTGAAGTAGAAAAAAACAGCTTCATCTCTGAACACTTTAGGAGAAGGCTTCAATTTATTTTTGCTTGGATTATTTAGATATTATACAGAATTTATTCTTTTTCTAGCCTTAGTAGGATCCCAAAATTTGGGCCTTGAAGATTTACTGGTTCACTGTCAGAAACAGTTTGAATTTTTAGGACACACTTTATTTAGGCATATAGTTGTGAATGAAAATAGAGCTGGAAATCAATCAGGATTAGTACTAGCTGCTTGAAACTTCACACACTCAATCAGTTCTCTGTGGGAACTCCCTGGTTCATTCTTTGTGATAGTACCTTAAACTGAACTATGAAAAAATAATTTATCCAACAGCACATTAGGAGAAAACAGGGAAATATGCGTGTACAGAAATAGTCACTCCCCAAAATTATTTGGTCTGATTTCTTTGATGCTGTGCTGGATTCATCTGTTATCTAGCCCCACTAGGCTCCATTTTAGAGGACTACTATGATCAAAGGTTCTCTAAAGAGATTACATTAGGTTTAGTATTAGGTAAAAGGCCAGAGTTACAGCTAGTGTTATGTTACATATAGTTTTGTTCAAATTTATTTGATACAGGGCAGAATTCCCCTTTAACATAGCATTCCTATTTTCCCCAGGTTGGGGCTTCTCACTTCAATGATTCGCTTTTGGAAGCAGTTTGTATTTTAAGGTTTCTTTCATTTTCACCTAAACGGATAAATGGAAAAGGAGCTCGAAATCAAACTGTGTTGGTGATCACTGCTTGAAACTGCACACACTCAATTACTGCTGTGTGGGCACTCTCTGTTTCTTCCTAGTGAAAGTTTCCCAAACCTGACAAATACAAGAACAACTCTATTTGAGAGCACTATAGGAGACAACAGGGAAATATACATGTACTGAACTACCTACCCAAAATATTTCATCAGATTTCATCGATCCTTCACAACATTCATCTCTTAGCTTCCCGCAATAGGATCCCTTAGTTTTGGATTTCTATGACAAAAGATTTTCTAAACAGATTACCGTTAGGGTTAGGGTTAGGGTTAGAGTCAGTTTTCTTCACGTATCTGTGATACTGGGCAGGATACATCTTTAACCTATCATTACAATTTTCCCTGGTTTAGGCCTTATCAAATCAATGGTTCACTGTCAGGAACACTTTGTATTTTAAGTTTTTCACTTCAATTGATCTATTTGGTTGAAGAGAAATGGAGCTCAAAATTTAACAAGGTTTCTGCTAGCTGTTTTAAGCTTCAGGCACTCAATCAGTTCTCTGTGGAAACTCCCTGGTTTGTTCCTTGTGAATGTTGCCCTCAGCTGAACCATGCAAAGCAACTTTAACCTAGATTTCCTTGATTTTTAGGAGAAATAAAGGAAGTATGCATGCACTTAAACACTTCCGCCAATTATTTGCTCAAATTTCATTTATAGTGTGCAGGATTCATCTGTTAGCTTTCCCCACTAGTCTCCTTTGGTTTGAGACTTCTATGATCCAAGCTTCTCTAAACATGTTAGGGTTAGTGGTAGGCTTAGGGTTTCAGGATAGCTTAAGAGCTAGTGTTAGGATTACATTTAGTTTTGTTCAAATTTCTTTGATATTGGTCAGGTTTTATCTTTTGCCAAACTTACTATTATCCCAAGAGTTTTGTTTTCTGGGATCACTTATTTTGCTGTTAGGATTTCAGTTTTTATTTTAAGATTTCAATTCATTTTTACCTATATGGGTGAATAGAAATAGAAATGGAAATCAAACAGGGTTTTTGTTAGCTGCTTGAAACTTCACAAACTCAATAAGTTCTCTGTGGGAACTCTCTGTCTTTTTTTTTCTTGTGAAATTATCCCAAAGATGAAGCATGTAAAAACAATTCTTTGTGAGAGCATTTTAGGAGACAACAGGAAAATGTGCATGTACTGAACTACCTCCCCAAATCATTCGATTAGATTTATTTGATACTGCACAGAATTCATCTGTTAGTTTGCGCCACTAGGCTCCACAACTTTGAATCTTCTATGATCAAAGGTTTTCTAAACAGATTAGGTTTAGGCTTATAGAGTTAGGGCTGGGGTTAGACCTAGTGTTAGAGTTAGTGTTCGTCTTGTTCAAATTTCTTTGATACTGGGCAGGTTATGTTTTTCACCTAGCCTTACCATGTTCTCCAGGTTTCGGCCTTCTCGGTTCAATGCATTGATGTAAGGAACAATTTGTATTCTATGGATCCACTTCATTTTTATCTACATGGGTAAATGAACATTGGACCTGGAAATCAAACAAGGTTGGTGCTAAGTACTTGAAACTTCACAGACTCAATCAGTTTTTTGTTGACCCTCTCTGGTTTGTTACTTGTGATATCAGTCCTAAGCTGAAGCATGCAGTACAAATTTATCTGTGAGTACTTAAGGAGAAAACAGAAAAATATGCATGTACTAAAATATCTCTCCTAATTATTTTGTCAGATTTCTTTGAAACTGTTCATGATTCATCTCTAAGCTTGCCCCACTAGGGTCTACAATTTTGAAACTTTTTTGATCAAGGTTCTCTAAACAGATTAGGGTTAGGTTTAGAGTTAGTGTTAGGACTAGGGTTAGACCTATTGTTTAGATTAGAGTTAGTTTTTTGTTTTTTGTTTTTTAATTTCTATGATATTGGGCAGGATTCACCTTTTTTCTATTTTTACTGTACTCCAAATATTGGGGCCTCCTATGTAAAAGGGTTCACTCTCATTAACAGTTTCAATTTTCATGTTTTCCTTCTTTTTCTCCTATAGGGGTGAATGTAAATGAAGCTGGAAATTAAACAGGGTTTGTGCTAGCTTCTTCAAAGTTCACACACTAAATCTGTTCGCAGTGAGCATTCTCTGGTTTGTTTCCTGTGGAAAAAGCCCTAAGCTGAAGTAGAAAGAAACAACTTTATCTCTGTGTGCATTAGGAGCAAGCTGAATACACATGTAGTGAAAGAGCTTTGAATTTTTTTGGTCAGATTACTTTGATAGTGTTCATGATTCATTGTTGACCTAGCTTTAGTAGGCTCCCAAAGTTTGGGCCTTCAAGAATCAATGGTTCACTGTCAGGAACAGTTGAAATTTTTAGGTTTCACTTCAGTATGGCCTATAGGTGTGAATGAAAATGGAGCTAGAAATCTTACAGTGTTGATGCTAGCTGAATGAAACTTCACACACTCAATCACTTCTCTGTGGGCAAGCTCTGCCTTGTTCCTTGCGCAAGTATCTTTAGCTGAAGCATGAAAAAAAAAAAAACAGTTTGTCCAAAAGCACTTCAGAAGAAAACAGGGAAATATGCATGTACTGAAATATTTTCTCCAATTATTTAGTCAGATTACTTTGATACTGCTCAGGATTCTTCTGTTAGCTTGCTGAACTGGACTCCCTAAGTTTGGGATTTGTATGATCAAGCTCTATAAACAGAATAGGCTTGGTTTTAGGATTATGGTTAGGGCTAGTGTTAGAATTAATGTTAGGTTTAGAGTTAGTTTTGTTCAAAATTCTTTAATACTGTGCATAATTCCTCTTTTACCTGGCCTTTCTATTTTAACCTGGTTTGGACCTTCTAAGTTCAATGGTTGTAGTCAGGAACAGTATTTATTTTAAATGTATACTTTATATTGTCCTATTGGGTAAATGAAAGTAGAGATGGAAATCAAACAGGGTTGGTTCTAGCTGCTTGAAATTTCACACACTCATTCTGTTCTCTCTCGGCACTCTATGGTTTCTTTCAATTGAATGTTTTCCAAAGCTGAGACATGCAAAATAACATTATCCAAGAGCACTTTAAGAGAAAACAGGGAAATATGCATGTACTGAACTACCTCCCCCAATCATTTGGTCTGATTGTTTTTTTGATACTGGGCAGAATTCATCCTTTAGCTTGCCCTAAATGGTTGTTCCCACAAGTTTGGGAATTCTATGATCTAATGTTTTCTATAAAGTTTAGGGTTAGATTTAGGTTTAGGTTTAGGGTTAGGGTTAGAGCTATGGTTACAGCTAGTGTTAGGATTAGAGTTAGTTTTGTTCAAATTTCTTTGATACATTGAAGGATTAATGTTTAATAGCCTTACTATGTTTGGCAGTTTGGGGCCTTCTCATTTCAATGTTTCACTGTCAGGAACAGTTTCTATTTAAAGATCTCATTTTATTTTGACTTATATAGGAAACTAAAATTGGAGTTAGAAATAAAACAGGGTGGCTTCTAGCTGCTTGAAACTTTACACACTCAATCAGTTCTTTGTGGGTACTCTCTGGTTGGTTCCTTGTAAATGTAGCCCTAAACTGAAGCATACAAGGCAAGTTTATCTGACAATACTTTAGGAGAAAAGAGAAAAATATAAATATACTGAAATACCTCCCCTAATTATTTGGTCATATTTATTTGATTCTGTGCAGAATTCATCTGTTAGCTAGCCCCAATATAAACCCAAATTTTGGGACTTCTATGATCATAGGTTCTCTAAAAAGTTTATGGTTAGTGGTAGGGAGAGAGTCATATCTAGCATTAGAGTTACAGTTACATTTGATCAAATTAATTTGTTGCTGGGCAATATTCATCATTTTCTTTCCCTTCTTATGGACCCCAGGTTTGGACCTTCTCTATTTAATTGTTCACTGTTAGGAACAGTGTGTATTTTAACGGTTCGCTTCATTTTTACCTCTATGCGTAAATGGAAATGGAGCTTGAAATCAAACAGTGTAGGGGCTAGCTGCTTGAAATTTCACATAGTCAATGAATTCTCTGTTGATGCTTTCTGAGTTCTTCATTGTGAAAGTTTTCCAAAGCTGAAGCATGCAAAAACAACTTTATCCAAGAGCAATTTAGGAGACAACAGGAAAATAAGTATGTACTAAAATTCCTCTCTCACTCATTTTGTCTAGTGGTAGGGTAAGTTTTAGGTCTAGGGATAGGGTAGTGATAGGGTTATGTTTAGAAATTAGGTTATGGTTTTGGTTAAGGGTTACTTTTTAGGGCTAGAGCTAGGTTTTTGTTTAGGTCTACGGCTAGAGTTCTAGCTATATTTAGGATTAGCTTTGGGTCTAGGTCTAGTGTTAGGGTTTTGTATAGGTATAGATTTACCAGTAGGACTGTTAGGGTTTGGTTTAGGTTTAGGGTTAGGTTTAGACCTAGGGTTACTATTAGGGTCATAATAAGAATCAGGGTTAGGATTAGAGCTAGAATGAGGACTAGGATGAGGATTAGTAATATGGTAAGACTTAGAAATAGGGTTAGCATTTGTTTTAGGGTTTGGATTAGGGTAAGGGAAAGGGTTAGGGTTAGGGCTAGGGTTAAGATTAAGATTAAGGTTAAATCTGGGGTTAGGGTTACATTTAGGGGTAGGATTTTTCTTAGTGTTGGGGCTAGGGTTATGACAAAAACTCATTTAAGAACTAGAGTTACAATTAGGCTAGTTTTAGGGTTAGAGTTAAGGCTAGGTCTCCACTTAGGGTTAATTTAAGGTTAGGGAGCTAGGATTAGTGTTAGGGTCAGTGTCAGGGTAAGGTTTAGTTTTAGAGTTAGGGTAGGGCTATATGCAGGGTTAGGGTTTTGTTTAGCTTAAGCGTTAGGGTTAGCGATATGACTTGGTTTTGTTTTATGGCTAGGGCTTGGAATGGGGCAAGTTTTAGGAATAGCATAATTGTTAGGGCTAGTGTTAGGGTTTGGTTTAGGATTATGGTTATGATTAAATTTAGAGTTAGGTTTAGATTTAGAGTTAGGTTTAGATCTACGGTTAGGGCTATGGCTAAGGATAGAGCTTGGGATAGGGATAGGGCAAGAATTAGAGTAGTCTTAGGGCTAGCATTAGGGTTAGGATATTAATAAATTAGGGCTAGGATTAGCATTAGGCTTAGTGTTAGTTTTAAGCCTAGAATTAGGCCTAGGTTTGGGTTTAGGTTTAGGGCTATGATTAGGTTTAGTGTAAGGGATGGGGTTATATCTAGGTTTAGGTCTAGGGAGATGATTAGCATAACGGTTAATCTCAAGTTATTGTTTGGGTTAGAATTAGGGCTAGGTTTAGGGATAAGACTAGTAATAGGGCTAATTTTAGATCCAGATTTACAGTTAAATATATTTTTAGGTTTAGGTTTATGGCTACATCTAGTGTAAGGCTTAGACGTAGGGTTAGTGTCAGGTTTAGAGCTCAGGGTATTATTAGGGTAAGGGTTGTGATTATTGTTTGCAATTTAGGTTTCAAATTTAGGGCTTGAATTAGCATAAGGTTAGGATTAGGGTAATGATTGGGTTAGGTTTATGAATTAGGTTATGTTTAGGGTAATGGATAGGGTTAGGATTAGGGATTGGTTTAGCATTAGGGTTATGGTTATGGAAAAGGTTAGAGATACGATTAGGGCTAAGGTTATGTTTATTATTAGTTCTAGGTTTAGGGTTAAGGAGAGTGTTAGGGTTAAATGTCAGGTTAGGTCTCGGGTTAGGGCTACTTTTGGGGTTAATTAAGGGCTAGGGTTAGGGTTGTGGCTAATGTAAGTACTAGGGTGATGATCAGGGCTAGTTTTAGGGTTTTAGGGCTCAGTTTAGGGTTTTAGGGGTTGGTTTAGTGTTAGTGTTAGGGTTAGGGTTATTTTTAAAGCTAGGGTTAGTGTTAGGGTCAGAGTCAAGGTCAAGATTAGTTTTAGGGTTCTTCTTAAAACACGAATTAGGGCTAGGATTATGTTTAGGTGTAGGGTTATGCTTTCGTTTAGATTAAGGTTTAGGGTTGGGACTATGACTTGGTTTTGTATTAGGCCTAGGGCTAGGGCTAAAGTTAGGGCTAGTTTTAAAAGTAGTCTTAGAGTTAGGATTAGGATTAGTGTTAGGTTTATGTTTAGGCTTAGCGTTAGGGTTAGATTTAGAGTTAGGATTAGATCTAGGGTTAGGTCTTGGGCAATGAAAATGGCTAGAGTTAGGCCTAGGTTTAGTGTTTCAGTAAAGGATAGTGCTGGAATTACTTTTAGGGCTAGGGTGAAAGTTAGACTTAGTCTTAGGGCTAGGGTTAGCCTTAGGTTAAATATAGGGCTAAGTTAGGTGTAAAATTAGGGCTAGGGTTAGTGTTAACTTAGGCTTAGGGTTAGGGCTAGGATTATGCCTAAGGTTAATGTCAGGTCTAGGGTTATGGTTAGGGATAGTTTTAAGGTTTGGTATTGGCTAGTTCTAGTGTAAGGGTTAGGTTGAGAGTAAGGGTCAGGTTTAGTACTAGGGGAATTATTAGGGTCGTTTTCAGAGTTAGGGTTTGATTTAGGTTGGCGCTCGAATTAGCATTAGTCTTAGGGTTAGGGTTAGGGTAATGATAGGGTTATGTTTAGGGTTCAGGTTAGGCTTAGGTTTGGGGTAGTGACAGTGTTAGGTTTAAACATAGGTTTAGCATTAGGTTAAGTTTTAAGTTTAGGGTAATGGATACAGTTAAAGTTAAGTTTATGGCTAGGTTTATAGTTAGGATTAGGTATTGAGTTAGGTTTAGGCCTAGGGGTAGCATTAGGGTCAGGGTAATGGTTATGATAATGAATACAGTTAGAGCTAAGGTTTTGGATAGAGTTATGGTTAGAATTATTCCCTGAGTTAGGGTTATGGTTGGTGTCAGAAATAGGGTTAGGGTTATGTTTAGCATCAGGGTTAGGATCTGATCTATGGTTAGGGCTAGAGCAAGGGTTTTGTTGACGTTTAGGTGTAGGGATAGGATTGCTGTAGGTTTAGGGTTAGGGTTAGAGTAAAGGCAAGAGTTATTATAAGGGTTAGGGTTAGGGTTAGGGTAATGAATATGGTCAGATGTAGGTTTGGGTTAGAAATAGGGTTAGATTTGAATTCATGGTTAGGGTTAGGGCTATGGTTATATTTATGTTTATGGTAAGGGTTAAGGTTTGAGCTATGGTTAGATTATAGCAAGTGTTAGGTTTAGGATTAGGCCTAGGTTTATTTTTCTCTTTAAGGTAAGGGTTATGGTTAGGGTAAAGACTAGGGTTTCAATTAGGGTAAGGGTTAGAGTAATGGGTAGGTTTACACCTAGGGTTAGGGCTAAGGTTAAGTTTAGGAATAGGGCTAGGGTTAGGGTTAGATTTGTAGGTTTATGTTTATGCTAAGTTTTAGGCTTTAATATAGGGTTAGGACTAAGGTGAGGGTTAGGTTATGGTTAGGGCTAGGGTTATTGTTAGGGTTACACTTAGGTCCAGGTTAAAGCCTAGAATTAGCTATAGGTTTTGTGTTAGGTTTAGGTCTAGGTTTAGGTATGTGGGTAATGTAAGAGCTAGGGTTATGATTAGCACTAGTTTTAGGTTAGTGTTACGGCTAGGTCTAGTGTTAGGTTTAGATTTTCAGATAGGGTCAACTTTAGAGGTAGGGTTACCTTTAAAGGCAGCATCAGTGTTCAGATTAGAGTTAGAGTTAGAGTTACAGTCAGAATTAAGAATAGGATTAGGTCTAGGGGTAGGGTTAGAGTTTGGGTTATGTTAAGGATTATTGTTAGGGCTAGGGCTAGGTTTTTTAAAATCTAGGGCTAGATTTTAGGCAAGATTTAGGATTAGGTTTAGGTGTAGAACTTGTTTTAGGCTTAGGTTTAGGTATAAGGTTACTGGTAGTGCCAGCATTAGGGTTTGGTCTAGGCTTTGGGTCAGGTTTAGACCTAGGGTTAGTTTTAGGGTCAGAATAATGATCATGTTTAGCATTAGTGTTTGGGATAGGATTGGAGCTACAATGAGGGCTAGGGTGGGGACTATTAAAAGGGTTAGGATTTTGGTTAGCCTAAGGATTACCTAAGGGTTTCACTTAAGGTAAAGGATAGGGTTAGGTTAGGTAAAGGATAGGTTAGGGTAAAGGATAGGGCTAGTTTTTGTGTTAGGTTTAAGGCTAGTGTTAGGGCAACTGCTAATGTAAGAACTAGGGTTACAATTAGCGTTATTTTTATCTTTAAGTTTAGGGGTAGGTCTAGTTTTAGGGTTAGGTTTTAGATTAGGGTGATATTTAGAGCTAGGGTTAGTGTTAAAATATGAATGAGGGTCAATGTTAGGGTTTGGACTCAAATAAGGGCTAGGTTACTGTTAGGTTTTGTTTTAAGGTTAGGATGGTGTTTAGAGCTAGGGTGAGTTTAGGATATGAATCAGGGTTGGGGTTAATTTTAAGATTAATGTTAGGACTCTAATTTAGTCTATGGTTAGGTCTAGGTGTAGTGTTAGGATTTGGTTTAAGTCAAGGTTTTGGGATGGGGCTATTGCTCGGTTTTGTTTTACTGCTAGTATTAGTGCTATTTTTTTGAGATTCTCATTAGGGTTAGGTTTAATATTAGTGTTAGGCTTAGGCTTAGGCTTAGGTTAGATTGAGAGTTAGGGTTAGATATAGGGTTAGGGCTAGGACTAAAAATAGGGAAAGGGTTAGGGCTAGGGTTAGGGTTAGGGTTATGGTAAGGGATTGGTTTAGAAATATTGATAGGGCTATTTTGAGTATTAGATTTAGTCTTCATGCTATAGTTAGGGTTAAGGTTAGGGATAGGGCTAAATTAGGGCTAGGATTAGGGTTAAGTTTAGTGTTCAGTTAGGGTTAGATTTAAGATTATGTTTAGGGTAACGGATAGTGTTATAGCTAGGATTAGAGGTAGCATGGTTTTTAGAATTAGGGTTTGTTCTATGGTTAGGGTAGGCTATTGATTAAGCATAGGTATAGGGCTATGATGAGGGCAAGGATTTGTTTTAGGATTAGAACTAAGATTATAAATATGGGTAATTTCAGATATAGAATTATGAATAAAGATAGTTTTAGGGTTACGATTGTGGCTACTCCTAGTGTAATGTTTAGGTTTAGATTTAGGGTTAGGGTCAGAATTAGGGGTAGGCTTATTATTAAGTTCAAGGTCTTGGTTAGGATTTGGAATAGGTTAAGACTTAAAGGTAGGCATAGATTTAGCATTAGGGTTAGGGTTAGGGTAATTATAGGCTTAGTATTAGGGTTCATGTTAGATTTAGTGAAATGGATAGGATAAGATTACAGATAGCATTAGGTTTAGGCCTAGGGTTAGCATTAGGGTTATGGTTATGGTTATGATTAGGGCTAAGGTTAGGGTTAGGTTTAGGGTTAAATTGCGGATTAAAGCTAGGTTTTGAGTTAAGCTAGTGCTAGAGTTAGGATTACAGCTAATGTAATTACAAGGGTTAGAGTTAGGGCTAAATTTAGGGTTAAGATTAGGGCTAGGTTTAGTTTTAGGGTTAGGCAGATGCTTAGAGCTGGGGTTAGAGTTAGTTTCAGAGTCAGGGTAAGGGTTAGTTTTAGGGTTTGGCTTAAATCTTCAATTAGGGCTAGGTTTAGGGGTTCTTCAGAATCACCTCTACCTTATCACATTTCTAATTAAATTTTAGTCTTACACTACCTGTCATCTCTCTTAGACTTTGGAAGATTTTTGTGCTCTAAGTTTTTAAGTTGTTTTTTTTTTTCATTTGTAAAATAAAATAAAACTATAACTTGAGAGAATGATTTGACCTATCTTTATGTTTATGGTTTGGTTTGTTTAATGGTTAGGGTTAGAACTATGGCTTGTTTTTATTTTAGCACTAGGGCTAAGGTTAATAGTTTTAGGATTAGTGTTAGGGTTAGGGCAAGTGTTAGGGTTAGGCTTAGGCTTCAATTTAGGGTTAGATTTAGAAGTAGATTTTGATTTAAGGTTAGTGCTAGGGCTATGGATAGGGCAAGGTTTAGAACTAGGTTTAGGGGTAGGGTTATGTTTATGGTTAGGGATACGGTTAGAACTAGTGATAGGATAGTGTGAGATTTAGAGTAATTGTTAGGCCTAGGGTTAGGATAAGGTTGGGGCAAAATTAAGGCTAAGATTTGGTCTAGGGTTAGTATTATGGTTAGGATTAGAGCTAGGGTTAGTGTTAGGGTAAAGGATAGGTTTAGGGCTTGGATAGGATTAGGGTTTTTGTTAGGGTTAGGGCTAGGATCAGGACTAGGGCTAATGTCAGCTCTAGGATTATGTTTGAGGATAGTTTTAGAATTAGATTTATGGCTAGGTCTAGTGTAATGGTTAGGTTTAGGGTAATGTTCAAGTTTAAAGCTAGAGAAATTACTAGGGTCAGGATCACAGTTAGAGTTTGGTTGAGGTCAGGGTTTAGGTTTAGGTTTAGGGTAATTGATAGGGATAGGGTTAGTGTTAGGCATAGGGTTAGCATTAGGGTAAGGGTAATTGTTAGAATAACTGATAAGGTTAGAACTAAGTTTAGGGCTAGGGTTATGAGTAAGGTAAGGGTTAGTGTTAGTTTTGGGGTAATTGATAGGGTTTTGGTTAGGGTTAGCAATAGGATTAGTGTTAGGCCTAGGGTTAGCATTAGGATAACTGTAATTGTTAGGATAATGAATAGTGTTAGAGCTATGGTTAGGGCTAGAGTTATCATTAGGAATAGGTCTTGAGTTAGGGTTTTGTTTAGAGAAAAAACTAGGGTTAGGTTTAGGGTTATGTTTAGCATAAGGTTTAGATGTTGATCCAGGGTTAGGGCTAGGTCGAGGATAAGGTTTAGAATTTGGTCTATGAAGAAGATTACAGTATGGATAAGGTTAGAGTTAGGATAAGGGCTTGGGTCATCATTAGGTGTAGGGTTAGTTTTAGATTAATGGATATAGTTAGATGTAGTTACAGGGTAAGGGTTAGTGTTTAATTGAGGTTTAGTCTTAGGTTTAGGACTATGGTTATGTTTATGGTAAGTGTTAGGGTTTGATCTAGGGTTAGGTCTATGGTCCATGTGAGGTTTAGGGTTGGGTCTAGGGTTTGTTTCCTGGTTAGGTTTAGGGTTAGGCATAGGCCTAAATTTATCAATAGAGTTAGGATTAGGTTTAGGGTAATGGATAGATTTAGAGCTAGGTTTAGGGCTAGAATTCAGGTTAGGATTAGGACGATGGTTAGGGTTAGATTTAGGCATAGGTATAGGTTTATGTTTAGGGTATGGGTTATGATTTTAGATAGGGTTAAGACTAATAGAGGGTTAAGTTAGGAATAAGGCAAGGTTTAGGCTTAAGGTTACACTTAGGGCTAGGTTTAGGCCTAGGATTTCTTCTAGGTTTTGGGTTAGGTTTAGGCAGAGGATTAGGGCTGTGGGTAACATAACACCTAGGGTAATGATTATGGCTACTTTTGGAGTTAGGGTTATGGCAAGGTCTAGTGTTAGGTTTAGATGTTTGGTTAGAGTCAGGTTTTGAGAAAGGTTTACTGTTAACGGCAGGACCAGTGTTTGGGTTAGAGTTAGAGTTAGGGTTACATCCAAAATTAAGACTAAGTTTAGGTCTAGTTGTACATTAGTGTTTATATTAGGGCTATAGTTAGGGTTAAGGTTTGGAGTAGAGCCAGAAATCCTAGCTTACGGTAGGGTTAGAGTTATCTTTCGTCTAAAGTTTAGGTTTTGAACTAGGGTTAGTCCTAGGGTGAGGGTTAGGTTTATTGTTTTTCTATGGTTAGGTTTAGGGTTATGGTTAGGGATAGGAATAGGTTTAGGGTAGGGCTAGGGTTTTCAGTAGGGTTAGAGTTATATTTAGGGTAATATATTGGGTTAGATGTAAGGGTAGTTTTAGTGTTAATTTTAGTTTTAGGGCTAGATTTACTACTGGATTTTGGGTAAGGGTTAGGATTTCAGTTAGGTTTATGGCTACAGCAAGTGTTAGGTTTAGGGTCAGATCTAGGGTTAGGTTTATATATTTGAATAGGGTTTCCATCAAGGTAGGGCTAAGGTTATCATAAGGGTCAGAGTCTTGTTTAGGGTTTGGTTAGGTTAAGATTTAGGGTTAGGGCTCAAATTAGTTTTATGGATAGGGTTAGGGTTAGAGTAATGAATAGGGTTAGGATTAGAGTTCAGGTTAGATTTAGAGTAATGTATAGGTTTAGTGTTAGTGATAGGGTTAGTGTTAGCCCTAGGATTAGCATTTTTGTTAGGCTTATGTTTAGGATAATGAATAGGGTTAGTGATAGTGTTAGGGCTTGCATTAAGGTTAGAATTTTGGCTAGGCTTAGGAATAGGCCCAGGATTAGTGTAAGGTTTAGTTTTAGGTTAAGTCTTAGATTTTGAGCTAGTGTTATATCTAGGGTGAGAGTTAGGGTTAAAATGAGGGCTACACTTAGGTGTAGGGTTAGAGTTAGGGCTTGGGTTATCATTAGGGTCAGGGTTATGTTTAAAATAATGTATAGAGTTTGAGCTGGGATTTGGGCTATGTTTACAGTTAGGATTAGGTCTAGGTTTAGGGTTAGGGTTATGATTAGGGCTAGGGTTATGTTTAGAGTAAGGGTTAGATTTTGAGCTATGGTTAGGGCTAGGGCAAGTGTTAGAGTTAGGGTTTGTGCTAGATCTAGTGTTAGGGTTACACATAGGGCTAGTTTTAGGGCTAGGTTTAGTGCTAGGTTTTTTTGAGGTTTATGGCTAGTATTAGGAATATAGCTAATTTGAGAGCTAGGGTTATGTTTATGACTAGTTTTAGGGTTAGGGTTAATGATAAGTTTAGTGTTATGGTTAGGTTTTGGGTTAGGATAAGGTTTAGAGCTACGGTTTGTTTTAGGGTAAGGTTCAGTGTTTGGGTTAACACTTGGTTTTGGTTAGGGCAAAATTAGAAGTAAGATTAAGTCTAGGGTTAGGGTTAGTCTTTGTGTTAGGTTAATGGTTATTGTTAGGGCTTGGGCTAGTTTTTTGTTTAGGGCTAGGGCTAGAGTTATGGATATATTTAGGATTATCATCTAGTGCTTGTGTTATGGTTAGGTTTAGGTATATCTTTAATGGTAGGGCTAGAGTTAGGTTTTGGTTTAGGGTTAGGGTCAGGCTTAGACGTAGGGTTAGTGTTAGGTTCAGAATAAAGGTCTAGGATAGGCTTAGGGATTGGGATAAGATTAGACATAGATTGAGGCCTAGGGTTAAAAATAGTAATAGCGTTAAGGTTTGGGGTAGGCTAACAATTAGGGTTAGGACCTGGGTAGCATTAAGGTGGGGGTTTGGCTTAGGGTAAGTGATAGGTTTAGAGCTAGGGTTAGGGTTGGTGTTAGGTTTATGGTTAAAGCTAGGTTACGGCTCATATTAAGGCTAGATTTTTGTTAGAATTGGGGTTATGGCTAATATAAGAACTGGTATTACAATTAGGGTTAGTTTTATGGTTAGGTTTACAGCTAGGTCTAGTGTTCATGTTAGGATTAGGATTATCATGATGTTTAGAAGTAGGGTTAGTTTTATGGTCATAGTCATGGTCAGTATTAATTGTTAGGTTAGGTTTAGGACTCGAAATTTTCTTAGAGCTAGGTTTATCGTTAGGATTTGGTTTAGGTTATCGGTTAGGATTAGGGCTATAGCTCAGTTTAGTTTGAGGGCTATTGCTAAGGTTAGGTAGTTTTCAAATTACCATTAGGCTAAGTGCTAGTGTTAGGGTGAGGTTATGTTTGAGTTAGGGTTATATTTAGAGTTAGGGTAAGATCTAGGTTTAGGGCTAGGGCTAAGTTTAGGGCTATGTTTGGGCGAGAGTTAGGGCTATGCTTTAGGTTATGGTAAGGGTTAGGGTTAGAACTAGGGAAATGGCTAGGGCGAGAGTTAGATTTAGTCTTAGGGATAGGGATATGTTTAGGTTTAGGTTTAGGGCTAAATTAGAGCTAGGATTAGAGCTAGGGTTAATATTAGGGTTAATATGTATAATAATACTAGGACTTGGTTTGGGGCTAGAATTAGAATTAGAATGAGGGTATGATATTATGTTATATTTAAGTTTAGGGATAGGGCACCAGTTAAATTTAGGATTAGACTAGTAATAGGGTTAGGGTTTGGATTAAGGCTAGGTTTAGGGACAATATTAGGGCTACAGTTTTTGTTAGAGTTAGGACTAGCTTTAGGACTAGGGTGAATGTCAGGATTAGGGTTATTATTGCTAGGGATAGTGTCAGGGTTAGGTTTATGGCTAGGTATAGTGTAAGTGTTAGGTTGAGGGATCGGGTCAGTTTTAGAGGTAGGGTATTATTAGGGTCATGGTAAAGGTTAGGGTTTGTTTAGGTTAAGTTTTAAGGTTAGGGATAAATTAGGGCTAGGATCAGGTCTATGATTAGTGTAAGGTTTAAGTCTATGGTTAGGGTTAGGGTTAAATTTAGGGGAAGGGGTTGAGTTATATCTAGGTTGATAACTAGGGCAAAAGATAAAATTAAGAATAGGGTTAGAGTTAGGGTTTGGGTTAGGATCAAGGCTAGGTTTAGGGCTAGGATAATGACTAGTGTTTGTGTTATTGTTATGGAAAGAATTAGGGTTAGGGTTAATATCAGGTCTAGGCTTATCATTAAAAACGGTTTTAGGGTAAGATTTATGGCTAGGTCTAGTGTCAGAGTTTGGTTTAGGGTAAGATTGCGATTTTGAACTAGGGGTAATATAAAAATCAGTGTCAGGTATTGGGTTTGTATTAAGTTAAGGATTAAGTTGAGGGCTCAAATTAGCATTAGATTTAGCGTTAGAATTAGGTTAATGGATTGGTTGGTTTTAGTCTTCAGGTTAGGTTTAGGTTAATGGATAGAGTTAGGGTTAGGACCAGGGTTAGCATTAAGCTTATGGTTATCATTAGGGTAATGGATAGGGTTACAGTTAATGTTAGGGCTATGGTTATGTTTAGGATTAGGGCTAGAGTTAAGGTTTGGTTTAGGATTAAGGCGAGGGTAAGTTTAGGGTGTGGGTTAGCGTTTGAGATAGGGTTAGTGCTAAGGCTAGGATTAGATTTGGGGTTCGATCTAGGTTTAGGGTTAGTATTAGGTTTAGGTCTAGGATTATCATTAGGGTTAGGGTAATGGACAGGGTTAGATGTCAGGTTAGGGTTAGGTTTAGCTTTATGTTTAGGACTTGGGTTAGTGTTAGGTTTAGTGTAAATGCAAGGGTTTGAGCTGGGTGAGGACTACGGCAAAGGTTAGGTTTACGGTTAGGTTTTGTGTTAGAGTTTTAGTTAGGGTAAGAGTAGGTTTAGGTTTTTAGGGTTAGGGTAGGGTTATGGCTAGGGTTATCATGAGGTTTATGATTAGGGTTAGAGTAATGGGTGGGGTTAGAGCTAGGATTAAGGCTAGGGTTAATTTAAGATTAGAGCTAGGATTAGTGTTAGTGTTAGGTTTAGGATTTTCTTACGGTTAGGTTAAGGGTAAAGGTCAGGGATTGAGTAATTGCTAGGGCTATGTTGAGGGTTCAGGTTAGAATCAGGGCTAGGGCTAGGGTTAGGTTTAGGGTTGGGGTTAGGACTAAGTTTAGTATTAGGTTTACGGTTATTGATAGGGTAATGAGTATAGTTAGAGCTAGGGTTTGGGCTATGGTTTTGGTTAGGATTAGGGCTAGGATTAGGGTTAGGAGTTGGGCTAGGGTTTGTTTGGGGTACAGGTTAAGTTTTGAGCTAAATTTAGGGCTTCAGCTAGGTTTAGGGTTATGTTCAGTGTTATTTCTAGGCATTGGATTACGGTAGGTGTAGTGTTAGGGTTAAAGTTAGGGCTAGGATTATCATTAGGGTTAGGATAAGAGTTAGGGTAATGGATACGGTTAAATGTAGTTTGAGGTTTAGGTTTACAATGTAGATTTAGTTTTAGGGTTAAGGTTAAGGCATGGTTAGGTTTAGGTTTCTGGTATGGGTTCAGATTTGAGCTAGGGTTAGGGCTATGTCTAATGTTAGGTTTAGGGTTAGGTCTAAGTTTAGTTTTCTGTTTACGGTTAAGGTTAGGGTTATGGCAAGGGTTATCAATAGGGTTAAGTTTAGGTTTCGGATAATTTATACTTTTAGAGCTAGGTTTAAAGATATGGTTAAGTTTAGTATTACGTCTAGGGTTAGGGTTAGATTTTGGGATAGGTCTAAGTTTATATTTAGGGTAAGAAATAGGCTTTGAGTAAGTTTTGGGACTAAATCTAGGGTTACAGTAAGGGTTAGGGCTAGGGTTAGGGTCAGGGTTATGCTTAGGGCTAGCTTTAGGCCTCAGATTTCCTCTAGGTTTTGTGTTAGTTTAAGATGTAGGGTTAGGGTTATGGCTAATGTTAGAGCTAGGATTATGATTAGGGCTAGTTGTAGGATTAGGGTTATGGCTGGGTCTACTGTTAGTTTTAACTTATTGGATAGAGTCAGCTTTAGAGATAGCTTAGTGTTAAATGCAGGGTCAGTTTTCAGGTTGGAGTTAGAGTTAAGGTAAAATACAGAATTAGGACTAGGTTTATGTCTAGGGGTAGGTTTAGTCTTTGTGTTAGTTTAAGGGTTTTTATTGTTAGGGCTAGGGCTAGGTTTTTGTTTAGGGCTAGGGCTAGGTTTAATGCTAGATTTATGATTGGGTTTAGGTATAGGGCTAGTGGTAGGGTCAGGTTTAGGTATAAGTTTACTGGTAGGGATAGTGTTATGTTTTGGTCTTGGGTTAGGGTCAGGTTTAGACTTAGGGTTAGTGTTATAATCAGAATAAGTGTAAGAGTTAGAGGCAAGGTTTGGGGTAGGGTTATAGCTAGAATGAGGAGTAGGGTGAGGACTTTGAATAGGGTTAGAGTTTAGATTAGTCTAAGGATTAGTGTGCGGTCTTGGGTTACCATTAGGGTTAGTGTTTTGCTTAGGTTTAAGGGTAGAGTTTGAGCTAGTATTAGGGGTAGGTTTAAGGTTAGGTTAAAGCTACGTTTATGGCTAAAATTAGGGCTAGTTTTTGTGTTAGTCTTAGGGCTAGAGTTAGGGCAACTGGTAATGTATAACCAGGGTTATAATTAGCATTAACATTAAGGTTTGGTTAAGGGTAGTTCTAGTGTTAGGGTTAGGTTTAAGGTTAGGTGAATTTAGAGCTAGGTTTATTATTAGAATAGGAGTCAGGGACAGTCTTAGTTTAGGGTTAGTTTTAGGGCTCGAACTAGGGCTAGGTTTACTGTAAGGGTTTGGTTTAAGGTTAGATTGGTGTTTAGAGCTAGGGTGAGTGTTAGGATATGAGTTAGGGTCAAGGTTAGCTTAAAGGTTAGGGTTTGGACTTGAATTAGGGCTAGGGTTAGTTCTAGGTGTATTTTAAGGTTTGGTTTATGTTAAGGTTTAGCATTAGGTCTATTGCTCGGTTTTGTTTTAGTCCTAGAGTTAGGGTTAGGGCTATTTTATGATTAGTATTAAGGTTAGAGTTAGTGTTAGTGTTAGGCTTAGGCTTAGGTTTATGGTTACATTTAGAGTAAGGTTTAGACCTAGAGTTAGGCTAAGACTAATGAAAGCACAAGAACTAGGACTAGTGTTAGAGTCATGGTAAGGGATAGGGTTAGAACTATGATAGGACTAGCTTGAGAGTTAGAATTTTTTGAGGGCCAGGTTTAAGGTTATAGTTTGGGATAGGATTAAATTAGGTATATGATTATGGCTAATGAAGCCAGATTTAAAGTTAGGTAGTCAGTGTAGTTAGGTAAATCGGGTCTAATATCGAGTGAAATCTAAAATGGAGGCCATGCTGGGAATGACTCAGGGAAAACGCAGGACAACTCATGGAATGTTAATGAAGTCCTGAAAAGGCCCTAGGCCAAAGTCCACCTCAAAGAAATGTAAATGGAGCTCAGGAAACAGCCCCCAAAAGATTTGGAGATAGCCCATCCTAGAGAAATGATAAGCCCATCTCCAAAGGTGATAATTGGGCCCACCTGTGTCAACGTGGGCGCCTGAGTCCTGTTTTCTTCTCCCTCAGACAGGAGCTTCTCTCTCTCCAATACGCCAGGTGCACCACTAGCCTGCGTATTGAAAAATTGGGACAGTTTGATAAAATTTACATAAAAGAAATGGTGTGAGGTGCTGTATGTTCAAATTTTCGTTGCTCTAAGGGGAAATCCTAAATTATGCCAACAGTGTAAAGTAGACTTAGCTATGATATCTCCTATGAAGAGAAAAAATCTTGGACTCACTGAGATAAAAATCAAGAGAAAAACTTGAGCCGATCAAAGTACATACCCTCTTCCCCCTTCAAGACCTAAGGCAGATAAAATCTGACTCTACTGGAAAGTTAGGAGATATGCCAGATTTCCTGGGATTGAGTCTATCCAAAGATGTTAATCCTGTAAGTAAAGGGGAGACTGAGAAACTCCCAGCAGCTGCCAGAGCCATTTTCGCTCTGGGGAATTTCCTCATTCTTTCCCTGCACTGTAAGGATTACTCCAACTGAATGCAGGAAAATCAGTCACACTGAGGCCCTTAATTTTACACCTATAGTTGCCCCTATGTGTAAACATCTGGTCCACTCATGGGGAAATCTATGGTGCAAATGATAGGAGTCATTATTAAATGGAAGTTCAATACCTGGAGAGATATTTTCTTATCTAGTTGTCTGATTGTTTCTTGGGGATAATCTAGGCTAAATGTGTGTCTAAAAGATGATGTTTCATTGTAACATCTGGTATCTAAATGAGTTTGAAGCATTGCACAATCTTGCAGTTAAAAGTTAGGGTTAGGTAATTGTTTAGTTTGTGATTTCAGATAATTCATGCCAGAGAACTTAAATACTTAGGATAAAAAAATTAAAAGAACTCTATTTCCAAGTTGGCAAGTAACTCCCAATCATTCAGTTTTATTTTTTCATCAATTTTGAACTGGGTAGCTTGAAAAGATTTCACTAGGTGTAACAGTGCATTAATTTGGGCAAGGATAGTAAATTATGATTTGGTATCTGTTCCCCTTAGTGTGTAAGATTCAGGAAAAGAAAATGTTGGAATGGGACGTTGGTCTGACTTATTGAAATAACATTGAATAGCAACAGTCTTGGAAATTTTTAAAGCTTAATTTTGGATATACATGGTAGTGTGTAGTTCTTTTAAAATTTTTTTCAGGTGATTTAATGTAACTTAATACTACTTTAGAAACTTCAGAACAAAGAAAGTGGCTTAATGATCCTGAAGGGATCTCTTCTGATGGTAGCTTTATATTATTAAGCAAGATCCTATTTTCAGTTTGGTGTGAACAAGTTTTTCTAGTGTAGGAAAATGTAAAGGTATGAAATTTTATAAACTGTATCTTAAACTTGTATCATAATTTTCAACATCCAAACCTGGAAATTATGACTTATGGTTAAAATGCCTTAGGCATGAGGTTTCTGCTCAAAATTCTGGTTTTCTCAGTTCCTTCCAGACCTCAGTCAGTGCTTAAGCTGATATGCAAATAGAAGAAGCCTGGAGCACTCAGTAGGAGACAGATCTGAGGCCGAAAAAGAAAAAAATACTAAAAGTGTCTTTTTATGGGATCTCAAACTAGATTAAACCAGAGAGTAAATTGTATGGCATTTACTAATTACTGTCCAGTCAATTTTTTCTAGGATTTTTGCTTTTTCCTTAGGTCTTGTATTTTTTTTTGAGCTCATGATTTTGATCCTACAGACAAGTTAATGTTTTTCTGATAAGTTCTATTTTTTATCAACTATGGAGTTTTTAAACATTGCAATGAGATTTCACCTGAGAAAGCAACAAGGCCTTTACTATTGTGTTGTGTTACACTTGTGTTATGTGTTGTATGTCAGTATATCTATGTTTGTATGTCCATATAACATCCAGTGATATGACAATTGACAGATGAGGAGCACTCATGAAAAAATTTAAAAGTGGATCCAAATATTTTTGATTCACGTGATTCAGATGGCTCCATTTAAATTAGGTAAACAGATGAAAGTAATGATGTCTTTAAAATTAAGCTTATAAGTTTTTCTAGGTGTTCAAAAATAAAACCTAATAAAATGTTGATGTCTATAAAATAATCTGATTAAATTCAAAATTTACAAGTATTGTTTCAAAATGTGAACAGAAGGAGGTTAACAGATAAAAAAAGAAACTAGAAGGTTCTAGGTGTGGTTTTCATAGAAGAAAAATGTGTTTCTGGATAAGAGTCTATATGATTAAGTAATTAAAAGAGTTTAAGTAAATGATATAAAGAAGGTCTGTGTAAGTTGCTTATTAGTGTAAGTTTTTGAGCAAGTAATCTTAAAGAAATTAAACAGCTGGTTAAACAAGTGATGTTGTTTTAGAGAATTGTGCTAGGTTATTTCTTCAAAAGCTAAACTTGGTTAATATAAAAACATCAATGTAATTGGTGATATTAATTTGTTCATATCTTCCAGGTATACAAGTCTGTAAGGTAGAAGCTTTAGAAAGAGCATTATATCAAGCTGTGTTCTAAAGTTGTATGGTAATTTTAGGCTTAAAAAAAAAAACATGTTGAAAATTTATTTATATCATTTGTGTTCTATAACTGGACTTGTTATCAATAAGTTATGTAAAGTTCCATGTTACTTTTTACACTGAGACACAATTTAAATGTATTTTTAAGTTAATGAGAGCCTAATCTATGTAAAGGTTTTATTGCAAAACACAAAAGTACTTTGCTATTTTTCTACAAAAGGTTAAAAGCTGTCAGCCTTTCTTTAATTCATGTTTTAGATGTGATATCATGTTGTGTTTGCTCAAGTTCACAAGAATTTATGTAGGCATTATAAAATGATGTCTAAGAAGCAAAGATCAGTTTCACAACTATAGTATTTAAGATCTATGAAGAGCCCCACCTTACTTGAGATAAGGCTCTATGTTTCATCTCACTGCATGTGAAAGTGATTATGAAAGAAGTAGGCTAAATTTCAGTACTTTTAAAGTTTTGACCAAAAGTTAGTTTTTGTTAAGATTACTAAGATCTCAAACAGGGGATTATAATGTATAACTCCACCAAAATTCAAAGTAGCTATTACATGAACTAAATATGTTTTTACTCTTGATAATTTTATCTTGTAGTTTTTAAAATGGCTTAAAGATTGCCTGTTAATGTTTTGCAGAGGTACTGATTTAAGAACTCACAACCTGGGGTAATGTAAGATAAGGAGTTACCACCTACAGGATAGAGAGATAGACATTAAAGCCCAGAGCTCTTAATATAAGGCTGTTAACTTATTTGCTAGATGTTTAAGATCAAGTTTTAAAATTAAAAATTTGGCTTTTGCCCTCTGAGTCAGTCTGAGTCAAGGGATAGGGGACTTCTCCAAGGGCTCTGCAACTATAGGCCACATTACCTCCTGAACAGGGAGATTAATGAGACCAGTGGAGGACAGGAAGCCAATCAGTGCATTTGCTGTGAAGAGGAGGGTCATGAGAAAAGGGAGACATCCCTGATGCTTCCGAGGGAAGCCACATGGTCAAGCAAGGCCTGGACCCATCCTAGCGCAAATGGCACTAGCAGATCTGAGAAGCTGCTGTAAGTTCCCGAAGACTCCCAAGGAAACTCAGCTGACTGTTAACAATAGATAGAAACAAAAGTCAGTTTGACTTGCTTCATCTTAAACACTTAGCAAAGACAGTCAAAGCCAAAACACAGCTATTACTGGGCATTTTAAATAAAATAATAGTTAAATGTAACTTCCATAAATAAGTAAACTGGAGGCTTTAAAAGAGATTCTCAGACAGGAATGCCTGATAACTATCAAAAGAAACTGCCAGAGTAGTTTTTAAAATTAAGGCTTTTATTTCTAACCTACCCAGGTAGCCATGGTGTTTGCTAGTATGGTTATCCAGCCCTAAGTAACAGAATTAAAGATTTCTCTATTACACACAAAGGTCATACTAGTAAAAAGATTTTGCAAGCTCAGATGACATTAAGTTATTAAACTGTATCTTAATGTTGTGTTTACATCGCTGACAATTCTGGCAATGTGACAAATATCCTTAAAGATTTACATGCTCAGATAGAAGCCATGTCCTCAGCAACTTTGTCATGGAAACAATATCTTATCTCCTGGTTCTTGGTAATTCTTGGTGGAAAACATTGTTAGTCTTTGTCTTTGCCATCATACTCATTGGCATATTCCTGTGCTATGGGATTTATTGCTGCATCAATCTGGTTCCAGTTCTAATGAATTCTTGTTTCTCTTATAGACCACCCATCACTCAAATGGCCTTCCAGTCTATTACTTCTCAATCAGACTTCTATCATGGACCACTCGATAGACCCGATTTTTAAAGGGGGACTCCAAACTGCTTGCCCCACACCGTCCCTTTTCAGCCTGAAGAAGCCAGAAAGATCTTCTTCACCCCCCTTCCTTAGAGCAGTAAGGAGTTCCCAAATTAGAGAGGGGAATGAAGCCAGATTTAAAGTTAGGTAGTCAGTGTAGTTAGGTAAATCGGGTCTAATATCGAGTGAAATCTAAAATGGAGGCCATGCTGGGAATGACTCAGGGAAAACGCAGGACAACTCATGGAATGTTAATGAAGTCCTGAAAAGGCCCGAGGCCAAAGTCCACCTCAAAGAAATGTTAATGGAGCTCAGGAAACAGCCCCCAACAGATTTGGAGATAGCCCATCCTAGAGAAATGATAAGCCCATCCCCAAAGGTGATAATTGGGCCCACCTGTGTCCTAACCCCTTCAACCTACATTCCATCACCAAAACTATAAAAAGGGGAAACAACCGCACTTCCACGGATTCCACCTCTTGGGTCCCCTTCTTCCTCCGGGAGAACTCTTTTCTGCTGTCCTTTAATAAACTTCTAATTTCTACTCTGACCTTGCCTCTGCGTGTGCTTTCTGCTGTTATTCTTCAACATTGGGGAAGCAAGAACTTGTCACCGGTCAACAGCGGTATCACTAGGATTAGTGTTAACCTTAGGCTTAGTTTTAGGGTTATGTTTAGAAAAACAGATTGTATTATAGCTAGGTTTAGAGTTAGTGTGAGGGTTAAAGTAGATTTAGGGCTAGGGTTAGGTTTAGGGTTATGATTAAGGCTAGGTTTAGGGCTAGGAAAAAGGCTAGTGTTTGTTTTACGTTTAGAGCTAGGATTATGACTAAGGGTAATATTAGGTGAAAGATTATGGTTAAAGATACTTTTAGGTTTAAGTTTATGGCTACATCTAGTGTAAGGGTTAGTTTTAGGTTTTGAACTAGCGATATTTTTAGGGTTAGTGTCAAGATTAGAGTTTGGTTTACATTAGAATTTAGGTTTAGGGCTCAAATTTGCATTAGGGTTAGGGTTAGGGTAATGATAGGGCTTGGTTTAGGATTCAGGTTAGGTTTAGGGTACTTGATAAGGTTATCATTATCAATAAGGTTAGGTTTAGCCTTAGGGTTAGCATTAGGTTATCAGTTATTGTTAGGGTCATGGATAGGATTAGAGCTTAGGTTAGAACTAGAGTTATTGTTAGGAATAAATCTTGAGTTATGGTTAGGTTTAGGTTAAGAACTATGTTCAGATTTATGGTTATGTTTAGTGTAAGGGATAGGTTTGAGCTAGGTTAGGGCAAGAGCAAGGGTTAGATTTAGGGTTTTGTCTACAACCAGATTATGGTAGGGTTAATGTTATGTTTAGGCTTATGGTTAGGGTTATCAATAAGGGGTTTAGGGTTAGGGTAATGGATAGGGTTTGATATAGATTTAGGGTTATGGTTAGATTTTGGATTAGGGTTAGGATTAGGGCTATGGTTATGTTTAGGTTTATGGATAGGTTTAGGATTTCAGCTAGGGTTAGGGCTATGTGGAGTGTTAGATGTAGGGTTATGTCTAGGGTCAGTTTTCCTGTTAGGTTTAGATTTAGAGTTAGGGTTCATGCTAGGATTAGCAATAATATTAGGTTTAGGGTTAGGGTAATGGTAGGTTTTGAGCTAGGTTTAGTGCTAGATGTAAGTTTAGTATTCGGGCTAGTTTTAGGTTTAGGGTTAGAATTAGGGATATGTGTAGGTTTATGTTTATGTTAAGAGTTAAGCTTTGAGCTAGGTTTAGGAGTAAGGTCAGGGCTAGGGTTAGGTTAGGGCTATGGTTAGTGTTAGTGTTATACATAAGGCTAGGTTTAGGCCTCGGATTACCTCTATGTTTAGTGTTAGTGTTAGGCCTAAGGTTAGGGCTATGGGTAATTTAAGAGCTAGAATTATGATTATGGCTTGTTTTAGTGTTAGAGTTATGGCTGGGTCTAGATTTGGTTTAGGTTTTGATTTGGGTCAGGTTTAGAGGTATGTTTAGTGTTAAAGGCAAGGTCAGTGTTCAGGTTAGAGTGAAAATATGGGATAAGGCCAGAATTAGGACTAGGTTTAGGTCTAGAGGCAGGGTTATTTATTGGGTTAGGTTAAGGGTTATTGTTAGGGCTAGGGGAAGGTTTTTATTTAAGTCAAGAGCTAGAATTAAGGCTAGATTAAAGATTAGGTTTAGCTCTAGGACTAATGGTAGGGTTAGGTTTAAGTATAAGATTACCAGTAGTGCATTGGTGGGGGGTTTAGAATTAAAGGTCAGGTTTAGACTGAAGTTTTTTGTTATGGTCAGAATAAGAATCAGTTTTAGGGTCAGAGTTTGGGATAGGGTAAGGGCTATAATGAGATCTAGGGTTAGGACAATTAATAAGGTTAAGATTTGTTTAGCCTAAGGATAAGTAATTGGTCTAGGGTTACCATTCAGGTTAGGATTTTGCTTAGAGTAAGGGGTAGGGTTAGAGCTAGGTTTAGGGTTAGGGTTATGTTTAGCATTAAAGCTAGTTTTAGGACGAGTTTTTGTGTTAGGGTTAAGGCTATGGTTAGGATAATAGCTAGTATAAGAACCAGGTTTATATTAAGAGATAGTTTTAGGGTTATGCTAAGTGGTACTTCAAGTGTTAGGGTTAGGCTTATAGTTAGGGTAATATCTATAGCCAGGGTTAATGTTAGGATAAGAGTCAGGTTAGGTTTAGTATTAGGGTTAGGGTTAGGACTTAAATTTGGTCTAGGATTACTGTTAGCATTTGGTATAAGTTTAGGGTGGTGTTTAGAGTTATAATGAGTGTTAGAATAGGTGCCAGGGTTAGGGTATTTTTAAAGTTATGGTTAGGACTCGAATTAGGGATAGGGTTAGGGCTAGGTGTAAAGTTAGGGTTTGGTTTAAGTTAAGGTTTAGAGTTAGGCCTCTTGCTCAGGGTGTTTTTTAGTGAAATTGATAGGATTAGGGCTAGTTTTATGATAAGCATTAGGTTTAGGGCTAGGGTTAGGGTTCGGGTTAGGATTATGCTCAGTTTAAGGCTAGGATTAGGGCTAGGGTTTGTGTTAGGTTTAGGTCAAGAATTAGGGCTAGGACTAATGTAAGGTCTAAGTTTAGAGTTAGGGATAGTTTTACGGTTAGGTTTATGGCAAGGTGAAATTTAAGCGTTAATTTCAGGGAAAGGGTCAGAATTAGAGCTAGGGGTATTATTAGAGTAGGGGTCAGGTTTTGGGTTTGGGTTAGGTTAAGGTTTAGGTTTAGACTCGAATTAGCATTAAGGTTAGATTTAGGGTTACGGTAATGGATAGGTTTAGAGTTAGGCTTCGGGTTAGGTTTAGGGTAATGGATATGGTTAGGGTTTGCGATAGGTTTTGGGTTAGGCCTAGGGTAAGCATTAGGATAATGGTAATTTATAAAATTAGACCTAGGGTTAGGGCTAGGGTTATCCTTAGGATTAGGGCTAGAGTTAGGGTTAGGGCGAGGTTTAAGGTTAGGATTATGTTTAAAGTACTGTTTAGGGATTGAATTAGGGTTAGTGCTAGGGCTAAGTTTTATTTAGGGATTTGTCTAGGTTGGTTATTGTTATGGTTAGTGTTAGGGTTAGGGTTATCACTAGAGTTAGGGTAATTGATAGGGTTAGATATCAGGTTAGAGTTAGGATTAGGTTTAGGGCTAGATTTAGATTAAATTTACCATAAGGGTTAGGGATTGAGCCAAGTTTTGGTTTAGGGTTAGGGTTAGCTTTACAGTTAGTTCTAGGGTTAGGTTTATTTTTAGGCTTAGGGTAGGTTTAGGATTACGTCTAGGGGTATCATTAGGTGAGACTTAGGGCTAGTAAAGTGGGTAGGGTTCGAGCCAGGGTTGTGGATAGGGTTAAGTTTAGGATTAGGGCTAGGGTTAGGGTTAGGGTTAGGCCTTGGTTTCGTGTTAGTGTTAGGTTAAGGGTAAGTGTTAGGCTTTGGGTTCGTGTTAGTGTTAGGTGTAAGGTAAAGTTTAGGGATTGACTATTGTTAGGGATAGGGAGAGGGTTAAGTTTACAGTCAGGTCTAGGGTAAGGTTAGGGTTAGGGATAGGGCTTGGGTTAGCATTAGGATTAGGGTTATGGTAAGAGTAATGGGTAGAGTTAGAGGTAGGGTTTGGTATATGGTTATGGTTAGGATGAGGGCTAGGGTTAGGATGAGGTTTAGGGTTTGGGCTAGAGTTAAGTTTAGGGTAAGTTTTAAAATTTGAGCTTTGTTAGAGCTAGGGCGAATATTAGGTTTAGGGTTAGGGCTAGGATTAGGGTTAGGGTTATGCTTAGAATTAGGTTAGGTCTAAGATTAGGGCAAGGTTTTGTGTGAGGTTTAGGGCTAGTTTTAAGTGTATGTGTAATGTAAGAGCTAGAGTTTTGGTTATGGCTAGATTAAAGGTTCGTCTAGGGTTAGGGTTAGTTTTTGGGTCAGGATAAGTTTTAGGGTTAGGGTTTGTGTAGAGTAACTGTCAGTGTTCGGGTTAGGGTTAGGTCCAGAGTGGGGACTAGGGTTAATCTAGGGATAGGGTTATTGTTTGGGTTAAGTTAAAGGTTATTGTTGGGATTGGGCTACAGTTATGGCTATATTTAGGATTAGGTTTAGGTCTAGAGCTAGTGTTAGTATTAGTTTTAAGTATATGGTTACTGGTAGGGCTAGTGTTAGGTTTCGGATAAGAGTTAGGTTTAGGTTTAAACCTAGGTTTAGTGTTAGGGTCAGCATAAGGGTCAGAGTTAGGGCTAGGTTTTGGTTAAGTTTATAGCTAGAATGAGGGATAGGGTTGGGAGTAGTAATAGAGTTAAGGTTTGGGTTAGGCATAGGATTAGGTTTAGGACTAGGGTAGCAATAGTGTGACGGTTGGACATAGTGTAAGGGACAGGGTTAGAGCTAGGTTTAGAACTAGCGATAGGGTTAGGGTTAGGGCCAGCATTAGGGTTAAGTTTAAACTAGGGTTAGGTCTTAGACTAGGGCTAGGTTTTGTGTTAGAGTTAGGGCTATGACTAATGTAAGAAGTGGTGTTATAATTAGGGATACTTTAGGGTTTAGGTCTAGGGTAAGGTATAGTGTTAAGATTAGGTAAGGCTAGGGTTAGGGCAATGACTATTGTAAATCTAGGTTTACAATTAGGGTTAGTTTTAGGATTAAGGTTAGGGGTATGTTTAATGTTATGGTTAGGTTTATAGTTAGTTGATATTTAGAGCTATGGTTAGTGTTAGGATAGGAGTCGGGGTCAGATTAGTTCTAGGGATAGGGTTAAGTCTCGAATTAGAGCTAGTGTTACTGTTAGGAATTGGTTTAAGTTGAAGGCAGTGTTTTGAACTAGGGTGATTGTGAGGATATGAGTCAGGGTCAGGGTTAGATTTAAGGTCAGATTGAGGACTCAAATTAGGTAAGGGCTAGGTCTAGCTGTAGTATATGTGTTTGGTTTAAGTTAAAGTTTAGGCTATTGCTCGGTTTTGGTTTAGTGCTATGGTTAGGGTTAGGGCTAGTTTTACTATTATCTTTAGGGTTAGAGCTAATGTTAGTGATACATTTACGATTAGGGTTAGGGTTAGATTGAGAGTTATGGTTAGATTTAGGGTTAGGGATAGGACTAAGGATAAGGCAAGGGTTAGAGTTATAGTATGGGATCTAGGTCTAGGGCTAAAATAGAATTAGAGTTGGTCTTAGGGCTACGGTTAGCTTTATGGTTAGAGTTAGGGATAAATTATGGCTAGTTCCAGAGCTAGATTTAGAGTTTAGCTTTAGCCTAGTGTTAGGGTTACATTTAGAGTAAAGGTTAGTGTTAGAGCTAGTTTTAGAGGTAGGGTGAGCGTTAGAATTAGGGTTACACTTAGGGTTAGGGTTAGGGTTATGATTAAGGCTATGTTTAGGACTATGATGAGGGCTAGCATTTGTTTTAGGATTAGGGCTAGGATTAGGTATAGGACTAATTTCATATCAAGAATTATGGTTAAAGATAGTTTTAGGGTTAAGATTTTGGCTTTATCTAGGGTAAGGGTTAGGGTTAGGGTTAAGGTCTAATTTAGAGCTAGGGATATTATTAGGTTCAAACTCTGATTTAGGGTTGCAATAGTTTAAGGTTTAAAGTTAGGGCTCAAATTAGTGTTAGGGTTAGGTTTAGGATAATGATAGGTTTAGGTTTAGGGCTCAGGTTAGGTTTAAGGCAATGGATAGAATTAGGATTAGGGATAGGGTTAGGATTATGCCTAGGGTTAGCATTAGGGTTAGGGTTAGGGTTATGGTAATGGATAGAGTTAGAGATCGGTTTAGGGCTAGGGTTATTGTTATAATTAGGGGTAGGCTTAGTGTTAGGGTTAGTGTTAAAGTTAGGATTAGGGCTCAAATTAGGGCTAGGTTTTGGGTTAATTTAGAGCTAGGGTTATAGATACGGCTAATGTAAGTATTAGGATGATGATTAGGTCTAGTTTTAGGGTTTTAGGGCTAGGGTTAGTGTTAGAATTAGGTTTCGGGTTAGGGTGATGTTTAGAGCTAGTAGTATTAGGGTCAGTGTCAGGTACAGGTTTAGTTTTAGGCTTTGGCTTACAACTCGAATTAGGGCTAGGGCTAGCGCTAGGTGTTGGGTTAGGGTTTGGTGTATGTTAAGGTTAAGTGTTAGAGCTATGGCTTTGTTTGTTTTAGAGCTAGTGCTAGGGTTAGGGCTAGTTTTAGAATTAGTGTTTTGGTTTGGGCTACTGTTAGGGTTAGGCTTTGGGTTAGGTCTAGATTTAGCATTAGGTTTTGTATAAGCTTAGTGCTAGGGTTAAGGATAGGGCAAGCGTTAGTATTACCGTTAAGACTAGGGTTAGGTTTACAGTAACGGATGCGGTTAGAACAGTGATAGGGTAGTGTGAGAATTATAGTAATTTTTAGGGCTAGGGTTAGGGTTAGAAATAGTGCTAAATTATGGCCAGGGTTAGTGTTAGGTCTAGGGTTAGGGCTAGTTTTAGGATTAGTTTTAGGCATCGAGTTAAGGTTAGATTTAGACTTAGGTTTTGATCTAGTGTTAGTGCTAGGGCTAAGGATAAGATAAGGCAGGGTATATGACTATGGTTAGGGTTTGATTTAGAGTTTTGTTTAGGTTAAGGGATGTGGTTATAGCCAAGTTTAGGGCTAGGGCGAGGGTTAGTATTAGAGTTAGGGCTAGGATTATCATAAAGGTTAGGTTTAGGGTTAGGATAAATTCTAGGGTTCATGTTAGGTTTAGGGATACAGCTAATATCACGTCTAGGTTACAGTTGGGGGTAGATTTAATGTTACATTTATGTCTTGGTCCAGATTAATGTTAGGTTTTTGGTAAGGGTCAGACTAAGATCTAGGGTTATTTCAGGGTCAGAGTCAGGGTTAGGGTTTGGATTAAGTTAGGGTTTATTTGTAGAGCTTGAATTAGTGTTATATTTCGGTTTCGGGTAATGACAGGGTTAAGTTTAGGGGTTCAGGTTTGGTTTAGTGTATTAGATATTGTTAGTATTAAGCCTAGGTTTAGCATAAGGGTTAGGGTTATTGTTAGGATAATGGATAGGGTTAGACCTAAGGTTATGGATAATGTTATGTATAGGATTAGAGATAGTGTTTGGCTTAGGGTTAGTTTTAAGTTTAGGGTTAAAATTAGTTTTAGCACTCGGATTAAATCTAGGTTTTGAGTTAAGTTAGTGCTAGGTTTAAGGCTATGGCTAATTTATGAATTAGGGTCATGATTAGCACTAATTTTAGGGTTAAGGTTATATCTAGGTCTAGTGTTAGGGTTAGGTTTATGGTTTCGTAGACCTAAGTTTAGAGCTGGGGTTAGTGTTAGGCTCAGAGTCAGAGTCAGGATTAGTTTTCAGGTTAGGGTTCAGACTATAATTAGGGTAGAGTTAGGGCTAAGAGAAGGGTTAGGGTTTAGTTTAGGTTAAGGGTTAGGGATAGGGTTAGGGCTAAGACTTGGTTTTGTTTTAGGGTTAGGGTTAAGGTTAGGGCTAGTTTTAGTATTAGCATTAGGGTTTGGGCTAGTGTTAATGTGAGGCTTAGGGTCAGGTTAAGGTTTAGGATTAGGGGTAGGGCGAGAATTATGGCTAGATATAGTCTTACTGTTAGGGTTAGATTTAAAGTTAGGTTTAGGTCTAGGGTTTGAGCTAGGGCTAAGGATAGGGCTAGGGTTAGGGCTTAGTTTAGGGCTAGGTTTAGCATGATGGTAAGGGATAGGTTTAGAACTAGGTATAGGGCTAAGAAAAGAGTTTGAGTTAGTCTTAAGACTAGGGTTAGGTTTGGTGTTAGGGATAGGGCAAAATTGGGGCTGGAATTAGGGCTAGGGTTAGTGTTAGGTTTAGGGTTAGGGTTAGGTTTAGTGTAAGGGATGGGATTATAGCTTGTTTTAGGACTAGGGTGAAGATTAGGGTTAAATTTAAGTTAGGTTTAGGATTAGGGTCATTATTAAGGTGAGGTTTATGGCTAGGATGTGGGCTTAGACAATGAAAACCAACAGCGGGAGGTAGTACAGTAAAGGGGGGGGGAATAATCAAAGAGGAAAACAAACCATGTCTAGTAACATAAATAAACAAATATGGCTGGAAGAACAACCCATATCTCAATAATAACCCTAAATGTTAATGGCTTAAACTCACCAATTAAGTGACACAGGCTAGTAGAATGGATCACAAAACAAGACCCAACAATATGCTGCCTTCAGGAGACGCATTTGATAGGAAAAGACATACATAGACTGAAGGTGAAAGGTTGGGAAAAATCATATCACTCATATGGACTTCGGAAACAAGCAGGAGTGTCCATACTCATATCAAATAAAATATATTTCAAGCCAAAGTTAATCAAAAGGGATGAAGAGGGACACTACATACTTCTTAAGGGAACCATACACCAACAAGACATAACAATCATAAATATATATGCCCCAAACCATGGTGCAGCTATGTTCATCAAACAAACTCTTCTCAAGTTCAAGAGTCTAATAGACCACCATACAATAATCATGGGAGACTTCAACACACCTCTCTCACCACTGGACAGATCTTCCAAACAAAAGTTGAATAAGGAAACTATAGAGCTCAATAACACAATTAATAACCTAGACTTAATTGACATATATAGAATATACCACCCAACATCAAGCAGTTACACTTTTTTCTCAGCAGCACATGGATCCTTCTCAAAAATAGATCATATATTATGTCACAGGGCAACTCTTAGACAATATAAAGGAGTAGAGATAATACCATGCATCTTATCTGACCATAATGGAATGAAATTGAAAATTAACGATAAAAGAAGTAAGGAAAAATCATGCATCACTTGGAGAATGAACAATAGGTTACTGAATGATCAATGGGTTATAGAAGACATCAAGGAGGAAATTAAAAAATTCTTAGAGATAAATGAAAACACAGACACAACATATCGGAATCTATGGGACACATTGAAAGCAGTTCTAAGGGGAAAATTTTTTGCTTGGAGTTCATTCCTTAGAAAAAGAAAAAACCAACAAATAAATGATCTAATACTTCAACTCAAAATCCTAGAAAACGAAGAGCAAAACAACAGCAAAAGAAGTAGAAGACAAGAAATAATTAAAATCAGAGCTGAAATTAATGAAATCGAAACGAAAGAAACAATTGAAAAAATTGACAAAACTAAAAGTTGGTTCTTTGAAAAAATAAATAAAATCGACAGACCCTTAGCCACACTAACGAAGAGAAGAAGAGAGAGAACTGAAATTACCAGCATACGGGATGAAAAAGGCAATATCACAACAGACACTTCAGAAATACAGAAGATTATCAGAAACTATTTTGAATCCTTTTACTCCAATAAAATAGAAGATAGTGAAGGCATCGATAAATTTCTTAAGTCATATGATTTGCCCAGATTGAGTCAGGAGGATATTGACAACCTAAACAGACCAATATCAATTGAGGAAATAGAAGATACCATCAAAAGACTACCAACTAAGAAAAGCCCAGGACCGGATGGGTATACAGCAGAGTTTTACAAAACCTTTAAAGAGGAACTAATACCAATACTTTTCAAGCTATTTCAGGAAATAGAAAAAGAGGGAGAACTTCCAAATTCATTCTATGAGGCCAACATCACCCTGATTCCTAAACCAGACAAAGACACTTCAAAGAAAGAAAACTACAGACCAATATCTCTAATGAACCTAGATGCAAAAATCCTCAATAAACTTCTGGCGAACTGGATACAAAAACATATCAAAAAAATTGTGCACCATGATCAGGTAAGATTTATCCCTGGGATGCAAGGCTGGTTCAATATACGGAAATCAATAAATGTTATTCACCACATCAATAGGCTTAAAAATAAGAACCATATGATCATCTCGATAGATGCGGAAAAAGCATTCGACAAAGTACAGCATCCCTTTATGTTCAAAACTCTAGAAAAAATAGGGATAACAGGAACATACCTCAATATTGTAAAAGCAATCTATGCCAAGCCTCAGGCTAGCATCATTCTGAATGGAGAAAAACTGAAGGCATTCCCTCTAAAATCTGGAACAAGACAGGGATGCCCTCTCTCAGCACTTCTGTTCAACATAGTTCTCGAATCACTGGCCAGAGCAATTAGACAGACGAAAGAAATTAAAGGCATAAAAATAGGAAAAGAAGAACTCAAATTATCACTTTTTGCAGATGACATGATTCTATACCTAGCAGACCCAAAAGGGTCTACAAAGAAACTATTAGAGCTAATAAATGAATTCAGCAAAGTGGCAGGCTATAAAATCAACACGCATAAATCAAAGGCATTCCTGTATATCAGCGACAAATCCTCTGAAATGGAAATAAGGACAACCACCCCATTCACAATATCCTCAAAAAAAATAAAATACTTGGGAATCAACCTAACAAAAGAGGTGAAAGACTTATACAATGAAAACTACAGAACCCTAAAGAGAGAAATAGAAGAAGATCTTAGAAGATGGAAAAATATACCCTGTTCATGGATAGGTAGAAGTAACATCATCAAAATGGCGATATTACCAAAAGTTCTCTATAGGTTTAATGCAAAGCCAATCAAAATCCCAACGGCATTTCTTGTAGAAATAGAGAAAGCAATCATGAAATTCATATGGAAAAATAAAAGACCCAGAATAGCAAAAACAATGCTAAGCAGGAAGTGTGAATCAGGCGGTATAGCTATACCAGACTTCAAACTATACTACAGAGCAATAGTAACAAAAACAGCGTGGTACTGGTACCAAAACAGGCGGGTGGACCAATAATACAGAATAGAGGACACAGAAACCAATCCACAAAACTACAACTATCTTATATTCGATAATGGGGCTAAAAGCATGCAATGGAAGAAGGATAGCATCTTCAACAAATGGTGTTGGGAAAACTGGAAATCCATTTGCAACAAAATGAAACTGAATCCCTTTCTCTCGCCATGCACAAAAGTTAACTCAAAGTGGATCAAGGAACTTGATATCAAATCAGAGACATGGCATCTGATAGAAGAAAAAGTTGGCTATGATCTACATACTGTGGGGTCGGGCTCCAAATTCCTCAATAGGACACCCATAGCACAACAGTTAATAACTAGAATCAACAAATGGGACTTACTCAAACTAAAAAGTTTTTTCTCAGCAAAAGAAACAATAAGAGAGGTAAATAGGGAGCCTACGTCCTGGGAACAAATCTTTACTCCTCACACTTCAGACAGAGCCCTAATATCCAGAATATACAAAGAACTAAAAAAATTAGACAATGAGATAACGAATAACCCAATCAACAAATGGGCCAAGGACCTGAACAGAAATTTCTCAGAGGAGGACATACAATCAATCAACAAGTATATGAAAAAATGCTCACCATCTCTAGCAGTCAGAGAAATGCAAATCCAAACCACCCTAAGATACCATCTCACTCCAGTAAGATTGGCAGCCATTAGGAAGTCACACAGCAACAAGTGCTGGCGAGGATGTGGGGAAAAGGGTACTCTTGTACATTGCTGGTGGGACTGCAAATTGGTGCGACCAATTTGGAAAGCAGTATGGAGATTTCTTGGAAAGCTCGGAATGGAACCACCATTTGATCCAGCTATTCCCCTACTCGGTCTATTCCCTAAAGACCTAAAAAGAGCACACTATAGGGACACTGCTACATCCATGTTCATAGCAGCACAATTCACAATAGCAAGACTGTGGAACCAACCTAGATGCCCTTCAATAGACGAATGGATAAAAAAAATGTGGCATTTATACACAATGGAGTATTACTCTGCATTAAGAAATGACAAAATCATAGAATTTGGAGGGAAATGGATGGCATTAGAGCAGATTATGCTAAGTGAAGCCAGCCAATCCCTTAAAAACAAATGCCAAATGTCTTCTTTGATATAAAGAGAGTAGCTAAGAACAGAGTAGGGACAAAGAGCATGAGAAGAAGATTAACATTAAACAGGGATGAGAGGTGGGAGGGAAAGGGAGAGAGAAGGGAAATTGCATGTAAATGGAAGGAGACCCTCAGGGGTATACAAAATTACATACAAGAGGAAGTGAGGGGAAAGGAGAAAAAATATAAGGGGGAGAAATGAATTACAGTAGAGGGGGTAGAGAGAGAAGAGGGGAGGGGAGGGGGGAGGGGGGATAGTAGAGGATAGGAAAGGCAGCAGAATACAACAGACACCAGAATGGCAATATGTAAATCAATTGTTGTGCAACTGATGTGATTCTGCAATCTGTATATGGGGTAAAAATGGGAGCTCATATCCCACTTGAATCAAAGTGTGAAATATGATATATCAAGAACTATGTAATGTTTTGAACAACCTACAATAAAAATTAATTAAAAAAAAAAGATTGCTTACTTTAAAAAAAAAAAAAACTATGGCAAATGTCAGGTGTAGGGTACGATTATGGATAGTTTTAGGGTTAGTTTTATTGGCTTGGTCTATTGTAAGGGTTCCTTTTCTTGTTAGGGTCAGGTTTAGATCTATGGGTATTATTAGGGTCTGGGTCAGTGTTATGGTTTGGGTTCGGTTAAGGTTTGGGGTTAGGGATGGAATTAGCATTATGGTTAGGGATAGGGTAACGATATGTTTAGGTTTAAGGTTCAGGTTAGGTGTATGTTATTGGATAGGGTTAAGGCTAGGGATTAGAATAGGGTTTGGTCTAGGATAAGCATAGGGTTTAGGGTTATTATTAGGATAATAAATAGGGTTAGAGCAAGGATTAGGGCTAGGGTTATGGTTAGGATGAGGTCTAGTAATAGGCTTAGGTTAGGGTTAGGGCTAGGGTTATGGTAAGGTTTAGCTTTAGGGTTAAAGCTATGGTAGGGCTTTGTTAGGGCTAGATTTTGCAATAGGTTAGGGTTATGGCTAATGTAAAAACTAGTGTTATGATTAGGCCTAGTTTTACGGTTAATTTTAGGACTAAGTATAATCTTAGGGTTAGGTTTAGGGTTAGGGTAATATTTAGAGCTAGGGTTAGTGTTAGTGTCAGATACAGTGTTTGGATTAGGGTAATAGTTAGTGCTAAAGCCAGAATTAAGACTAGGTTTAGGTCTAGGGGTAGGATTAGTGTTTGTGTTAACTTAAGGGTTATTGTTAATACTAGGTCTAGGTTTTTCTGTAGGTCTAGGGCTAGAGTTATACCTAATTTTATGATTAGGTTTAGGTCTAGGGCTAGTGTTATGGTGAGGGATAGGTATAAGTTTAATGGTAGGGCTAGTGTTAGGGTTCGGTTTAGGGTTGGGTTCAGGTTTAAACCTACAAATAGTGTTAGGGTAAGGATAAGGGTCAGGGTTAGGTTTAGGCTTTGGGTTATGGTTATTGCTAGAATTAGGTCAAGGGTTATGACTAGGAATAGGGTTAGGTTTTTGGTTAAGCTAAAAATAAGGTTTAGGACTAGGGTTAGCGTTAGGGTGATAGTTTGGCTTAGCATAAAGATACAGATAGAACTAGGGTTTGGACTGGGCTTTAGGGCTAAGGTTAGGCTTAGGTTTAGGGATAAAGTTCGATTTAGGGCTCAGATTAGGGCTAAATTTGTATTAGGGTTAAGGCTAGTGTTAGGGTTACGACTAATGTAAGAACAAGGGTTATGATAAGGATTAGTTTTAGGGTTAGGTTTAGGGCTAGATCTAGTGTTGGGGTTAGGTTTATGGTTAGCATGATGTCTAGAGCTAGAGTTAGTGTTAGGATATGAGTCAGGGGCTTGGTTAGTTTTTGGGTTAGTGTTAGGACTCGGATAAGGTCTGTGGTTATGGCTAAGTGTAGGGTTAGGGTTTGGTTTAGGTAAAGGGTTAAGATTAGGGGTAAGACTCAAATTTTTTATAGGGCTAGTTCTAATGTTACGGCTAGTTTTAGGATTAGCCTTAGGGTTAGGACTCTTTACAAGTTTAGGCTTAGGCATCAGGTTAAGTTTAGACTTAGAGTTAGGTTTCCATCTAGCGTACTGCAAAGGTTAAAGATACGGCAAGAGTTGTGACTAACATTAGGGCTAGGATTACGGTTATGGTAATGCATAGTGTTAGAACTAGGGATAGATCTAGTGTGAGAGTTATAGTTTGTATTAATTCTATGGTTAGGTTTAGGGTTAGGAACAGGGCTAAATTATTGCTGGAATTTAGCTAGGTTTAGTTTTAGGGTTAGAGTTAGGGCTAGAGTTAGTGTTAGTGTTACAGTTATGGCTAGGGGTAGGATTAGGTTTAGGGTAAGTTTTAGTGTTTAAGCTAGGGTTATGGCTAGGGCAAGTGTTAGGTTTAATGTTAGGTCTAGTTTATGGTTATGGTTAGGATTAGGGTTAGGGCTATGTTTTTTATTAGTGTTAGGATTAGGTTTAGGGTTACGTTTAGGATTTGTTAGATTTAAGATTAGGGTTACGATTAAGGTTAGGTTTAGGATTAACTTTGGGTTTACGCCTAGATATAGTGTTGGGTTTAGGGTAAAAGTTAGGGTTTGAGTTAAGGTTAAGGCTATGACAAGTGTTAGCTTTAGGGTTAGGTCTATGGTTATTTTTATAATTAGGATTCAGACTAGGATTAGGTTTAGGACTAGGGTTGTAATTAGGGTTAGTGATAGGTTTAAGGTAATGGCTAGTGTTAGAAGTAGGTTTAGTGCTATGGTTAAGGTTAGAATTAGGGCTAGAGTTAGGTTTATGATTATGGATAGGTCTAAGATTAGGTTTAGGCTAAGGGTTAGGCTTTGAAATATGGTTAAATGTAAGGCTAGGGTTAGGTCAGATATACGTTTAGGGTTATGGTTATGCTTTGGGTAGGTTTAGGCCTAGGATTAGGGCTAGGTTTTGTGTTAGGTTTAGGCCCATGGTTAGGGCTATGGGTAATATAAGACGTAGGGCAATGATTAGGGCTATTTATAGTGTTAGGGTTATGGCTAGGTCTAATGTTAGGTTTAGGTTTTAGTATTAGGGTAAGGTTTAGAGCTAGGTTTAGTGTTTATGTAGGGGAAGTTTCAGTTTAGAGTTAGAGTTACTGTGAAACCAGAATTAGGACTAGGTTTTTGTCTAGGTGTATGGTTATTGTTTGCTTTAGGATAAGGGTTATTGTTAGGTGTAGGGCTAAGTTTTCTGGGGTTTTTTTTGGTCTATATCTAGAGTTATGGCTAGATTTACGATTAGGTTAAGGTCTAGGACTCGTGTTAGGGTTAGTTTTAGCTATAAGCTTACTGGTAGGGCTAGATTTAGGATTCAGTTTTAGGTTATGTTCAGGTTTATACCAAAGGTTTGTGCTAGGGTTAGGATTTGAGTTAGGGTAGGATCTAGAATGAAGGGTGGGGTTAGGGCTAGTAATAGGGTTATGGTTTGGGTTAGGCTAAGGATTAAGATTAAAATTTATGTTAGCATTAGGATAGGAATTGGCTTACGGTAAGTGATAGAGTTAGAGCTAGGGTTAGGCTAGTGCTAGGTTTAGGGTTAGGGTTAAATCAAAGTTTATGACTCAGATTAGGGATAATTTTTCTCTTAGGTTTTGGCCTAGTATTACGTATGTCAAGTATAAGAATTAGGGTTACAATTAGGGTTACTTTTAGGGTTAGTGTTTGGTCTAGGTCTAGTGTTACCATTATCTTTAGTGTTAGTGTGATATTTAGAGCTAGGGTTAGTGTTACAATAAAAGTCAGGGTCAGGTTTAGTTTTGGCCTAGGACTCAAATTAGAGCAAGGAGTTTATGGCTACGTACATAGTTAGGGTTTGTTTTAGATTTAAGGTTTATGGTTAGGGCAGTGGATTTTTATTGTTTTAGGGCTAAAGCTAGGGTTAGGGCTAGTTTTATGTTTAGTGATAGTGATAAGTTTAGTAGTAGGGTGAGGTTTAGGGTTAGGATTAGGGTTAGATTTAGAGTTATGGTTAGATCTAGGGATAGGTATTGGGCTAGGATTAGGACTAAGTTTAGGACTTATGTTAGGGTTATGGTAACTGATAGCGATGAAACTAGAAATAGGACAAGGTACATCAAGAGGAAACAAACCTTAGAGATAGAACGTAGAACTACTTTATTGTGTCAAGTTTCAAGAAGCTAGCACAAACCATGTTTGATTTAGAGTTCGAACTGCATTTGTCAATATAGGAGAAAACAGAGTGAAAACTAAAAATTCAAACTGTTACTGCAAACGAATGCTTCAACCTAGGAGAACGAAACTTGAACATCCACGTTTTATTGGTGTACTGCTCATTACTGGAAATTATCATGAAGGTCGGAAAAAAAAATATGTTGAGATTTCAGGAGACTGTAGTATTTTGGCAGCCTAACAACGCCTTTCTTGAATGTGTCTTTCGTCAGTCTCTGCTTAGGTCTACATCCAGAGGAAACAAAAAATAAAAATAGAATGTAGAACTACTTTACTGTTTCAAGTTTCAAGAAGCTAGCACAAACCGTGTTTGATTTAGAGTTCGAACTACATTTGTCAATATAGGAGAAAACAGAGTGAAACCTAAAAATTCAAACTGTTACTCCAAAAGAATGCTTCAATCTAGGAGAACTAAACTTTGGCATCCAAGTGGGATTGGTGTACTGATCATTACTTGAAAGTATCATGAAGATTGGATGAAAAAATATATGTTGAGATTTCAGGAGACTCTAGTGTGTTGGAAGTTTGGCAACCCCTTTCAGTATAAGTGTTATTCGCCAGTCCGAGCTTTAGGATACAAGAGGAAACAAACCTTAGAGATAGAACGTAGAACTACTTTATTGTGTCAAGTTTCAAGAAGCTAGAACAAACCGTGTTTGATTTAGAGTTCTAACTGCATCTGTCAATATAGGAGAAAACAGAGTGAAACCTATAATTTCTAACTGTTCCTGCAAACGAATGCTACAACCTAGAAGAACAAAACTTGGGCATCCACGTTTGATTGGTGTACTGATCAATACTTGAAAGAATCATGAAGATTGGATGAAAAAATATATGTTGAGATTTCAGGAGACGGTAGTTTTTTGGAAGCTTAACAACGCCTTTCTTTGAAAGTGTTATTCGCCAGTCTCTGCTTAAGGCTACATCAAGAGGAAACAAACCTTAGAGATAGAACGTAGAACTACTTTATTGTGTCAAGTTTCAAGAAGCTAGCACAAACCATGTTCGATTTGGAGTTCGAACTGCATCTGTCAATATAGGAGAAAACAGAGTGAAACCTAAAAATTCAAACTGTTACTGCAAACAAATGCTTCAACCTAGGAGAACGAAACTTGAAAATCCACGTTTTATTGGTGTACTGCTCATTACTAAAATTATCATGAAGGTCGGAAAAAAAAATATGTTGAGATTTCAGGAGACTGTAGTATTTTGGCAGCCTAACAACGCCTTTCATTGAATGTGTCTTTCGTCAGTCTCTGCTTAGGTCTACATCCAGAGGAAACAAAAAATAAAAATAGAATGTAGAACTACTTTACTGTTTCAAGTTTCAAGAAGCTAGCACAAACCGTGATTGATTTAGAGTTCGAACTACATTTGTCAATATAGGAGAAAACAGAGTGAAACCTAAAAATTCAAACTGTTACTCCAAAAGAATGCTTCAATCTAGGAGAACTAAACTTTGGCATCCAAGTGGGATTGGTGTACTGATCATTAATTGAAAGTGTCATGAAGATTGGATGAAAAAATATATGTTGAGATTTCAGGAGACGGTAGTTTTTTGGAAGCTTAACAACGCCTTTCATTGAAAGTGTTATCCGCCAGTCCCTGCATTTGGCTACATCAAGAGGAAACAAACCTTATAGATAGAACGTAGAACTGCTGTATTGTGTCAAGTTTCAAGAAGCTAGCACAAACCGTGTTTGTATTGGAGTTCGAACTGCATGTGTCAATATAGGCGAAAACAGAGTGAAACATAAAAATTCAAACTGTTACTACAAACGAATGCTTCAACTTAAAAGAACGAAACTTGAGCATCCAAGTGGGATTGGTGTACTGATCATTACTTGAAAGTATCATGAAGATTGGATGAAAAAATATATGTTGAGATTTTAGGGGACTCTAGTGTGTTGGAAGTTTTGCAACCCCTTTCAGTATAAGTGTTATTCGCCAGTCCCAGCTTTAGGATGCAAGAGGAAACAAACCTTAGAGATAGAACGTAGAACTACTTTATTGTGTCAAGTTTCAAGAAGCTAGCACAAACCGTGTTTGATTTAGAGTTCTAACTGCATCTGTCAATATAGGAGAACACAGAGTGAAACCTATAATTTCTAACTGTTCCTGCAAACGAATGCTACAACCTAGAAGAACAAAACTTGGGCATCCACGTTTGATTGGTGTACTGATCAATACTTGAAAGAATCATGAAGATTGGATGAAAAAATATATGTTGAGATTTCAGGAGATGGTAGTTTTTTGGAAGCTTAACAACGCCTTTCATTGAAAGTGTTATTCGCCAGTCTCTGCTTAAGGCTACAACAAGAGGAAACAAACCTTAGAGATAGAACGTAGAACTACTTTATTGTGTCAAGTTTCAAGAAGCTAGCACAAACCATGTTTGATTTAGAGTTCGAACTGCATCTGTCAATATATAAGAAAACAGAGTGAAAACTAAAAATTCAAACTGTTACTGCAAACGAATGTTTCAACCTAGGAGAACGAAACTTGAACATCCAAGTTTTATTGGTGTACTGCTCATTACTTGAAATTATCATGAAGGTCAGAAAAAAAATATGTTGAGATTTCAGGAGCCTGTAGTATTTTGGCAGCCTAACAACGCCTTTCATTGAATGTGTCTTTCGTCAGTCTCTGCTTAGGTCTACATCCAGAGGAAACAAAAAATAAAAATAGAATGTAGAACTACTTTACTGTTTCAAGTTTCAAGAAGCTATCACAAACCGTGTTTGATTTAGAGTTCTAACTGCATCTGTCAATATAGGAGAAAACAGAGTGAAACCTATAATTTCTAACTGTTCCTGCAAACGAATGCTACAACCTAGAAGAACAAAACTTGGGCATCCACGTTTGATTGGTGTACTGATCAATACTTGACAGAATCATGAAGATTGGATGAAAAAATATATGTTGAGATTTCAGGAGACGGTATTTTTTCGGATGCTTAACAACGCCTTTCATTGAAAGTGTTATTCGCCAGTCTCTGCTTAAGGCTACATCAAGAGGAAACAAACCTTAGAGATAGAACGTAGAACTACTTTATTGTGTCAAGTTTCAAGAAGCTAGCACAAACCGTGTTTGATTTAGGGTTCTAACTGCATCTGTCAATATAGGAGAAAACAGAGTGAAACCTATAATTTCTAACTGTTCCTGCAAACGAATGCTACAACCTAGAAGAACAAAACTTGGGCATCCACTTTTGATTGGTGTACTGATCAATACTTGAAAGAATCATGAAGATTGGATGAAAAAATATATGTTGAGATTTCAGGAGACGGTAGTTTTTGGGAAGCGTAACAACGCCTTTCTTTGAAAGTGTTATTCGCCAGTCTCTGCTTAAGGCTACATCAAGAGGAAACAAACCTTTGAGATAGAACGTAGAACTACTTTATTGTGTCAAGTTTCAAGAAGCTAGCACAAACCTGTTTGATTTAGAGTTCGAACTGCATCTGTCAATATAGGAGAAAACAGAGTGAAAACTAAAAATTCAAACTGTTACTGCAAACGAATGCTTCAACCTAGGAGAACGAAACTTGAACATCCACGTTTTATTGGTGTACTGCTCATTACTTGAAATTATTATGAAGGTCGGAAAAAATAATATGTTGAGATTTCAGGAGACTGTAGTATTTTGGCAGCCTAACAACGCCTTTCATTGAATGTGTCTTTTGTCAGTCTCTGCTTAGGTCTACATCCAGAGGAAACAAAAAATAAAAATAGAATGTAGAACTACTTTACTGTTTCAAGTTTCAAGAAGCTAGCACTAACCGTGTTTGGTTTAGAGTTCGAACTACATTTGTCAATATAGGAGAAAACAGAGTGAAACCTAAAAATTCAAACTGTTACTCCAAAAGAATGCTTTAATCTAGGAGAACTAAACTTTGGCATCCAAGTGGGATTGGTGTACTGATCATTACTTGAAAATATCATGAAGATTGGTTGAAAAAATATATGTTGAGATTTCAGGAGACTCTAGTGTGTTGGAAGTTTCGCAACCCCTTTCAGTATAAGTGTTATTCGCCAGTCCCAGCTTTAGGATACAAGAGGAAACAAACCTTAGAGATAGAACGTAGAACTACTTTATTGTGTCAAGTTTCAAGAAGCAAGCACAAACCGTGTTTGATTTAGAGTTCTAACTGCATCTGTCAATATAGCAGAAAACAGAGTGAAACCTATAATTTCTAACTGTTCCTGCAAACGAATGCTACAACCTAGAAGAACAAAACTTGGGCATCCACGTTTGATTGGTGTACTGATCAATACTTGAAAGAATCATGAAGATTGGATGAAAAAATATATGTTGAGATTTCAGGAGACGGTAGTTTTTGGAAGCTTAACAACGCCTTTCATTGAAAGTGTTATTCGCCAGTCTCTGCTTAAGGCTACATCAAGAGGAAACAAACCTTAGAGATAGAACGTACAACTACTTTATTGTGTCAAGTTTCAAGAAGCTAGCACAAACCATGTTTGATTTAGAGTTCGAACTGCATCTGTCAATATAGGAGAAAACAGAGTGAAAACTAAAAATTCAAACTGTTACTGCAAACGAATGCTTCACCCTAGGAGAACGAAACTTGAACATCCACCTTTTATTGGTGTAATGCTCATTACTTGAAATTATCATGAAGGTCGGAAAAAAAAATATGTTCAGATTTCAAGAGACTGTAGTATTTTGGCAGCCTAACAACACCTTTCTTTGAATGTGTCCTTCGTCAGTCTCTGCTTAGGTCTACATCCAGAGGATACAAAAAATGAAAATAGAATATAGAACTACTTTACTGTTTCAAGTTTCAAGAAGCTAGCACAAACCGTGTTTGATTTAGAGTTCGAACTACATTTGTCAATATAGGAGAAAACAGAGTGAAACCTAAAAATTCAAACTGTTACTGCAAACGAATGCTTCAACGTAAAAGAACGAAACTTGAGCATCCAAGTGGTATTGGTGTACTGATCATTACTTGAAAGTATCATGAAGATTGGATGAAAAAATATATGTTGAGATTTCAGGAGACTCTAGTGTGTTGGAAGTTTGGCAACCCCTTTCAGTATAAGTGTTATTCGCCAGTCCCAGCTTTAGGATACAAGAGGAAACAAACCTTAGAGATAGAACGTAGAACTACTTTATTGTGTCAAGTTTCAAGAAGCTAGCACAAACCGTGTTTGATTTAGAGTTCTAATTGCATCTGTCAATATAGGAGAAAACAGAGTGAAACCTAAAAATTCAAACTGTTACTGCAAACGAATGCTTCAACGTAAAAGAACGAAACTTGAGCATCCAAGTGGGATTGGTGTACTGATCATTACTTGAAAGTGTCATGAAGATTGGATGAAAAAATATATGTTGAGATTTCAGGAGACGGTAGTTTTTGGAAGGTTAACAACGCCTTTCATTGAAAGTGTTATTCGCCAGTCCCTGCATTTGGCTACACCAAGAGGAAACAAACCTTATAGATAGAAAGTAGAACTGCTGTATTGTGTCAAGTTTCAAGAAGCTAGCACAAACCGTGTTTGATTTGGAGTTCGAACTACATTTGTCAATATAGGCGAAAACAGAGTGAAACCTAAAAATTCAAACTGTTACTACAAACGAATGCTTCAACTTAAAAGATCGAAACTTGAGCATCCAAGTGGGATTGGTGTACTGATCATTACTTGAAAGTATCAAGAAGATTGGATGAAAAAATATATGTTGAGATTTCAGGGGACTCTACTGTGTTGGAAATTTGGCAACCCCTTTCCGTATAAGTGTTATTCGCCAGTCACAGCTTTAGGCTACATCATGAGGAAACAAACCTCAGAGATAGAACCTAGAACTACTGTATTGTGTCAGGTTTCAAGAAGCTAGCACAAACCGTGTTTGAATTAGAGTTCGAACGGAATCTGTCAATATAAAAGAAAACAGAGTGAAACCTATAATTTCTAACTGTTCCTGCAAACGAATGTTACAACCTAGAAGAACAAAACTTGGGCATCCACGTTTGATTGGTGTACTGATCAATACTTGAAAGAATCATGAAGTTTGGATGCAAAAATATATGTTGAGATTTCAGGAGACGGTAGTTTTTTTGGAAGCATAACAACGCCTTTCATTGAAAGTGTTATTCGCCAGTCGGTGCTTAAGGGTACATCAATAGGAAACAAACCTTAGAGATAGAACGTAGAACTACTTTATTGTGTGAAGTTTCAAGAAGCTAGCTCAAACCATGTTTGATTTAGAGTTCGAACTGCATCTGTCAATATAGGAGAAAACAGAGTGAAAACTAAAAATTCAAACTGTTACTGCAAACGAATGCTTCAACCTAAGAGAACGAAACTTGGACATCCACGTTTTGTTGGTGTACTGCTCATTACTTGAAATTATCATGAAGGTCGGAAAAAAAAAATATGTTGGGATTTCAGGAGACTCTAGTATTTTGGCAGCCTAACAACACCTTTCATTGAATGTGTCTTTCGTCAGTCTCTGCTTAGGTCTACATCCAGAGGAAACAAAAAATAAAAATAGAATGTAGAACTACTTTACTGTTTCAAGTTTCAAGAAGCTAGCACAAACCGTGTTTGATTTAGAGTTCGAACTACATTTGTCAATATAGGAGAAAACAGAGTGAAACCTAAAAATTCAAACTGTTACTCCAAAAGAATGCTTCAATCTAGGAGAACTAAACTTTGGCATCCAAGTGGGATTGGTGTACTGATCATTACTTGAAAGTATCATGAAGATTGGATGAAAAAATATATCTTGAGATTTCAGGAGACTCTAGTGTGTTGGAAGTTTGGCAACCCCTTTCAGTATAAGTGTTATTCGCCAGTCCCAGCATTAGGATACATCAAGAGGAAACAAACCTCAGAGATAGAACCTAGAACTACTGTATTGTGTCAAGTTTCAAGAAGCTAGCACAAACCGTGTTTGAATTAGAGTTCGAACGGCATCTGTCAATATAAAAGAAAACAGAGTGAAACCTATAATTTCTAACTGTTCCTGCAAACGAATGTTACAACCTAGAAGAACAAAACTTGGGCATCCACGTTTGATTGTTGTACTGATCAATACTTGAAAGAATCATGAAGATTGGATGCAAAAATATATGTTGAGATTTCAGGAGACGGTAGTTTTTTGGAAGCTTAACAACGCCTTTCATTGAAAGTGTTATTCGCCAGTCTCTGCTGAAGGCTACATCAAGAGGAAACAAACCTTAGAGATAGAACGTAGAACTACTTTATTGTGTCAAGTTTCAAGAAGCTAGCACAAACCATGTTTGATTTAGAGTTCGAACTGCATCTGTCAATATAGGAGAAAACAGAGTGAAAACTAAAAATTCAAACTGTTACTGCAAACAAATGCTTCAACCTAGGAGAACGAAACTTGAACATCCACGTTTGATTGGTGTACTGCTCATTACTTGAAATTATCATGAAGTTCGGAAAAAAATATGTTGAGATTTCAGGAGACTGTAGTATTTTGGCAGCCTAACAACGCCTTTCATTTAATGTGTCTTTCGTCAGTCTCTGCTTAGGTCTACATCAAGAGGAAACAAAAAATAAAAATAGAATGTAGAACTACTTTACTGTTTCAAGTTTCAAGAAGCTATCACAAACCGTGTTTGATTTAGAGTTCGAACTACATTTGTCAATATAGGAGAAAACAGAGTGAAACCTAAAAATTCAAACTGTTACTCCAAAAGAATGCTTCAATCTAGGAGAACTAAACTTTGGCATCCAAGTGGGATTGGTGTACTGATCATTACTTGAAAGTATCATGAAGATTGGATGAAAAAATATATGTTGAGATTTCAGGAGACTCTAGTGTGTTGGAAGTTTGGCAATCCCTTTCAGTATAAGTGTTATTCGCCAGTCCCAGCTTTAGGATACAAGAGGAAACAAACCTTAGAGATAGAACGTAGAACTACTTTATTGTGTCAAGTTTCAAGAAGCTAGCACAAACCGTGTTTGATTTAGAGTTCTAACTGCATCTGTCAATATAGGAGAAAACAGAGTGAAACCTATAATTTCTAACTGTTCCTGCAAACGAATGCTACAACCTAGAAGAACAAAACTTGGGCATCCACGTTTGTTTGGTGTACTGATCAATACTTGAAAGTATCATGAAGATTGGATGAGAAAATATATGTTGAGATTTCAGGAGACGGTAGTTTTTTGGAAGCTTAACAACGCCTTTCATTGAAAGTGTTATTCGCCAGTCTCTGCTTAAGGCTACATCAAGAGGAAACAAACCTTAGAGATAGAACTTAGAACTACTTTATTGTGTCAAGTTTCAAGAAGCTAGCACAAACCATGTTTGATTTAGAGTTCGAACTGCATCTGTCAATATAGGAGAAAACAGAGTGAAAACTAAAAATTCAAACAGTTACTGCAAACGAATGCTTCAACCTAGGAGAACGAAACTTGAACATCCACGTTTGATTGGTGTACTGCTCATTACTTGAAATTATCATGAAGTTCGGAAAAAAAATATGTTGAGATTTCAGGAGACTGTAATATTTTGGCAGCCTAACAACGCCTTTCATTGAATGTGTCTTTCGTCAGTCTCTGCTTAGGACTACATCCAGAGGAAACAAAAAATAAAAATAGAATGTAGAACTACTTTACTGTTTCAAGTTTCAAGGAGCTAGCACAAACCGTGTTTGATTTAGAGTTCGAACTACATTTGTCAATATAGGAGAAAACAGAGTGAAACCTAAAAATTCAAACTGTTACTCCAAAAGAATGCTTCAATCTAGGAGAACTAAACTTTGGCATCCAAGTGGGATTGGTGTACTGATCATTACTTGAAAGTATCATGAAGATTGGATGAAAAAATATATGTTGAGATTTCAGGAGACTCTAGTGTGTTGGAAGTTTGGCAACCCCTTTCAGTATAAGTGTTATTCGCCAGTCCCAGCTTTAGGATACAAGAGGAAACAAACCTTAGAGATAGAACGTAGAACTACTTTATTGTGTCAAGTTTCAAGAAGCTAGCACAATCCGTGTTTGATTTAGAGTTCTAACTGCATCTGTCAATATAGGAGAAAACAGAGTGAAACCTATAATTTCTAACTGTTCCTGCAAACGAATGCTACAACCTAGAAGAACAAAACTTGGGCATCCACGTTTGATTGGTGTACTGATCAATACTTGAAAGCATCATGAAGATTGGATGAAAAAATATATGTTGAGATTTCAGGAGACGGCAGTTTTTTGGAAGCTAAACAACGCCTTTCATTGAAATTGTTATTCGCCAGTCTCTGCTTAAGGCTACATCAAGAGGAAACAAACCTTAGAGATAGAACGTAGAACTACTTTTTTGTGTCAAGTTTCAAGAAGCTAGCACAAACCATGTTTGATTTAGAGTTCGAACTGCATCTGTCAATATAGGAAAAAACAGAGTGAAAACTAAAAATTCAAACTGTTACTGCAAACGAATGCTTCTACCTAGGAGAACGAAACTTGGACATCCACGTTTTATTGGTGTACTGCTCTTTACTTGAAATTATCATGAAGGTCGGAAAAAAAAAATATGTTGAGATTTCAGGAGACTGTAGTATTTTGGCAGCCTAACAACGCCTTTCATTGAATGTGTCTTTCGTCAGTCTCTGCTTAGGTCTACATCCAGAGGAAACAAAAAATAAAAATAGAATGCAGAACTACTTTACTGTTTCAAGTTTCAAGAAGCTAGCACAAACCCTGTTTGATTTAGAGTTCGAACTACATTTGTCAATATAGGAGAAAACAGAGTGAAACCTAAAAATTCAAACTGTTACTGCAAACGAATGCCTCAACGTAAAAGAACGAAACTTGAGCATCCAAGTGTGATTGGTGTACTGATCATTACTTGAAAGTGTCATGAAGATTGGATGAAAAAATATATGTTGAGATTTCAGGAGACGGTAGTTTTTGGAAGGTTAACAATGCCTTTCATTGAAAATGTTATTCGCCAGTCCCTGCATTTAGCTCCATCAAGAGGAAACAAACCTTATAGATAGAAAGTAGAACTGCTGTATTGTGTCAAGTTTCAAGAAGCTAGCACAAACCGTGTTTGATTTGGAGTTCGAACTGCATCTGTCAATATAGGCGAAAACAGAGTGAAACCTAAAAATTCAAACTGTTACTAAAAACGAATGCTTCAACTTAAAAGAACGAAACTTGAGCATCCAAGTGGGATTGGTGTACTGATCATTACTTGAAAGTATCATGAAGATTGGATGAAAAAATATATGTTGAGATTTCAGGGGAATCTAGTGTGTTGGAAGTTTGGCAACACCTTTCAGTATAAGTGTTATTCGCCAGTCCCAGCTTTAGGATACAAGAGGAAACAAACCTTAGAGATAAAACTTAGAACTACTGTATTGTGTCAAGTTTCAGGAAGCTAGCACAAACCGTGTTTGATTTACAGTTCGAACTATATTTGTCAATATAGGAGAAAACAGAGTGAAACCTAAAAATTCAAACTGTTACTCCAAAAAAATGCTTCAATCTAGGAGAACTAAACTTTGGCATCCAAGTGGGATTGGTGTACTGATCATTACTTGAAAGTATCATGAAGATTGGATGAAAAAATATATGTTGAGATTTCAGGAGACTCTAGTGTGTTGGAAGTTTGGCAACCCCTTTCAGTATAAGTGTTATTCGCCAGTCCCAGCTTTAGGATACAAGAGGAAACAAACCTTAGAGATAGAACGTAGAACTACTTTATTGTGTCAAGTTTCAAGAAGCTAGCACAAACCGTGTTTGATTTTGAGTTCTAACTGCATCTGTCAATATAGGAGAAAACAGAGTGAAACCTATAATTTCTAACTGTTCCTGCAAACGAATGCTACAACCTAGAAGAACAAAACTTGGGCATCCACGTTTGATTGGTGTACTGATCAATACTTGAAAGAATCATGAAGATTGGATGAGAAAATATATGTTGAGATTTCAGGAGACCGTAGTTTTTTGGAAGCTTAACAACGCCTTTCATTGAAAGTGTTATTCGCCAGTCTCTGCTTAAGGCTACATCAAGAGGAAACAAACCTTAGAGAGAGAACGTAGAACTACTTTATTGGGTCAAGTTTCAAGAAGCTAGCACAAACCATGTTTGATTTAGAGTTCGAACTGCATCTGTCAATATAGGAGAAAACAGAGTGAAAACTAAAAATTCAAACTGTTACTGCAAACGAATGCTTCAACCAAGGAGAACGAAACTTGAACATCCACGTTTTATTGGTGTACTGCTCATTACTTGAATTTATCATGAAGTTCGGAAAAAAAATATGTTGAGATTTCAGGAGACTGTAGTATTTTGGCAGCCTAACAACGCCTTTCATTGAATGGGTCTTTCTTCAGTCTCTGCTTAGGTCTACATCCAGAGGAAACAAAAAATAAAAACAGAATGTAGAACTACTTTACTGTTTCAAGTTTGAAGAAGCTAGCACAAACCGTGTTTGATTTAGAGTTCGAACTACATTTGTCAATATAGGAGAAAACAGAGTGAAAACTAAAAATTCAAACTGTTACTCCAAAAGAATGCTTCAATCTAGGAGAACTAAACTTTGGCATCCAAGTGGGATTGGTGTACTGATCATTACTTGAAAGTATCATGAAGATTGGATGAAAAAATATATATTGAGATTTCAGGAGACTCTAGTGTGTTGGAAGTTTGGCAACCCCTTTCAGTATAAGTGTTATTCACCAGTCCCAGCTTTAGGATACAAGAGGAAACAAACCTTAGAGATAGAACGTAGAACTACTTTATTGTGTCAAGTTTCAAGAAGCTAGCACAAACCGTGTTTGATTTAGAGTTCTAACTGCATCTGTCAATATAGGAGAAAACAGAGTGAAACCTATAATTTCTAACTGTTCCTGCAAACGAATGCTACAACCCAGAAGAACAAAACGTGGGCATCCACGTTTGATTGGTGTACTGATCAATACTTGAAAGAATCATGAAGATTGGATGAAAAAATATATGTTGAGGTTTCAGGAGACGGTAGGTTTTTGGAAGCTTAACAACGCCTTTCATTTGAAATGTTATTCGCCAGTCTCTGCTTAAGACTACATCAAGAGGAAACAAACCTTAGAGATAGAACGTAGAACTACTTTATTGTGTCAAGTTTCAAGATGCTAGCACAAAGCATGTTTGATTTAGAGTTCGAACTGCATCTGTCAATATAGGAGAAAACAGAGTGAAAACTAAAAATTCAAACTGTTACTGCAAACGAATGCTTCAACCTAGGAGAACGAAACTTGAACATCCACGTTTTATTGGTGTACTGCTCATTACTTGAAATTATCATGAAGGTCGGAAAAAAAAATATGTTGAGATTTCAGGAGACTGTAGTATTTTGGCAGCCTAACAACGCCTTTCAATGAATGTGTCTTTCGTCAGTCTCTGCTTAGGTCTACATCCAGAGGAAACAAGAAATAAAAACAGAATGTAGAACTACTTTACTGTTTCAAGTTTCAAGAAGCTAGCACAAACCGTGTTTGATTTAGAGTTCGAACTACATTTGTCAATATAGGAGAAAACAGAGTGAAAACTAAAAATTCAAACTGTTACTCCAAAAGAATGCTTCAATCTAGGAGAACTAAACTTTGGCATCCAATTGGGATTGGTGTACTGATCATTACTTGAAAGTATCATGAAGATTGGATGAAAAAATATATGTTGAGATTTCAGGAGACTCTAGTGTGTTGTAAGTTTGGCAACCCCTTTCAGTATAAGTGTTATTCGCCAGTCCCAGCTTTAGGATAGAAGAGGAAACAAGCCTTAGAGATAGAACGTAGAACTACTTTATTGTGTCAAGTTTCAAGAAGCTAGCACAAACCGTGTTTGATTTAGAGTTCTAACTGCATCTGTCAATATAGGAGAAAACAGAGTGAAACCTATAATTTCTAACTGTTCCTGCAAACGAATGCTACAACCTAGAAGAACAAAACTTGGGCATCCACGTTTGATTGGTGTACTGATCAATACTTGAAAGTATCATGAAGATTGGATGAGAAAATATATGTTGAGATTTCAGGAGACGGTAGTTTTTTGGAAGCTTAACAACGCCTTTCATTGAAAGTGTTATTCGCCAGTCTCTGCTGAAGGCTACATCAAGAGGAAACAAACCTTAGAGATAGAACGTAGAACTACTTTATTGTGTCAAGTTTCAAGAAGCTAGCACAAACCATGTTTGATTTAGAGTTCGAACTGCATCTGTCAATATAGGAGAAAACAGAGTGAAAACTAAAAATTCAAACTGTTACTGCAAACAAATGCTTCAACCTAGGAGAACGAAACTTGAACATCCACGTTTGATTGGTGTACTGCTCATTACTTGAAATTATCATGAAGTTCGGAAAAAAATATGTTGAGATTTCAGGAGACTGTAGTATTTTGGCAGCCTAACAACGCCTTTCATTGAATGTGTCTTTCGTCAGTCTCTGCTTAGGTCTACATCAAGAGGAAACAAAAAATAAAAATAGAATGTAGAACTACTTTACTGTTTCAAGTTTCAAGAAGCTATCACAAACCGTGTTTGATTTAGAGTTCGAACTACATTTGTCAATATAGGAGAAAACAGAGTGAAACCTAAAAATTCAAACTGTTACTCCAAAAGAATGCTTCAATCTAGGAGAACTAAACTTTGGCATCCAAGTGGGATTGGTGTACTGATCATTACTTGAAAGTATCATGAAGATTGGATGAAAAAATATATGTTGAGATTTCAGGAGACTCTAGTGTGTTGGAAGTTTGGCAATCCCTTTCAGTATAAGTGTTATTCGCCAGTCCCAGCTTTAGGATACAAGAGGAAACAAACCTTAGAGATAGAACGTAGAACTACTTTATTGTGTCAAGTTTCAAGAAGCTAGCACAAACCGTGTTTGATTTAGAGTTCTAACTGCATCTGTCAATATAGGAGAAAACAGAGTGAAACCTATAATTTCTAACTGTTCCTGCAAACGAATGCTACAACCTAGAAGAACAAAACTTGGGCATCCACGTTTGTTTGGTGTACTGATCAATACTTGAAAGTATCATGAAGATTGGATGAGAAAATATATGTTGAGATTTCAGGAGACGGTAGTTTTTTGGAAGCTTAACAACGCCTTTCATTGAAAGTGTTATTCGCCAGTCTCTGCTTAAGGCTACATCAAGAGGAAACAAACCTTAGAGATAGAACTTAGAACTACTTTATTGTGTCAAGTTTCAAGAAGCTAGCACAAACCATGTTTGATTTAGAGTTCGAACTGCATCTGTCAATATAGGAGAAAACAGAGTGAAAACTAAAAATTCAAACAGTTACTGCAAACGAATGCTTCAACCTAGGAGAACGAAACTTGAACATCCACGTTTGATTGGTGTACTGCTCATTACTTGAAATTATCATGAAGTTCGGAAAAAAAATATGTTGAGATTTCAGGAGACTGTAATATTTTGGCAGCCTAACAACGCCTTTCATTGAATGTGTCTTTCGTCAGTCTCTGCTTAGGACTACATCCAGAGGAAACAAAAAATAAAAATAGAATGTAGAACTACTTTACTGTTTCAAGTTTCAAGGAGCTAGCACAAACCGTGTTTGATTTAGAGTTCGAACTACATTTGTCAATATAGGAGAAAACAGAGTGAAACCTAAAAATTCAAACTGTTACTCCAAAAGAATGCTTCAATCTAGGAGAACTAAACTTTGGCATCCAAGTGGGATTGGTGTACTGATCATTACTTGAAAGTATCATGAAGATTGGATGAAAAAATATATGTTGAGATTTCAGGAGACTCTAGTGTGTTGGAAGTTTGGCAATCCCTTTCAGTATAAGTGTTATTCGCCAGTCCCAGCTTTAGGATACAAGAGGAAACAAACCTTAGAGATAGAACGTAGAACTACTTTATTGTGTCAAGTTTCAAGAAGCTAGCACAAACCGTGTTTGATTTAGAGTTCTAACTGCATCTGTCAATATAGGAGAAAACAGAGTGAAACCTATAATTTCAAACTGTTCCTGCAAACGAATGCTACAACCTAGAAGAACAAAACATGGGCATCCACGTTTGATTGGTGTACTTATCATTACTTGAAAGTATCATGACGATTGGATGAAAAAATATATGTTGAGATTTCAGGAGACGGTAGTTTTTTGGAAGCTTAACAACGCATTTCATTGAAAGTGTTATTCGCCAGTCTCTGCTTAAGGCTACATCAAGAGGAAAAAAACCTTAGAGATAGAACGTAGAACTACTTTATTGTTTCATGTTTCAAGAAGCTAGCACAAACCATGTTTGATTTAGAGTTCGAACTGCATCTGTCAATATAGGAGAAAACAGAGTGAAAACTAAAAATTCAAACTGTTACTGTAAACGAATGCTTCAACCTAGGAGAACGAAACTTGAACATCCACGTTTTATTGGTGTACTGCTCATTACTTGAAATCATCATGAAGTTTGGAAAAAAAAAATATGTTGAGATTTCAGGAGACTGTAGTATTTTGGCAGCCTAACAACGCCTTTCATTGAATGTGTCTTTCGTCAGTCTCTGCTTAGGTCTACATCCAGGGGAAACAAAAAATAAAAATAGAATGTAGAACTACTTTACTGTTTCAAGTTTCAAGAAGCTAGCACAAACCGTGTTTGATTTAGAGTTCGAACTACATTTGTCAATATAGGAGAAAACAGAGTGAAACCTAAAAATTCAAACTGTTACTCCAAAAGAATGCTTCAATCTAGGAGAACTAAACTTTGGCATCCAAGTGGGATTGGTGTACTGATCATTACTTGAAAGTATCATGAAGATTGGATGAAAAAATATATGGTGAGATTTCAGGAGACTCTAGTGTGTTGGAAGTGGCAACTCCTTTCAGTATAAGTGTTATTCGCCAGTCCCAGCTTTAGGATACAAGAGGAAACAAACCTTAGAGATAGAACGTAGAACTACTTTATTGTGTTAAGTTTCAAGAAGCTAGCACAAACCGTGTATGATTTAGAGTTCTAACTGCATCTGTCAATATAGGAGAAAACAGAGTGAAACCTATAATTTCTAATTGTTCCTGCAAACGAATGCTACAACCTAGAAGAACAAAACTTGGGCATCCACGTTTGATTTGTGTACTGATCAATACTTGAAAGCATCATGAAGATTGGATGAGAAAATATATGTTGAGATTTCAGGAGACGGTAGTTTTTTGGAAGCTTAACAACGCCTTTCATTGAAAGTGTTATTCGCCAGTCTCTGCTTAAGGCTACATCAAGAGGAAACAAACCTTAGAGATAGAACGTAGAACTACTTTATTGTGTCAAGTTTCAAGAAGCTAGCACAACCATGTTTGATTTAGAGTTCGAACTGGATCTGTCTATACAGGAGAAAACAGAGTGAAAACTAAAAATTCAAACTGTTACTGCAAACGAATGCTTTAACCTAGGAGAACGAAACATGGACATCCACGTTTTATTGGTGTACTGCTCATTACTTGAAATTATCATGAAGGTCGGAAAAAAAATATGTTGAGATTTCAGGAGACTGTAGTATTTTGGCAGCCTAACAACGCCTTTCATTGAATGTGTCTTTCGTCAGTCTCTGCTTAGGTCTACATCCAGAGGAAACAAAAAATAAAAATAGAATGTAGAACTACTTTACTGTTTCAAGTTTCAAGAAGCTAGCACAAACCGTGTTTGATTTACAGTTCGAACTATATTTGTCAATATAGGAGAAAACAGAGTGAAACCTAAAAATTCAAACTGTTACTCCAAAAGAATGCTTCAATCTAGGAGAACAAAATTTTGGCATCCAAGTGGGATTGGTGTACTGATCATTACTTGAAAGTATCATGAAGATTGGATGAAAAAATATATGTTGAGATTTCAGGAGACTCTAGTGTGTTGGAAGTTTGGCAACCCCTTTCAGTATAAGTGTTATTCGCCAGTCCCAGCTTTAGGATACAAGAGAAAACAAACCTTAGAGATAGAACGTAGAACTACTTTATTGTGTCAAGTTTCAAGAAGCTAGCACAAACCGTGTTTGATTTAGAGTTCTAACTGCATCTGTCAATATAGGAGAAAACAGAGTGAAACCTATAATTTCTAACTGTTCCTGCAAACGAATGCTACAACCTAGAAGAACAAAACTTGGGCATCCACGTTTGATTTTTGTACTGATCAATACTTGAAAGTATCATGAAGATTGGATGAGAAAATATATGTTGAGATTTCAGGAGACCGTAGTTTTATGGAAGCTTAACAACGCCTTTCATTGAAAGTGTTATTCGCCAGTCTCTGCTTAAGGCTACATCAAGAGGAAACAAACCTTAGAGATAGAACGTAGAACTACTTTATTGGGTCAAGTTTAAAGAAGCTAGCACAAACCATGTTTGATTTAGATTTCGAACTGCATCTGTCAATATAGGAGAAAACAGAGTGAAACCTATAATTTCTAACTGTTCCTGCAAACGAATGCTACAACCTAGAAGAACAAAACTTGGGCATCCACGTTTGATTGGTGTACTGATCAATACTTGAAAAAATCATGAAGATTGGATGAAAAAATATATGTTGAGATTTCAGGAGACGGTAGGTTTTTGGAAGCTTAACAACGCCTTTCATTTGAAATGTTATTCGCCAGTCTCTGCTTAAGGCTACATCAAGAGGAAACAAACCTTAGAGATAGAACGTAGAACTACTTTATTGTGTCAAGTTTCAAGAAGCTAGCACAAACCATGTTTGATTTAGAGTTCGAACTGCATCTGTCAATATAGGAGAAAACAGAGTGAAAACTAAAAATTCAAACTGTTCCTGCAAACGAATGCTACAACCTAGAAGAACAAAACTTGGGCATCCACGTTTGTTTGGTGTACTGATCAATACTTGAAAGTATCATGAAGATTGGATGAGAAAATATATGTTGAGATTTCAGGAGACGGTAGTTTTTTGGAAACTTAACAACGCCTTTCATTGAAAGTGTTATTCGCCAGTCTCTGCTTAAGGCTACATCAAGAGGAAACAAACCTTAGAGATAGAACGTAGAACTACTTTATTGTGTCAAGTTTCAAGAAGCTAGCACAAACCATGTTTGATTTAGAGTTCGAACTGCATCTGTCAATATAGGAGAAAACAGATTGAAAACTAAAAATTCAAACTGTTACTGTAAACGAATGCTTCAACCTAGGAGAACGAAACTTGAACATCCACGTTTTATTGGTGTACTGCTCATTACTTGAAATCATCATGAAGTTTGGAAAAAAAAAATGTTGAGATTTCAGGAGACTGTAGTATTTTGGCAGCCTAACAACGCCTTTCATTGAATGTGTCTTTCGTCAGTCTCTGCTTAGGTCTACATCCAGGGGAAACAAAAAATAAAAATAGAATGTAGAACTACTTTACTGTTTCAAGTTTCAAAAATCTAGCACAAACCGTGTTTGATTTAGAGTTCGAACTACATTTGTCAATATAGTAGAAAACAGAGTGAAACCTAAAAATTCAAACTGTTACTCCAAAAGAATGCTTCAATCTAGGAGAACTAAACTTTGGCATCCAAGTGGGATTGGTGTACTGATCATTTCTTGAAAGTATCATGAAGATTGGATGAAAAAATATATGTTGAGATTCCAGGAGACTCTAGTGTGTTGGAAATTTGGCAACCCCTTTCAGTATAAGTGTTATTCGCCAGTCCCAGCTTTAGGATACAAGAGGAAACAAACCTTAGAGATAGAACGTAGAACTACTTTATTGTGTCAAGTTTCAAGGAGCTAGCACAAACCATGTTTGATTTAGAGTTCTAACTGCATCTGTCAATATAGGAGAAAACAGAGTGAAACCTAAAATTTCTAACTGTTCCTTCAAACGAATGCTACAACCTAGAAGAACAAAACTTGGGCATCCACGTTTGATTGGTGTACTGATCAATACTTGAAAGAATCATGAAGATTGGATGAAAAAATATATGTTGAGATTTCAGGAGACGGTAGGTTTTTGGAAGCTTAACAACACCTTTCATTGAAAATGTTATTCGCCAGTCTCTGCTTAAGGCTACATCAAGAGGAAACAAACCTTAGAGATAGAACGTAGAACTACTTTATTGTGTCAAGTTTCAAGAAGCTAGCACAAACCATGTTTGATTTAGAGTTCGAACTGCATCTGTCAATATAGGAGAAAACAGAGTGAAAACTAAAAATTCAAACTGTTACTGCAAACGAATGCTTCAACCTAGGAGAAGGAAACTTGAACATCCACGTTTGATTGGTGTACTGCTCATTACTTGAAATTATCATGAAGTTCGGAAAAAAAATATGTTGAGATTTCAGGAGACTGTAGTATTTTGGCAGCCTAACAACGCCTTTCATTGAATGTGTCTTTCGTCAGTCTCTGCTTAGGTCTACATCAAGAGGAAACAAAAAATAAAAATAGAATGTAGAACTACTTTACTGTTTCAAGTTTCAAGAAGCTATCACAAACCGTGTTTGATTTAGAGTTCGAACTACATTTGTCAATATGGGAGAAAACAGAGTGAAACCTAAAAATTCAAACTGTTACTCCAAAAGAATGCTTCAATCTAGGAGAAGTAAACTTTGGCATCCAAGTGTGATTGGTGTACTGATCATTACTTGAAAGTATCATGAAGATTGGATGAAAAAATATATGTGGAGATTTCAGGAGAGTCTACTGTGTTGGAAGTTTGGCAATCCCTTTCAGTATAAGTGTTATTCGCCAGTCCCAGCTTTAGGATACAAGAGGAAACAAACCTTAGAGATAGAACGTAGAACTACTTTATTGTGTCAAGTTTCAAGAAGCTAGCACAAACCGTGTTTGATTTAGAGTTCTAACTGCATCTGTCAATATAGGAGAAAACAGAGTGAAACCTATAATTTCTAACTGTTCCTGCAAACGAATGCTACAACCTAGAAGAACAAAACTTGGGCATCCACGTTTGATTGGTTTACTGATCATTCCTTGAAAGTATCATGACGATTGGATGAAAAAATATATGTTGAGATTTCAGGAGACGGTAGTTTTTTGGAAGCTTAACAATGCCTTTCATTGAAAGTGTTATTCGCCAGTCTCTGCTTAAGGCTACATCAAGAGGAAACAAACCTTAGAGATAGAACGTAGAACTACTTTATTGTTTCATGTTTCAAGAAGCTAGCACAAACCATGTTTGATTTAGAGTTCGAACTGCATCTGTCAATATAAGAGAAAACAGAGTGAAAACTAAAAATTCAAACTGTTACTGTAAACGAATGCTTCAACCTAGGAGAACGAAACTTGAACATCCACGTTTTATTGGTGTACTGCTCATTACTTGAAATCATCATGAAGTTTGGAAAAAAAAATATGTTGAGATTTCAGGAGACTGTAGTATTTTGGCAGCCTAACAACGCCTTTCATTGAATGTGTCTTTCGTCAGTCTCTGCTTAGGTCTACATCCAGGGGAAACAAAAAATAAAAATAGAATGTAGAACTACTTTACTGTTTCAAGTTTCAAAAATCTAGCACAAACCGTGTTTGATTTAGAGTTCGAACTACATTTGTCAATATAGGAGAAAACAGAGTGAAATCTAAAAATTCAAACTGTTACTCCAAAAGAATGCTTCAATCTAGGAGAACTAAACTTTGGCATCCAAGTGGGATTGGTGTACTGATCATTACTTGAAAGTATCATGAAGATTGGATGAAAAAATATATGGTGAGATTTCAGGAGACTCTAGTGTGTTGGAAGTGGCAACCCCTTTCAGTATAAGTGTTATTCGCCAGTCCCAGCTTTAGGATACAAGAGGAAACAAACCTTAGAGATAGAACGTAGAACTACTTTATTGTGTTAAGTTTCAAGAAGCTAGCACAAACCGTGTATGATTTAGAGTTCTAACTGCATCTGTCAATATAGGAGAAAACAGAGTGAAACCTATAATTTCTAATTGTTCCTGCAAACGAATGCTACAACCTAGAAGAACAAAACTTGGGCATCCACGTTTGATTTGTGTACTGATCAATACTTGAAAGCATCATGAAGATTGGATGAGAAAATATATGTTGAGATTTCAGGAGACGGTAGTTTTTTGGAAGCTTAACAACGCCTTTCATTGAAAGTGTTATTCGCCAGTCTCTGCTTAAGGCTACATCAAGAGGAAACAAACCTTAGAGATAGAACGTAGAACTACTTTATTGTGTCAAGTTTCAAGAAGCTAGCACAACCATGTTTGATTTAGAGTTCGAACTGGATCTGTCTATACAGGAGAAAACAGAGTGAAAACTAAAAATTCAAACTGTTACTGCAAACGAATGCTTTAACCTAGGAGAACGAAACTTGGACATCCACGTTTTATTGGTGTACTGCTCATTACTTGAAATTATCATGAAGGTCGGAAAAAAAATATGTTGAGATTTCAGGAGACTGTAGTATTTTGGCAGCCTAACAACGCCTTTCATTGAATGTGTCTTTCGTCAGTCTCTGCTTAGGTCTACATCCAGAGGAAACAAAAAATAAAAATAGAATGTAGAACTACTTTACTGTTTCAAGTTTCAAGAAGCTAGCACAAACCGTGTTTGATTTACAGTTCGAACTATATTTGTCAATATAGGAGAAAACAGAGTGAAACCTAAAAATTCAAACTGTTACTCCAAAAGAATGCTTCAATCTAGGAGAACTAAATTTTGGCATCCAAGTGGGATTGGTGTACTGATCATTACTTGAAAGTATCATGAAGATTGGATGAAAAAATATATGTTGAGATTTCAGGAGACTCTAGTGTGTTGGAAGTTTGGCAACCCCTTTCAGTATAAGTGTTATTCGCCAGTCCCAGCTTTAGGATACAAGAGAAAACAAACCTTAGAGATAGAACGTAGAACTACTTTATTGTGTCAAGTTTCAAGAAGCTAGCACAAACCGTGTTTGATTTAGAGTTCTAACTGCATCTGTCAATATAGGAGAAAACAGAGTGAAACCTATAATTTCTAACTGTTCCTGCAAACGAATGCTACAACCTAGAAGAACAAAACTTGGGCATCCACGTTTGATTTTTGTACTGATCAATACTTGAAAGAATCATGAAGATTGGATGAGAAAATATATGTTGAGATTTCAGGAGACCGTAGTTTTTTGGAAGCTTAACAACGCCTTTCATTGAAAGTGTTATTCGCCAGTCTCTGCTTAAGGCTACATCAAGAGGAAACAAACCTTAGAGATAGAACGTAGAACTACTTTATTGGGTCAAGTTTCAAGAAGCTAGCACAAACCATGCTTGATTTAGAGTTCGAACTGCATCTGTCAATATAGGAGAAAACAGAGTGAAAACTAAAAATTCAAACTCTTACTGCAAACGAATGCTTCAACCAAGGAGAACGAATCTTGAACATCCACGTTTTATTGGTGTACTGCTCATTACTTGAATTTATCATGAAGTTTGGAAAAAAAAATATGTTGAGATTTCAGGAGACTGTAGTATTTTGGCAGCCTAACAACGCCTTTCATTGAATGTGTCTTTCGTCAGTCTCTGCTTAGGTCTACATCCAGGGGAAACAAAAAATAAAAATAGAATGTAGAACTACTTTACTGTTTCAAGTTTCAAAAATCTAGCACAAACCGTGTTTGATTTAGAGTTCGAACTACATTTGTCAATATAGGAGAAAACAGAGTGAAACCTAAAAATTCAAACTGTTACTCCAAAAGAATGCTTCAATCTAGGAGAACTAAACTTTGGCATCCAAGTGGGATTGGTGTACTGATCATTACTTGAAAGTATCATGAAGATTGGATGAAAAAATATATGGTGAGATTTCAGGAGACTCTAGTGTGTTGGAAGTGGCAACCCCTTTCAGTATAAGTGTTATTCGCCAGTCCCAGCTTTAGGATACAAGAGGAAACAAACCTTAGAGATAGAACGTAGAACTACTTTATTGTGTTAAGTTTCAAGAAGCTAGCACAAACCGTGTATGATTTAGAGTTCTAACTGCATCTGTCAATATAGGAGAAAACAGAGTGAAACCTATAATTTCTAATTGTTCCTGCAAACGAATGCTACAACCTAGAAGAACAAAACTTGGGCATCCACGTTTGATTTGTGTACTGATCAATACTTGAAAGCATCATGAAGATTGGATGAGAAAATATATGTTGAGATTTCAGGAGACGGTAGTTTTTTGGAAGCTTAACAACGCCTTTCATTGAAAGTGTTATTCGCCAGTCTCTGCTTAAGGCTACATCAAGAGGAAACAAACCTTAGAGATAGAACGTAGAACTACTTTATTGTGTCAAGTTTCAAGAAGCTAGCACAACCATGTTTGATTTAGAGTTCGAACTGGATCTGTCTATACAGGAGAAAACAGAGTGAAAACTAAAAATTCAAACTGTTACTGCAAACGAATGCTTTAACCTAGGAGAACGAAACTTGGACATCCACGTTTTATTGGTGTACTGCTCATTACTTGAAATTATCATGAAGGTCGGAAAAAAAATATGTTGAGATTTCAGGAGACTGTAGTATTTTGGCAGCCTAACAACGCCTTTCATTGAATGTGTCTTTCGTCAGTCTCTGCTTAGGTCTACATCCAGAGGAAACAAAAAATAAAAATAGAATGTAGAACTACTTTACTGTTTCAAGTTTCAAGAAGCTAGCACAAACCGTGTTTGATTTACAGTTCGAACTATATTTGTCAATATAGGAGAAAACAGAGTGAAACCTAAAAATTCAAACTGTTACTCCAAAAGAATGCTTCAATCTAGGAGAACTAAATTTTGGCATCCAAGTGGGATTGGTGTACTGATCATTACTTGAAAGTATCATGAAGATTGGATGAAAAAATATATGTTGAGATTTCAGGAGACTCTAGTGTGTTGGAAGTTTGGCAACCCCTTTCAGTATAAGTGTTATTCGCCAGTCCCAGCTTTAGGATACAAGAGAAAACAAACCTTAGAGATAGAACGTAGAACTACTTTATTGTGTCAAGTTTCAAGAAGCTAGCACAAACCGTGTTTGATTTAGAGTTCTAACTGCATCTGTCAATATAGGAGAAAACAGAGTGAAACCTATAATTTCTAACTGTTCCTGCAAACGAATGCTACAACCTAGAAGAACAAAACTTGGGCATCCACGTTTGATTTTTGTACTGATCAATACTTGAAAGAATCATGAAGATTGGATGAGAAAATATATGTTGAGATTTCAGGAGACCGTAGTTTTTTGGAAGCTTAACAACGCCTTTCATTGAAAGTGTTATTCGCCAGTCTCTGCTTAAGGCTACATCAAGAGGAAACAAACCTTAGAGATAGAACGTAGAACTACTTTATTGGGTCAAGTTTCAAGAAGCTAGCACAAACCATGCTTGATTTAGAGTTCGAACTGCATCTGTCAATATAGGAGAAAACAGAGTGAAAACTAAAAATTCAAACTCTTACTGCAAACGAATGCTTCAACCAAGGAGAACGAATCTTGAACATCCACGTTTTATTGGTGTACTGCTCATTACTTGAATTTATCATGAAGTTCGGAAAAAAAATATGTTGAGATTTCAGGAGACTGTAGTATTTTGGCAGCCTAACAACGCCTTTCATTGAATGGGTCTTTCTTCAGTCTCTGCTTAGGTCTACATCCAGAGGAAACAAAAAATAAAAATAGAATGTAGAACTACTTTACTGTTTCAAGTTTCAAGAAGCTAGCACAAACCGTGTTTGATTTAGAGTTCGAACTACATTTGTCAATATAGGAGAAAACAGAGTGAAAACTAAAAATTCAAACTGTTACTCCAAAAGAATGCTTCAATCTAGGAGAACTAAACTTTGGCATCCAAGTGGGATTGGTGTGCTGATCATTACTTGAAAGTATCATGAAGATTGGATGAAAAAATATATGTTGAGATTTCAGGAGACTCTAGTGTGTTGGAAGTTTGGCAACCCCTTTCAGTATAAGTGTTATTCGCCAGTCCCAGCTTTAGGATACAAGAGGAAACAAACCTTAGAGATAGAACGTAGAACTACTTTATTGTGTCAAGTTTCAAGAAGCTAGCACAAACCGTGTTTGATTTAGAGTTCTAACTGCATCTGTCAATATAGGAGAAAACAGAGTGAAACCTATAATTTCTAACTGTTCCTGCAAACGAATGCTACAACCTAGAAGAACAAAACTTGGGCATCCACGTTTGATTGGTGTACTGATCAATACTTGAAAAAATCATGAAGATTGGATGAAAAAATATATGTTGAGATTTCAGGAGACGGTAGGTTTTTGGAAGCTTAACAACGCCTTTCATTTGAAATGTTATTCGCCAGTCTCTGCTTAAGGCTACATCAAGAGGAAACAAACCTTAGAGATAGAACGTAGAACTACTTTATTGTGTCAAGTTTCAAGAAGCTAGCACAAACCATGTTTGATTTAGAGTTCGAACTGCATCTGTCAATATAGGAGAAAACAGAGTGAAAACTAAAAATTCAAACTGTTCCTGCAAACGAATGCTACAACTTAGAAGAACAAAACTTGGGCATCCACGTTTGTTTGGTGTACTGATCAATACTTGAAAGTATCATGAAGATTGGATGAGAAAATATATGTTGAGATTTCAGGAGACGGTAGTTTTTTGGAAACTTAACAACGCCTTTCATTGAAAGTGTTATTCGCCAGTCTCTGCTTAAGGCTACATCAAGAGGAAAAAACCTTAGAGATAGAACGTAGAACTACTTTATTGTGTCAAGTTTCAAGAAGCTAGCACAAACCATGGTTGATTTAGAGTTCGAACTGCATCTGTCAATATAGGAGAAAACAGAGTGAAAACTAAAAATTCAAACTGTTACTGCAAACGAATGCTTCAACCTAGGAGAACGAAACTTGAACATCCACGTTTGATTGGTGTACTGCTCATTACTTGAAATTATCATGAAGTTCGGAAAAAAAATATGTTGAGATTTCAGGAGACTGTAGTATTTTGGCAGCCTAACAACGCCTTTCATTGAATGTGTCTTTCGTCAGTCTCTGCTTAGGTCTACATCAAGAGGAAACAAAAAATAAAAATAGAATGTAGAACTACTTTACTGTTTCAAGTTTCAAGAAGCTATCACAAACCGTGTTTGATTTAGAGTTCGAACTACATTTGTCAATATAGGAGAAAACAGAGTGAAACCTAAAATTCAAATTGTTACTCCAAAAGAATGCTTCAATCTAGGAGAACTAAACTTTGGCATCCAAGTGTGATTGGTGTACTGATCATTACTTGAAAGTATCATGAAGATTGGATGAAAAAATATATGTTGAGATTCCAGGAGACTCTAGTGTGTTGGAAGTTTGGCAATCCCTTTCAGTATAAGTGTTATTCGCCAGTCCCAGCTTTAGGATACAAGAGGAAACAAACCTTAGAGATAGAACGTAGAACTACTTTATTGTGTCAAGTTTCAAGAAGCTAGCACAAACCATGTTTGATTTACAGTTCTAACTGCATCTGTCAATATAGGAGAAAACAGAGTGAAACCTAAAATTTCTAACTGTTCCTTCAAACGAATGCTACAACCTAGAAGAACAAAACTTGGGCATCCACGTTTGATTGGTGTACTGATCAATACTTGAAAGAATCATGAAGATTGGATGAAAAAATATATTTTGAGATTTCAGGAGACGGTAGGTTTTTGGAAGCTTAACAACGCCTTTCATTGAAAATGTTATTCGCCAGTCTCTGCTTAAGGCTACATCAAGAGGAAACAAACCTTAGAGATAGAACGTAGAACTACTTTATTGTGTCAAGTTTCAAGAAGCTAGCACAAACCATGTTTGATTTAGAGTTCGAACTGCATCTGTCAATATAGGAGAAAACAGAGTGAAAACTAAAAATTCAAACTGTTACTGCAAACGAATGCTTCAAGCTAGGAGAACGAAACTTGAACATCCACCTTTGATTTGTGTACTGCTCATTACTTGAAATTATCATGAAGTTCGGAAAAAAAATATGTTGAGATTTCAGGAGACTGTAGTATTTTGGCAGCCTAACAACGCCTTTCATTGAATGTGTCTTTCATCAGTCTCTGCTTAGGTCTACATCAAGAGGAAACAAAAAATAAAAATAGAATGTAGAACTACTTTACTGTTTCAAGTTTCAAGAAGCTATCACAAACCGTGTTTGATTTAGAGTTCGAACTACATTTGTCAATATGGGAGAAAACAGAGTGAAACCTAAAAATTCAAACTGTTACTCCAAAAGAATGCTTCAATCTAGGAGAACTAAATTTTGGCATCCAAGTGGGATTGGTGTACTGATCATTACTTGAAAGTATCATGAAGATTGGATGAAAAAATATATGTTGAGATTTCAGGAGACTCTAGTGTGTTGGAAGTTTGGCAACCCCTTTCAGTATAAGTGTTATTCGCCAGTCCCAGCTTTAGGATACAAGAGAAAACAAACCTTAGAGATAGAACGTAGAACTACTTTATTGTGTCAAGTTTCAAGAAGCTAGCACAAACCGTGTTTGATTTAGAGTTCTAACTGCATCTGTCAATATAGGAGAAAACAGAGTGAAACCTATAATTTCTAACTGTTCCTGCAAACGAATGCTACAACCTAGAAGAACAAAACTTGGGCATCCACGTTTGATTTTTGTACTGATCAATACTTGAAAGAATCATGAAGATTGGATGAGAAAATATATGTTGAGATTTCAGGAGACCGTAGTTTTTTGGAAGCTTAACAACGCCTTTCATTGAAAGTGTTATTCGCCAGTCTCTGCTTAAGGCTACATCAAGAGGAAACAAACCTTAGAGATAGAACGTAGAACTACTTTATTGGGTCAAGTTTCAAGAAGCTAGCACAAACCATGCTTGATTTAGAGTTCGAACTGCATCTGTCAATATAGGAGAAAACAGAGTGAAAACTAAAAATTCAAACTCTTACTGCAAACGAATGCTTCAACCAAGGAGAACGAATCTTGAACATCCACGTTTTATTGGTGTACTGCTCATTACTTGAATTTATCATGAAGTTCGGAAAAAAAATATGTTGAGATTTCAGGAGACTGTAGTATTTTGGCAGCCTAACAACGCCTTTCATTGAATGGGTCTTTCTTCAGTCTCTGCTTAGGTCTACATCCAGAGGAAACAAAAAATAAAAATAGAATGTAGAACTACTTTACTGTTTCAAGTTTCAAGAAGCTAGCACAAACCGTGTTTGATTTAGAGTTCGAACTACATTTGTCAATATAGGAGAAAACAGAGTGAAAACTAAAAATTCAAACTGTTACTCCAAAAGAATGCTTCAATCTAGGAGAACTAAACTTTGGCATCCAAGTGGGATTGGTGTACTGATCATTACTTGAAAGTATCATGAAGATTGGATGAAAAAATATATGTTGAGATTTCAGGAGACTCTAGTGTGTTGGAAGTTTGGCAACCCCTTTCAGTATAAGTGTTATTCGCCAGTCCCAGCTTTAGGATACAAGAGGAAACAAACCTTAGAGATAGAACGTAGAACTACTTTATTGTGTCAAGTTTCAAGAAGCTAGCACAAACCGTGTTTGATTTAGAGTTCTAACTGCATCTGTCAATATAGGAGAAAACAGAGTGAAACCTATAATTTCTAACTGTTCCTGCAAACGAATGCTACAACCTAGAAGAACAAAACTTGGGCATCCACGTTTGATTGGTGTACTGATCAATACTTGAAAAAATCATGAAGATTGGATGAAAAAATATATGTTGAGATTTCAGGAGACGGTAGGTTTTTGGAAGCTTAACAACGCCTTTCATTTGAAATGTTATTCGCCAGTCTCTGCTTAAGGCTACATCAAGAGGAAACAAACCTTAGAGATAGAACGTAGAACTACTTTATTGTGTCAAGTTTCATGAAGCTAGCACAAACCATGTTTGATTTAGAGTTCGAACTGCATCTGTCAATATAGGAGAAAACAGAGTGAAAACTAAAAATTCAAACTGTTCCTGCAAACGAATGCTACAACTTAGAAGAACAAAACTTGGGCATCCACGTTTGTTTGGTGTACTGATCAATACTTGAAAGTATCATGAAGATTGGATGAGAAAATATATGTTGAGATTTCAGGAGACGGTAGTTTTTTGGAAACTTAACAACGCCTTTCATTGAAAGTGTTATTCGCCAGTCTCTGCTTAAGGCTACATCAAGAGGAAACAAACCTTAGAGATAGAACGTAGAACTACTTTATTGTGTCAAGTTTCAAGAAGCTAGCACAAACCATGGTTGATTTAGAGTTCGAACTGCATCTGTCAATATAGGAGAAAACAGAGCGAAAACTAAAAATTCAAACTGTTACTGCAAACGAATGCTTCAACCTAGGAGAACGAAACTTGAACATCCACGTTTGATTGGTGTACTGCTCATTACTTGAAATTATCATGAAGTTCGGAAAAAAAATATGTTGAGATTTCAGGAGACTGTAGCATTTTGGCAGCCTAACAACGCCTTTCATTTAATGTGTCTTTCGTCAGTCTCTGCTTAGGTCTACATCCAGAGGAAACAAAAAATAAAAATAGAATGTAGAACTACTTTACTCTTTCAAGTTTCAAGAAGCTAGCACAAACCGTGTTTGATTTAGAGTTCGAACTACATTTGTCAATATAGGAGAAAACAGAGTGAAACCTAAAAATTCAAACTGTTACTCCAAAAGAATGCTTCAATCTAGGAGAACTAAACTTTGGCATCCAAGTGGGATTGGTGTACTGATCATTACTTGAAAGTATCATGAAGATTGGATGAAAAAATATATGTTGAGATTTCAGGAGACTCTAGTGTGTTGTAAGTTTGGCAACCCCTTTCAGTATAAGTGTTATTCGCCAGTCCGAGCTTTTGGATAAAAGAGGAAACAAACCTTAGAGATAGAACGTAGAACTACTTTATTGTGTCAAATTTCAAGAAGCTAGCACAAACCGTGTTTGATTTAGAGTTCTTACTGCATCAGTCAATATAGGAGAAAACAGAGTGAAACCTATAATTTCTAACTGTTCCTGCAAAGGAATGCTACAACCTAGAAGAACAAAACTTGGGCATCCACGTTTGATTGGTGTACTGATCAATACTTGAAAGAATCATGAAGATTGGATGAAAAAATATATGTTGAGATTTCAGGGGACGGTAGTTTTTTGGAAGCTTAACATCGCCTTTCAGTGAAAGTGTTATTCGCCAGTCTCTGCTGAAGGCTACATCAAGAGGAAACAAACCTTAGAGATAGAACGTAGAACTACTTTATTGTGTCAAGTTTCAAGAAGCTAGCACAAACCATGTTTGATTTAGAGTTCGAACTGCATCTGTCAATATAGGAGAAAACAGAGTGAAAACTAAAAATTCAAACTGTTACTGCAAACGAATGCTTCAACCTAGGAGAACGAAACTTGAACATCCACGTTGTCTTGGTGTACTGCTCATTACTTGAAATTGTCATGAAGGTCGGAAAAAAAAATATGTTGAGATTTCAGGAGACTGTAGTATTTTGGCAGCCTAACAACGCCTTTCATTGAATGTGTCTTTCGTCAGTCTCTGCTTAGGTCTACATCCAGAGGAAACAAAAAATAAAAATAGAATGTAGAACTACTTTACTCTTTCAAGTTTCAAGAAGCTAGCACAAACCGTGTTTGATTTAGAGTTCGAACTACATTTGTCAATATAGGAGAAAACAGAGTGAAACCTAAAAATTCAAACTGTTACTCCAAAAGAATGCTTCAATCTAGGAGAACTAAACTTTGGCATCCAAGTGGGATTGGTGTACTGATCATTACTTGAAAGTATCATGAAGATTGGATGAAAAAATATATGTTGAGATTTCAGGAGACTCTAGTATGTTGCAAGTTTGGCAACCCCTTTCAGTATAAGTCTTATTCGCCAGTCCCAGCTTAGGATACAAGAGGAAACAAATCTTAGAGATAGAACTTAGAACTACTTTATTGTGTCAAGTTTCAAGAAGCTAGCACAAACCGTGTTTGATTTAGAGTTCTAACTGCATCTGTCAATATAGGAGAAAACAGAGTGAAACCTATAATTTCTAACTGTTCCTGCAAACGAATGCTACAACCTAGAAGAACAAAACTTGGGCATCCACGTTTGATTGGTGTACTGATCAATACTTGAAAGTATCATGAAGATTGGATGAAAGAATATATGTTGAGATTTCAGGAGATGGTAGTTTTTTGGAAGCTTAACAACGCCTTTCATTGAAAGTGTTATTCGCCAGCATCAGCCTAAGGCTACATCAAGAGGAAACAAACCTTAGAGATAGAACGTAAAATTACTTTATTGTGTCAAGTTTCAAGAAGCTAGCACAAACCATGTTTGATTTAGAGTTCGAACTGCATCTGTCAATATAGGAGAAAACAGAGTGAAAACTAAAAATTCAAACTGTTACTGCAAACGAATGCTTCAACCTAGGAGAACGAAACTTGAACATCCACGTTTTATTGGTGAACTGCTCATTACATGAAATTATCATGAAGGTCGAAAAAAAATATGTTGAGATTTCAGGAGACTGTAGTATTTTGGCAGCCTAACCACGCCTTTCAATGAATGTGTCTTTCGTCAGTCTCTGCTTATGTCTACATCCAGAGGAAACAAAAAATAAAAATAGAATGTAGAACTACTTTACTGTTTCAAGTTTCAAGAAGCTAGCAAAAACCGAATTTGATTTAGAGTTCGAATTAAATTTGTCAATATAGGAGAAAACAGAGTGAAACCTAAAAATTCAAACCTTTACTCCAAAAGAATGCTTCAATCTAGGAGAACTAAACTTTGGCATCCAAGTGGGATTGGTGTACTGATCATTACTTGAAAGTATCATGAAGTAGGATGAAAAAATATATGTTGAGATTTCAGGAGACTCTAGTGTGTTGGAAGTTTGGCAACCCCTTTCAGTATAAGTGTTATTCGCCAGTCCCAGCTTTAGGATACAAGAGGAAACAAACCTTAGAGATAGAACGTAGAACTACTTTACTGTGTCAAGTTTCAAGAAGCTAGCACAAACCGTGTTTGATTTAGAGTTCTAACTGCATCTGTCAATATAGGAGAAAACAGAGTGAAACCTATAATTTCTAACTGTTCCTGCAAACGAATGCTTCAACCTAGGAGAACGAATCTTGAACATCCACGTTTTATTGGTGTACTGCTCATTACTTGAAATTATCATGAAGGTCGGAAAAAAAAATATGTTGAGATTTCAGGAGACTGTTGTATTTTGGCAGCCTAACAACGCCTTTCATTTAATGTGTCTTTCGTCAGTCTCTGCTTAGGTCTACATCCAGAGGAAACAAAAAATAAAAATGGAATGTAGAACTACTTTACTCTTTCAAGTTTCAAAAAGCTAGCACAAACCGTGTTTTATTTAGAGTTCGAACTACATTTGTCAATATAGGAGAAAACAAAGTGAAACCTAAAAATTCAAACTGTTACTCCAAAAGAATGCTTCAATCTAGGAGAACTAAACTTTGGCATCCAAGTGGGATTGGTGTACTGATCATTACTTGAAAGTATCATGAAGATTGGATGAAAAAATATATGTTGAGATTTCAGGAGACTCTAGTGTGTTGGAAGTTTGGCAACCCCTTTCAGTATAAGTGTTATTCGCCAGTCCCAGCTTTAGGATACAAGAGGAAACAAACCTTAGAGATAGAACGTAGAACTACTTTATTGTGTCAAGTTTCAAGAAGCTAGCACAAACCGTGTTTCATTTAGAGTTCTAACAGCATCTGTCAATATAGGAGAAAACAGAGTGAAACCTATAATTTCTAACTGTTCCTGCAAACGAATGCTACAACCTAGAAGAACAAAACTAGGGCATCCACGTTTGATTGGTGTACTGATCAATACTTGAAAGTATCATGAAGATTGGATGAAAAAATATATGTTGAGATTTCAGGAGACGGTAGTTTTTTGGAAGCTTAACAACGCCTTTCATTGAAAGTGTTATTCGCCAGTCTCTGCTTAAGGCTACATCAAGAGGAAACAAACCTTAGAGATAGAACGTAGAACTACTTTATTGTGTCAAGTTTCAAGAAGCTAGCACAAACCATGTTTGATTTAGAGTTCGAACTGCATCTGTCAATATAGGAGAAAACAGAGTGAAAACTAAAAATTCAAACTGTTACTGCAAACGAATGCTTCAACCTAGGAGAACGAAACTTGAACATCCACGTTTTATTGGTGTACTGCTCATTACTTCAAATTATCATGAAGGTCGGAAAAAAAAATATGTTGAGATTTCAGGAGACTGTAATATTTTGGCAGCCTAACAACGCCTTTCATTGAATGTGTCTTTCGTCAGTCTCTGCTTAGGTCTACATCCAGAGGAAACAAAAAATAAAAATAGAATGTAGAACTACTTTACTGTTTCAAGTTTCAAGAAGCTAGCACAAACCGTGTTTGATTTAGAGTTCGAATTACATTTGTCAATATAGGAGAAAACAGAGTGAAACCTAAAAATTCAAACTGTTACTCCAAAAGAATGCTTCAATCTAGGAGAACTAAACTTTGGCATCCAAGTGGGATTGGTGTACTGATCATTACTTGAAAGTATCATGAAGATTGGATGAAAAAATATATGTTGAGATTTCAGGAGACTCTAGTGTGTTGGAAGTTTGGCAACCCCTTTCGGTATAAGTTTTATTCGCCAGTCCCAGCTTTAGGATACAAGAGGAAACAAACCTTAGAGATAGAACGTAGAACTACTTTACTGTGTCAAGTTTCAAGAAGCTAGCACAAACCGTGTTTGATTTAGAGTTCTAACTGCATCTGTCAATATAGGAGAAAACAGAGTGAAACCTATAATTTCTAACTGTTCCTGCAAACGAATGCTACAACCTAGAAGAACAAAACTTGGGCATCCACGTTTGATTGGTGTACTGATCAATACTTGAAAGAATCATGAATATTGTATGAAAAAATATATGTTGAGATTTCAGGAGACGGTAGTTTTTTTTAAGCTTAACAACGCCTTTCATTGAAAGTGTTATTCGCCAGTCTCTGCTTAAGGCTACATCAAGAGGAAACAAACCTTAGAGATAGAACGTAGAACTACTTTATTGTGTCAAGTTTCAAGAAGCTAGCACAAACCATGTTTGATTTAGAGTTCGAACTGCATCTGTCAATATAGGAGAAAACAGAGTGAAAACTAAAAATTCAAACTGTTACCGCAAACGAATGCTTCAACCTAGGAGAACGAAACTTGAACATCCACGTTTTATTGGTGAACTGCTCATTACATGAAATTATCATGAAGGTCGAAAAAAAAATATGTTGAGATTTCAGGAGACTGTAGTATTTTGGCAGCCTAACAACGCCTTTCACTGAATGTGTCTTTCGTCAGTCTCTGCTTAGGTCTACATCCAGAGGAAACAAAAAATAAAAATAGAATGTAGAACTACTTTACTGTTTCAAGTTTCAAGAAGCTAGCACAAACCGTGTTTGATTTAGAGTTCGAATTACATTTGTCAATATAGGAGAAAACAGAGTGAAACCTATAATTTCTAACTGTTCCTGCAAACGAATGCTACAACCTAGAAGAACAAAACTTGGGCATCCACGTTTGATTGGTGTACTGATCAATACTTGAAAGAATCATGAAGATTGTATGAAAAAATACATGTTGAGATTTCAGGAGACGGTAGTTTGTTTTAAGCTTAACTACGCCTTTCATTGAAAGTGTTATTCGCCAGTCTCTGCTTAAGGCTACATCAAGAGGAAACAAACCTTAGAGATAGAACGTAGAACTACTTTATTGTGTCAAGTTTCAAGAAGCTAGCACAAACCATGTTTGATTTAGAGTTCGAACTGCATCTGTCAATATAGGAGAAAACAGAGTGAAAACTAAAAATTCAAACTGTTACTGCAAACGAATGCTTCAACCTAGGAGAACGAATCTTGAACTTCCACGTTGTATTGGTGTACTGCTCGTTACTTGAAATTATCATGAAGGTCGGAAAAAAAAATATGTTGAGATTTCAGGAGACTGTAGTATTTTGGCAGCCTAACAACGCCTTTCATTGAATGTGTCTTTCGTCAGTCTGTGCTTAGGTCTACATCCAGAGGAAACAAAAAATAAAAATAGAATGTAGAACTACTTTACTCTTTCAAGTTTCAAAAAGCTAGCACAAACCGTGTTTGATTTAGAGTTCGAACTACATTTGTCAATATAGGAGAAAACAGAGTGAAAACTAAAAATTCAAACTGTTACTGCAAACGAATGCTTCAACTTAGGAGAACGAAACTTGAACATCCACGTTTTATTGGTGTACTGCTCATTACTTGAAATTATCATGAAGGTCGGAAAAAAAATATGTTGAGATTTCAGGAGACTGTATCATTTTGGCAGCCTAACAACGCCTTTCATTTAATGTGTCTTTCGTCAGTCTCTGCTTAGGTCTACATCCAGAGGAAACAAAAAATAAAAATAGAATGTAGAACTACTTTACTCTTTCAAGTTTCAAGAAGCTAGCACAAACCGTGTTTGATTTAGAGTTCGAACTACATTTGTCAATATAGGAGAAAACAGAGTGAAACCTAAAAATTCAAACTGTTACTCCAAAAGAATGCTTCAATCTAGGAGAACTAAACTTTGGCATCCAAGTGGGATTGGTGTACTGATCATTACTTGAAAGTATCATGAAGATTGGATGAAAAAATATATGTTGAGATTTCAGGAGACTCTAGTGTGTTGTAAGTTTGGCAACCCCTTTCAGTATAAGTGTTATTCGCCAGTCCGAGCTTTTGGATACAAGAGGAAACAAACCTTAGAGATAGAACGTAGAACTACTTTATTGTGTCAAATTTCAAGAAGCTAGCACAAACCGTGTTTGATTTAGAGTTCTTACTGCATCAGTCAATATAGGAGAAAACAGAGTGAAACCTATAATTTCTAACTGTTCCTGCAAACGAATGCTACAACCTAGAAGAACAAAACTTGGGCATCCACGTTTGATTGGTGTACTGATCAATACTTGAAAGAATCATGAAGATTGGATGAAAAAATATATGTTGAGATTTCAGGGGACGGTAGTTTTTTGGAAGCTTAACATCGCCTTTCAGTGAAAGTGTTATTCGCCAGTCTCTGCTGAAGGCTACATCAAGAGGAAACAAACCTTAGAGACAGAACGTAGAACTACTTTATTGTGTCAAGTTTCAAGAAGCTAGCACAAACCATGTTTGATTTAGAGTTCGAACTGCATCTGTCAATATAGGAGAAAACAGAGTGAAAACTAAAAATTCAAACTGTTACTGCAAACGAATGCTTCAACCTAGGAGAACGAAACTTGAACATCCACGTTGTCTTGGTGTACTGCTCATTACTTGAAATTATCATGAAGGTCGGAAAAAAAAATATGTTGAGATTTCAGGAGACTGTAGTATTTTGGCAGCCTAACAACGCCTTTCATTGAATGTGTCTTTCGTCAGTCTCTGCTTAGGTCTACATCCAGAGGAAACAAAAAATAAAAATAGAATGTAGAACTACTTTACTCTTTCAAGTTTCAAGAAGCTAGCACAAACCGTGTTTGATTTAGAGTTCGAACTACATTTGTCAATATAGGAGAAAACAGAGTGAAACCTAAAAATTCAAACTGTTACTCCAAAAGAATGCTTCAATCTAGGAGAACTAAACTTTGGCATCCAAGTGGGATTGGTGTACTGATCATTACTTGAAAGTATCATGAAGATTGGATGAAAAAATATATGTTGAGATTTCAGGAGACTCTAGTATGTTGCAAGTTTGGCAACCCCTTTCAGTATAAGTCTTATTCGCCAGTCCCAGCTTAGGATACAAGAGGAAACAAATCTTAGAGATAGAACGTAGAACTACTTTATTGTGTCAAGTTTCAAGAAGCTAGCACAAACCGTGTTTGATTTAGAGTTCTAACTGCATCTGTCAATATAGGAAAAAACAGAGTGAAACCTATAATTTCTAACTGTTCCTGCAAACGAATGCTACAACCTAGAAGAACAAAACTTGGGCATCCACGTTTGATTGGTGTACTGATCAATACTTGAAAGTATCATGAAGATTGGATGAAAGAATATATGTTGAGATTTCAGGAGATGGTAGTTTTTTGGAAGCTTAACAACGCCTTTCATTGAAAGTGTTATTCGCCAGCATCAGCCTAAGGCTACATCAAGAGGAAACAAACCTTAGAGATAGAACGTAAAATTACTTTATTGTGTCAAGTTTCAAGAAGCTAGCACAAACCATGTTTGATTTAGAGTTCGAACTGCATCTGTCAATATAGGAGAAAACAGAGTGAAAACTAAAAATTCAAACTGTTACTGCAAACGAATGCTTCAACCTAGGAGAACGAAACTTGAACATCCACGTTTTATTGGTGAACTGCTCATTACATGAAATTATCATGAAGGTCGAAAAAAAAATATGTTGAGATTTCAGGAGACTGTAGTATTTTGGCAGCCTAACCACGCCTTTCAATGAATGTGTCTTTCGTCAGTCTCTGCTTATGTCTACATCCAGAGGAAACAAAAAATAAAAATAGAATGTAGAACTACTTTACTGTTTCAAGTTTCAAGAAGCTAGCAAAAACCGAATTTGATTTAGAGTTCGAATTAAATTTGTCAATATAGGAGAAAACAGAGTGAAACCTAAAAATTCAAACCTTTACTCCAAAAGAATGCTTCAATCTAGGAGAACTAAACTTTGGCATCCAAGTGGGATTGGTGTACTGATCATTACTTGAAAGTATCATGAAGTAGGATGAAAAAATATATGTTGAGATTTCAGGAGACTCTAGTGTGTTGGAAGTTTGGCAACCCCTTTCAGTATAAGTGTTATTCGCCAGTCCCAGCTTTAGGATACAAGAGGAAACAAACCTTAGAGATAGAACGTAGAACTACTTTACTGTGTCAAGTTTCAAGAAGCTAGCACAAACCGTGTTTGATTTAGAGTTCTAACTGCATCTGTCAATATAGGAGAAAACAGAGTGAAACCTATAATTTCTAACTGTTCCTGCAAACGAATGCTACAACCTAGAAGAACAAAACTTGGGCATCCACGTTTGATTGGTGTACTGATCAATACTTGAAAGAATCATGAAGATTGTATGAAAAAATATATGTTGAGATTTCAGGAGACGGTAGTTTGTTTTAAGCTTAACTACGCCTTTCATTGAAAGTGTTATTCGCCAGTCTCTGCTTAAGGCTACATCAAGAGGAAACAAACCTTAGAGATAGAACGTAGAACTACTTTATTGTGTCAAGTTTCAAGAAGCTAGCACAAACCATGTTTGATTTAGAGTTCGAACTGCCTCTGTCAATATAGGAGAAAACAGAGTGAAAACTAAAAATTCAAACTGTTACTGCAAACGAATGCTTCAACCTAGGAGAACGAATCTTGAACATCCACGTTTTATTGGTGTACTGCTCATTACTTGAAATTATCATGAAGGTCGGAAAAAAAAATATGTTGAGATTTCAGGAGACTGTTGTATTTTGGCAGCCTAACAACGCCTTTCATTTAATGTGTCTTTCGTCAGTCTCTGCTTAGGTCTACATCCAGAGGAAACAAAAAATAAAAATGGAATGTAGAACTACTTTACTCTTTCAAGTTTCAAAAAGCTAGCACAAACCGTGTTTTATTTAGAGTTCGAACTACATTTGTCAATATAGGAGAAAACAAAGTGAAACCTAAAAATTCAAACTGTTACTCCAAAAGAATGCTTCAATCTAGGAGAACTAAACTTTGGCATCCAAGTGGGATTGGTGTACTGATCATTACTTGAAAGTATCATGAAGATTGGATGAAAAAATATATGTTGAGATTTCAGGAGACTCTAGTGTGTTGGAAGTTTGGCAACCCCTTTCAGTATAAGTGTTATTCGCCAGTCCCAGCTTTAGGATACAAGAGGAAACAAACCTTAGAGATAGAACGTAGAACTACTTTATTGTGTCAAGTTTCAAGAAGCTAGCACAAACCGTGTTTCATTTAGAGTTCTAACAGCATCTGTCAATATAGGAGAAACAGAGTGAAACCTATAATTTCTAACTGTTCCTGCAAACGAATGCTACAACCTAGAAGAACAAAACTAGGGCATCCACGTTTGATTGGTGTACTGATCAATACTTGAAAGTATCATGAAGATTGGATGAAAAAATATATGTTGAGATTTCAGGAGACGGTAGTTTTTTGGAAGCTTAACAACGCCTTTCATTGAAAGTGTTATTCGCCAGTCTCTGCTTAAGGCTACATCAAGAGGAAACAAACCTTAGAGATAGAAGGTAGAACTACTTTATTGTGTCAAGTTTCAAGAAGCTAGCACAAACCATGTTTGATTTAGAGTTCGAACTGCATCTGTCAATATAGGAGAAAACAGAGTGAAAACTAAAAATTCAAACTGTTACTGCAAACGAATGCTTCAACCTAGGAGAACGAAACTTGAACATCCACGTTTTATTGGTGTACTGCTCATTACTTCAAATTATCATGAAGGTCGGAAAAAAAAATATGTTGAGATTTCAGGAGACTGTAATATTTTGGCAGCCTAACAACGCCTTTCATTGAATGTGTCTTTCGTCAGTCTCTGCTTAGGTCTACATCCAGAGGAAACAAAAAATAAAAATAGAATGTAGAACTACTTTACTGTTTCAAGTTTCAAGAAGCTAGCACAAACCGTGTTTGATTTAGAGTTCGAATTACATTTGTCAATATAGGAGAAAACAGAGTGAAACCTAAAAATTCAAACTGTTACTCCAAAAGAATGCTTCAATCTAGGAGAACTAAACTTTGGCATCCAAGTGGGATTGGTGTACTGATCATTACTTGAAAGTATCATGAAGATTGGATGAAAAAATATATGTTGAGATTTCAGGAGACTCTAGTGTGTTGGAAGTTTGGCAACCCCTTTCGGTATCAGTTTTATTCGCCAGTCCCAGCTTTAGGATACAAGAGGAAACAAACCTTAGAGATAGAACGTAGAACTACTTTACTGTGTCAAGTTTCAAGAAGCTAGCACAAACCGTGTTTGATTTAGAGTTCTAACTGCATCTGTCAATATAGGAGAAAACAGAGTGAAACCTATAATTTCTAACTGTTCCTGCAAACGAATGCTACAACCTAGAAGAACAAAACTTGGGGATCCACGTTTGATTGGTGTACTGATCAATACTTGAAAGAATCATGAATATTGTATGAAAAAATATATGTTGAG